>NW_028094832.1:4506721-5706721 GCF_014824575.4 Sturnira hondurensis
TAAATGATTTTATATTGTTTATAACTTAGAAATATTTTTTCAAATTTTCAGAAAATATGTATCCTTTCAACAAGTCGATGTACTTGTTAATACTTTAAAATCACTGTCCAACTTTCAGCAGCAGAACGGACCCTAAGATACTCACTACAAATGGATTCACAGTCCCACTTCTCTTTGCCTTCTTCAAGAACTAAGGTGACAATCTCTTCCTCCTCAGACCCATCCAGTTCATTCGTGGGTAGGTCCTGATCCTCGAAGGGTTCAAGGGTGCTCAGTCTCACGCAGCTTTTGGTGACGTTTTCAGAGAGGAAGACAAGAGGGACCAAAGCACAAAGCATCATGCTGTAGTTACCCAACCTGCACTATGTGCACAGTTCCCAAAAACTATGGAAACAAAAGCGTTTTTAAAAACCCACCATCTCCAGTGTCCTGTTTGTCATTTCCTGTCACAATCAGCTTTCTCTAGCCCTGCCTCTCCCTTCCAGCAGGTCCTGGACAGTCAGTCCGCTGACAGGAAGGAAAAATCTATCTGCATCTTTGCAAGGATATAACACATTAAACAAAATATCTGCTTCCCTAAAACATAATCTTTTTTAAAGCTGTGAAAAGCACTGGCCCATCTGTCTCTTCAAAGTATTCAAATAATTCACCCCAAGAATGCAGCTCTTACCCTGCTGCAGGGTCAGCATATGCCAGTGGTCACAGGACATCAGACCTTCCTAGCAGATGTAAACACCTCATTAGCTCCTCAGAGAAATCACCTAATGTGCATGCTGATTCACCAAATACTTGGCTAGAAATTTCTACTAATCCAGCTGGAGAGATAAACTCTTATCTTTCTACAAGCCATAAATATGTACTTCTCAGAACGCCTGGCATATCTGGAAGATTAAGAGTACATACACTTAGACTTAGAAGTCAAGGAATTCTTCTGCCAGAGAAGCTAGAAGCAGCATCTCATTCTCAAGTGGAATGTGACCTTGAACTTCCCACTCTAACCCTCAGTTATTCCATCTTTACTCTCAGAGACAGTGGTTCTCTATATGTTCCTGACCATTGTTATGTTCACTTTTAGAACTCGTAATATCAAAATGTGAGCCCAAGGCTATGGAAAACGTTCCATCATCTTAAGATGGATTCTGACTGGGTGATTTTCGATTCATGTGTACAATTACTTTATCTGAACACAAAAAAACAGAGGTAAGCCAGGACAAGTCACCGTACTTCTCTGCCTTCTCTTTATAGTAGTCATTCAAAACGTCCTCTAAGCGACTGCTGTCAACTTGAATGGAACCTTCCAGTTCAGCATTATCCAGAGCTCCAATTTCATCATCATCATACTGCTCATAAAACTTGAATACAAAGAGAAAAGACACCAAGAAAATGAATGTGTTCAGTAAGAATACAGCATTTAATGTTATTTTTTTACATTAATTTTACTCCTCCCATGGGATCACCACTACCAGTAAAACATTACGAGGGACTCGGCACCACAGCAGTACTGTGTGGGAGACACGCCACCAGCACTTAAGACTGCAGACAGGCTGCCTTGGGACGTGACAACAGAGGCAGCCTTCTATTTAGCCCGGAGAGCAAAACACCAGGCTGAAGTCTTTACCTAAGAACACTTCACAGACGCTTTCAAATACATTAAGTGTGCAAACTAATGTACAGATTTCACTTTTTTTCCTTTAGATGATGTTTATTTCAAATGCTGTCCACACTGTCAGGCTTTGTGAAAGAGCAATAAGCAGGGGTGATGTAACCCCTGAAGGGGGTTATCGCAGTAACAGTTTGCTGATTTTGCTGCGGAAGAGTGGAAACTGGTACTAAGCGAAATGCAGCAAAGTTAGAATCTTTATCTTAGGAAGCCACTAGACATTCCGCCATCAATCATTTACTGAACAGCTCAAAGTTTAAACTCCTAACACATGCCAGATAATACTTGAGGCCTCGGGATATACTGGTGAGCAAAAATACACACACATACGCAAAATGGAAAGAAATGAATTTTGTTTATGCTCCAGCTAATACTTGAGGAAGTAGCATAATCTTGGGGATTGTAACGGAAGAGGTTTGGAATCAAAATGTCAGCATTCTAAGAGGAAAGTCAGGAGCTTTGATAGGCCTCTTTTGACTTATATGCATTCTTCCCAGAATTAAAGGTGGTTTGCTTTAATAAAAGTTATAGGCTGTTTCTAAAGTTGAAAGTCCTAGCTCCAGTACTGTGTATTAAAAGCATTAAGGGGCCCCTAATTGGGGACCTTACCTTCTCAAATCTTTCATCATGTAGGGTCAGTTGCTCATTTCTCCTCATGACTGAGGATGTCATAGAATAGTCAGTAAAGCGACTTTTTGTTTCCTCTTCCCAGAACAAGTGACTTTCTAGGGCCCTAAGAGGTGTCCCTGGGGCTGACACAGCCTCGTCCGATAACGAGCCCGCAGAGTCAAAGTCATTGTCATCGCTGCCTTGCTCCTTCCCATCACCAGCATCTTCCCACTCACGGCCATCTTCAGCCTCCAATTTCCTAAAGTCAGATCATCAATTAACTGCCAAAACAACTCGAAAAACAACAGAACCAAGTGACTTTACACAAATAAAATTCGAGGATGTTTCAGGGAGGATTCTTGTTTAGGCAGAACAGCTGTGCCGTTGGCCAGTCTGGCACGACTGGAAAGTAATGAACTAGCAATCAGGCGTCCTGGCCTTTAGCCCCACCTACTGATGGTTTGTAAAGAATTCCAGTCTCACACTGTCTGCTCTGAAATACAGAATTTTCAGACCCAAGTCTTGGAAAGTCTTTTTCAGCGGTAACATTCTATGATTACTATCCTATTAAAGAAGCAGCAATCGGGTTATCCCTGCTTTGAAATAAACCACACATACTGTATATCCATTCCCGCTTCCTCTTCTCTTGGCTTATTAGCCTGAAGAATAAAATCATCTTCAAGCAGATTATCTGGATTATCAAAATCAAAATCATCATCAAGAGCCGCAACAATGTCAGGATCAAAATCCAGCCGAGGTCCTACATAGAGAACAAAAATTGAGTAGTGATTCCCAAGAAATCATCATTCATCATTCCTTTAACTTAACACAATGTGAGTACCTATTACATTTAATAGGCCAAAGCACAAAACAATGAAGAACTCTTAAGAAATTCAGTCTAGAGAGGGAAATAGAGATGCATGACTGCAAGAAAATAAAAAAGGGAAAACCCCTTCCACTACAGAGGTACATATTTAAATAGTCTATTAGGCAAGATTCAAAGCTTTGACTGCAGCAAGAAACTGGACTTTAAATTCACCGGTTAAAAGTCACTCAATAATTTGTAGCTTATTAAACTTTGTCTTTTGAGACTGAGATTTCAGTAAAACACAACCTGTTTCTTCAGCTATGTTTTTTTAAATAAATAGTAGAGTTCAAGAGAAAGTTTCAAGTTCAAACTTGTAAACTTGTAAACTTGGCTTCCAAAACCCCTTCACAATGTGGCTACTGCTTGGCCAGTCTCCTTTCACGGTAATCCTTCCCCTTCACGTCAGGCACGCTAAATGCATGCGTTATCTATACTCATGTTGCTTTGCTTTTGCACGCGGTTTCCCCCGTCCAGAATACCCTCTCCTCACCACCCCACCCTTCTTCACCGACCTGCTGAACTTATACCTAAGAAACTGACTTAGAATGACTTCCTCTAGGGTGCCTTGCTCAGCACCCCAAGGCTTGTTTGGTGTTTCACCATTCAGTCATTTGTCCTGTAACCGTATTTCCCATCTATCCTCATCTCTCCCACTGATGGCCAACTCCTCGTGGTCAGGGATTACGCTTTATATTGGTTTAACCCAAGACCCTGCCCAAGAGTGGCAACTCAGAAATCCGTAGAGTGGAATAATAGTTAGTGCGACATGGCAAGTTTGGGGACTGAAAGATGGGGGTGAGGTCAGGGGGTGAAAAGGGGGAAGGGATTGGGAAGTACAAACTGGCAGTTACAGAATAGTCAGGGGTGCGTCAAGTGAAGCACAGAGAATATAGTAATATTGTAATAACTATTTATGGTGTCAGACAGGTAACTAGAAAGTGTGGTCACTTAGTAAATTATATAATGCCAGTGTGGTCACTTAGTAAATTATATAATGCCCAATCACTGGATTAAACACCCGGAACTGATATAGTATTGTATGTCAAGTGTAACTGGAAAATAAAAAAGTAAAGTCAAAAAAGTTCTCATCACAAGAAAAAAAACTCTGTCCTGTGTGGTGGTGATGTAGACTCACTGTGGTGATCATTTCACAATATGTACAAATACTGAGTAATGTTGTACACCTGAAACTAATATAATACTATCTGTCAATTATATCTCAATAAAAATATTAATCATTTAAAAAAAACCAAGGCAATTTAGAGTAAAATACCAAACACGTCTGTGGACTTCCACGCATGTTCTAAAATATAATATTGGTACTACAAACCAACCAACCAAGAAACATAATTTTTCAGTGTGTCTGGAACAGATGGAGAAATGGGACTTCTATACTCTAGGGAGAACTTCTAAAAGCTAACAAATTAAAAGAACGCTGATCACATGCATCCCTTCCTAATCTCTGATCTGAATCTGAACACATCGCAATTGTTTCAACACTTCATCAGGGGTCAGCAAAAGTAGGTTTACAGTTGCAATACAAATAAATAATCCAATAATTGGTAAATAATAATACAAGAATAACTGTTTCATGTACTCACAACTATAAACCTACTTTTGCTCAGCTGTGTAAAACATAGCTCCGTCCACTGGAAAGGGTAAACAAATTAAACACACCTGACACGGGAGCTGCTTTATTTAACAATCCAACATCTTCCTCAAACTCTGATGCAAACACCGATGAAGGCAACTTAATTCCAGCACTCTTGAAAAAGAAATGACACAAACGGTTAGGTTTCGTTGGCAGTACTTCTGAACCACTATACAGGGTTAAAAAATGTGTTACCCCCAAATCCATGCTCACCCAGAAGCTCGGAATGTGACCTTACTTAGAAATGGAATCCCTGCAGATGTAATTAGCTGGGGTGAGGTGGTAATGGAGTGTGGCGGCCCAAACCCAACCACTGGCCTGTTCTTACAAGAAGGCCACGTGAACAAAGAGACACACAGGGCAGGATCCCAGGGGAAGATGGAGGTGACTAGCGTGATGCCAGCAGTTTCTGACCAGTCCTTATGCCTTCACTTCATCTTTTCAACCAAAAAGCTAGTAACGGGAGGGTCACATTATCTGTCTCCAGGCACCTCGCCATGTACTCGGTCCTCAGCCGAGCAGCAGGCACGGAGCGGGGAGCACACCGCCACTGGTCGGCAGCCTGCACTGGCAGCCCCAGCAGAGCACCGAGCGCAGGCTACGCACAGCGGCACACGCCCGGCGAGCTGCTCTGGCTCCCAAAGGGAGTCTCTCTGTGGCACAGGCCTGGTCTTCCACTGCAGAGGACTTTTGTAAAAAACAGACTGACCAGATATAATTCCCATACACACAATTCACCCATTTAGAGCGCACAATTTAATGGTTTTGGTATGTTACATGATCACTTTTTTAAAACTGTGGTAAAATAGATGTGGTCTTTTAAAAATATATTCGTTGTGATTACTAATCCTTGAAATTCAAAGGTTGAAAAAAGGATCACTTTATTTTTGTGAATTCACCTTGCAGATTGTTCCCAAACCTTGAGAAACAGTCAAAGAATCACCTACACAATTAGAGTTTAGACAGTGACTAGAAAGAAGAGTGGAACCCTCCTTACTGGCTGCAGCAGTTCCTATTACAGGGGTGGGCAAGATTAGGTTAAATTACCAGCCGTCACCATCTAAAAGATAAACCACAAGGACACAGAATAGTAAGGCCAATGCTACAAGAATAAATGATACTTAAGAAGAAACTGTTTCACGTACGCAAAGCTGTAAACGTACCTTGGCCCAGCCCCGCACACGGAGTCTGCCCAGCTGCTTTCTAGCGCAGCAGCCTCTGCCTTCCCTCACGTGGAAATCAGGGGCTGCTCGCACTCATTTCTGTACTGGCTTTATGCAATGCCTTACTTTCTGCTGTTAGGGCTTATTCAAGATTTCTGCTTTACTCAATTTTGACGGCTTATTACAAATTCCTTTAAGGTAAAAAAAGCACATGGGACTCATTTACGTTCTTGGATTGTGCTGCAGAAATCCGATGGCAATTTTGCCTTTAAACATGCGCTTTTCCTGGTAAACATCACTGAAGGGTCCATTTAAGAGCCTAAAGCTATTAAAAAGCCAACCAGACAGTGATTACTTTCAAACAACATGAATTAGGAAATAAAAGCTAATCTTGTAGTGGTCACTACAGTCAGCCAGAAGAATGTTAGAATTTTTCTCCATAAGATAAAGAACTTGAGCCACTACTGGACGCCCCCCCAATGGTTTATAGAAGGAAGTCACTAAGATAAGTACCCTATTATGTCTCCAACAGCCCTGGGGAAGAAGGAGAAGGTGAGCTGGCTCACAGATGTGGCAGTGGGGTGTGCAGCCTCACAAGATAGCTATGACCCAGTGAGTGAATGAACAGCTGCAGTTACCACCTCTTTCTGTGGGACAATACCCTGAAATCTAATCGTTTGAACTCCCTTTACGCAAGAAGCTATAGACTGAAGGAGATATGACCATATCTTCCCTGAGGAAAAAAATGCCCAGACCATAACAGATTAAAGAATGAGAAGCAGGAAAATTTGGTGCCCTCCCCCTCTTTGACAATCTCCTCATTTTTGTCAGTAACCCAATAAAGGAAGTGCCAGGTGACAGAAAAGTGTCACAGAGAAATGTATGCTAAGATGGAACAAAAACAAGCTAACAAAACCTCACAGTGTGGGTGTCCTTAATGTAAACAGGAAGAACTGTTTACATTAATGTAAACAGGAAAAAAAGAACTCATGTTGGTAGCACTAATTTCATATAAGTATGTGCTCTCACTTGCACTTAAAAGATGAATTATTAAAGAGCTACCAAATATCTCTGCATCCATCCAAAGTTCCAACCTTGTCAAAAGCTGTCACTTGTAACAACTGCCACCAGAGAAGAGGGGGCCTCCTGTACTATACCCGCACGCACACACACCCAGCACTTTCCGTGAGGGCATGGTCTGTCTTTGTATCCTTCGGATTGATGCTGTTTCTTGCCCCGAACAATTAGTGATTTTAAAATGGTGCTTCCCCATCCCTCCACTTGCCAGCCCCTCACTCTCTCTCGCACATAAACTGCTGAAAAACCTTACTAAAATCACTGAAGGGTCTTCGTTTTCATTTCTCCTGTTGAGTATGCTGACGGTACTAGTGGGAATAAGCTCCGAGGGCCCAGACGGTTCCTTCAAGTGCTGCAGGTAGTCATAGTCGTCGTCAAAGAACACTCCGTACTTCCTCTGCTCTGCTCGCCTCTCGTCATCATTTATCTAGGATAATTAGCAAAATGGAGCTAGTACCTCTTCCAGATTAAGGCACAGGAACCTTGCAAAGGGTAAAGCTTTCAGAGTAAGAGGCAGATGGCACACAGCACACGGACATCCTGGCTGACAGCAATGAGAGAGTGACATTTTGACAAATTCAGGAAGCCCAGAGCTTGTAAACCACTGTGCCACATAAAATTGGAAATGTTAACAAATCATTCCTCCTTTCACTAGACATTTCTGTGCAACAATTCAAGCCAAGAAACACACACGCAGCAATTTGTTTTATCATGTACTTAGAAGATCAGAAAAAAGACTAGGAGTTCCCGCAAGATTAAGTACAATTTCTTATATTTATATGCCAAGAAACTTCTCAAGGTACATCATAAACTTTGGGCCCAATGTTCCCCAACCGACCTTGTGAAGGCTCCTGGTATTTTCCAAAGCTAACTTACGAGTTTCAATGTTTTACATTTCGTGAGATCAGAAGGCAAAATGCAGTTTGTGGTTATGAAATGAAACAACCTCAGGGAAAGCAGAGACTGAATATTTTGGTTGCGCCCTAAATAATATCATGCAGTACTAGAGCTGATGGCTTATGAAATATTTACCATTACTCTATAGGATTTGCTCATTGAAACATCTCAAATAAAGATGCTTTATTCTTTCAATCAAAATTAATATGCACAATGTAAACATCAGCACACTTGCTGAAAATTAAGTCACAAATTTTGTTTCCCTGAAAATCAGTTATCTGAGAATAGCAGCTAGCTTAAAAAATTGCCAAAAGCCCAACTACAAACTTACTGGCTAAAGATCAGCACCTACTTTCTGTGCAGGCAACAGAACTCTCTGGGGTGCAGTCTCATCTGCTGCTAAAGGATCTCGCTGGCTCCGATGGACCAGGTGAAAAGACACAGCTTTCTTCTTTTCTATAAAAGGCTTTTTCTTCCTGTGAGGCTTCAAAGGACAGAATCAGAACAAGCCGTTAAAACAGAACCAAAACACCCGTGAATAGTATCATAGTCCACATAGGCAACTTCAGTAAATTATGTGAAGAATCAACATATTTTTGAAATTTCCACTCCTAGGGTAGGCAACAGCAACTATGTTCTCTAAAATCTATACTTACCTTCCTCCAATAAACATTTGTTGACATCTACTCTGTCAGAAGCCTTTGTTCTGGGTGCTGGTGACCCAGCAATTGGAAAGCTGGACAAGCCCCTATTCTTCTCTAGCAAGTCATCAAGAAAAATGATTTCATGTAAAGAAAGCAAAAATATGATGATGTGCAAATGACTTGAGTTATTTAAATTGGGTGCTTTGAGAAGGTCCCTGACAGGTTGGAGCAGAATGACAATGAGCCTGCCACGAGAAAATCTGGGAAAGGCAGTTAGTAGGAAGCAGGGTACACACTTCATGTATCAACTTTTATGTGAGACGGCGATACAACAGCTGAAGTTTAATAAGATTCATCATTCCTTTGTATAGTTTCATTTCGCTACCCAACCTTGCTTTTCCAAACGGAGAAAGCATCATCCCAGTGGAGTAAGATGCCTTCCTTTGGGCCGAACCTCAGAGTCTCCCGCAAGTTCCCCTCCCCAGAGCAAACTGACAGGCAGACGCCACCCTCTTCTCTCGACCCCGTGAACACAGGGTGGTACGTTTGTGTTTTATACCCCACAGGTTCTCTGGCCCTTCTGGGTAAAGGGCGGGGGGCAATTCTCTTATGCCCGTTCTCAGGGAGGCTCTTGACCATGGAAGACACACTCTAAACGACAAAGTATGACCGAGCTGGTGAGGATGACCCATACCAGGGCCCTGAGCCGCGAACCTCCTCCTCGCACCTTTGGGCCATTAACACCCCGCACCCAAAGTGCTCCGCCCCCCTGGAAGCCGGGCACGCTCACCATGTTGCAACCGCACGGCGCTCACACCAAAGAGCGGTGGCTACACTCTCTGAGTCCCGGGGCTGGTGACAGGCTACCTCGGACCCGCTGTCAAAGGCCAGCTCGCACGGGAGTCCCCGGGCCCAAACACACGTGCAAACCCGGCAACCGGACGGGAAGTCACGCAGCAGGGGGGAAATGAGCCAATCGCCGAAGAGCTAAAGGGTCGTGGCCGGTAGTTACGTATGGCTCCCTCCGTCCCAGAGATCGCGAGAAGCTCCTGGGAGGTAGGCTGTTCCCACCCCCCAGGAGGCGGGGCTTCTTCGGCCCAGAAGTCAGTCCTCGGGGGAATGGAATCGCAGGTTCCCCCTTTGCGCTGGGGCGCGAAAGGGGGTTTCTGTTTTGGCGAGAACTTGGCTTTTGTAGCGCCCTCTATCGAGAACAGAGGCCACGCATCCAGCACTTCCTTTGACAGTTGTATTCCCTGGGCATTTATGACCGTAAAAAACAAAACAAAACAAAACAAAAAAACCGTGTACACAGAAGGTGGGCACCTTCCCCGGTACCCGAGTTTTCAGGTTCCCCCTCTTTTGTGCTGGCGCGGAGCCTGTTGCGTTTGCAGGGGAAAACCAGACAATAGTGAATATTCATTATTCCCAGGGCCTTGCTATTCTAGGCTGCCCCAGGCTTAATCAGGTCTTCGGGTATTTTACACCGTTAGTGAACTGCATTAAATGTTCAGTTAATCAAAGGCCCGAGACTGTTGACAGTAGAGGCATTTGAATTAATGAAATATGTTCAGAATCTCTTGGGTATTTGTACACCCTATCTTATAAAATGAAAAGTTTGTTCTCTTCCAAGTCTTTCCTCAAATGTTTTGAGCAATAGGCTGGAGCACAGGTGGCAAACACAAGGCCCACGGGCCAGTTCTGGCCCTCCTGCTTGTTTCTACCCCGAGGCAGGGCCCACTTCTCGCTTAACTGTTAAGGAGTAGTTACATCTATACAGTCCCAAAATTACACTCAGCCCTTTGAAGGCAACCGGGAGGCTGATGTGGACCCCCGTGAAAATGAGTTTGACACCCCTGGGCTAGAAGCCCTCCCCCCCCCCACCCAGGATGTCAGGCAGGCGCTGGAGCACTCTCCGTGCTTCCCCTGGGCAAAAGAGGGTGTTAGGCAGTCAAAGTTTTATCAGCAGACTGTGTCTCAAATTTGTGTTTCCCCTTCCCAATATCTAAAGCCTTTCCAATATCTCAGTTATCTTGGATTGCATCTTTATACCTATTACCATTATGAATATTTATGAACTACTACTCTTGTATTACAATAAAATTATAGAAACAATTTAGATTAGGACCACTGAACTTGTCTTGAGAAAGTGCTTTGTGACAGAAATAATATATAACACACTTTTATGTACGAGACATTGATTATAATTAAGTTTTATGAGGGCAGATTTAATTTTACTTTTATTTGTTTTTATTTACTACTTCTGTCTATCCTGAAGGCCTAGAATTGTGCTTGGCACATATACTCAAAAAGTGCTATTTGTTTAAATGAATTATCGTTCTGGTACTTTATCTGAATAATTCTATGCCTTCCTTGCTACAACAGTATGAGAGAGGTGCCATTATCTTCATTATTTTCCTAATATTAAAACTCAGGCATAAAAATGTTAAGTAACTTTTTCAAGATCACTCAGCCAGTCATATGGCAGAGCAGGGATTTAAACTCAAGTCTAGAGACTGACCACTTAACCACATTGCTTGCTTTTTTCAAATAATATTCTATTACTTTATATATGTTGATACATATATGTGTAAGTCTAATACTGAGCACATTGCGCTGTGTGCTTTCTACTCATGATGCCATTCAATTCCTTCGACAAACCTGTGAACTACAGTTAGATAGCACTGAACTTGTCTTACAGAAGCAGAGTCTGAGGTTCAGAGATCTGGGTGACTTGCCTAAGGCCACAAAGAAAGTGGGAGAGCCTAGATGTGCAGCCCATCAGTCAGCTGCAGCAGGGCCACACCCTTCACCATATGCTACACTGCCTTGCTAAGGCGGTAAGCCAGCAGCTTCTGTCCATTCTGCCTTCTAAGTATCTGAATGTATCACTTTATTACCTTTTAAATCAAATTTATCACTTTCAACAGTCTGAATCCAGTCGTGCAATTTCTCTGTATAAAATTTTCAACGTCCATCCTCTGGCCTAATGATCAAGTCCAAACTCTTTCCATAGCAGCCAAGACTGTATCAGCTGATCTCAACCCATCAATTAGGCATCTTGTCCCCTATGCCCCCATGCACTGTAACAGGGTGCCAAGCGGTGGTCCCCAGAATATAGGAGAAATTCCCCACAGCCTATGGTTGGTAGGATGGGGAGTGGATGATTCAGCGGATAAGATACTTTTCTTTCTTTTTTTTTTAAGATTTTATTTATTTATCTTCAGAGGGGAAGGGAAGGAGAGAGGGAGAGAAATATCAATGTATGGTTGCCTCTCGTGAGTCCCCTGCTGGGAACTGGCCTGCAACCCAGGCACGTGCCCTGACTGGGAATCGAACCACGATTGTGTGGTTCGCAGGCCCACGCTCAATCCACTGAGCTATACCAGCCAGGGCAAGATACTTTTCATAACAACAACGAGTTGACAGCCATGTCCATCCTGAAGGAAAGTGGACTGCTGCCGGAGGCAAAAGGAGTTCATGGCTCTGAGAGTGTACAGTGGCTTGTGACACAGCCAGGGGGCGTGAATGCCCTCTCTGGATGTCTCTGTGTCACCAGGAGCTGTTACCCTGACTAAAGGCGGCAGCCAAAAGAAGATAAAAAATATGGAACTGGCAAAAAATGGCTCATTGTAGGCGGAGCCAGATAGGAAGTCACATAGGAAGACCCAAGCATTCTAAAAGGAGGCTGGCTGAGAGGGGAGGTAGCCCTGAGGAAGGAACCATAAAGCAGGGGGCATTCAGCCGTGAGGTCTGAGCGAGGAAGCAACAAGCAGCTGTGCAGTTTGTAGTGAAGTGGTCTGCCATGAGGGCTGGTGTGTAGGGTAGAAGCCATGCTGGCTGGGAGTCAGAATTCTGCCCGTTCGGCCTGGGGTGGTGAGGACGGCAGCCATGGGGGCTGAGGAAAGGGTGTAAGGGGAGAGCTGCTGGAGCTGTGCGGGAACCTGCCTATGGAAGCCCCCATTTGCGGGCGGTGCTTTGGAACTGAACTGTGACCAGGGATGCAGAGTGCTGCTTCTCTGAAGGATGCACAGAGAAGCCACTCTCCTGGGACATGCGCCTCTCTGGATTCCTCCATGATGCAGGGGAACGTAGCACATGTTTCCTGGACGACTACGTGGAGGCTGAGGACAACATACCCCCGATCCTGAAGGAGAGAGCTGCTGGGAGAGGATGGCAATTCCGACACGAATGTACCTTCCAGAGGGGAGGAAGAACTGTTTGCACAGCTGACTTAAGCACAGATTAGAATATGGGGAACTTTGGGGCATGGTTTTGGCTTACAGCCTGGTGGGGAGCAAGGGGAGTGCTGGGTCTCGTGGGAGCACAGGGCTCTGAGCAGGAGTGCTCTCAGTGCCCCCAATGTTGGAGTCCTGTAAACAAAAAGTTGTTTCCTTCAACACTAATCGTTGGGTCATGCATCAAGGCAACATGTGGATGGACTCCTGCTTACTTGGTTACACTATCACTCTGTGACCCAGTCTATCAACCTGTTTGCAGTTCTCAAATGTACCTAAAAGAGATTGGATTTCTCATGTCCATATAAAAGGCTCTTTCTTTTAAAATTAGCTTAGCTATTTCTGCCACTAGGAAACTTACACAGGCACACATTGCAGACACTGTGGGTTCGTTTCAGACCACTTTAGTAAAGTGAGTATCACCATAAAGGGAGTTGTAATCTTTTTGCTGGCAGAGTGTCTTGCCTTTGCTTTGTGAAAAACACAACATGTGTGAAGCACAATAAAACAAAGTGCAATAAAGTGAGGTATGCCTGTAGTCTTCAAAACTAGGGCTCATCTCAAATGTTTTCAGTGCATCATGTGATTACACTCTTCTACTCAATTACACTAAGTTGAAAAGTTTTAGAATTAGACTGTAGTAATCTGCTTGAAGGCAAGGATTTTTATCTTGCCAACTTTACTTCCCCAGGACAGAGGGCTCAACAACAATTACACTGTTCAAAGCACTTCACATACATTTACTCATGAAATTCCTAGAGAAGGACTTTAGGAGATACACTATTATTATCCTTTTAGTTTACAGATTAGAGATTGAAGAACAGACAATCAAGTGACTTTTGCCCCAGGCCATGAAGCCAAATGTGGATTCTCAGCTGTACCTGGAGAATCCCACCCTTTACTGTTACAATAGACCCCATTTCAAAAAGCCAACACTCACAGTGAGATTATGGGTGTCAGAGACTGTCCTAGGTCGCTATATATGTGTTAGCTCATTTACTGTTTGTTGAATGCAATATCTAGCGCAATGCATTTGTAATAATGGTTATATACAAAACTCTGGCTTGTCATAACACAAGGTTATCTCCTACCATTCAAATGTCACTTTCTACCATTAAAAAATGTCACTTTCTACCATTAACATCATCTAGAACTGAAATGTTATGACAATAATAAATCTAAACTATACTTCTACTCTCATTAGTGTGCTCTAATTAATGGCATCTATATCAAAATGATTACACAGAATTTCTAGCTTAGTTTGGGCTTTGAAACTTTTCTTATTCTTTTCCATATGAAATCAGCTTGCCTATTGAAATTATGCTTGTCATCTTAGCCTCAATTACATCACATTCAGTGGGGGGTCTCCACCAGCATCATTTAAGGATCCCAAAACATCAGGAAACCAATGAACCCCAAAGAGGAAAAAAATTGCTAGACCTGGAAGCAGTGACTTTAGGAATTATAAATTACATGCTTGACAATATTTATAGAGCTTATAGATGTAATTAATTACAAAAAGGCAAGATGCATAAAGATGGGTATACCAGGATGGTCACTGTAGCGCTCTTTGTAATAGAGGAAAAAACCTGAAATTCTATCAGTAAAGGATTATTGAAAAAAACAAAAAACAGTTGTACTGTGGTATATTGTTGAGTTGTTAAGGAAGAGGCAGATCAATGTGAATAGCCACTTACTAAGCTGCAAAAAGCAGTTTGCAGAACATCATAGTAGGTGGCATTTTTTCATTAAAAAATTATAAATAGAAAAGCATTTTATGTAGAAATAATCATAGTGCGAGCATAGAAAAATATCTGATTGACTGACTATTTATAAAACTGCCCACAATAATTATCCACAAGGAGCTGAAATTGCAGGAAACTTTCAATTTCTGTTTGAGATATTTCTTCATTGTTTGTAAGTTTGCAGTGACAATTTGAATTATTACATTTGTATATAAAAAAGTGAAAATACTTAAATACAAAAACCAAACAGGGACAGGTTAGATACTTATATAATCTGCTTTAATAAATATTGTTAAGGGATATTTTTAAATGGTAAGATCATGATATATATATATATGTGTGTGTGTATAGAGTACATGATATATATAGTATATTATATATATATATATATATATATATGATTTTAAAACATCATTAGGAGGGAACTGGTAAGATGTTTCAATTACTTCAGAAGACAATCCAAAGAATAGGAACATTTATAGAGCAGGAGTATTGAAAAGAGTGTGCAAACAGACATAAAACTGGCTTCTTCCACAGTGATCTATGGAAGACAGTTGAACCTCTACTAGACAGAATTTACATACATGTCTAGAGACAAGATTTATTTTCATTACTATTAGCTTTCTACAAATTATAAAATTGTAAGATAGCTCAAAGGCAAGGAAAGGTGCCAAGCCCATGTAAAGCTAGAATCCGGAGCGTTTATCTAAAAAGTAGTTCATTTTTCACATAGATTTTCCCCTATAATGTTCAATAAGAACAGTACTATGCTTGGTATGCTAAGCAGAGTTAGTTTCTGGTGTTTGTTTCACTTTAGTTGCTGGTGCTTGTTTCACTCACTGTATAACCTGGGGCAAGGGGTCTCCCATCAATCACCTCAATGTAAAATGGAGATGACAATGTTACACCTCCAATGTAAAATGGAGATGACAATACTCATCTCACAGGGCTTTGTGGAATGAAGTGAGAAATTGTGTGTTAAATGCTTGGCCCTGTTTCTGGTTGGTGGTCAGGGCTCAGTGGAAGTGAGCAATTATCCTCTTCCCAGCTACGGGTAGTTACTCACCTGACTTCACTGTTGCCCCAGGATGGCCCATTCCTGAGCCCTGGGCCTCCTCCAGCATCTGCGACTTGTCAGGAAACACATGCTTTGCCTCCAGTCAGGTTCTCATTGTGGGCATCTGTTTGCATGCATATTGACCCCACTCGTCAGCTTCCTGGGTCCCAATCCATTTGTTTCTCCTCAATGTCTGGTGTCTTCCGGGGCCATTATATTGCGTGCTTACATTTTTTTCTTTTCTTTGCTTCTAGGCCCTAGTAATTGTATGTTCTTTTGACTACACAAACTGTTGATATTGGTTGCCTATTTACTGACGCCTGTTCCCAGAGTCAAATGTATGTGTTGCGTGGGTGAATACTCTTTGGAAATATTAATTCAAATTAATTTTCTTTCCCATGAGTTTTAAATTATAAAATGTATTTTAAGTATTCTTGGGTATGTTGCGGTTGCACTCATTCTCGCTTTAGGCTATAAAAAGCTCAGAAATCATTATCGGTCCCCTTTCTCTTGAGTGACAAAGAAACAGATGGAAACTTTTTACAAATATGGGGTAGTTAGATCATGCATGCACATAATTATAAACTTAACTCTGTGCTTTCAGAAAAGGAGAGAGCACCATCATTACCATTGAAGGGTTACATTGCTATTGAGGGATTCTGCCTGTCCACGAGCACGTGCTCGGACTGAGGGTGAGCTGAGACGGTTACCTCCTTTTCCTGCATCACGCTCTTCCTGGGCGTGTGGTGTGTAATTCTGATGCTTAAGGTAAGGCTCTGTTTTTTTAAGAAAGCACAATAAAGCACCTAAATGTAAACTAACTTCTTAATCTGTGGCTTAGTTAAAGAACCAGCCAAACATTCCAATGATAAAGTAAAAAAAAAAAAAAAGGCTATATTGGACTTACTGAGATAGTATGTCTGTATGTTGTATTTGGAGCAATGTGAGGTATTTTCAAATATAAGTTTTCCTTTACAACTTAATCCCTCCATAAGGTGCTACCCCATTTTATTTAAAATGAAGCTAATTGGTGAAACCCAGTTAAGCTAAAAATATCTGTATCATCTGAGGCTCTCAGATGATGTGTAAATGAGTTTTACGATTTAGAGACAAACTCAAGTAACAAAAATATAGCTCATTANGAGATAGTATGTCTGTATGTTGTATTTGGAGCAATGTGAGGTATTTTCAAATATAAGTTTTCCTTTGCAACTTAATCCCTCCATAAGGTGTTACCCCATTTTATTTAAAATGAAGCTAATTGGTGAAACCCAGTTAAGCTAAAAATATCTGTATCATCTGAGGCTCTCAGATGATGTGTAAATGAGTTTTACGATTTAGAGACAAACTCAAGTAACAAAAATATAGCTCATTAAATTCTCATTGTACTAATTTCTTCACAGTCTTAAGCTACATTATTAAGGCGTTTTGTCCATTTCCACAGTTTCCGTTAGAACTGCTGATGATTCTCAACTTCCTCTCTGTAGCCAAGAGGATTTCTTTTGACCTTCAGACTCATGGTCAATGGACTATTTGCTCGTGGATGTCCCACCAGGCAGGCAATTCAAACACATTGGATGTTACGCCCACAGCTGAATATGCCCACTTCACCTCTCCGCACCCTCCCCCGTCCCTCTCCCACCCCTCTCCCTGCCCCCGACTTCCATCTGACAATTCGCTATTTTCTCTTTTAGCAAGGGCATTACCACTCTCCACTTAGTTGCCCAACCCAGACACATGGGTATAATCTTTACTCATTTCCCATATGCAGCGATCACTTCAAGTGTCCCTTGAGTTATTCGGTCTCTGCATTTCAGTAGTATTGTTTGAGGCCACCATCACCTCCCAGCAAAATCAGAGCAACAGTAATGGTCTACCCTATGGTGACAGGCGGGTACTAGACTTATCAGGAAGGACCACTTCACAAGTTCTATACCTGAAACAAATATAATACTGAATGCCAACTGTTAATGAAAAATATACACAAAAGAAATACACACACACAAAATACACACACACACAAAAGAAAGAGAATAGCAATGGTCTCCATGCTTCCAATAGTGCTTCTCCAATCCAGTCTCTACATTGTGGCCAGAATAATGAGGGCAAATCTGGGGGTGGTATCTAAGTTTAAAAGACTTCAACTGACCCCTCTTTTTTAAGGATAAATTCTAAACTCCTTTAAGTTTCACGCAGACCTTCAAGTCTTAACCCTTGTTCAACTCTTTAGCTTTCTCTCTTTTTAGCTGTCACTTTCAGCTCATTTTTCCTACTTAATTGTACCGTCCTCAGTGTAACTGGAGAGTTCTGGCCTCAGGGACTAAGAAGACTAGACGGTGGTACAGAACAGACACAAATGTAACTGGATGCCATTTAAACGAGTTGTGTCAAATCAGAGCGAGAGAGAATATTTTAGAAAATGCAAAATTTCAAGCAGGCCAGTAAGAGTGTTGGAGAGTGTGAACTGCAGGGCAGGAGCACAGACTTCCTTCTATGTATCAGACAGAAGAATTGTTTAGGATATAGTTCTTCTCATCTGGCTTGACCAAAGCCCATTGTTTCTGGAGGCTGTGGATCTGGAGACCTCTAAAGTTATAGGGATTGAAAGTTCTGAGTATGTCTCAGTGATTCAAGTAGGTTCTTCCCAGAAGTTTGAAGCCCATAAAAGGTACTTCTCAGTCATGGGTTTTTAGCCATTAAGCAAAAAGGTGAATCATCAACACAGTGATTTCAGCTTGCCCAAGGTTTTAAAATCTACTTTTCTTAGTATGCCTGGAAGCCTGGGAAATTTTAGAATTAAATGTGGATGTTAAATCAAAGCCCAAGTGTTATTCTTTGTAATTATTGAGGCAATCTATATGAACTTGCCATTAAAGTATTTGTAACTTCTTTTAAAAATTGGAATATTATAGAATCTGACCAGTTAGCCATGCAATTCCAATTTAAACTAGATAATGTATTTTAGACTTGTAAAGTTGAAAAGGATAAGAACATTTTCAATTTATAAATAATACTGAAATGTTTAAGAAAATTTGATTTACAGTCTTTATAAATATAACAAATTAGATTGGAAAGTGTTAACCTGATTGTTATAGTCACATTTGGACCTTCAAAGTGCTTAAAAAGCAAGTAAAATCTGTTAAATTTGTATATCCTATCTAACACTTTAAAGAAACTATAATGCAATAGCTGGAGAAGACACCTGAAACATTTCTAGAAGGATGAGTGGGATGTTAATAAACAAAATTCCAGTTGGAGGGGAAGGTGCAAAAAAAGTTGCCATGTTGGAAGAGTGTACACTGTATTTGAGGAACCTTGAGTTCCATTTAATTTGGCCCAAGTGAGGAATAAAAGGAGAGCAATTTGGAACTGTGGCCGGATGAAACTACAGAAGGTGTTGAGGCTGAATTAAATGCCCGGGTTTTTTTTCAGTAGGCAGAGGGGACTCCCTGGAAAATTCTGAGAAGGAATAACACAAGCGTTGTCTGTTAGGAGGAAGAATGAGGGAGGAGAGTTCAGAGTATATTGGTTAGAAAAGACTCAAAGAAGACATGACCAAGATTTCAGGGGCAATCAGGAACTGGACTAAACACACGACAAATGTAAATGGACTGTGGGGAAAGATGACGTATAGCCGAAGTTTGAGCTTCCGAGTATGCCTACCTGAACAGTTAGGGGCACATTTTTCCCAATGCTGAGCTCGGTTTTACTCCAGATTGTCTGACTTGGACCAACCAAAGTCAAAAGTCCATCCAGGAATAAATCCTTAGGCCAACAAGTATTGAAAATGCTAATTCTGTCCTCCCTAGAATATGTGTCTAATTATGAGAAGTGAGCACCTAACAGATTTTTCCTCCTTAATATCTCTAGTAACGGTAGCTGTTTTAGGAAAGGAGCAGAAGACGTCATGCAAACTTCAGGTTCGTAGCCTTTCTCTAGAATGTTATGTGTTCATTACAGCAACCAACTTTCGAGGGGCAGAGTTCAAAGCCCAGGAACTGAGCAGGACCCGTCTTGTCTGCGGACAGCAGCATGGTAGCAGTAAGGTGGTGCAGGTGTCTCGTGGAGGTCCAGCGAAGCATCTGACCAAAGTAAACCCTATGCCATCAAAGCTTTGTGTAAAATGAAAACACTGTCCATTTTTTACCTTTGTTGGGTTTTAGAAAGTAATGTTTCAATGTAGAACCTGCTTTAGTGTGAACAAAAATTAAAAGTAGCTGTTGAACTACTGCACCTACTTTGGGGATGTACCACTAATTTTTGGTAGTGTACTTGGGGCCAGTTTTTCAAGGGTGCTTATTAATTTTTTGGTTCTAATCTTCTCATCATTTGTCTTCAGTCTAGAATAATGGTACAGAAAATGCTTTTCAACTCCCCCCTCATACCTCTGCCCTTGTCCTGGAGTTGAGGGAGAAAAACTACCACTTGTAACCACTGTTGAAAAACTTGAAAAGTGCATTCCAGTTCCTTGTTCTGCTCAAAGTATGTTTCCAACCTCTCTCTTTGCTTATAATACATTAAATAGTAAGCATAATGAGGAAGTTTATTTTCTATATTATAAACTCTAAAGGGACTACCTTTTTTAAATGCATAATAATGTCATTAAAAATATCAATATCAAATATCCTCAGATATAAAAAGACAGCCAGTTAAAAAAATATACTGTAAGTTGCTGTTTATAGCAGTAATTCTCCAACAGATATTTTAAATAAAAAGTACAAATCACAAGGCCTTACATACAAAAGTTTTCGGTTAGGTGGACTTGAAACAACAAGCAATTAGAAAAGCTGTCTTCTTCGTGCTTTACAGGTGAGGACTCTGCAAGTTTTTAACATAAGTCGACTGAGTGCTCTCTGAATACAATAGAAATTGGAACAAACTAAAGGTGGGGATTTCCCAATGACTTTATTGAGGTAACGTTTCCCAATTTTATACATATATGCATTTTTATATACTTAAGAAAGCTAAACAATGTTCTAAGGCACTTGGAATTGTGCACAGCAAGGTATTCTATAATATTATACAACTAAATAGAGCATAATTTTGCTTTTTAAATAACACAAACACCAGTACAGAATAAAAAAAGATAATACATAGTCTTTCTTTCAGGTTATGATAGTGGAATACATATACATATGTGTGTATACCTGTAGATATTTATACCCACATCCTATAATACAGTACAGATCAAGAACAACAACAACAACAAAAGAGAAGCTGTCACGTTACTCGGTGTACAGTTCCAGTTATTTACACTCACAGGTAGTATACCTGTGCAATACCTAGGGTTCGATCACTCGGTGGAAATCAGGAATCAGTCGGTCAGTCTAATAGTGATCACAGTTGACCACCTTCTCACTTTAACCAAAGCTTGAAATAACAACTACAGTTCTTGACTTGAAAATGTCTGTGACGTATACAAGAGAATGATCAGCTAGAGTTTTGGGTAGGTACCAAATCTGATGAATCGGTGCAGAATGTTGCAAACACATTGGCACATTTCTAAGCCACAGAAGAAATATTTAAAAATATATAAAAATATGAGTGCCTCTATTTTAAGTAATGAAAGTGGTTTGACCCTAGATTCATGCAGATTGTTTCTGAACCCTAGTTCGCACTGCAAGGGTGACTTCTCCCTGGGGGGCACTCTCAGTGACGGAGTGGAATAGTCAGACTATAACAAAAGCATCCAGTTAGGGAAAAGCCCCCCATATTGGCAAGTGGCACAAATATTATTGGCATTTTAATATACCATAAACTTGACCTGAGGGTGGAATGGCATTCTGCCTCATTTACTCCCTTCAATATATTATTAAAAAAATACTGGTATTTAACAAGATACGAACTCTTAAGCACCATCTAGAAGTTGACAATGTAACCACCTTTATCGATTCTGAGTTGCTCTTTCTCAAAACAGATTTTTAGAAATTTGGATATTTAAAAAAAATTTAGTGGCTAAATTAATTTCATTCCATTAGCCACAATTCATCCAAATCATTCTGAGACACATTTACCATTCAGGTTTGGTGAAAAAAAGCAAAAAAGAGACTAAGTATATTACTTACTCTCTTTGGAAGACAATGTCTTCCTAGGGAAAACTCATCGTGTCTGGGGCATGATCATCAATGAAATATGAACAACGTACATGCAATCCACAGTTCATCCACATTTCCTTCACAATTCAATATTCACAAATTTCAGGAAAACGGAGCCATATGACTATTGATACAGGGGCAGTCAAACTTTGCATGCAGATTAAATGATTCCTTAATGGGATAAGCAGGCGACTGTTTTGGAACAAACGCACGGGATGCAGCTTCCCAGGTAAAAGTCTAATGGCGATGTTCACGGGTCACAGGCTTTGTGTATGGGCCTGTCAGCCCTCATGTGTGTGGTTAAGCCATGCAACAGTCCTCATGATCTTCACACGGGCGATGAGCCACAGTGGTGCTCTGAAGTAAAATTGTGAGATCAAAACATGAAAGTGTTTGTTTCCCATGAAGCCTTGCCTTTAAATACATGCAGGGACCATCCAAGTGCAGGTGCCCTTTAGAACGGCCACGGCTGCCCAGTAGCCTCCTCCCTGAAGAACAGGCAAGTTAAAGCTGCACTGAAGCAGAAGGCTTGAAAAATGAATGGGGACAAAACGATTCAGGGCCCGAAGAAATGGAGGGCCGCTGAGAGGATGTTTGGAGACAGACTCGTTTCCTGTACTTAAAGAGTACAGGAATCTCCCCAACCTTCAGGAGATCGCGGTGTTCAAGGGAGGTGCAACCACCCTCCTGGGAGGACATTTGGACACTGGAGAGGCCTTTCTATGTTTGGCTTTTATAACAACTGGGCATCCCACTGGCATTTAGTCAGCAGGCGCCTGGGAGAGTGAACAGTTTACAACGTGGGGGCATCGCTGTACAACAAAGCATCACCCAGCTCCAAATGCCAACAGCACCCCCACTGAGAGGCATCAATCCACACTGCTTTGCTCATATGTACAGCTGTGCTAGCAACACAAACACACAACTGCTTTCCTTTTGGTGTGTGTGTGTGTGTGTAGGAAATCCCAGCAGAGCTGAAAACGATCCTTGCCTGCAAGGGTGGCTTTTGGTGGGAATAGCTGCCATAGGACCATAGGATTCTCCTTTTTTTTTTTTTCTGGCCAGAAATCTTGCAGGATGTACAATGGGATTTGTTGATTTGGGACGGCTTTGTCTTCAAAAAAGCTTCAGTGGACTATGTTTCTGTTGTTTTCTAGATTTCCATACTGAGCTAAAGCTTAATGATTACAAAAAAAAAAAGAAAGAAAGAAAGAAAAGAAAAGAAAAGAAAATGGTTTGGGAGTATTTACGGTTGTTCCTAACACCTTTTGGTCACTGCCAAATTATAGTAGAGCCCTTTGCTACTCTTTAAAACTTGGGTTTGAGCTACCTGGAGATGCGCTCTCTCTCAGAAAGATGGCTGTATTCATTTGATGATTTTCTGCTCTAGGACATACTTCAGTTCTAGAAGCTGATTCTGTTTGTCAAATAAAGCCAAATGATATAGCTCACCCATTCGTAGAGAGCAAATACTCAGTAGTGGAAGATTAACTATTTCAAGAGGCCAAGAGACAACTGTGTAATAAATTCCATTCAAGTGGTTCCTTAGTGTACACAGCATACTCTAATGATGGGAAGAAATTAGCTTTTGTTTCGAAGCATACACTTCTACTAGTAAGGTTAGGCTTAAAAATACCATTGGAATTTAGGAATGCTTGAGCTACCAGACTGATAAAGTGACATAAATTTATGTCTCTTTTCTGAGTTTCATTCCTTCTCACCTGTTGTGAAGATTTTTCACTCTACGTGAAATGTGCTGCTCAGAGCACTTGAAAACGGTAACCGACGGAAGAAAATTTTGAGCAAGAAAGGAAGAAAAGAAACCTTCCCTGTTTAAATGTGGGCATACTACTGTGCTGTAGATAAGACTGCCTTTTTCTATTGTGAATACAGTGTAATTTTCGAAAGTTGTGTCTGCCTAACTCTATTAAGTACAAATGCAGTGCCTGTTACGTGGTGAAATGTGGTACTTAACCAGGATAGGCAGTGTTAATGCAGATTTTTCTCTCTTTTGAGTGGAAGCTACTACAGTATTTTTTAATACAAGTGCCAGTACAACACTGAATTAACTGCAGGGTGTAAAACCTGAATTATAGAGTTTCAGGACCTGTCTCTCACTTTCAATATCAGGTCATTTCTGAGGGGGGTATGCAAGTCCTATACTTCCTTAAACGGGTTTTCGTTTAAATTTCAGAACTTTCTACTTACAGAATATATTTACTGACATTAGAAAAGGATAATGAAAAATCAGTGTGCTAATAAAGGATATAAAATGAAACCAGAAAGTCAGGTTTTTTTGGGTAAATCAGAAAGAGATGAGTTTGCCTTTTTCTCCATTTAAAACAGTTATTGAAATACCCCCAAGTGGTTCTCTGAATATCATAGATTTCATTCAAATCATTTAAGGAGTTAACATAAGGGCAAACTACACTGACCATAAAATATACAAGTCATTTCACACACACACAGGAAACGATCAGGCAGAGCCACTTTAAATTAATGCTGCTCACCAGAGATCTAATTTTTCAGACTGATTGGTAATGGCCACAAAGATGCTGATAAAGCCCATGGAAAGAGCACTTAACAGTCTCTCTCGTTCTTTCCTGCCCGTAGCCTTTCTAGAAACGGGTTCGTTTTTTTTTTTTTTTCCTTAATCAGAATATCCTGGGGACTCAGGAAAACCCATGCACTTCCTCTATGTTAGCCTAATGTTGCACTTTAAATTGGGGAAAACCTGGAGTTGTGTTACGACAACACAATTTGCACACACATTAATCATCTTTATAGAACTGCAGCTTATTGGTTAGATTGCGGATATGCTGAAATTGCAGAAATGCTCAGGCAGAGGGTGAATTATATCGGGGAGGGGAGGGTTCACACCTTCATGGCCGCTGAGGGCCACCAAGCAAGAGACCTCTAGATGGGTCACTGGGGTGGAAACGCAGTGTTTCTGCCTTGCAGAGCCAGCTATTGAAAATACAGCCTGTACTGCAAAATACAGCTTAGTTTACAACCCTCTGACTCTTTCCACAGCTTTTTATCTAAAGAATCAATCTAATGAAGTAAATGGTGGTTCCAGGTCTTAAATATTAGACAGGCAGTGGTTGATTTCTTGGACTTTAAACCTTGTTACTTCTAAGCATTTCTCTAAGCATGGAAACCAATATGAAGACAAAGTGTGGGAAGCCCACAGATCTGAACCTTCCTCCAGGAAAAACGAGGTATCGAGGCACCAGATTCTCACTATTGTACTGGGTGCCTCTCATTGTAGGGAATAAAAAGTTGCATCATATGCACCACTGGGGGTGGGGGTGGGGGCGGGAAAGCTGTTCCTTTTATCGACCAAGCAGGGACTTTCTGTGACATTCATACTGAAGGATAAAACAGTGATGTCTTATATTTACCATTTTTATGGCGGCGAGGTCTTTTGATTAGAAATCAAAACCATGTTCAAAAATCATAAGCATAGAAAATGAAAATAACATTACAGTCCTTGGTATTTTCCCTAAGACAATAAAATGAGGAAGAGGGTGACTTCAGTAAAAAAAAATTAGAACACACATAATGTCTATGGCTGTAAACACTACTAAATGGACAAAACCTTAGCCAGATAAAGACACTGGGCCATACAGAAACATTTTTTGTTTCAGGGCAAAAATCTATCTTATCCTATTAATGAAATAACACCAGTGCCGAAAACTGTGTTTATTTCATTAACGCACGTGGCTGAGCGCAGCAAGAGGTGCAACGATGCCGGTCACTTTTCTTAGTCATAAATGGCCCTGGGTTTTTGTAATAGACCCATTGGGGCCAAATCCGTTTTACTTTTAAGCAAAATCATCCCAATTTCAAGTGAGTCTTTAAAATATCAATAAGAGGCAAGATCCAAATTTTTTTACCAGATGAAGTGTTTGCTTTTTTGGTTGAAATAGAAAATTCTAGTCTTCCATAGTAGAAATCAGAATCATCTCACAAAATTCTAGTCCAAGCTCTGAGAATAAAATTAAGCCTATTCAGGTTTTTTCTTGTTATACAAATCATGTGTCTTTAATATAAGGGGCACAAAATAATTGTGGGGAAAAAACAATGAAATGCAAGGTAGTAGTTATACATATGGTCACATGTGTTTGGGAGCAGAAGCCATGCTGTGCCGGTGACTCCACGGAAAATAGCAAGATCACAGAAGAGGGTTTATTCATGTAAACAATACTGACTGTAGGCTCATAGGGAAACCTTCCATAACTTTGAAGTCACCCATTTTTTTGCACTGAAACTCAATGTTATATTTCTGGAGGCAATCCGCAGACTCTTAAAACACAAAATGAGATTCTCCTCACTCTCAACTTCACAAAACTTTTCTGTGTTCTTTTACGTCTTTGACTACTGTTTTGATCCCTGTGCTTAATCTTTTTAAATAGCAGCAATCCCACTGAACGCAGCATGGAAAATAAGTAGTCCTGTGCAGTCCCGTGAAGAGCTATCTGCTGGCAGAACACTTGCATTTTGCTTAAGTTTTAATTTTGGAATCAGGTTTTTAAAAAAGATGTGATTGTCGATATTATCTTCCTTAGATCAAGCATGGTTGTTTCAACTTTGGAGGTAAGCTAGGCAAAGACCAAAATATTTCTTTCTAAAGCTACAGTTGAATAGGGTCGCATCACATCTGACTTTATTCCCAGTCCTTTTACCCTTGGGGTATATTAGGTAAGGAGTATTAAACAAGAAAAAGCAAAGTATGTCTATCTATGCTACTTAAAGCATGCAACAGAATTCGGGTAAGCATGCTTGTGAAGAGCCCATAAAAGCCCCTTGCACGTAAGAAAAAGATGCATGAAAACACTCAAACTTGTCTCTGGCAATTTGATTCACTGGCACAACATAAAGTAATGGTACTATACAGCACCATCACAATGGTGAAAGAACATCTTCTAGGATCAGGTCTCTGAGGAATCCACACTGGGCGATTAGATCCTGAAATCCCTCAATAAGTTCTTAGCTATCAAAAGCCTACTTCAAAAATACATTTATGCTTCATTTTTGTCTTTGCTTCATTAACATAATGAAGTTTTTCTCTTTCTTCTGATTTTTAACCCCATACCCACCCCTTTCCAGTGCCCAGCCATTCCATTCCCCGTTTTTCTTTTTTTAAAACCCGCACTCTAAAATTTGGCTTTCTGGTAACAGGGAGCCAGTGATTGTCTTCTGCTCATCTTCTTTGATTAAAACCCCTGATGAAGAATAACTGGTGTAACCATTGTGTCCCTTACCATCAATACACATGCTGGACAGCAAGGTCACTACACCTGCCGTTTGCTTGTTGGCCCCATCTGGGCTGTAGAGGTGGGGAGCACTTCCCACACGCTTCTTCTCCACAAGTAAAATGCAGTGCAGTATCAGGTGCTCAGGAAGCAAGGCTTCTCTCAAAGATGATCAGTCTATTTTTCCAAAGAGTCTCGCACCTCATTACGGACGATGAAACCTGAAATAAGAAGGTGGAAACTCTGAGTCTGTGATATAGAAGCACAGTCTGCATTCAGTGAACTGAATAAGGTATGGTGATGTCTGTAATCGGAGGTGGCTCTAGACATTGCCCAACTGAATTACTGTGCACAGCAGAATACTGTTATAAATGTTACGTTGGAAAGCAGAGACAGACCCTGCAGAAAAGACTCTGATTATATCATCCTGGATGTACAGCAATCAATTCACACAACATCACAACCCTTGAGCATCACCTTCTGACCTGTACTGACTAGAGTGAGATGTTTCATAAGGGACTTGGTTACAGCTGGTTTGCAGTTATATAAGGAAAACATTAACAAAGAGTCACTATTTCATTAGTTTCAGCCTCTCATCACCTCCTGCTTAGGACTCCAAATCTACTTTCTATACCTGAACCGCCAACTGCCTGCTGGGAATTTCCTTCTAAATGTTCTACAAGCATGTCCACAACCACACAGATGATCTTTTCTGGTAAAACTGCCATTACACTTTCTATCTTGCTAACTGTTCTACCCTTTCAAGTGCTTTTAGTTTAAAACCTCAGATTTGCGACTCATACCTCTCCTTCACCTCCTATTTCCCATTAATCACCTAATTCTGCTTCTGCTGACTGCCTATGAATTCACTGAAGCCCTCAGGACCCTTTGCTGGCACACTCGAACAGCATGCCGGGTAGCCAGCTGGCATACTATCCCTCCATGCAAGTTCCTGAACATCCCTTGAGATTCTGCATACTGTGTTTGAACTTGCTCTTCCCTAACAGTGCGATCCCCTCCCTTCATTTTTCATCAGCATTGTTCACATTCAAGATCAAGAAAAGCCATTTTCTCCATAAGGCCTTATTTGATCTGCCTCTTCAGCCTATTTCTGTGAGTACACATTTATGTAACTCTATTTAAACATTTTGTTTGTCTTATATAATCTAATGTGCACCTGCACCAGTAAACCAGGCTCCTCATTCATTTCCCTGTCCAGACCCATAGATTTGGAGATAAAATCTACGCTTCACAGGGTCGCTAGCGTTATTATCATAAATATTCATCCGATTATTCTTATTCTTTGTTAATATCATTTACCGTTCTCCATTTCCTACAAAGTAATATTTAAATTTCTTAGAGCAGCAATTGCAGTCTTTCAGGATGTGGCCCATCTTTCTGGACACCCAAAGTTTATTTATTACAAAAGTGTGTATTTATTCTTACATGTTTAAACTTCAGTCATTTTCAAAGTACTCTCCATCTGATGCAATACACCTATTGAGATGTGTTTTCCACTGCTCAGAACAGTTTTTGAACTAGTTGATTCTGAGGCCTTTTAGTGTTTCTGCCATTTTTGTGTCCCTCTTCCATATCACCAAAATGTTTCCCTTTGAGGACTTTTTTCATCTGGGGAAACAAAAAAGTCGCTTGGGGCAAGACTGGGTGAATAGAGAGGGTGGGGCATGGGTTATGCCATTTTTGGTCAAAAACTGCTAAACACTCAGTGAGATGCGGGCAGGCGCACTCATAAATCACCCATTATTAAATGGGCAAATGTGTTGAAAGAATCATCGAAAAAATTCACTGAAGCCGAACACAGCCTCTCACAACAATGCCAGCTGGTGCACTGACACAGATAGATTCCTAGAACACTCATGCGGCAGGAAAAGCCTGTATGTATTACATGGGTCCTGCTTTTCAGAAGATAATTCTGTTTTTTGGGGGGTCCCCCTTCGTGCCTCCATCACTACTCCCAAAATACAGTAAGTCCCAAATCTTTGCCCCAAATGCCCTCCAATTTTGTGCTCACGCATAAGAATAGGTGAACCAAGATTGGCCATAAACTGATAGTTGGAGAAACTGCATGATAGATGCATAGGGCTTCTTATACTACTTTTGCATGTTTGACTTTCCAAAAGTCAAAATAAAAATAAGATGTCCCAAAGTTTCCAAAATGTATTGTGACTAAAGTAGAAATGTGTCCACTCTGAGTCCCACTCTTAACTCTATCACAACCACAACCTTGGGCAGGTTTGTGAACTTGGATGCTCTGCATTTGTTCAACAGAGACAACAGTAGTGTTTCAGTCTTCAGGGTCTTCTTTTTACCCTCCGATCATGCAAAAGTCTTTCCCAGGCCCTTTGCCCTAGCTCTTCCCTTTACCTTAGTTGACCTGCTTTAGAGGTGGAATGTTTTTTTTCCTCTCCCAAGAGTGCTGAAGACTCTCCCTCTTGTCACCTAAATCACAAAATATCTTTGACTTCCTCAAGATACCCCTTTCCTCGCCATCCTGTCTAGACCTACCTATGTCCCTCCTGGAGCATCATGTCACATTTTCTTCATGGTACCTAACATAATCTGATATTATCATATTTGTTTGTATGCTTGTTAATGGGTTGTCTTCCTCATTAGAGAATAACCACGTGAGAGCAAGGAGCTGAGAGCAAGGACCTTATCTGACTTGTTCTAATTCCCAGGGTCCAAAACAGTGTGGCTCACTCTATGTGCTTAATAAATGCTTGTCGAAGTCATAAACAACTGAATACATATATATAGGGGTACTGAGAAAGTTATTGATAACTCTTTGTATAATTCTCTATAACTGTAGAATTCAATTATGAGGCCCCTAAAATTAATTATAATTAAATGTATGCTAGTCTATGATAACCCATCTAACAGGGCACTGTGTCATGTGAATTTCTAGGAAGTCAACCATAACCTGGGGAAAAACATAAAAATTCTATAAAAATATTACAAAAGAGTAATTGAAAACCTCTTAAAACAATTTTTTATATAAAATGTGATAGGCAAAAAAGAATTCTAATGATAGCAAATATTTGCTAATGTTTACTATCTACCTATAAAAAATTATATATAAAATATATATCCTATTCGAATCCTGAAAACAATCCTATGAGGTACATATTCGTGTATCCCCTTTGTACAGATGTGGAAACTGAGGCACAAGGATGCTAAGGCATGTACCCGAGACACAGAGCTGGTAAGTGGAGAGGCCAGGCTCCAGATTCTGTACCCTAACCTACACTAGACAGTAAGATCAAAACATGCCTTCATCCATTCTTTCATTCAAAGGTTTTTTTCGTGTGTGTGTGCCCTGTGGGTGTTATGGAATAAAAAAGGTGATGAGTTGAATTTCTACATGTTGGTTGGTTTTGATCCATTTCGAGGAGAGAAAAGTCCTATTCCACATCCTCAAGCTACACTTTGATTGCTATAGTTGTCTCAAAGTCATCTGCCTTTTGTCGCATGGACAACTAGATGAGAAAGGGCTCAGCACAAAATTGTTGGAATTACTAGAAAAGCAAGGCTCGTGATGCCCATGTGAAACCAGCAGCATCGCCTCCCTCCGCGCCAGAAACAGAAGCACTGCCCACAGCACATGCAGGAGCCGGAGCCCTGGGCACTCTGTCAGTACAGACCAACGCACAGCCCTGCGGCCCCTGCACCCCATGAGCTACAACAGGCTTCCCTCTGTCAGGGTCAGCTTTCCAGGAATCACACTCATGTGGTTCAGCCACTGCTTTAGCCCTCTCCTTATTTGCTGGGCTTCATACACTAAATGCTCCACAGTGTCCCAATCTTCATTTGGCCCTGCATTCAAAGGACATGTTTGGGGAAATATGGCATGAGAGGTTTTCTCTTCCCATTGATGACGTCTGTGGGGCAAGGGAGGTAAGTTAAAAACTGAGCTGGGGAACAAAGTGAGTAGTCAGTGGACCAGAAGAGATTTAGAGCCTTTTTAAGTCCAGCATTTTTCTGGAAAGTGTCCTGTAAAAACATTTCTAAAAATTGGCAGGATGCTATAAGATTTTTGTTTTTTTATTTTCTGCAGACACAATTTGCCCATGGACACCATTAGAGAGTGAGCTCTACAGTCTGGATTGCACGGAAGGTCACAGGGCACTGGTGTCGCTTCAAGGGCTGGCTAAACGAGCAAGGGAGGTGGCCAGAGAACAGTGTGAGGCAATAATACGCTGACAAAGTTGGGGATCAGAACTGTACCCACTCTTCATGTGGGCTGCCCAGATCTGGTAAAAAAAACACATATATTTTCTCACACCATCCAATCAGAAAAGGACATTTATATAGCCTGTTTCAACTGGGCATCGTATCTTCAAATTCAGTTCTAAAACTATGTTAGAGGTACGGAAAATGCAAATTGTTCTTAAGTTTGTTCACTTGGTGGTTTGCATTTATTTTGAAAATAAGAGCTTCAGCTTCACCTCCTGCAAAATGTGCCTGCATGACAGAATGACAGTTTGGGCTTTAGGCTTCAAGTTGATGGGGCAATAAATACATTTACTGTGCCCTAAGGATATTTAAGTTTTTCCAGCTGCTCTTTCCCCCCCAGAACTTTCCAGAGACTCAAATGTGAAGTTATCTATATTTCCTTTTTCTTGTTAAAAGTGAAATACATTTTTCTAACTTCCATACTGTTGAGAGGGAGTAAATGGGGGGGAAAAGCTATTTTTAAGTCATGGGATTAGGAAAAAAATTCTTTTCCATAAAAAATTTTATTTTCTGTGTGGTTCCTCCATAATTTATTTTTAAAAATGTACTCCCATAAATTCACTCAGATAATACAAAATATAAAATTTTTCACAAATGGCCCTGGCTGGTGTAGCTCAGTGGATTGAGCACGGGCCTGCGAACCAGAGAATCGCGGTTCGATTCCCAGTCAGGGCACATGCCTGGGTTGCAGGCTGGTTCCCTGCAGGCCAACTCCCAGCGGGGGACGCACGAAAGGCAACCATACATTGATGTTTATCTCCTTCCCCTCTAAAGATAAATAACTAAAAATTTTTTTTTTCACAAATGTAAAATATGAACTTTCCTCCACTTGCCTATGTGTTATATACAGAAATCCAGACTATTTCACTTCCCCTTTATTTAAAAGGGTTTGACTGTCCCGGCACACACACTTGGGGTAAACAAACATGGAAGTTCTCCTCAACCACTGCACTGTGCTCTGTCTCTTTTCTCTGTCTAAGAAAACAGACCACAGGGCAGGTGGGATTTTGTTACTTTGAATGCCGAGCTATGGTTCCAGCTCTGGTGGTTCAAGCAGCGGTTGGCAACTCTTAATATTCTGTCCAGGCAGCAAGTAAATGGAGCACCCACGAAAGAAAGTACCTCTGCGGAGGACCCTCAATTTTTATTTTGGTCTCATGTGCAGTTTCTGCCATGTCATGTTTTGATAAGCATATCCAGAAGCTGAATGAGTGGCTTACTTTATCAGTAAATCCACATAAGATGGTAATATTGCAAGATGGACTAGAAAGAGATAACGGCTTTAAACACACACACATATACGTAGACACACACACATCTCAACACAGCTACATTACGAAAATCTGAAAAGCAGCCCTGACTGGTGTGGCTTGGGGGGTTGGGCATTGTTCCACAAAAAGTAAAAGGTCCCTGGTTTGATTCCGGGTCAGGGCACATGCTGGGTTGTGGGTTTGGTCCTGGTTGGGGGACATGCGAGAGGTGACGATTAAAGTTTCCCTCTCACATAGATGTTTCTCTCCCTTCCTTTTTTCCTCCCTTCCCCTCTGTCTAAAAATAAGTACATAAAATATTAAAATGAAAATCTGAAAAGAAAAGAGAAAAAAATAACCTTACTCTGTAACAAACCATTAAGACACAGGTGGCAAAACACAAGGCCCGCAGGCTGAATCCGGCCCTCCACCTTGTTTCTACCCAGCGGCAGCACCAAGCTCCTTGCCCCTAGTTAAGGAGTAGTTACATTTATATGGTCCTAAAATTACACTTGGCACTTTGAAGGCAACCGCAAGCCTGTTGTGGCCCCCGGTGAAAATGAGTTTGACATTCCTGCATTAAGAGTTTTTGATGGTTTTTCTATGCATTCTATTTTTTCTATGCCTCTGAATTTTAAATAAAGTATACCATTGCTACATATGCTCTTAGTATCTTGATTTTTCCACTTAACATTATGCCAATAACCCCTTGAGGCCCATTTTCATTGTAAGAGCACCAATTCAATGGTCCTTTCATAATATTCCTTAATGTAAATACTGCACTGCACAGTCTAAAAAATGTTCTCATTTACAAAACATAAACTTAAAAAATACTCCCTTGATTACAAATGATACACATTGACAAAACAAAAATTGTAAAACAGAATTTCCATAAGAAAAATATAATTACCCATAATCCTAATACTCAACTGTAACCATTTTACAATTTTGTTTTTAAATAAAATTTGACCTTTCAAACAATTTGCCTATCTTGTTTAGAGAATTCTTTTAAATTGTAGAAATTCCATTTACTATGGAATGGGAAGTGGCTTTTCTTTGGCCACGTCTTTGGTGACCTCCTTCCAGAATGCAGTGGCCTTTCAAAGGATCCTTGAGATTTTGAACAGCAGTGTGTGTAGGCCGCTGTTGTGAGGAGAAAATACAGGATGTGGCCAGATAAGCAACAAGTGTTCCAAGGGCCACAGTTAAGGCTTGGTACCTAGCAGGACCCAGAACGAATTCTGGCAGGGCCCACTTGTCCTCACCCTGGTACATGGCCCTGGAATGCATTCCCACTGCAAACAAGCCGTCTGCAAACCACTGGGAGAACCTTGGGGAATGACATGAGAGTAGATCACTATAATTCTTCACCACTACAGATCAAACATGTCCTAGAATGTATCCCATGGTGGGGTTTCAGAGGTGTTCTGTTGGTATGCCAATAACAAAAGTGTCACAATTAATATTAGCACCAGCACATTATTCAAGAAAAGTCATCATGATGAAATCCACTCTTATAGAAATAGTAGGGAATAGATGCTTTACTTTTCTTTTAAGTGTTGCTTTTTGATCAGGTGATAAATTCTTATGTTTCAAAAATTCAAAAGGTTCAAAGGGTGAGTAGTGAAAAGAATCCCTTCCATGCCTGCTCCTAGTCACCCAATTCCCTTCCCAGTGGCAACCAAAGTCATCAGCTCTTTGTGTCTGTATGCAGAGACACTGAAGCAAACGAAGCTGAATGTGGGACCGGCTCCTTCCAGTGCTGACCGATAGACACATCAATGCAGCAGATGATCTCTGGATAAAGAGATGCCTTGGAAGAGGGAGCAGGGCCGTCTCAACACGTTTCCCATGCCCAAATGCCCAGGGAGTTAATAGATTCAGGTATAAAGAAAGGCTTACTTGACATAAGGAGGAAATGTCTGACGCTAATAAGAAGAGCTAATAAGTGAGCTGTTCTGTATCTACGCTGCACTTAAGAGGCTGGGTAATGATCAACAGCATGTTTATTCTCTGCACAGGTGACTGGTGCTGGGAGTACCACTATCTTCTACACGGGCAATTTTCTAAGTGTAACACACGATCATATTCTTGTAGTATTTGAATTAGACACAGCAGTGTTTACCAAAACACTTCCTCTTAAAAGACATCCTGAGATAAAGGGGTGGGGGGAGGTAGCAGAGGATAAAGGGAGATAAGCAATGATGATGGACAGGGATGGGACGTGAGGTGGCGAACACACAGTACCAGACGCGGGTGATGTGTTTCAGGACTGTGGCCCTGAAGCCCATACACTTTTATTAATCAATATCGGCACAACAAATTCAATAAAAAATACATAGGAAATGCTGAAAACAATTTGAAAATCATAAGCATGATATTTATATGTTTCAAAGCCAAAATATTTCTGTACTGAAAAACAAGTTAAATGACGTAATATAATTTAATGGAAAAACAGGAGTAGACATTTGCTTTACTGCCAAGTTTTAACAATCCTTAAGCAAGCCATCTTTATCTTAGTGATATGAATATTTAATTTTTCCTTATCTGGAAAGACAATTGAAATAGTGTTAATCATTATATTTTTGGAAAACTTTTAAAGCTTATCTGTGATATCAGCTATTACCAAAAAAAGAGAAGTCTATGGTTTTCTTTTGAAATTCAGCTCATCCCTATTTGCATCTATTAGCATTTACTTAAACAATGAAGATATTAGTAGACTATTTTATGGAATACTCTAAAGAGTATTAGAGAATACTCTAAAGAGGCATAGTTTGTATGCCTCTACAAGAGGCATACTCTAAAAGTCTGTAGATGAGGAAACACAGAAGAAGAGCCAACAGAATTTTCAAGGTGAGAAAATATGCTACCAGATATACAAATATACTACACACTTATTCTAGTTAAACAGTGCGACACAGTGCAAGGGTAGAGACAACAGCTCGCTAGAGCAATCTCCAGAATTTGGAAACTGACTCATGTGTGCATGAACAGAAGAGTTTCTCATCAAGGGGGAGGAAAGTGCCAGTGGAACAATTGACTATTGATTTAGAACAAAGCAAAGTTAGTTTACTCCTTTGAATTACACGCCCAGATCAATGCCCAATGGATGAGAGATCTAAATGTAATGAAAAAGCGTGTGTCAAAATTAAAGGTAATATGTTTATAATCTTGGCTTTCCTCCATAGGACACAAGACAATGAATTAAAAAATTACAATACAGTCAAATTTAAATATGCAAACATTTAAACAAAAGGCCATAAGCATTAAGATGTTAATGCTAAACTGGGGGGGGGAGTATTGTGATATGTAGTAAAAGACAGCTATCCACAATGTCTGACTTTTCACAAATCCATAAGAAAAAGATAAACGACCCAGAAGAAAACTGATCACAACACATCAAAGGATAAAAATAAAAATAAAGCTATGTAAAGATGTCCGACTTTATAGAAATCAGTGAAATGGGGTGTTAATGCTCATTCTTTAGATTACAGACCCCTGGCCACCATCATCACTCCCAAATGCTGATGAAGGTGAAGAGACCAGGCACGCTTGTCAACTTGGGTCACAGACTAGTATCTTTCCAAATGCAAAAAATATGTCCAGTGACCTAGCAAATCTACTTACGGTACTAATACAGAAATACTGGTGCCCAAAGATACATTTATAAAGAAAGTCAAGACAGCATTGTTCCACTAACAAAAACCTGAAAAATTTCATAAACATCTATCAAGAGAATAAACTGCTCAATAAGATACAGCATATATTATCTATGAAATACCATCGAGTCATGAATGAGACATACACTATACAGGATGCCCCAGAGGCTGTTTTGTGTGGGGTGAGACGGCGGACCCACATGCAGATGAGTGCACACGCACAGGTTTGTAAATACACAGAAAAGATGTCTGGAAGGAGCTCCGCTGAAATCTCACCCGTGGCTCCTGCTAACAAGGGGAACAGACTGGGGAAGGAGTGCAGGGAGTTTTCATTCTTATTTGATAAAGTTTTTCCACTGTTTGAATGTTTATTTAGACTATATTCTTTGTTCACATTAAAAATACATATCTAAAAAAGAAATGGCCTTCAATTCCCCTGGCATCCTGCTTTCTTTTTACTTGTTTATCATGTACAACAGAAGAGAAAGGACCTCTTTTGGTATAATATGGGTTTTTTCCCCATAAAATGAGGACTTCCCCAAGAAGGCATGTTAAAAGCTTAATTATTTTTTATTATGATGTATTCTTTATATAATGCCATCAAATGAAACCAGGTGACCGAATACTACAATTTCTAGGAAAGCTACAAAAACTGGGTCGATGCTGTCACTACATCTCAGGGATCGGGACTCAATGACACAAAAACATGCCATTTTCCCAGTTGCCTGAAGGTCCCAGCTGGCTTGATGTCACCATAAATATTCAGCCACCTTAGTATGGTCAACTTTCCTGGAGAAGTGTGACCGCAGGTGTCAGGTATTAGCACGAACTTTCCCTGACCCCAGAAGTGGAAGGGAGAAAAGGAGAGGACACAGGTTTGTCTTGGTGCTGACCTGTGCGGGGGTTTGTGTGTAGATTCCCATAGGATGAAGCCTTCAAATAGAAAAAAGTCCTATACGTTCAGAATGTCTGAAAGTCCTACAAGTATTCACACACACACAAAATAAATAAATACTATTAGAGAAAACAAAACGGGTATCACTAAAAGAAAGGGGAGTTTCTTCTGCGTACCTGGCATTACAGTTACAGGAACCATATCTAAGGAGCAGGCAGGCCCCACACACCTTGGGTAAGAGGTTAACTACGAAACCCTACTTCCATCACGTGATGTGCTCCTTGGCAGGGAACACCACCGTCAGCAGGAGCCACTGCAGAAACAGCAGCACCATGATGTACGGCTGCCCTCCAGAGGCTGTTTCCAGCCTTGGGGATCAGTACACGCTTCCAGAAGGAATTCTTCACGTGATTGTCCTGGCATCGAGGTGTCTGTAACACCTTGATTTTTAAAGGTTTGATTGGCATGCACATTTTTAGGAACACACCTGCTATATAAAATGAAGCATGTAAACCTGTGAGAAACACACAGAACCCCTGTGAATTGCGGGGGTCGGACCACACGATCACTCAGGGCCGATTAAACTGAATGGTGCTGGGAGGAGAACGGTAGGATTGTCGTGAGCTTCTGTGGCACCAACACACACTGGGTTCCTGCTTTAAGTTACTGTACATATTCTGAAGGTTGAGTTTCTATCCTGAGTTATGTCCACTGTGAGTCCAAAGCAGACATGGAGGTGTCCAACCTGCTTTCACCAGCATCTGCTCTGGGCATAAAACTCTAACCGAGTCTCTTCAAAAGCAGAGTCAGGGCTACTGGTACTTGTCTTCAGGCCCGGAAAATAAACCCCAAAAGAAAGCAAAATGTAGCTCTTTAGAATGATTCAGATGTCTTTGAAAAAAAAATAAAACAACTTAATTTTAGAAATGCTCATTAGATGGTGTTATGCTAAACTGTAAATTTTTTTAAAGATTTTTTAAAAATTTATTTATCTTTAGAGGGGAAGGGAAGGAGAAAGGGAGAGAAATATCAATGTATGGTTGCCTCTGGTGTGTCCCCCTGCCGGGAACAGGCCTGCAACCCAGGCATGCTCCTATGTGCCCATTCCCCATGGGAATCGAACCTTGATCCTCTAGTTCGCAGGCCCGTGCTCAATCCACTGAGCTATGCCAGCCAGGTAAACTGTAAATTTTTAAATTTTAAAAATTTAATTGTGGTAAAATACATGTAACATAAAATTTACCATCATAATCACTGTTGATATATTAAACTGAATTTTGTCTGCCTACCTTGTAAACTGTCGACTTTCTTCGTGAACTTCCATTTCCGTGCTTTTAAATTCATTTAGTTCTTTCCTTATTGCTGCCTAAATAGGAGAAAAGTAGATAAACAGAATTGGTACTTAGGTCACGTATTTCCCCAGCATATACTGCATCAACAATGCAGGGGGCTCCTAATTTCTACTAGGTAAAGGCATGATGGATGTCATGTCTTGCTAACTAAAGCCAGCATGGATTTCCTTCAAGTGCCATTGACAAGGCAGAGGAAGGGTGCTTTTCCAAAACTCACCCTGGGGTCTGATCTACGAGTTACACACATCCCCCACCCTCGATGACCACAAGGACAGTGCAGCTCACGAGGCTGTCTGAGGAACAATATCATTTCCCTCCGAAAGTTCTGCATTTCATACCACACATGGGGACATGGGTCTGGTCAGAGCTGCCACAGAGCTATGAAGAAGGCAGCTTCCATTTATTCTTTAATACTGAAAGTTAAGACCACTTCAGCACAGCACTTAGAAGCTCCTCCAATGAAACAGAACGTTATTACCACTGACTAACAAACACATAATCCAGGCCACCTAAAAGGTGGGTTTAAAGAGATGCTTGGGTTCTTCAGGATGCAAAGCTGAGAGACTTACCGAAATATCCACCTTAGTTATCTACTAACCATGGTGGCTGGATCACAAATGGGTTTTGGTTTCACATTTGTGCTTATCTTTACATCCGAACTTTTCTACAGAGAATGGTGCCCTCATGTAAACATATATTTATTAATAAAAACAGCTCCGTGATGTCGTTGAGAAATGGACTCTCCAGCTACAACACAGAATGGCTTTACAAACCACAGGGAACTACTTTGCTGACAGAAGAGAAAAATCTACTTTGTGGTGGGAAAAGGCGGCCTCTCTCTGGCTTTCTCCTGTCACTGGCGCTCTGCAATAACACAAGTTTTTCTCCCAGCGCCCCTTCCAGCTGAATTCTGTCCTCACAGCTTGCCTGGTCTCCTCAATTGTATTCCTCAGCCCCTGCAGTCTCTAAGGGGAGCTTGTGGCTGGGAGGTAAAGGAGGGGTGATTTTTAAAAAAAAAAAATTTCTGCTACTGACTTTTGGAAGAGATGAAGCAGGCAGAGCTATCTGTGGGCCCGAGTCCCCTGCCATGAGACTGTACCTCTGGCTGCCCAAGTGAGATCAAGAGCAAGGTTACTTTGTTTTAACCACTCGAAATTTGGGTACCGAGAACCAGGAACTTAAATAGTAAAGATGCTCTGTACTCCTTTTCAATTCACAGCTATCAAAAAGTCTTCCTTGAAATGAGGTATTTTAATAGGGATGGTGGCAGAGAATCCTGTCTCTGTGTTCATTTAAAATTCGTTCTCTGCACACTCACGTGTCAGTTGGAAGAAGTGCAAAGGAGTCTGTCTGGTGTCGGAAGTCACAGACTGCAGTCTGGCCTGCACCTTCAATAGCAGTGTGACCCTCAGAGGGTTCCTTTACTCCAAACCTGTGGTCTCATCTGGAAATGGGGGTGAGAACTCCTCACACTATTATAAGAATCAATTAAGAGCCTATTTGAAAGTGCCTTGTATGCTGTAAGTATTCAATAAAATGTCACTATTGTGACATTTTTAAAAAATGAGTTAAATTTTAGTTTGTGATTGTGAGGAGCAACTCTTTCATTTTCATCTGTAAAGAGTCTACTCTGGGTAAGAAGATAGTGTCATTGAAGGACCACAAGGTCAGATAAGGCAAAGTCCTTATTCTGGACAGCAGATTGGCTACCGATCTAAGAGTCTGGCAAAAATCAATGAAAGCATTCTTTGAGAATCAATTGCAATGTGGAAGCTGCAAAAAGGGTACTGTATAGTTTATTTTTAATTGTAAATTGCGTGCTACACACTCCTTATATTGATCACCCAATTCACTTGTGACCATGTACCCAGACAGTCAGTTCAATATTTATGGGCATATCCCACCTGCACATCTGCAATGTGACCTTGCCATTTCCTCGTCAGGAGGCGGAGTTCATCTCTCCAGCCCTGGATCTGGGTGAGACCTGTAACTGCTTTAACAACAGAGCACAGAGCAGAGGTGAGGCTGTGCCGGTCTGGGATACAGGTCTTAACTGGCCTAGCATCTCTTGTGTCCTCCTTCTTGCAAGCCAGCTGCCATGTAAAATGAATGTGCCCACCCTCAGGGAACCGCAGCGTGAGAAACCCAAAGTTGAAGCAGAGCTGCTGGAAGATGCCGTGCTGTATGGATATACAAAGACACCGAAGAGCAATAAGGAGCAACAAGGCAAGGACGAGCTATTGGAGACGCCCTCTGGGAAGTGGAGTCTGTAACCCCAGGTGCCACCTTACTCGATGCCATATGGATCAGAAATGAACTGCTGAGCTGAGCCCTTCCTGAATTCCTACCTAAAACGATTGTGAACAAAACTATGGCTGTTTTAAGTCACCAAATTTTGCAGTGATTTGTCAAAAAGCAGTCGATAATCCGAAAACTACTTGAAGACTCTTCATCTCTCAAATGATGAAACGGAGATAAGTCACTTGCTAGATAGATATCAAATGGGCACCAAGGGACACAGATGAGGCTCATACATCTGCCCTCTTACTTCAAGTCCTCCGCTCGTACCAAAAAAATGAGCTTCAGAGACTAATGCACACAGATAATTGCCTCAGCTCTCCCTGTTGTGTGTGCTAGTTTGTAGTCGGACGCGATGAGTCAGTTGCAGGCAATGAATGTGATGTGAAATTATAGGTACCGGTTGCTTGAAAAAAAATATGTCAGGAAATTGTGACTACAGCCAATTAGAGAAATGCAATACTCATTTTAAAACGTTCGCCAAAGAATGAGCATAGCTTTACTCCAAGAGTTACTTCTCTAACTATCTAAAGAGATTGCTATGAGAGGAAGAAACATTTAATTAAGACCCTCTGTCTCAGTGAAACACATGTATAACAACCTTAGCTCTCTTCTATGCAAAGACGACCAGAGCTTAGGCCTAATTACTTCTCCTATTAGTGTGAATGGGACTGGCTTTGTTGAAAGATATGGGAGAGAAGGAGGTGGGTTGGTGCAGTGAGATTGAAGCCCAAATGGTTTTGGGTTGGGCCAACAAAGTAATGGAGCTGAAACCGGGCATTTATTTCTAAGATTGAAACAAAGCAAGCCCCAGAGACAGCCCTGAGACCAAAATGTAGTATTTTCTGATATTATGAAAGTCGCAGTTTTTCCTGAGACTCAGTTGAAAGAACCTCACTAACATTACTAAAACAATCATAACCAAGCAAGGTCATGGCCAAGCCACCAGAGTTCTTGCCTTGTCTGCGGGTGTCAACCTGGCCCAGGGCTTGTCAGCCCGGCGGTCGTAGTCCGGCGAGTCGGTGACTTCCACGTACTCGTTGAACCTCAGGATCCTTCGGGCCTGCAACTCTGCCACAGTGGGTCTCAGGCTGAGCTGTGGGCGAGTGGGGACAGAGGACGAGTTCAGTAAACCAGTTAGTCTCATGGTGGCAAGTTTTCTATGGAGAACTTCAAAGTTATGGTTAAAGAAGGTCACTTTCAGATATCAAAAGAAAAGAGAAAAAAAAGGCAGCGGCATCTGGGGATTTTCTAATAAGAACTAGAAAGCAGCGTGCCCTAATTTTGAGACTATAAAAATCGTCGTCGTTAGGTAGGTCACAGTCTTTGGCAACTGTCTGCATTACACTATTTTCTCCAACGTGCTTGGCGTTGTGACAAAGGTGCCTGCTATCCCTGATGCAGGAAACAGGCACGACACAGACACAACAAAAAATTCAGACAAGGGATGGCTGGTTCGGGGCCTAAATTATCAAGACAGAAGCTCTGCAACTTGGAGACATGAGAAGAGAAATCCTGGTTCCTATTTTATTAAACCTGTATATTCAGAAATGCACAAAGTTATGACTCAGACCTGGTCCAGGGAAGGGCCTGCCTACAGGCCCTCCGTCGTGAGAGGCTATGCACCCAGGCCCAGACCTGACATTTACAAGATCTTGGCCACAAAAGCTGATTCGCAGGAACAAGGAGGGGGGGATACCCGGGAGAACGGCACTCAGTAGGGTGCTCACTACTTAAAATCAGCTGCAACCTTTATGATGCTTCCAATAATGTGGATTCCTCCTGTGGTCTTTGTCAAACCTGAAATTTATTTGAATCTATCTTTCTAAGTAATCTACCCAGCCCTGTGTGTATTTGCTTTCTTGTCTCGGTCTTTTCTCAAGCCCCATAATAAGGCAGAGACTGCTGTGAGACTAAAGAAACATGGCCTCTTGGTCAACAGGTACCACCTACTCTCTGCTATTGTGGTTAAAAACATCCCCTTCTCCAGGCCTGGGTTTCCTCTTGAGTAAAACCAGAGGCTGAACTCAGGCAATGCTCTAACCATCAAGGCATTCAAAGACCCACAGAAGGCCTGGGTCTACGCCGTGAGCCACGTGAGCTGGGACATGACAATTCAGTCCCCTCTAGGCTCATAAAGCCCTGGTGGGCAATGGACAAAGGAAACAATAATCTAAGTGGTTCTGTTATGCTCTCAGTTACTGTCTCATCTATATCATTAGATTCTTACTGCCTCTCCAGGACAGGTGGAGTTAAGGCAGTGGAAAAACCCTGCCTCTGGGGACTGCCCAGAAGCCTGGTAACCAATGGCCATGCAGGTCAGAGATTCTCCATCCAGTCTTGCCCTTCAGGATCCTGTCAGTGACTGGGTAGCTCTTAGTGATAGGGACTGTCCTATATTTGCGACAGGGAACTCTGGATAGCGGAGGCAGGTGGGCACAGGAGTTAAGGACAGGCTCTGTTGCCTCCTGGAAGGGCCCAAATGCACGGAGAAGACTATATGCATGTCAGGAGGGAGCCTGGAGCAAGAAGGAGGGTCTACTTCTTATCTGTAGTTGGCACCTAAGGATCACTGAATGCTAGAAGAGCCATCTCTAGAAATTCAGTTTACAGTCTTTCTCAGCTGGATAATTACTTGACATGTAGGGTATTAGAGGGAAAAAAAGAGATGAATAAAGGATCTTTTCCCCTAAAAATCAAACCCCAAACCTCTCAAAACACAGTCTCTAACTTTTCCATGGGGAGGGAGTGTTTCTCCGACTGTCTCAGGATGCTTTTGCTAAGGATCGCCAGCCGGCCCACAGAGTTGTGGGCGAGGTCACACACTTCACTGCAGACGTCACGCTTTACTCATCCTGCCTTCTCCTGGCTGAAGGGATTACCCAAACAATCACCAAACAAAGCTTCATCATGAAGCAGAAGCTCCAATAGTGGTTGATTTTTCCAGAGGCTATTATTATTTTAACACTTGCAGGAAAAAGTGATAGTCCTGGTATTAGATTCATATTCTGATAAATGGTGAAAACCATTACCCGAGGTAAGTCATTTGTTAATTTGAGTAGCACTGTAGTAGGCAGGCTGGATGATGAAGTTCACTTAAAAAATTACTGTATTTTTCAGACTAGAAGATGCATTTTTTTACCACATTTTTGCTTCAAAAAATTTCCCCCTATTTTCGTCCTCTAAAACCTAGGTGTGTCTCAGGTCCTCGCCATAAGACACACGTAGGTTTTAGAGGAGGAAAGCAGGGAAAAAAATTTTGAAGCAAAAAATGTGGTAAAAAGGTGCATCTTATAGTCCAAAAAATATGGTACTCTCCCAGCTCAGATATGGAATAGTGGCAAATCTTCAGTAATAACAAGATATTTATTCAGTATTTCCAAGACTACAATGGAGAATGTGAGCATTTTAAAAACCTAAACATTGAGTTATTAATAATGATATTGCTAAATGGATGAAGTTTGTGTGTCTTTTTTCCCTTTTGCACTTAAATTTCTCCACAAAGATTACATGTTGTTTTCCTAATCATTAAATGCACCTTAAAACTTTTGATCGTCAACATCAAAATTAACATGCAATTATAAAGATAATCATAATTGTATTGATTACATTGGCTTTAATTTCTATGACCAGTTAGTGGACTAACAGGAATAATTATTCCTAAATATCAGATTTACCTGTAGAGAGCTGATTTGCATTTTAAAAATGAAGCACATCTCAAAACACACACAATCATTAATGGTCAGTTTCCTTACCTTTCTGCTGAGTCTGCGTTTAAGTTCCATTTTTGCTTCTTGTTCTTCTTCTTCATTCTTTTCTGTTTATTAATGGAAGGGGAGGCATGGAGACTTAGTTACTATAAATGATTTTATAATCAGAAAAGTAGATCAGGTCAAAAGTATTTGACTTTAACCGATATTGATCAAACATACCAACATTTTAAAAAACTTGTCAAAAGAATTTGCAGAAAGGTCATTAATTTGTATACATATATGTATATATATATATAATTACATCAATTTATATATATACACATATAGTATTTTTTCTATAGGACTGGTTTATTTACTAATTGTAACCCTTTTTGCTTCTTGATTCCTTGCTCTATTCTGACAAAACCATAAGAGTCCCCATATTCTGGTGAAAATCTTTCCGTGCTGTTCATCTCATGGGCTTATAGGCACAGATCATCAGAATTCAGGTAAAAATGTGCTTCTGGGTCTGGCTTTCACATGAAAATCTGAGACATATCAAAAGAATGAATTAGAACCATGTGATGCATGTATGAGTTGCTGATTTCTAATCAAATCCAACTAAAATGCTCAATTTGTCTGCTTTGGTTTCCATAGAAACAGAAAGTAGTCACTTCTTTGGACTCCACTTTTGAACCAGAATGTTCTGAGTGGAATTACAGTGTACTATAGGTGGAGATGATTTATTTTCTCATGACTTTGACAGTCCAAAGTCTTCTCTTTCTCTAGTACTTCACCAAGTAGTATAATTTGATGGCCAACTTAAATGAATGCTGTCTAACAGATAGGATTAAGAGAAGAAATAAATACCAGAACTTTTAAAGAAATAAATACCATTCAGGTTTTAATGGTTGCTTATTTGATGAACTTCTCTCTGTTGCTTGCTGTAGCTCATCATTTGTTCAATAAATGAACACAGATTTTACTCATTGGGTTTTAATACGTACAAAAGATTATCTTTTAGAAAGTGTTCTTATGAATCTATTAGAGAAAAAAAACTGTGTAGAAAAAAAGCTCAACTGAAAGGGTAAACAAAAGATCTCTCTGAAAACATAATTATATTTATTTTTAACATTCAAATAGACTTCTTACTATGAAGACTATTTTTATTGTTAATAAACCATTGGCATTCAGTATTTGCAACATCTATATTTGTTGGTGGAACATGCTAAATCTCCATTCGTTTTCCTTATCTTGACAGTGAAAAGTTTCTACATTCTTCTGAAAAAGTAATTTTAATTCATAAGAAAGAGAATGATTAGTCTGACTTTTTAAGACAAAGAGTGAACATCAACTGAAATCACCCGGCAAGACAAGAAACAACTAGTTAGTAGGCTTTTATTAAGTGTCTGTCAAGTGTCAAACAAATTTGACTATAATTCCGATTTCTTCCTATGAAAATACTGTGGGTACCCTTAAAAGGCATCCTTAGGGTCCTAATAAGTACCTTTGGTGAGTTAGATAAGGCATATAGACCGCACAATCCAAACACCAAACTTACAGTTCATGTCATTCAAACTAGGGTTTTACAACATCAGGCCTCTAGTGATATTAATAATAAAAATATATAACTTTTGAAACATCTTAATCAAATATCCCTCTACAATGATTATGCTATATTTTTAAAGGTACTTTTCAAAGACAAAAAATTGGATTTCTAATACAATTAAAACGAATGCTCCAATTCTCACAAAATACGTAAAATGTCATATCTTTGAAGAGAATATTAGAAAAATCTGCCTTATTTAAGCATATTACATATCTATACGACAGCCAGTTAAGTTTTTTTTTCAAAGGCCAGTTACGGTTATGGGAGTTAAATAAACATGATTTTACCATACAGGAATTCTTCTTTAATGTCAGGAGCTGACTTCCTTACACTTGCCACATTTAAAATCATGCTTCTAAGGAAGTTAGAGGAAGAGGGTTAGAGGTGGGGGGAAGTCAACGTGACTGTTCTTCTGAATCTCATTCAACAGTTACTGTAAAATCTCTTAAAAAGATTCAAGGTTAAACCTTAAACTTAGTTTTAAAAAACTCCCTGAGGTTTTTTAATGTTTCCTCCTTTTTCTGGATTTATTAGAGGACTCATTATAAAGTAGGATGTAAACCATTCTGGTTCCTAGAAACAGGCTGGAGGAATATTCATGAAGGAAGCGATGTGGCTCATTGACAAACCTCACCCTCAGTAACTCTCACCAGAGAAGAGGAGGGCGGGCACTTCAGAATGGCCACTGGAAGCATTTGCCACAAACACAGCAGCAATACAGGAGGTTTAATGGGGTGGCCACCCCGGGAAAGCTCCCTAGTGAGTGAGTGTTGCCCAGAGCATTTTGTGGATGAGCTAAAAGAACAAAGAAACCCACGGAAACACCAGCAACGGGAGTATTATATTCTTAAGGCATCAATTCAGATAAAATGGATTTTAAAAGGCCATTTTTGTGGGTCTGTTTTTTTTGTCTCTTTTACATGCTTCCCTGTGGGGTTTTTAGCTATGGACCTATGACAGAGTAAGATGTGATAAAGTAGATGTCAGTGGAAGAATATAAATGAGTGTTTACTATAAAATTCTTTCATTTTTTTTGTATGATTAAAAATTTCATATAAAATGTTATATGCATAACCCAATGGCCTAATACATCTTTTCCTTATAGAAGATACAGTTGGGATTACAATCACAGCTACGTAGCATAAGAGGGTTTTTATCTTTTATCCCCACCCTGAAAAAGGTGCTCCATCTAGATATCACTTTTCCTGATAATATCAGCAAAAGTTGGCCTTTTGAGCACCAAAACTTGCCTTCTATTTTAACAATTTCAAGGAACTGGTTCTAAAGTGTACTGCTAAATATAACTTTACATGTATTTTAAAATGCTAGATGCACTAAAATAGAAAAGAAATAAATAAAATAGTTTGTGATACTGGGAATGATACCAAGACATAAAATTTGTCCTGTGTTGCCAATTAGAGCTATCAGCATTAACTGTCATCTGACTTACATTTATTGAACTAGTGATGGACTTGAATTTGAGACTATTGAAGGGTTTATTCTGTGCATCTGTTCCCTAATTGGTCAAGAAAAGATGACCTAGTTATAGTAAGTGTCCTTAAAAACCACACCATATCACACAAAGACTTCTCCAAATCTACAGTCATAGTCCTTTGGAACAAAAGCTGGCAATGAGACATACAAACAAATGGAAGAACTGAGAGGCAAGCAGGGACAAAACAGTGTCCTAGCTGTGCTCTGGACAACCTCCACCAGGCCTCTTTTCTGCTTCACTAGGCCATACGTTATTATGTCAGGAGATTTTCAGCCAGTTATCGGCCTCTCCAGACTGCAAATGTGTCTTTTGTTTCCAGAAAAAGCATGCTTAAAAAAAAAAGAAAAAAAAAGAAAAAGCATGCTTAAACAAACTAAAAAGGAAGTAAATAAGGGCTGAAGTCAAATCTGCAGTTGACTTTGGCATTTCACTCTTTTCCGAACCTCCAGGAAAATGGCAGATAAAAGCCAACACAGCACTTAAGATCAATGTGCGATGAACTTCTAGATCCACGATACGGTTCCTTAAATAACCAAACACCAACGTGGTCTGGCGCTATTTGTCCCATAGGAGCAAGAAAAAATTACCCAGAATCCACTCCTCCTTTTTGTCTAAGTATTGCAGCAGGCATCCAATAAAAATAATCTGGGTTTTAGGAACTTGTGGTCTGCATGGGAACTTACCTAAAAGCTAATTCAAATATTTCCCGGGGAACCTAATATCTGAGCCTTTTTGGTTTGGTTTTGTTAATTAGATGTTGCTTCCATCATCTTTCAAAAAGCCAAAAGATTTTTTTTTCTGTTCTAGCCCTGTCATTTTCCCTCTCCAAACTGGCTCTTGTATACACGGATGGTCACTTCAGTCCTTTCCTGCGTTCTATCCCAGTCACAAACAGCCAGACACAAAAAAATTCCAAGGAAAAAATTCCATACGCTCCAATTCCTCTCCTCAGTCCTTGTTGCTGAATTGTTTTAGTAATTGTAACTGGGGTATGACTATGCTATTAAAACCCTTCTCTCCATCAGGCCTGGTTGAAGGAGATTTACTGCATGCCAGTGGCTCATTACCATTGTGTTCCCATCCGGGGTTCTGCCCATGCTTTTTGCTATTTCACACAACAAAAAGCTCTCTTGAAACTGGGTAATAGATAAAATTACAGTAGCCCAATTAAAAAACGCCCATTACTTAGCTCACTGTAGTTAGTAACCACATGGATACACTCCGACACAACAAACTGCTTCCACTCATTTTATAGCTTTAACATAGGAACCTTAATAATTTAAATATGACTGGACTGTTGAGTGAGGAAATCAAGTCAAACAAAATAGAGGATAACATCAAATGGGAAACTAAAGTTGGAAAATGAATGGAGAACTCCATGAGGGCTGAGAAATTATAAATAACTCAGGAGGGAAATAGTTATCATAACAAAGGAAAATGAAATGGATTGAAATGAAATGGATTGAAAAATGGCTTTTACCACAATTCTGTTTTAAATTGAGTCATTTGTTAAACCTGGCAACAAATTCCATTATTATTAGTAATATGGGAATGTTTGGTTCATTTCCTTGTGGAGTCTCTCGTCTTTTCTTTGACATGCATTTGCAAGCCGACTACAGCATTTTCTTCTATTTAATGGTCTGGTGAAAGAATACTTGGAATATGTTTCATCTTTCTTAAAAACAATTGTCACAACTGTGACTCTGGTCTGGGAGATATCAGGCTCAGAGCCATAAAATGAAATATAAACTTCAAGAAACTATTTTAAAATTGTATAAATAAGGACACATCCATGTGATATGAATGGGCCATTTCAGTCATTTGTGAATCAATAGACTAAGGTTTCCTACTGATAAATGGATTGTCTCTGGAAGAAGCTCGTTAATGGTTAAACGAGGCATCAGGGCAGAGCACTGGATACTCACGTTTTAGGATATTTCTCTGCTCCAACTCTTCAGTTGTGGGCCTCTGGCTAAGTCTCCTGGGATGGCAAAAAGGACACACTACAGGTTATGAACAAGACCCCCTTAGCAGAGACACAAAGGAAAATATCGAAGCTATACTTCTTCATTTTTCGAGAAACAAAAATCAATTTTTGTGCTTACAGAAGTGTCCTTTCTGTTAATTTGGAGACTAGAGAGTGTGGCTGAGACTGTTAACTACCCCCATTACCTATCATCCCTCTTCCTTTCAGAAACAGAACCCCTGAGCTTTGGGGGTGGCCAGAGCCTCCCCCAAAGCCCCCAGTTACAACCTCCTAAGCAGCCAGGTGTTGCTCTATGGCCAAGTTCTTGCAATGGGATGTGAGCAGAAATGCTGTTTGTAATTTCTACTGTTTGCCTTTAAAAATGACTACTCTAAAATGACCTTTCTCTACCTTTCCTTCTCCCACAGGCTAGAACTTAAATGTGGGCAGTGGGCCAACTTGGCTCATGTAGATGAGAATATCCACAGGCATGGAAGAGCAACAAGTCAGAAGAAACTGGGGTACCTGGCTGGCTGCAGGAGGTAATTCCCCCCAGCCAAGCTGGATGGCCCAACCCACCTCTGGGCTGTCATGTAGAAGAGAAAGAAACATGCGGAAGTGCCTTGTTTGGATCAGTGCACGTTTGGGTCTCTGTTAAAACAGCTTAGCCTTTTGCTAATTCATACATAACCATTCAGATCTAAAACAGCCAGCTGCTTGAGTTCAGATCAGCTTGGGAGATGACCAATCTGCACTGAATAGCATTTTAAGTGAACTGCTGCCTTTGTGACCTGAAACGAATTTCCAGCATGGTTATCTTGAGATACGTAGGTCCTTCCCATCTGCCTTCGAGACAAGCCAGGCTCCTCTGTGCTTAGTGGCTATTTGCACGGAAGAGCTGAATGTCCTATGAACCCTTCCTACTTTGTTCTTGGTCTTGTTTCCATTATGAATTTGTTTATCACCAATAAAAACTTCCTCTGGATGTAGTTTGAGTTTGTGAAAATCAAACTAATAATACACATGAAAGGCAATCTATTAAAAAGATACTATCAATTCTAAATTTCTATGGCTATGACAGAAATGATAGGAGAATTAAGATTAATAACATTTTAAATATCTTATGACAATTTTTCTTCAAGTTTAATCTTCATCAGAGCGCCTTTGAAATTAACTTTAGTAATTGAGAGCACAAAAGCCTAGTGACCATGCCTGCCAGCCAGACGTTGTGACACCGTGTAGCCCCGAATCCTGTTTAAACACTCGTCCTGTCACCCCCCAAACACATCACCCTCCCTTTGTAGTAGAGATTCCTCCCTCTAGAATGATCTTCTCTCCCCCAACTACTGATATAACTGATTAAAATGGTACCTTGAAGGTGGGTGTTTGACTTCCCCTGAAAGTGAGAGGTAAAGACTCCTGGATCTTTGCCCCTACACAGCTGCCACACAAATCCCACTCTGGTCTTCCAGACCGTTTCCTTTTCTCGATTTGTGCACCCTGCTGTGAGAGAGGTCAGAACAATACCTAATACTGAAACATGTTTGAACTGGTCACAAAAATGAGAGCTTCGGCACTTATTTCTATTAAAACTGCCAGTTCAACAGACTTCCAACTTCACTAGCGGCAAAAGTAGAAATCACACAAGAGCTGGAGGCAGGAAGAGAAGTCAGATGTCCATTACCTGAAGTTCAAAGAGGGAAGCTCTGGTAGCAGGGCTGAGGTTGCCTGGCTTGGATGGAGCTAACACTACTGTCTTCCAGTCTCCTGGCCCATAGGACAGAACTGCCCGGAAATCACAGGAGTGCCAGTTTGCCCCTGAACCGGGCCTGCCTCCCATTTTGATGAAAAACTTTCAGTGGAACACAGCCACACTGGTTTGTTTGTGCACTGTTTACGGCTGCTTTTGTTGAGTCCCCGCAACAGAGGCCTTCTAGCCGGCAAAGCCTAAAATACTTATGAACTGGTCCTTTATAGAAAAAGTCTGTCAACATTTGGATTAGGCCTTGGCAACCTCAGAGCCACTGACCAGCTGGACGGAAGGGCGGGTTCTTTGAGTGGTTCACTCTCCAGGGCCAACTTTAAAAGACCTGATAGGCCACATGTGCCCTTACACACAAAATGCACAATGACCTCAGGTTGGAAACTACAGGAAGGGGTACGGATTGCAAGGTATGCCTTGGTCGGTGTGAACTGGAACTTCAGCAGTTACCTGACTAGCTTGGTTCCAATTTGCTGTCGGATCTCCTGTCTCTCTTCTTCAGAGGTACGCTGCAAGATGTTCTTGTCCTCTAGTTCTTTTTTGGACGGTCTGTTGCCCAGTTTGATAGCAAGAGTATCCCGCCGTCGGATTTTACTTGCCAGAGCACCTGAGGATTAGAAATGGCGGAAATGCAGAGAAACAAGCTTTTAGCAGCGGCACTCAGGTTACAGGTGGCATGGGCTTTCCACCAAGTCCAGGGCCAAATTCTTTGTCCATGTGCGCTCAGGGAATTCTAATTAGCCTAAGGGGGAAAATAGTTTTGAGTTGGCTATAGTTCACCTTGAAATACTGAAGAACTCTTTAAAATGTTCTGAAAAATGTTGGGGAGCCACAGAAAACTTGGAAGTACCACCACATCATTTGGAAAGTGACATTTGAAGTTTATTTTGCTGAGAGGGCGCATCATGCACACGACTGCTTGCACGCCTTTTCTCTCTTCTCTTTTTCAAGTCTTACACACGTAGCCCCTTTACTTATACTGTACAGGCAATTCCCGTCTCCCCTTTTCCTCTCCTCAGAAACCACGCTGGCAAAAGTCTACCTTTGCTACTCAAGTTTTAATCCTAAATTACCCAGAGACCCCTGACATCTGCACAGATGACAGTTAATGCCAGATGGATGAAAATTTTTGCTGTTGTTCAGTAGAACCTGAAAGAAATTTGACGAACTGATGTTTAAGCATTAGTATGCTACTACCTTTTCAGAATCTATAAATTTAACTGTATAGTGAATCCTTCCAAGGTCATCCTGCTCAGAAGACTAAAAAAAAAAAAAAAAAACAACCACTTTCTGGTTTCCCAGTTTACTCATAAATGGTTGGCTTTACCTTCTCTGCTACCGTTCCTTACTAGAATGCAGACTATCTTACTTACTGTGGATGAGTGTTTTTAATTCGTAAAAGGATTTGTCACTTTTGACTCATTCCTCCCTCCCTCCCCTCTCTCCAAACCCCAGCATAAAAATAAGGGAAACTCTCAAAACCCTTCCAATGAGTAATCCACGGAAGCCAGCACTGATACTCTCTACTCAAGAAAGGTCCCAGGGAAGGGCTATCTTTGATCATCCTGAGAAAGGCCTCTGTCATTAGAAAGCTTTGCCTCTTTGGAAAAACACAAACAGGCCTCTCACCACCCACGGAACCACTGTTTGGAAAGGCCTGTCACCAAAAGCTACACCTGGGGATACTCACGTTTCTAGTTTGAGGAAGGAATGTGAGGGGAAAGAGAACATCAGAAGTATGGCTGCCAGTGGGGCTTCTGTTCTTTTACAAAATGCAGCTGCTTTGTCCACCCCCCCCCCACTTTCTTCCCTGCCTCCTGAAAAAGAGTCTTACTTTCCCCACTGCCGTCCTCATCTTCATCCTCTTCATCGTCGTCATCATCGGTGTACAGGACAGGCCCGTCGGAGTCCGAGTCGCTGGCCCGGCCATCCCTTTGACTCTCATCCTCCGGGGCAGAGAAGGGTTCCGAAGACTCTCCCATCAGCCCCGGGGCCAGCAGCTGGTCTTTGGTTGTGAGACTGTTAGGGGCACAGAAACACAGGGATGGCGTGAAGCGCAGAGCAATGTCGGGGACGCGGCCCAGACAGTAAGAAGGAGTGCTGGTTTTAGGAGCAGCCTTCAGGCTGGCAAAATGAAAAAAAGCAGACTTGGGCCAGCTAAATCACTGAAATGGAAGACCAGTATGTATCACCTGATTCTCAAGGTTTTAGATTCTTCTCCCGTAAAATGGAAAGGATTGCCTGGGTGGTGTCTGATATAGTCAGTAGACAGATGTGGTGAAACTATATTTTGCAGATTAATTTTCCCACAGTAATGGGGGCTCAGAAAGAATGACGGGCCGATGCTCCCGAAGAGCTGACCTAACATGTCCTTTTGCTTTGACCTCCTACTCCTACTGGTCCTTCCAGACTCAGTGAAAGCCTCGGCTCTGTCGGGAGTCTGTCACCGGCCTTCAGCCTGGTTCCCTGACCTTTCCACCTGCTCCCGCGGTGACCTGGAGACAGCCCTACTGGAGCAGTGGGCACGCTGAGCCTCAGTCCCCATTTCCTTGCCTTCCCAACCCACAAAGTTCCTGGACAAGTAGGACTCATGTTGCTTTGCAGCCCAACACCTAGAAACGCAGTGACATGGAAAAGTACGTCTTTAATTGATACACGAGTTGACCCGCTTTTCATCTCAGCCAGTGTGTCAACAGTAAGACAATCACGTGTCCCCCTCTGTGCTTAGCTCCTCCATTTATAAACCCACTGCCACAGGCCTGTATTAATAAGATGAGGTGGAAAGAGTGGAAGTTAAACGAACTCTTTAGAAAACAGTTATGTGTAAGGATGCAATCATCTTCTATCATTCAGCTTGGTAAGAGCCTCCAGTTTAAAGTACACATGTACAATGGGATACTACTCGGCCCTGAGTAAGAATGGAATCTTACTATTTACAACATGGCTAGTATGTTAAATAAACTAAGTCAGTCAGAGAAAGACAAGTGTTGGGAACCACCCTGCCTGGTTTCAGGAATTGTAACTGCCTCCACAGCTAAGTGAACGACCTGTGGAATGCGGGCCACAGGAGACGAAGCTTGTCTCTGGCAGCAAGCGCTGCTTCTGCTTCTTCCCCGGCCCCCAAAGCTTGGTCAATGTCCCACAGTGGGTATGCCACCTCAGAGAGGGGCAACCTATGCCAGACACAATCACTTGGGAGGCCATCATGGAAGGGCTGGGGGGGGGGCGTTGGGACAAGGAGGAAGCGATGTACCCTTGCCCCCACCTCCACCGCTATTGTGATATAGCCTGAGTCCCCATTTCTGTCTGGGAGAAGCACTGCCCAGCTCTAATCCACTTAAGCCTAAAAACCTATGATGGAGAAGGGGGTACAGCCCTGTACTAGAAAGGGTGGGTATGGGGTAAATTAGGCATAAGAAAGAATATGTAAAACTCCTGTGAAACCTGCTTTGTTTAGAATGCTCTCATTTAAATGATAAGGGTCCAAACAAGAAGTTTGTTGCTCAAAGTTTTATGGCTAGTTAGCTAACTCACCCTGACTGAGAATAAGCCCTCATAGTTCTTTGAATGCTATCTATTGTTTGATCCTTACCTGTATTCTTGTGCAAACGGACCCAATAAAAGCCCCTTGAGTAGGGGGCTCTTGGTCCTTCCCCTTTGAGGGGTCAGCCACCTTTCCTCCCCAAGCAGCTCATGTCTTGGTAGTGTTTACTTTCATCCATGGTGGACCGGGGGACTTTGCGGGCAAAGTTGCCCCCACAGACAAGTATCATCTGATTCCACTTACATGTGGAATCTAAAAAACAAAATAAATGAACAAACAAAAGAGAAACAGACTCATAGCTACAGAGAACAGACTGATGGCTGCCAGAGGGGAGGGGTTTAGGGGAGGAGGTGAAGGGATTAGGAAGTACAAATTGGTAGTTACAGAAGAGTCATGGGGATGTAAAGTGCAGCACGGGAAACCTAGTCCATAATATTGTAACGCCTATGGGTGGGGCAGGTGGGTACCTGAACTATCAGGGGAACTGCTTTGTAAAGTACATGGTTGTCTCCCCACCCTGCCATGCACCTGACACTAATACAATACTGAATGTCAACTGCAGCTGAAAAGTGAAATTTAAAAATTGATATAGTCACTATAAATATGCAAAGCTTGCAACTTTGCATAGACTAGTATAAAATACATACTTTACAAAAAATGTCATATAGAACACAACGTAGTCTTCATTAAAAGACACAAAAGATCCTCACATTGCTCTCTGATATAAATGGAAGAATCCAAATTTGGATGCCACAATTCTGAAAGACCAGCTATTGCAAAACATGCGCTTGCTGTTCTCTCTAAGAAAGACAAAAGCAGCTCTTTGTATAATTAAAACAGCCACTTTGTCAGAATCCAAGGTATTGAAAATTCCTGTGGTCATAAGCCCAAGTGCTTTCAAAATTCCCTATTTTTCACATTAGAAAAATCCTACAACCAGAATAGTTGCTTTCAGAGGGGAAAATATAATATGTCATTTTTATTGTCTAAAATATGCATGGAATAACACTGAACTTGTGAGCCGTCTGGAAGGCACAGTTCGGTGGCACTGAGCACACTCCCACTTCTGCACACCGTCACCACCACCTGTCCCCAGAACTTCCTTGTCTTCCCAAATGGAAACTCCACTCCCAGTAAATGGTACCTCCCTACCCCTCCCCTCCCGGCCCCAGCAGCTACCGTTCTACTTTCCCTGTCTACGAATCTTACTATTCTAGGTGCTTCACATCATTGAAACTATACATTTGTCCTTTCGTGTCTGACCTACCTCACCTAGTGTATCTTCAAGGCTCACCACTCACTGTAGCGAGTGTCAGAATTTCCTTCCTTTTTAAGGCTAATACTCCACTGTGTGTACATGCTGTGTTTATCCATTTATCAGTCGACGAGCATTTGGTTTGCTTCTGCTTTTTGGTTATTGTGAATGATGTTCTGCTTGGGATCCTGCTTTCAATTTTTGGGCAATATACACAGAAGGGGAGTTATAGGATCACATGGTAATTCTAAAGTTAATTTCCTGAGGAACCACCACCCTGTTTCTATAGTGTGATCTCATTTTTAAATGAGAGAAGATCTGTTTTATGCGAAAACTTCCCCACAGTCTGAATGTCTAGTCAATCGCCATTGGAGGCCATTCTCAGTAGCCACTGTGGGTGACCACAGCACATTTAGAAGATGTGCCAATTAATAACACAGATACTTCAGGAATGAGCCCTGGTATTTGTTCATGCCATGATTTACCAATTTATTATGGTACCAATGGTTACTTTAATCTCACTTTTATAACATTCTATAGTTTTCAAGGACTTCTGCATTTATTTACAACTTACCACTGTCCTACACTATAAGGAAGGCAATGAGTCAGTTTCCCAGCCATGGCAGCAAGTCCGGGCTGGAATCCAGACGTAAGTCTCTTAGTCTACTTATTACATTTTACACTATATTACAACTTGTTTACCCTTAATATTATAAGTTATATTGATATTATGTTATGAGTTATATTTAATATTAAATATTATGCTTCAAATTTATATCAATCAACTTATGGCTTGGCTCTTGTATTTCTCGAACGTTCCTGGGCACACTAGACAATACAGTGCATTCCACCAATGTTTGTGGACTGGATTACAAAGATTCAAGTGCCTTTTGAAAATGGGCTCCAGATGGGCTTATTAGTTTCTGCCTTCAATTATACCAGACATACACGGTACCACCGAAGCTGCCAGTGAATAGAAATCTACCAGTTACTACCCTGTAATATGTGAACAGAGGCTGATATTTTTACACATGGCCATGTGTTGTCTTTAAAGTTCTGATATTGGGATTCCAAACAGAAGCCTCTTCAAAAGATGACAGGATTTTCACACATTCGTTGACTAAACATAACTGGGGGAAAGTTCTTAAGTAAAACAAGTGACTGAGAGCCAGAAATTCTAATTCAGATATCCACTTAAAAAAACAAAAGAAAGAATTTGGATGGAAATTTGAGAGACTACTTATTTCAGGCTCATTAACTCAAGAGCAAACGCAAACCGTCCCTGTGGGATGAACTGTAATTTAACTTCTTTATTTTGAAGACTACACAGAGAAGAAAATCTCTATACTCTCTTCTAGGAAAGCAGGCTAGTTACCCTGAGTGACAGGAAAGTCTATTATGAAAACCTCGATGTCTTCTAATTACGTCCTAAGCTTGCTCTCTCTGATCACAGTCCCAGGGGAAATGGAGAACAGATGCCCAGCACTTTTGTCTGCCGGCCCTGCGAATACTTGGGCTGAAGACTGATATTAGGCCCCCCGGCGCGGTGCTTAGCACCATACGGTGTTATCCCTAAATGTCTGTCGAAGTGGACGGGACTGTCAGATCACCTTCGGATGCCGGCTCCCTCAGTGCTTAAGACTATTTAAAGAATCATTTCACATGCTGCACTCTGCTCTCCAGTATATTGAAAAATAAAACTAGCTCCTCAAGTTATTTCCCTACATACAGGCCTATGTTAAATATTTATACTTCCTGGTCATGTCAGACATTATTTTGGTAAGAAATAATGTTAACTAAAGTGTTTTGCTCACTTTAGCAGCTTCGGTGCTTGGTACACTGCCCAGCACACAGAGAACAAGCAAAAATGGATGCTGAAAGAATGTCTGTTTAGGTCTAAAGGTTGGAACTGGTTGCAGTGCTGAAAAACACTCACTATAAATAAATGAAGACACTTGCGAAGTACTGCAAGTGTTAGGGATACCATAACCATTCGTTTCAATATCATCTTTTCCCATAGCATTTGTTCAAGTGTCAAGCAAAGTCATTTGCAATGTAACATCATTTATCTTCCCTTGGCTTTCCTTCAAATCATGGTGCTCAAGTTGATAAAAACCAAACAACCCCCCCCAAAAAGCAAGAAATGAACACACATACACCAAATAGCAGAAATGGGGGCGATTACTTTGGAAACTCACACAGTTCCTCAGAGAGTGAGCTTTGGTGAGCAGCTCTGGGTCTGCACTGGGAATCTGGGTAAACTGCCTTACTTCTCTCAGCTCCAGTTTCCTCACCCATTAAACAGAAATAGTTCAGGGAAGACCTTTATGAATTAAATCACTGACAGTTTCTAATATAAAATAAGCATTCCATAAACGAAGGTTATTAATATCAGTAATTGAATCAAGTTAACATTGTAGTCTATTAATCCAAAGCAACTTAAATAAATGACCAAATTGTTTTTCACATGACTCATATTACTTTTTTTTGAAAGAGGAAAGAGTAAATTAAACGATTTGAAGACTGAATTTGATTTTGTTCTTAGAAACAAAAGAGAGGCCAGACTTAAGAGGGCTAAGCCTTGCCTGCACAGAACTGGCCATGGGGTCCATCCTGGGACGGCCCTCCTTCCACATCTGTGGACGGGGCAGCTAACGTGGCTTACTTACCTATAAGTAGAAGATATACAACGTGCAGGAGTCTGTAATTAGAGGTAGTGAACAGAGGAGAATGAAAACCCTGGGATGAATGGGAATTGTTTGGGCTCAGGCACTAGATGACCGCATGACTGTGGCATACCGGCGTCTACACTGGTTGTTGGGGAGAGAGCGGTAAATGCGACCTGCTGGTTAATTCGGTCCCACAGGCAGGAGAAAGGGCTATCACGGCAGAGAAGATGTAGTAACTATTTCTGTCTGCATGACACCCACAGGCTTCACAGAGAAGATAACATGTAAGTTGGGTGGGGAATTAGGGAAGCAAGAAATGGGGCCACTCTGAAGTTGGAGGAAGAGGAGTTGGAACTTGATACAGTTCTTTCCTGATTATTTTCTTGGAGAAGGGGAAGGCTAAACAACTTGTTGAAATGAAGGGAAGCAGGAGTGGGTGAGCAACCTACACAAGTGGTCCGATCTAAAATAACCACTGCAAGAAAAGAGAAGGGGACTGTTCAGGGAAAAGAGAAAGGACTGTGGAGCAGTGATGAGGCAGGTTCTAAACGCACTTGGAAGGCACAGATCTGAAGTGTATTTGTCAGTAGGACCAATGTCATTGTGTCCAGCAGCCCATGGCATTCCTGGGGCAGGGTATGAAAAACCAATGGTTGGGTGACATGTTGTGTGGATCTAATAATCACTAGATTCAATTAGAGAAGAAAACAAAGTAGTTCCTTCATTTCCAATAGAATGGCTTAGCGGTCTTGAGTGCCCGGCCTACCAGGGAATGCAGTCAGAACGTGGGGTCTGTGCCCCGACTCACCAGTTTGCATTTTCTCGGCTAACACTTAAGCCAGTGCCTGAGTGGACAGTGGTTCTGTCTGTCGGCTCTTCAGTCCAGAGAAGCTGACTTGGGTCTAAGACAGGGACGGGCAGGTCGGCTGCACTGCTGACCAGGACGACCGGAGTGTCTGAGGCAAAAACGCACTGTTCCTCCAGGACACGGTGAGGGGCGGGGGGAAGAGGTGGGGGAGCCACTGGGGGTGGAGGGACTGCAGACTTGGATGTGCCTGTGGCCAGCTCCTCGGTCCCAGGGACAGTCTGCTCAGCCTCCACCTTGGTCTCCGAAGGCTCTCCTTTAAGGTCAGACGTACCAGTTGTGGTTGCATCTGAGGATGGCTGAGACTTTGGCTGCTTGCCAGTTCTTTTCTTGCCCTTTGTGATTCCCATGGTCCCTGTTTTGCTAGAAACTGTCTCCTTTGAAGTTTTTCGACAAGATGAGGTGGAGGAAGTAGATGGTGAAGCTGAGGCTTTGGAGCCAGTTGTTTTTTTTGAATGAGAGGAACCAGCTAAAATAGAGAAAGTTTGCATTAAAAGTCAAAGAAGATGACACTTTCAGGCTAAACTAACCAAGTTGCAATCATCAATGACGACGTTCTTTCTAACATTTTTTCAATGTGTTGAATAAGTGAACAAAACAAAACAGGCCAATAATAATAACGGCTTTCTTTTTTGCCTCCTCCCTGCCTCCAGTCCAGGAGGGAGAGTGTGATATTTGAGGCAAAACCTGAAGGGATGAGTCCTCTGCCTCTTCCTTCCTCTAGGCTCTACCGGGGTCAGCCAATGGGAGACCCTCAGCTTCTTGTCCCATGGGTCACCTGAAAAAAGTCCCCACATGCTCCAAAGTAGGACCATTATCATGTGTACAGGACAGACAGCATAAGGGGATAGTGTCTGGGGACAGGACAAGGTTGAGCTCCTCACGAGTCATACATGTCCCACGGAGTCTTCTGGGGCACAGCGTGGCCTGCATTCAGAGAGGCTGGGGTAGATACCACCAGCTCCTTTCTGGGCCCAAAGCAAATGTACTCATCTTACTGCCAAGACTGTGCACGCTCAGCCAGCTCTCAGCAGGGCTCCTGGGAGAAGCCCGCCACGCTGGCCCGTACCTCCACGGGCAGTGGGCGGGGCAGATTGCCAGCATGTGGCCACAAAGAAAAGACAAGTTCCTGCAAAATATCACAAGGCAGAAAAATTTCTCTTCTACAGAAAAATGTCTAAGTGGTCCTATTTGACTAATTTGAAGGAAAGGAGCATCACTGTTGGATCTTCTGACAACTGCCTCTAACCAAACACTGCTGAGCTCACCTTTTCTCTGTATTATCTCAGGAAACACTTCCAAACTCCAATGAGAACACACGTAGGTTTCATGACCTTTATGACCTATACATTTCTCCTAATTGCCTTTTCTGATATAATGTTGTATGTTCCTTTTTTTTTTTTTCCTTGAGGGGTAAACCGTCTTCCACAGAGCCATCAGAAAGTATCTTATTAGCACTGTGAAGCCAATGTGCATTGCGTACCCGTTATTGTGACTTACCTCTCATTATAACCTTAACGAAGTCCACTGGGAGGGGCAAGGGATGAAGGACAAGTAAAGGACCGGACAGCAGGTACAAGACTTCACCAACTCGGAGACACTATGAGAAGCCAGTCTCAATGGTGACACGGTCCAGGCTTAAAGAGATCCCTATAGCTTGGGGCTTTATTATGTTATATCTATACAGTAACCAGAATGACCCCCCTCCACGTCTGGGCCTGTTAATGCTATTTTTTCCAGAGTTAGTTCTTTATAGACTCTGGTTCCAGGAACAGGCTGCCAGTGGCCGGCTACCCAGGGTTAGCCCTGCTTTTTCGAAGTCAACAATCTTCGCTTGCCTACATGACAAACATGCTAAGCAGACCCCTACGACGTAAGTCCATTCCAAATTTATGTTTTACAACCAAGATGCTAAGGATCAGATGTCTAAACATGTTTAATTATCTTCTTAGGCAAATTGAACATAATCGCTTCCACCTATCAATTCCAAAAAATTGTTTTGAAGAAAATTCTGTCTTTTCTAACAGCAAACTTAACTTAGCCTGACTTAAGAAAAAAAAAACAAAACCTTTTTTTTTTTTAATGCCTGGAGAGCAGACCCAAACCATATTGGATTTTCTTCTAAAACGACATCCTCTTGCTGAAATCAGCGATGTTGAGTAAGGCATCTCGAGTCAAGGTCGTGACTACAGAGGAAGTGTCACCTCCCCTCAGTCAACTACTTTTGTCGTTAACACGGTGCATATCATCACACGGGGAAGGAAAAACAGGACATTCTGCCTTGTTTCACTGGCGGAGCGGTATCTGCTCACTGGAGGTGTACGCTAATTAAGTAATGAGGAAGAGTCTTCACTGATAACTTTCGTTAAGAACTTCAAGTATCTGACTGAAAATCAAGAGCAGCATTTGCAGTAACTTTCCACAAGGTCAACATGGTTCAAATGAAATGTTACCATGTAGGAAGTTCTAAATGGTTATAGAGAATATCCGTTGGATTCTCATGGAGTGTTAACGATATTTGTTTTTTCATCCTTGCCTTTCATTTTTTTCTTTGTACAGGTGTCTCGATTTTCCCACACTACCCTCCCCCACCGTTCACCCACCCCCACCGTTCACCCATCCCCACCTCCCGCCCTCCACCCTACCCCGCTTTGGCTTTGTCTGGGCATATAAGACCTTGGTACGAGGGGCCTGTTCGTGCACTGCAGAGCAACCCGTTTCATGAACAGCAACGTTCTTATACACACTGGGGACCAGTTGGGCCTCTTAATACAATGAATGACAGGACCACGCTATTCTCTTAGGAACATCGTGAGTCTGTGAACATTGGGTAGATGTGGGAGGGAAGAGTCAGGAGGTTGCTGGCTGAGAATCCGTTTTGTAGCTTAGTATCAATGAACTCAGATGGGTGTTTGAACTTGGTACTACGCTGCTTTATTTGTATGTACAGAGATGTGTTTAATGTGAATAGGAAACAATAAATGTATAAAAATTCAAATAAAGTATCTCATTGAGAGTAAAAAATAATCTCCAAGTTAAATACCTGGAAATAAGTAAAAAATCTGTCATACAAGTTGTCCCTGCCCTGGCATTAATCAGCTCCCTCTGGAGAGAAGGCAGATAGTATCCACATCCAGCCAACAGCAAGCTGGGGCCACGTGGGGGCACGAGGAAGGTGCGAGGAGCCACGCCTCAATTTCTACGGACAGGGCGGCAGTTTGGGGCCTTTCTTAAAGAAGTGGATCAGAGGCTGCCTCACTTCAAGCACTGGTCCTGGGGTGTGTTTGGCTATCTGGGAAGGACACAGACACCCACAGGAGTGGACACTGACATGAAAAAGCTGCTGTTCCCTGAGGAAATGGCCCGAACGCAGGGTTGGCACAGCCTCAGAGACATTTCCCATTAGTCCTTATTAGAAGAGACCAGACATGCAAGGTCAAAGGCAGAAGACAGCGACACAGGGGAGAGACATCTATTTACGTGCAGAGGTCTGTCATACTGTCAGCTAAGCCATTCCCTAAATTTGAGCTTTACGCATTGTGGATTACAAAGGGAAAAAAGATCAATACGGAGGCAAATCCCAGCAGCCAATTGTGAGAAAGCTGTTGCTGATTTGGGGGGAAATAAGGTTTGCTATAGCACAGGAGGATTTCTATGCATGTGTTAAAGGAAAAAGAACCATCCAGCAAGTGTGCTTAATTAGTGTCTTTTAAAAGCTGGATGGTGCGGTAGGCTTCTTCATTTCACTTCACTAGGAATGTGCTCTGGGTTCAACGTATCTGATTGAAAGGAAAGCAGACATTGTAGATCTCCAAGCAGTCCTGGTGATTTGTAGTGGTGACTGGTAACCACGCCCCTAGGATGCGCTCCTTCTAACAAACTGAGGTCTTCTGTCCTGGGCAGGGGAGCCCTGCGCATGTAACTTTCAAGTCTGCTGAAACAGTAATGACTCAACAAGGAGCGGTGGGCAGGAGCTGAACCAACTTTTGTCCGTTATGAATAGAGAAATGACGAGGCAGGTGGACAGGCTTAAGACATTATGATACAGCAAATATGTCAGAGATATGTGTCATACTCTTATGTGCAAACTTAAGACATTTTGAAAGAAAACCCAAGCCAAAAATCCACCCATCAACTCCAATAGGCAGAAGGCTTGTTGATGTCTAAATAATGTCCTATAGGATAATCGCCGTTCACCAGGAACACTGCTCCCTCTTTCCCTCTAATGCTTCTCACGCAGATAGTGGCTCCTCACGATGAAAGAGGTCTGTTCACCCCCAACTAATGAGGTCAACTGATCACTAGAAAGGGTGACTTTCTTCCACTAGAGATCACAACAAAGGAATCTCCTGGGCATTCTCTGTGTCAAAGCCGAATCCACTGGTGACCTATCCTAACACAGGAGACACCAAAAAGGCCCTCATTCCTAGAAAATTAGCCCCACCCAGAGCCAGGCACCCTAGACTCAACCCCACCAGGGGCATACTCACCAGCCTCTCGGGTTGTATTTCGGCTTGTTGGCTTGGGTGGAGGGATGGGGGCCTGCTTACCAGGAGCCTTGGTATTTTTTTTAATAGGAGGCACTTCGTCACCCTTGGGGCTGGCCCCAGCAGCAGCCCCTTTTGGAGGCACAGGTGTTTTGGGGGGCTTAGGTTTGGGCTTAGGCTTAGGAAGAGTTGAGGGAGGTGGAGCAGGAGTTGCCGGCGTCTCAGAGTGGTTTTCAGTGTTTTCTACAAATGAGAAAGTAAACAGAGGCAGACTGATGCAGACATACACCATATACACAGAAGGAGCGAGACACGCAGTGACAGTGATACACAAGGTGACAGTGATACACACGTGTGGCTGCTCGGCCCCTGGGCACCAGTGTGAAGCTCCGCACCAGAGCGAGCAATGCTTGAGGTCAGAACGAAGGTGAAAGCCAAGCCGCGGTGCGCTGTCCGGGTGCACTCGTCACTCCTGTGATAACTCAGGGTGGCGCTAGTCACCCTGGTGAAGTTACTGTGAGGATGAACGTGAATGTCCACCATCGGGGCCGACACCAGCCTTGACTTGTGAGCATGAGCCCTACCTGGAATTTCACAAAGTAGAAGGGCTCCCGAAAGGGACTGATCAGCGCATTACACACAGTGCCATGGGGCGAGGACTGATTCATGGTTACCTTTGTCCCCCACAGGGGAGCTCACTCTCAGGACAACTCAAGCCCCATCAAACAGAAAGGGACCTGTGTTCTGTCCCACTGTGGTCAGAACCCAGTAATTTTCTCAGCTAAGGGAGCCTCTGTAAAGCCTTTAACAGGAAGTGCAATGCATGGAAAAATAAGCTATTTTCTACTATTAGAAGGTTTTCTCAGGCTCTGCTGGTGCAGTCGGCAGCTTCCTGTTTCACAGCAACTTCCCCGGACCTTTCCTAACAGTGCTACAACCAGGGGGGCAGACTCAAAAAAAAAAAAGAAAAGAAAAGAAAAGAAAAACTAGTTTTGCGATTTGTTAACCCAAGAAAAAGTTTTGAAAAGACACAGGTTAAAATTCATTTTTCAAAAATTCACATCTAAGAATACGAAACTCTCACAAGGTCATGCCTAATGGAAGGAAAAATAGTATTTGTCTCTCATTATGGAAAGTGAAGATATCTGAATGTTTATTCATGTAGTCATGTCCATATTTTTCTAATAGTGACTGACTGAAATTAAAATACAGTTCTAGTCCAAAGAGCTACATGATGGTTCTTTAAAAATGGAGCACAACAAAAAACATAAGACGGTGTTAAGACAAGACTAAGCATTCACTGGATGTATCCTTCCATTATTGGGTGACCAAGAAAGGCTTTTACTAGTAGAATGCATTGCATTTTATTATTTCTTTTTTTTCATGTCGTATCCTAGTCAGGGGGAAGTGAGGACTTCGCCTCCCCCTTTATTTGACATCCCCATCACTCCACATATACAAAGGCCAGGTTACCATAGGTAATCAGCAAGACTTCTTTCATCCTCCCTCAACCATGAAGCCCACGTCTGTCCATCACTGTAGCCCAAGTTGACCCCGCCTGCATCTGAACTTCACTATAGCTGATGATTCAACATTTATCAGAGGCTACTTTGTGTTTGCCTTTCTGTTCACACATCATGTCTCCCCAGCAAAGCAGTGATTCTCCTCACCTGGTCTGAATGAGGAGGCCACTTAACCACAAAAGTCAGTTAGGGCTGAGAACAACACAAGTCACACATACCTCACATTTTAACATAAAACATACAAATACAATAGACATCGACTTGCCAGTCTTTTGACACGGGGCACAAGCCTATCCTTCAAATACTTCTTTAAGATTAGCCTCTAGCATAAGACCACACATAGGACCCAAGCCCGATATGCCGTCTGGTGAGAGTTGGCTACACTGTTCTCTTTCATACCACCAACCCTCACGATCTTTTCCGCTGCCTTCAAGGCATATCACCGAAGGATCTTTTCTCTTTCTGCCCAGAGTTTTAAATTCTAAAGTTATACCCCAAAGAATCCAGCTTCTGGGTTCGGGCAGGAGGAGGTGGTTCACTCTGTGACATTTGGGAATGACAGGTTCAAAACGAGCACACGGTGCGCAAACTGCCGGCCGGCCCGCAGAGAGGCCCAGGCCACTCCATCGTCCTGAACTCTCCCAGTTACGAGGGGTGTGTGCCATGGGGCCGATGTTTGTGTTTTTTTCCGTGGTGACTCCGGAGGGATGTGTGCACACACAGGGTATGCTTCTCTGACTGTGTTCAGAACTCCTTTTGTGTCAAATTTTTATATCGCATCAGGCTTTACACATTATGTGTAATGCTTTACACATTATGTCTATTCAGAGAATGTGACTGATTGGCTGATAGTATTAACAACACATATTAGGAAAAAACAAACTCTTCCTTTAATCCGGGAGGTAATGAAGTCAGCCAAGTTATATATATTTTTTGATGGCCATACAATTTGAAGACATGATTAAATTGGTGGTGTCCATAAGAACCATCTTTTCTGGGGAGGGGGAGGTTAGTCAATAACGAGCTGCCTATTTACAAGGACAGTCCATTTCACACGAGAGCCTGGGGGATGGCCGTTTACTAGACGTGCACATTGGGCACCTTCCACCACTCGGAGAGTTTAGTTCCACAACACTTAGTGCAAACCTGAGACCCACATGCGTCTTTGCCTTGCCTAGATTACATCACTGCCCCCATTCCTCGCCTTCTCCCGATGCCTCCTTCTTGTCTACTTCCAATCTTGGTTTAGAAATACATATCTCCCTCTAAGGATCAATTCTGGCCCTGCAAGAAGCTCCCCTGACTTGCCGCACTCATGAATGCACTAAATCGTGTTGCTTCATTGAAAGTTCTCTGTAATAACTCAACCGAAATAACATCAGGCACTTTTCAGCTTTCTCAAATTTAATACCAAGCTATCCTTAACAGACTTCAGGTAGCTTTTCTGCCTACACTATGTTTAGTTCCCTTGGGGCTTGCTGAGGAAATAGTGGGAGACTAGGAGCCCTTAAGAGAAGAGCATCCACTCTGGCTGGCGTGGCTCAGTGGATTGAGTGCGGGCCTGCAAACCACACGATCGTGGTTCGATTCCCAGTCAGGGCACATGCCTGGGTTGCAGGCCAGTTCCTGGTTCCCGGCAGGGGACACACAAGAGGCAACCGTACATTGATATTTCTCTCTCTCTCTCCTTCCCTTCCCCTCTAAGATAAATAAATAAAATCTTTTTTACAAATGCTGATCTTAAAAAAAACTATTAAAAAAAAAAGAGAGAGAAGAGCATCCAGTATGGGACACAGGAGGCCCCAGGGCACAGTACCAACTGCAGGGGCAGGCGCCTTTGGGGGCCTCGGGAACACCAGTGTATTTTAGGAGAAACCTATCCACAGAGCAGTGGGAGGCTAGCTGCTATTTGTTTTGTTTTCTCCATCACCAATGTTTCAAATACTCAAGCACTGACCCACCGTCTTAAAAAGAGATACAAGAGACGCTGGGACACCACAGGCACATGATACGGTTCCCCAAGCATGACCCGTTGACAGATGAAATGATACTCTTGGATAAGCTGGATCGATACTGCCCTTGCAAAAGGAAAGGGGGCGCATGCCCCCCAATTAAGGGTGAATGAAGACTGTGGGGTGGTGTATTTGCAAAGTAGTGAGCTGAGACAAGGAGTGAGGTCAGAAGAGGAGCAGGTGTAAAACTGAATCTGAGGTGTTTTTAAACTAAGTGGTGTCTTTTACAGAGAAATGAATGGCTACCTTTCTTCATACGGTAGTTCCCATTGAACATACTGTGTGATGCGAGTTAGAAGTGATGTTCGTTTTACTCCTCTGGAGCGGTTTCCATGTTGAATGCTTCCTCTCACCGTCCCAGTGGCAGGGAGCGGGGGGCGGTGTGCACCGTCCACACAGCGAGAGGGAAGCTCCCTGCCCTATTAGCGGTGGGATGGCATGCCCAGCACTACAGCTCCTCGTGTACAGACCAGCCAAGCAAGATGCTATCGTGAACCTTATTTGACCAAAAGGAACTGAATGTACTTGTTCTAAGCAAAGAATAAGAAAACAAAAACATCTCTCAAATCCAGGGCCTATGAGGCCTGCCATAGCCTCTTTAGAACAACAAGGCCTGTTGGCTTAATTAATATAAAACTGTCAGCACCTTTTTATTAGGCTGATGAGGGACACACTTCCTTTGAAGTCTGGCCCATGCATGGACACACCTGCGTGGCCACACGAACACCAGAGACGGCACTGTTATATAACGAAGGAGGTGACGCTTCCATGGGGACGGCTGAACAAGGCACAAGCCACAGATGGGTTTGAAACATAATAGACGTGAGAGAGGACAGTTGGAATAAAAAACTAAAAATGAAGGAAATCACTACGTGCATTAACATTTTCAATCGAATCCCCTTAAAATCAATTTAGGTCTCTTCCTCTGTATGTTCTAGGAATAATATTAGGAAAACTATTATAATCAGTATTCATAAGCTTAACCAGAGTTTTTCAATGAAACAAGACTAAGTAAAGCCCCATACTATACTTCATATTGAATAAACCAAAATAATAAACTTCTAAAAGATTATTAATAGAGCACTCTAAAATTTTTAAAGGTTAATTTAAATAATCGGGGTTACAGACTTCCAGAGAAGATGATTTTAAGTTACAATGTCTGTAAGTTGTACTTTTCTTCCCTTTGTCTCTGAAGGATTTGGACCAAGAACAGAGGAAGAGAAGTTTGCTTCCAGCAGATTCTGAGTTCCCAAAATGCCTAGAGAATCTAAACTAGGGTTGACAAATTTTTGCCATCCACCAACTCAGAAGCAGGCATTATAGAAGAGGAAATAGCCTATTTCCTGAGGATTCATGCTGCATGGAATTATCTAGAATCTCCCAACATAGCCTTACTCAGTGGGAGTTTCTGTTCATGTTCCCGTAAGTGTGACGCCTGGAGATTCCTGCCCGTATAGCAGTGGGTATGGAGAGGCAATCAGTCAGTGTCCAGGGACTTGCGAGTGTTCTGGGGTCCTTGACAGACAGGCATTCCGCAGTTACGCAATCTCCCTCGGCACAGGCACCTTAGAAAGCGAGGTCTCTAAGGAAGTCACCAGGGAATGGCGTAATTGCCTCTGGCACGCTTTGAAATTACCAATCGTACAGACACATCTCTGAGCAGAGCCCATGGCCAGTACAGGAACCCAAATCCCCAGCATCTCTGGGGACTCTTCTTGAGTCTCTCTGGAAATGTCTAGAACCTGTCTAGAACCTACAGTGTTGGGTGGGTGGGTGCCACCAGCCAAGCTCCCACTGCTAGACAGCCAGCGCTGGGCTGGAAGCGCCACCTTCTTCCATTACTGCTCCAGGCCAAGATGCTCACAGGGGCCACGTCTAAGAGAAAGACGTTCAGACATCTGGCATTTTTATTTTCAGAAATACTGAGAACAAGCTCTGGAGGACAGGAGAACATTCCCAGGCATCTTCAGTGACTGAAGGGCCAGCGAATTCTTACTGTTGATTAGCCTTTAATAAAAAATTAAATGATGTGCTTATAAAATGGACGCACCTACTTGAGGAAATGATCCAATTTCTCTTTGCTAGTTATTCTCTCCTCTTTGTGCTTAAAAATTTCTTCCCTACTGATCTTAAGGTCATTATTTGGAGCCTAAGACCTGATTCTCAACATTGAGCTGGGCTGAAGTAAAAGAAAAAGGGGTTGCTCTTGATTTTACCTGTCTTATCTTCTGCCTTTTCCTCCAGAGGTGGCGCCTTTTCAGCTACAGAGCCATTACCTTCTTCAGATTTGACTACATGCTCCTCTCGGGTAGACTCCTCTCCGATGGGTATCATGTGCCCGTTTGAATTTTCAAAGTTAACTGTTACATCTCCATCTAAAATAGGGAAAGAAACACCTGGATGTCTAATTTGATGGCTTTCTTAAAGCCTGGCTTTCCATTTACTAGGACTGCAGGGTTCAGGTTTCAGGCCCTGGGAACCCGATCCATCCCGTGCTGTTTCGCCCCATTTTATTAAATAATTCATTCACGTGAAAGAACTAGAAAATCCTTAGTCTTGGGTGAAAGCAGCTGCAGACGGGGTACCCAGGAGCCATTTCAAGACAGTAGGAATAATTATTCCTAATTATCGAATATCCCCGGGCTGCAGAGTCCCGCTCTGCTCGTGTTTAGGTGCTGCCAGGTCAATACTAGGAGTCTCTCTGTCACTCAGAAACAGGACTTCAAAAGGCATAATCTGAAAAATGGAATAAACAATTTAACAAGCACCAAAAACACAAGGTGAATGCAAATACACAAGTAACATGAAATGGAATTACACGCACAAACAATTAGTGGGAGAATATGGAATTTTCCAAGCACCACCATCTCCAAAACATTGCCTATATCATATGTTAACCTGACACAGTAATACAACTACGACTCTACATTCAAGGAATGATGCTAGCAAGGCCAACTGTATTTTCATTTTCTTATTTATGGAAATATTACAGTGAACTCAGGTAATTTGTTATATAGAACTGATCAAAGTTGGCCCCATAATGGTTTGAAAACATTAGGGGAAAAACGTGAAAAAAAGTACAGAAGATTTTTCTGAAAATAATCCTTCTGATATGTTACACATATCATAAAAAATATTTTAACCCCTGAATGTTTACCATTCCTAGGAGTTTCTAAAGTGAAAGAGATTTTTCAGAAACTCTTAATTCAGAAACCCAAAATGCTTGAAAAGATTAGCCTCAGTTTGTACCTGGAAAATTTTAAGCAGCTTTGCTACAATTATAAAAGGAAAATCAGTGAACTGAAGTTTTTACTGAGAAAACTTGAAGAGACGCATGATTAGAGTTGACTTATGCGATTTTGATTAACCTTATTTTGGCAACCATTATGAAATCGAGAGGATCTGCCCAATCTTCATTAAATAGGAGCGAATGGCTTGGGCTCCACAATAAAATCTGCTGGCCTTATGAACAAAAACAAGGATGATACTTTAGTAAGTCGAAAATTCATGTCATAAAATCATATCATGTTCAAAATACAAAAAGCACCTCTAATCTGACTCATGTATAAAAATAGGAGACAACAAATGAAGGCAAGGCCCCTGCTAATAAATCATAAATGCTTCAATAAAATTAAGGTAATAAACTTTAAGGAGTACATGTAAAACCAAAAAGAAACCAAAGGATTCTTAGTTACTGTTATAAGAAAATACTGGATTATCACATGACAGATAGAAATAGTTGACAATGTAAAAGAACACTTACTCTGCAGTATGAAATAAAGTTGGTGCTTGTAAAAAACGGCAGAAAGAGGAAATGTGTCTGTAGTAAATATGGAAGTTAAGAATAAAACAGGAGAACTGAAGTGACTAATAGCTAGCATGCGATTGAGAAGGTTTTCAAGTTTTGTATATTATTTTAGTATTAAAACAAGTTAAGTCCTTGATATAGTTTACTTATGTAAGCAAAATATAAGCTTAGCAAAAGAAGATGCTGAGCTAGGTTGCAAGTTACTGTAAGAGAACCTTGCCAAGTCTTATAGGACCATATGCATGCAAAAAAAAAGAAAATAAGAGAGAGAGAGAAAACATAGAAAAGAACTGTGAGATTAAAGTAAACCAAGAGATAAAGCACACATAGAAATAAGTGGTTAAGTAAGGAGCACGAGAGGGTTCAAGGGCTTTCCTTCTTTCTGGTAAACAAGTGTATGTGAGACATAGTTAATAAAGAAACAGAAATGAAGAGAAACTCATCTACGAATGAAAGGTGAGTGACTCATTAGAAGGTCAGAAAATATACGATGAGAGAAAAGGAAAGGAGGCTGCATCTGCATGCCCTCAAGTTCAAGCTAAAGAAAAGATGGAAGGAAAGACCAGAAGGTGAGGACTGAACTTGGATTTAGACCATGAACTTCTCAGGAGGGAAGATCAACTGCTCAACTTTTAAACTGAAGTTAAAATTGGTATAAAAATAATTTAAAAGGAATAATAAAAATAGCTGGGAGGGAAGGTCAGGTGTGGGATGGGACAAGGTCAAATCCAGGGTAGCTGAAGAGATTTTAAAATTCTATCTGGCTCACTGAATGAATGGTGTAATTGACAAGCACTGTCAAGAGCTAAGGCAAGGTCAAGTAGATCAGGGCAGAGAATGAATCCTCACTGGCAAAAGAGGGGAGGTTGCCACCAAGCACAGCAGCTTCCAGTCTTTGGTTAGAGCTGAAAAAAGACTGAAATTCTCAAGGTAATTATTTATAGAAAAATGACAGAGTTTTTTTCAGCTTTCAGTATAAAAGGGGAAGGACTCTATTTCCAATAGGCATCATTGGGAACTTCCAAGTATTTCATAATTTCTGTAATTGTATATAGGGATGGTGCAAGAGGTGGAAAGTGAAATTCAGTAATTCATAAGTTCCCAAAGCATTAAACCTATTAAATTATGTTTGGGTTAAAAATAGTTTTGCTCTTTTGTTCTTGTATTTTAAAGCTTTTACAATGTTCAGTATGCAAAAGTTAATAAATAAGTCAAACATTTTGGGGAAATAAGCATATGAAATTATAATCCATCATGTAAATAATGTAACAGATTAGGAGAATAAAAATGAAGCAATATTAAGTATTTCTTCAGATTGACAAATGGCACTTGTGTTTAGAGAAAGTAACCTCTTTCCTAGTTATAATATTTAATTAGATAAAAAAGGGGACTTTAATCTGTACTTTTAATACTTACTGAATGTGGGAGGTGGGGGGGTGGGCAGGGCTGGGACGAGTAATGGGAGGAAATGGGGACAACTGTAATTGAACAACAATAAAAAACAATGAATAAATTTAACTTCAGATATAATCAAATCTGGTTTTCAATGAAAAAAAATGTCATGTGTAGAACTAACCACAATTTTAACTCCTAAGCCATTCTCCATCCTACACCATTGAACTAAGCTTAAAGAAGAGGCTTCACACAAACACAAAAAAATACTCAGTAACAATTTCAATTACAAATTTCCTTCCCCCTCTTTAAAATATCTAAATAGAGGTGACTGTGCCGAGTTCAGCTTTCAGTGGATTTGTAAGCCCTCTAATGCCTACAGAGAGATTGGAGAGGAAACAAATTGTGATATTGTAAACTGACCTTCGAAGAAGCAGAAAGGTTAGGGATGTGCATTTCTTATTTTTAAAAATACCAGGCAGGAAATAAATAACTCGAAGGTAATGGAGAATTAGGGACAAAATTCATTCATAAAATGGAGTGAGACATGTAGAACAGGCCAAAATCAAAGTAAAATACTTAAAATTGTGAGGATTCAAAAAAAATAGGTAGTATTCACTCCAGATTGCCTCATTCTCTCTGAAGCAGGAGTAAAACAGTGAAGTGTTCCAGGCTCCACTGAGGTTATTTAGATGTTGGAAAGAGTGTGTCACTTGGATTTATGAATAATGAATACAAGACATTAAGTTCTTTGCAAGGAACACATATCAGGAAAAGAGAAGTACTATTATTTCCATTTGAATTTATCAATTTTTCTCTTTTTTTATTGGTGTTCAAGTACAGTTGCAAATTTATCACTTTTTATTTGCTCCCATAAAAGTACAATAATAATAATATACCCCAGTAAATGTTTAGGGGAAAGCAGGAGGTGAATGAACAATGTTGCATGAAATATTTTCTTTAGTTTCAGTAGTAATGGGAGCAATGAAAATTAGTTGGTATTATTTATTTGGAGAAATAAACAATCTTGGTGTCTTCTTTTGAGGGTTTATCTCAGCTTCCATCTAGTCCTTGACTTTTTTAGTAAGATTTCCCCTTGAGAGGATAGAGAAGAAAGGAGAAGCAGATTAGAGATAGGAAGAAAAATACTTGGAAATAACTGTTAGTGAAAAGGTGAGCAACACAGATCCAAAGAAATGAAAAGAGAACACTGGGGAAATTACTTGAGAGGGTGATAAAGCAAATTAACTAATCTACCCATTCATGCCTTATTGATTGTATGTTTGAGCGCATCATTAAGAACAGGAGAGAGATGTCTACCATCTCTTCTCTCTCTCTTTTCTTTTACTGGTAGAATTAAGAAACCAAATGCATGAGCCAAGCTGCAACCGCAATTAGGCTAACAATCAGGTTAACTTGTACAGAAAGACTGACACCCAGGAACAGAGGTGAGAAGGAGTCACAGAAGAATTTGTATCTTATCTCTGTTTCCAGCTACCACGAGCCTCTGCAGAGCTTTGGATGGAGAGTGACGTATGGTGAAGGACTCACCAAAAAGGTCACTGAATTTCTTTGCTAGGAGCACTGGGACTCTGCAGACCAAAAAGGCATGCTGGATTAAAGCAAGATTCTCGGAGTGTGGTGCTCGCACTGCTTTACCTCCCCAAGACCACGAGCCTCTTAAATCTCAAAGGAACACGAAAGAAAGACCAAAGAAGGCAGGATCAAATGACTTTCAATGTAGAATTAATTTCCTCACCTTGATCAGGCAATTCCTTAAGAACTCCCCTTCTGATCAGCTCCTCTCTACTTTGTCTCGTGGATATCTTCCTTTCTAATACTTTTAAAAAGAATAAGCACAAGTAAGAATCAAGTCGTTGCTTAAAACAATTATGAAAAACATTCCAAGTAGAATCAAGCACATGCATATTGTTCACTTGGGGGCCCAAACCCCAGTTTTCATGTGATCGGAGTCAGCATAATGAGGACAACGGCAACACCCTTAGCCCAGGACCTGGAAACACCCCCTTCCCCACCACTGTGCCTGGTCTCTCAAATGATGGTGTCTGGCCCAGAATCTGGACAATTTATTTCACAGCAACAATGTTTCACTTGGAAACATTCCTGTCTTTGGTAATGATGCATTCTAAAACACGTTTCTATGAATATGCGATGCATGTAGAAAATATGTATGTGTATAGTAAGAAAAAAAACCAAATAAACAAGTCCGCTTTCAGTAAATATTCAAGTAAACCAAAGAGAATAGACTACTTTTCTGGTGTTTCCTCTCTCATACGATCTATTATAAAAGTCCGACACATCAGATTTCTGGAACTCTGTTCCTCGCCATACTTAAAAAGCATCAAGACTCAGGAGGATGGAGTCGATTCATCCTTTCACGAAAGGCCTGCAAGGGACGGGAACACAACACTACTTCTTCCTTCTTCTGCAAGAATTGAAGGGAGCACCGCTTCAGAGCGGAGCCGGGGTGCTCCCAGTTCCACTTCAGTGAAACAACGTGTACACATGTACAGTGTTGGTCCCTGAACCCCACGTGTCTGTGCAACTGCAAACTCCACTGCCTGGTTTCAGGGTCCAGGAAGGTGTGCAAATGAACACCTGGTCATGTCATCTACTAACCCTCTGAGCCAACACTCCTCAAAGTGCATTCCACAGGACTCTCTTCCCTCCAGATGCCCTGTTCAAAACAGCACCTTGACACAGTACAAGCAGGACAGAGAAGAGGCCCAGGGCTCCTTGGGGAGAAGGAAAGGCACCCAGTGGAGACTGGGTAGCCATAACAGGACCAGATGCTGACCCTCTGTACAATTCTGACTCTTGTCCTTATAATCTGCAAACCCTAGGGACACCCTGGACAACATAATTTCGTGACCCAAACTACACACCAGTACTCCAAGCCACACCCTGACACATACAAACAGAGCCAACGATAACATTAAGAATACAGTTTTTTTCTTCGGGGGGAGTGGGGGGAGTGGTGCTCCAGGTGGGCTAAAGCAAGGACACTGTGAAGAGAGAGCGGGGAGGGAGGGGTGCTCTTGGGTTGGGAGTTCGGTACTATGTACCGGGAAGTCCTCAGTAAGTCTTTAGTCAGGCTCTGAGTCCCAGAATGGCAACACTGAGTCTCTCTTGAAGAGACTGCAATTTGTTTGGCTAGGATTTGTGTATTTCTTTCTCTATCCTGGTTGCCAGAAAGGCCAGAGTAAAATTTGATATTTGGAACAAATTCCATATGACAATTTATGGGTGAAATCTGTTTCCCCTCCTCTGAGACCGGACTCCCTTTATATTCTATCGACTGCATGTGTGCTCTTTGTTCTAGGTTTTGTCAAACACATTTCTTGACAGAATCAGAATGTAAACCCATGAGAAAATGAATGACTGAGTGAATGCAGGAATAGGGAAAAAATGGCAACTGCTATCTCATGGGTCCAAATGGAGACGCATACAGAACCACCCCTCCTTGACATAACCCTCCCCCTCCCTTCCAGAAGGAAGGGACAAGAGTTCACTGAGATGCTGGAGATTTCAGAGGACAAAGATATCTCGGTGTAGGGGGCCCCGCAGGGGCTGTTGTTCCTTCATAGGAGTTTTTTCCCTTAAAAAGTGTTGTTCTTTCAACACAGCTTCAATTTGTGCAGGCCTTCGTCAAAGAGGAGGGAAGGCCTGCGCAGGGGAAGACAAACAACAAGGCCCACCGCAGCTCTGTGGGGCGCTGCTGGGTTTGTGCAGGGGGTTGGCAGGACCCGATCGCGCGGTCTCCCAGGGGCTGTACAAACCCACTTGTGCATGACTGGGAGGCTGGCCCCGAAGGCCTCTTACAGCCTGGTCTCAGCTCCCCTACTCCCAGGGTCAGGGACGGAGACTGCAGGCTGGTTGCTAAGAGGGAGGATGCAGGTGGCAACCTGGGCCTGTGAGGAGGGTCATGCCCCATCCTGGGAAACCAAAGGCATGGCTGATTCAGAATACAGTCATGGTGGCTGGCTGCCCCTTGCTCTTGGGAAACAACTTTCAATTGTTTGCTGCTTCTGCAAAGTGGCTGAAAACACCACATGGCTGTCAGAAGTCCTGGATTCTAGGACCAGAACTTGCACAACTGGTTGGGTGAGATCAGGCGGTTTCCTCAGATTCCAGGGCTTCCAATCCGCTATCAGTAAACTGAGGGATGGAAGGATCCCTAAAGGGCGATTTAGCCAAACGCTGCGTGATCTTGGATCATTAATCACATGTACTCGGTAATCTCTGCTTTGAGCACCTTGAAAAGCTTCCATTCTTGATCTAAAAAGTCATCTGAGAGCCCAGAATGCTTCTGCCTTTGCATCAAGGATTCCAGAGCACTCTTTAATTTTACTTTTAAATTTTCTGTTGCTTTAATTCCAACGTAATCTCAGCTAAAAATCCCTCCTTTCTTCCTTGTAAATCCTGGAGCTTTGAAGCAGCCAGCTTGGCTTCCTGCCAAGACTCGAATCCAACAGCTTTGTTCTTCGGCTCGACCTCCTACCAAGGGGCCTTGATAGGAAAATGCCTTTGGCTATTTGTTTGGTGTTGGGCTGAGCACATTTCTAACACATAAAGCAGACAACTGTGTGCGGGGCCAATGAGAACCAACTGCAGGCAACCCAGCGTGGAAGGTATGCTGTTAGGGCACAAAGTTCCAACCACCGCTCTCCCAGGAGAACAAGTATTTCACTCTTCATCTTTTAAAATATTTGCCTCCTGTTTATATAGTGCCTGTATGTTTGCAGAGCACATTCACTGGACACTTTTCATAGGCTCAGAAGGGTTTTGCATTGGAATGAATCTGAGAGTTCATTCTAGTCCAACAGGCCACACAAAGCAAAAGCCATTTCAGGAACATTCCTGAGATGTGCTCACCTGCTTGTAAACATTTGGAGGCAGGTAACTAGATGTGCTCTAGTTACCCATCGCCCTCACTTTTAGGAAGATACCCCTCGAGAAAAGTCGAAATCACCCTAACCAAGTCCACGCTCCCCATAGCTGTAGACCAGACGAGGCCCTCTCTGAGGGGAAAACTGCTTGGGTTGGTGCTATGCTCACTGAGAGCAAAGTGGGTTACTGAAGCCCCCTAGAATCTGATCCCAAGTGTTCTACCAGCTGCTCTTTGACACTGAAGCCCACACTAATCTTTGCAAGGACAGCTATAACATTGGGGATCCCTCCTCACAGGTGTGGCAGGACACACGTCACTGGATGTAGGAGCTAGGTCTGTCCATGGAAGTATTTTTTCCAGTTGAGTAAATGGTTCGTGGTTACCTTTAACCCAATTTAAAAAGCTTGTGTGATTTTTATAGCAAGGTCGAGCAAAACTAGTATTTCGGTTTCACTGTGCACGGGATGAACTGAAGTTCTGACAGTCCAAAGCTGATTATAACAGCTCACATTCTTCTCCTCTAAGACTTCACATGAAGGGTGCATGGCCCTCGTTTTCCTGACTTCATGCTTGCACTCTGGTTTCTCAAGTGTCTGACAAGGATCAGCCTTCCCAAAACTTCCCATGGTTGTCCCTCTCACTTTCAGTAATATCTCCAGGTGACCCCCAGGCTAGCCCTCCAGATCTGTCTCCTCTCCTCACCACTCCCTCCTGGCTTTCTCTGCTCCAGCGCCTCCAGCCCCTGCTGGGCTGCTTCTCACCTGACACATGCCCCTGCATGGTGGCCTTTGTCCGTATCTGGGATGCCATCTCTGCAGAACCCTCATGGCTCACTCGAGCACTTTCTTCAAGCCCCTGATCTAAGTTCGCCTTATTTCCTGCACACCCAGTGTGGAACAGCTTGTTCCCCTTCCTGTCTTTATCCATCTTTTTAACCTGCAAAATAAGCCATCACCTCCTGACATAAACCTAGTACTTTGTGGCAGAGTGGTCTCGGTGAGAATCAAAACCCGGTTTTGTTTACCACTGCATCCCCAATAGAGCAGGCTGCTGGCACTCAGAAAATGAGTATTTGTTGAATAAAGGAATGAAAGAAAACAGACTAATAATGATAATGGTCTTCTTGTTTTCTGCCCCTTCCCTACTTCCAATCTAAGAGAGAGCAAGTGAGGCTTGTGGCAAAACTCGAAGCACAAGAGTCTTCTGTCGTCTCCTTCTTCTACCCCTTGGCTGGGCCGGCCAAAGGGAAAATCCTCAGCTCTCTGCCTATGGCTCATCTGAAAAAGTCCCTGTATTCTCTGGAGAAGGGAGGTCATAGTATGCACAGGACACCAGCCAACTAACAGGGTGTAACACACGCCTGGGCTCATCATAAATTACAAGTGATTTATGATGTCCTCTGGGCATGGAGCCTTCGTTCAGGAGGGAAGCTGGGGCTCACGCCACCAGCTCTTTTCTGCAGATGTACAGCGAGGGTGTTCTAATCCTCTGGAAGTATCTGTGTGAGTAAATCTTTCAGGCCACAAACCACTTGTGTTTTCTTTTGGCCGGAAAAGGGAGTCCTAATTTTCAGTTCTAACACCGTTTAATGATGGAACAAAATAGGAGAGCAAATAGAAAATGATTCAATAAGCGTGCCATGTTATCTTCCTGGGTCCGAGCACTGAATGGCCTTACTGTAGAACTGTGGCGGGAACAGAGAACTGCTTGTCCTGTGTGGAGAGTGTTCCATAAGCCAGGCTTGGCTTTGCCTCTCCTCAACAGCAATGACAGAAAACAGAAGGCCAAGAAATGGCCTCCTTTTTCAAAGACCTTTCACGGAGGCGGACCTAAATCGTTTAAAGAAACAACCACCAAAATGCCACCCGACAGGACATTTAAAAACCTTCCAAAACATCTCAAGAATGTAAGGCACAGAAATAAAGCCAACAGCCCCACCTAAAAACCCTCAGGGGTCTGGCCATTTTCGTGTTTATCCACTCTACTCCCCTCCTCCCAGACCCACAGGCTACAGATGCCCCCGTCAAACGCCTCAGCACAGAGCAGCTTCACAACTGACCCCCGCAAATGGTCCTCCTCTCTCTTCACTTTTCATCTCTTTTTGACACAAGCCCAGTGTTGAAGTCAAACTTCTCTTCTTGCCATTTCCTACACCTCCTGGGCTCCATTCCTTCTTTTATCATTTCTCCTTTCTAGAGTTAGACTGTTTCTGTCCCCCTTGGGTGAAATTGTCCCTTGAATTTTAGGTCCTTTTCAAACAGTACCCTGTACTGGATCTCACTGTTAGTACTGGAAAGAATGAAGAACTCTTTATGCCTGCCCTGGCCGGTCTGCAAACCAAAGGGTCACTGGTTCGATTCCCAATCAGGGCACATGCCTGGGTTGCGGGCCAGGTCCCTAGTAGGGGGCGCATGAGAGGCAAATACACATTGATGTTTTTCTCCCTCTCTTCTTCCCTTCCCTTCTCTAAAAACAAATAAATAAAATATTTTTCAAAAAAGAACACTTTATGCTCCTGAAGTCATTTAAAGTAACTTCTCCGCCTCGGCTTCCTTATTGACAAAATGAAATAGCTGCTCCCTTTCTGGTTCTCCTGGAGATCAAATGAGTTACAGTGAGGGAAGTGTTTAGACTGGCATGTAGGATCTGGAAAGCATTCAATAATGTAGGCTATTACGATTATTTCTGTTATAGCCCTTACTAGGTTTTTCACTGCTACACATGTATACAGTCGCATGGCTGTAGACTGAGTGCTCTGAGGGACATCGCCTTTATTATTCCATCCTCATGATACCAAAAATAGTTGACTGCAGAGGAGATACTGTGCACTTAAGTGCATCGGGGAGGGGGCATTGGGACAGAGGGCACGTCTCGTGTTCTTTTCTTCTTTTAGCAACAGCCCTCCTGAGCCTTTGAGGAACCACCTTCCCTCTCTCTTGGCCCTTGTCAACTGTGTGAGGCTGACCCCACCCCTGGGCTCTAGGGCTCCTGGGCTTATTCAGCGAGAGCTCGGTTACTTCCCTGGCCTTGGTGCTGGGTCCAGAGAAGGGCACGTGCCCAAGCTGTACTAATGAGATCAAGGACCAAGGACTTTGCCAGAACAATGGGAAAGGAAGGTTTTTTCTTTCTTCTGGAGCTATTAAAACTACCTGCATATAAGCTTATAGTTGCTAGTAGTCACTTAGCATCTACAAAGGGAGAGCCCAACTTAAAAAAAAAAAAAAGCCAACACAGAGGGACAGAAACTCAAAAGACAGACCAGATTCTTAAGCATAGCTTCTAAGCACCTGCATCTAGCCACAAGTAGAGGTCACTGTCTCTGGCTTTTCAGTTACATGAACCAATGAATCTCTTCTTCGCTGTCTGTTATCATCCTTCATCAGAAGCCAAGAGCTCTACTAACCAAAAAAAGGTGTGGAATAGATACTTTCCTTAAATGGAAAATTTTTCCATCAGAGGTTAAAGATTCTCTAGGTATTCAAGGCAGAAGTACAAAAGAAAAATTACATAGGCCCTCCTTTTCCCCCTCAAAAGTGTGAAACTTGACCAGGCCTGAAGCAAGAGGAAGATGGAAAGGTCTGTGTTCTCCTCTTGGGAAATCAGTGGTGCAATGTCCTCAGGCAACCTGACAGTCATTGTCATTCACGGGCGGCTTAGAGAGTGTTTTATTACTTATTTTCTCATCAATCCTTCCATTATTCCTGAAAGATAGGCTAACCAATATATTTTTTAAAGATTTTATTTATTTTTAGATAGAGGGGATGGGAGGAAGAAAAAGAGGGGAGGGAGAGAAACATCAATGTGTGGTTGCCTCTCACATATCCCACACTGGGGCCTGGCCTACAACCCAGGCACATGCCCTGACTGGGAACTGAACCAGTGACCTTTGGGTTTGCAGGCCCACGCTCAATCCACTGAGCTACACTAGCCAGGGCCTAAACAATTATTTTTATTTCCTTGGAATAGAGACTAATATTGAGATTCACAGATTTTCCAGTCACATACTTAGAACCTGGTTGAACCCAGATGTGTCCAACCAGAAGCCTACCACATGAATTCTCCCACGTGAGATGACAATGACCAAGACTCCAGCTCTCCCAGGAGAGGTACAATGCTTTCCAATTTCCCTTCAAGATGTGACACAGAAGGACAGCTTTTAAAAGTTAATTTTAAATGGCCAATTTTTAGATGGTAGTACATTCTCACAGTTCAAATTATATGAAGATACAATAAAAATTTGGACTCTCGCTCTGTCCCCCTCCCCCCAGCTCCCACCCTGTCCACCACCTATTCAAACTGAACCTCTCCCTTACTCCATAAGCAAATAACCACTTTGATTTGTGCCTCGTTAATCTTCCCAGAATTACTTAGAAAAATTAAAAATTTCATTTTCATTTCCCCCTGTTTTTTTTTTCATAAAAGGGAGGATGTTTTACAGTCTGTTTGGCATCATGCTTTTCCATCAATGTTTGTAATATTTTTAAAATTTCAGGTCACTGCACAAGTGGCAGTGGGAGGGGACAAGAGATGACGATCACTGCGCCCTGCAAACAGCAGCGGCTGAACTCACTGTGTTTCCCGACGGGGTGAGCTGGGAACAGCCCTGGCAGAGAAGCCCCTGGGGACTCATGGTTGCTACTCCCAAAGGATGCCTAGAACTAGAACAATGGGTAAGTCCCTGATCCCAGAAGGGCCTGGAAGTACAAGTAATCTCAGGAGAGTGATCAGGGGCCAAAATCTGTGAGCTACGTGAAACACTGCTTGCTTGTCCTTCCTTCTAGTCGGACTCTAACAAACTCGTGAGAAACACAGATGCATGAGACTAGTGCTTTCAGATCCACCTAGTTGTATGAAAGGTGTCCTTTTCTTGTGTGTTTCCATTTCTTGTTTTTTCACATTAAAAGACAGTAAAGCTTCCCTGGCTGGGTGGCTCAGTTGCTTGGAACATCATCCCATGCACCACAGGGTCACACACCTGATTCCCAGTCAGGGCGCATGTCTAGGTTGCAGGTTTGATCCCTGGTTGGGGCATGTATGAGAAGCAATTGATCAATGTTTCTCACTCACATTGATGTTTCTCTCTTTCTTTCTCTCTCTCCCCCCTTCCTCTCTCTCTAAAGCCAAAGGACAAATCCCCAGGTGAGGATTAAAAAAGTGAACCCAAGACAGGATGAGACCACAGAAGGGACAGATGTTTAAAATTATAATGATAATCATCCTTAGGGTAATTAAATTCTAACTTCACACTAAGAACAAGCTAGAGAACTGATATAACATTGAATCTCTGCTCTAAGTTGTAAAGAATATCTTCAAAGTACAAGACCAGAAACAACAACCTCCAGAGAAGACACTCCTAATTCTGATACCCTTCCTTCCCCACGATCTATGCTCACACATTTCAGGAACTCAGCCACACTGAATGGGCAGGGGACAGCATCCCACATCACCACTGATCAGGCAGCCAAGTGACAAGCGAGAGGGGACGTGAAAGGAACCTCAGGGACACTAAACTCTCCTAAATTACAACATTCCCATTCATGTAAACAGCAAATTCCATGGTTCATAATCAAAGGGGTTTGAAATTATTCCTATCTTAGGCCAATTTTTTGGAGGTGGTTAATTTATCATCTTTAACAGCCTATTTCACTTAGTTAACCTATGAATGATACACATGGAAACATCACCCACTCAAATTAATAGGTGTGAGTGACCAGTCTATTAGTAAGACAACTGAGTAGCCATTTTCCAAATCCACATTTATTACTTTCACATATATTTCTAAACAGAACAGTTTTCTTAAGATGATTAAAAAGCTTGTCTTCTTGAGCATTTTAAACATTCCCCTTCTCTACCTACCATCTTGCCTACACAGGAGTATGTACAGTATTTGTACCAAAACTAAAACCCAAACCAAACAAACCAGTATTCCCTTGGTAAAACTCGCCCAGGAGGAAGACCTGACACCTGACTCCTGCCTGACCATGAGGTAAGGGAACCAGATGTAACGGCAACTGGAGTTTATATTTTTCCAAGACAAAACACCAAAAAAAAAAAAGTTGGGGCTTTGGAGGAATGCACCTTTCCCTCACATCTGAACTATATAATGTGTAAGGGGTGATGGCAATGCTCACTTTCCACTTTGACAGAATCCCTTTTCAGGAGCCTTCCTTTCCATTTGTTTCAAAATTTCTGGTTATTAAGCTTCTATCAGAGTCTAATAATTCCTCTGGAAGATGGAAAAAGTTAGAAAATAGAAAATGGATCAGGAAGTACATCGTCTAGCCCTTTTACGAACACAGCGTGCGTTCAAGTCCAGACCTTGCACCTTATTAGCAGGTGCCCACAGGCAAGCTCCTAACCTCCTCCCTGTCTTTGTCATACGAAGACAGAGGTAGTAAAACCTAACTAGGATGGGCAATAGGATGATTAAAACATCTTGTGAAGTGTTTAACACAAAGTAGAGGCCATATGAGTTTTTCTTCCTCCCCAACTTTCCATTGTCACCTGTTTATATGCGTATATATCCCTTTGGTAATATTCTATTGATCTTTTTATCTAAATATGCTATTGACCTAGAAGGCAGCACAGTATGGGGATTAAGAAAGAAAACTCACACCAGGCTTCTGAGGTGCAAAATGGGCTATGCTGCTCATAAGCCCTGGGAATTAGGGCAAGTCATTCAACTCCTCTGTGCCTGTGTTTATCCCTTACTGATACGGGGGTTATCATACCAACCCACCTCAAAGAGTAATTGGGAAGATCACAAGCATTTAAAATAACACCTGACACTTGCTAGTTATTATTACTGTTAATATCCACATAGCCTGTTCTCACTTCAAGTTTAGTCCCAAATAAAAGTTCAAATGAGTAAGAGAAAAGGTTTTTCTTTAACTTTTATTTAAAGAAAAATGTTACTTCCTATGTTGCACATGTAGCAAATTATACCAACTATTTATTCAAAAGGAACATTTTCGAACTTCATGGGGTGGTATCTAAATTGGACATTTTAGCATTGAACTGAGAGTCGCAGCAAACAGAAAGGACTACATAATGCCAGCAGTACGTCAACATCAGACTGAAATGGGTGATTAAGTCCTAATGGGTGTTCACCTGCTGTGTCCAAGGTTTCTTTAAAAATGAATTAAAGGGGGTGGTAGAGAGAGGAAATGGGGAACTGTTGTTAAGTTTTCAAAGTGAACAGTTCTGGAGATGGGTTGCCATTCAGTACTAGTCACTTAAAAATGGTTAAGATGGTACATTTTATTTTATGTGTTTTCTACCACAATTAAAAATAAATTAAACTGTAAGACAGTCTGGGACCACATTAATGCTGAGAGCCATATATTCGAGAAGAAAAACAGATCACAAGGACTTTTCATAGCCACTAACCACATTGATGCACAACGTGTTCACTGTTTTCCAGTGCCCAGTCTCCTCTCCAACCATGCTTTCTATGCCCTTAGATTTCCCACATAGCCTTGCACGCCCTGTCTTATAAAAGGGACTAAGGAAATACTTACACTTGGGAATAAAGACAACTTTGAGAGTATTTGTTTCAAAACCTAGAGAGTCTGGGTTTAGGAAAGCAGCTGAAGAAAACCCAAGCCAAAAAAATAAAATGTTGACACCTAACAAAAGAAATAAGAATTCAAACTGCAATTTATATTCCTCGTGGGAAACAAATCAGGAAAATGTTAAAGCCAAAAAGTGGTCACTTTCCAGGACTTAGCCCTTGGTGATAAAGACCGGATTCGTATCACAGGATGAAAAAACAAAACAAAACGAAACCAGCGAGGGAAATAATATGCAAAGGAAACACAATAATGGACTTTCCTGACACGGGTTCTCTGACCCAGGCCAGAAGGAATTCTGTAGTGCCCTTAGAAGCTGCTTAAACGTGGCACCTCTCCAAAGGCAAATGAATTTAGGAAATTATCCACCCAAGGAAGGCGTACAAACAATCAGATCCTCTCTTAAAGCAATATAAACTCACATCGTCTCGTCCCAATGGAAGCCTTCCTTGTTAAGAGGCTGAGGAGAACATTCCGCCCTTCCCCCATATCCCGCTTAGGAATTATATATGGCAAAGGAAATTCAAGTTAACAATTCTACATTTCACTCTAGTGGGTGTGATTCTTTTTAAAAACGCCACCTATAATGAGATATCAACAGTCTAGGCATCCACAGTTCCTCTGAGAATGTTTCCATGCAACGCTCAGTGCAAATGCCTTGCTCCTCTGAGTTCCCTTGCTTGCCCTAGAAGAACCTGACTCCCCATGGGACAGGGCGGAGTCCTGAGACTCTGGTCATCTGTAGAGCCCCGCAAATTTAAACCTACAGCTCAGTGTGGATTAAACAAACGATGTCATATTTTCTGGAATGTACAGGAAGCAAGGGAATCTCCATTTAGGCATCTGGTTTTATGGACTATGTTCATCTGGAGAAGGTAGATCCTGACAGTTTGACCATTTATTGTGCAGCCGGCTACTTTAAACCAGTGGTGGAAGGTTTCAATATTTACAAAACCATTAATTTCACTTATGACAAATGCATAAGAAGTTAACACTCAGATTATACTTCTCCATAAATGTGTTTTATCTTTATAATGAATAATAAATGTTCCATAAGTAAGATGGTAGGGTCATCACGATTCTTTCCATCCACCCATGTGCAGAAAGATTGTACCAAGAAAAAAAATTCACCCTACTGGGAGAAAAAAAAGGAAGAGGAATAGTCTCCTTAATATTTAATGCACATAGACAAAAATGTGTTTTAATAGCATCATGTATATTTAGGAAAACAGAATAAAATAATTTAAGAAAGTATGTATGGTAAAATTATTATATATTATCTCTCTGTTCACAGAATTTCTAACACTCACTTGGTCTGATGAGGTTCAGTTATAAAATACACAGGTACCAAAATGGCTGAACTAAACACGACCCCCACCTGCCTCCGTTTCAGGTCAAGGATGCCTCCGCAGTGACCTTCAACACACTGCCATACAGGGTGGACAGTGGGAGTTACTTCCGCTCATCATCCATTCATGAGGGAATGGGCCCCCGGCCTGCCCATTAAATGTGGTGTAATGTTCATTTTGCCTGTTTTGGCTTGTGAAGATTCCTGAAGGCTCCTAAGCAGTTCTCAATGATATGAACACAAAGGAAGAATTAAAAAATACGTATTGTGTTTCTCTTACCTCCCCCCAAATTCCTGCATTTTCCATGTCAGAAACACCCAACTGCAAACACCCCATCTATGGGAGGGCAAAAAGCTCATCAAAAGCCATCCATTCCTTCTAGAAACATGTACTGAATGTTTAACACAAGCCAGGCATGATTTATTCTAGTTGCTTTGGGATTTTTATCAGAGAAGGAAACAAAAATCCCTATTCTCACGGAATTTGTAATCTAGTAGGAAGGAGGACCAGATAATAAACAATAGACATAGCCTGCATTGTTAGAAGGTAAAATGTAGTGCAGAAATTTTAAAAAGTAAGGCAGAAAGAGAGGAACCGAGAGGAATGGGGGCCCTACTTCACACCCACTGGGATGGCAACAACAAAAAAGATGATAATGAGAGTCGCCCAGAGTGTCGAGGAACTAGACCCTTACACGCCGTCCGTGGGAATGTACAGTCGTGCAGCTGCTTGGGAAAAGGGTCTTGGCAGTTCCCCAAAACGCCAAACATTGAATGACCATGTGACTCAGCAATTCCATTTCTAGGTATATAACCAAGAGAAGTGAAAACATGTGTCCACACAAAAACTTGCACGCAAACATTCACGGCAGGCATCATGCGTAATAGCCAAAAATAGAACAACTCAAACACCCATCACCTGATGTGAAGATAAACAACGTGCGATATATTCGAACAAGACTATTATTCAACAATAAAGTGAACTGCAGTTCTGATGTACGTTACATGAACGAACCTTGAAATATTAGGCCAAACAAAAGGAGTCAGTCACACAAGACCACGAATTTATTATATGATTTTATTTCCATGAAACAGAGAGTAGGCAAATTCCTAAAGAGACAGAAAATAGAGCTGGGGTTCTGGGGAAAGTGGGGAGAGATGCCTAATGGGGTGGAGTTTCTTTTTAGGATGATGAGAATGTTTAAGGCTGGTACTGATAATGGTTGCAGTTATGACTACTTAAAACCACTGAATCACACACATTCAGTGGATGAACTACGTGGTGCATAAATTATATCTTAACAAAGCAAAAAAAAAAAAAAAGAGTGCTGGAGGAGAGAGAGGATGACCCAGTCACACCTAAATAACACTAACCTACAGTAACGTGGGAATGCATGAAACAAAGCCCAGATGCTCGCAGACCCAGGTCAACGCCCTGGGGCCTGATGCCCAGATGCCTCTGTGGTCCTGGGGAAAGAGGCTGGTGGGCCCCTCTCCCGGCCCGGGGTGCTGTCCCCTCTGTGACTGCTGCCACAAAATAAATGCTGAATGCTAGTGTCGCTTTTGGCCTCACAAAAGTGAAGCGATGTAAAGCGAATTTTTGAAAAGTGAGGGATACCTGTATACACATACAGTGGAATGCTATGCAGTCTGAAAAAGAAAGAAAATGCTTTCATGGGCTGCAACATGAATGGACCTTGAGAATGCTGTGCCAAGAGAAATACAACAGTCAGAATAGGATAACCACAATACGACTTCACTTATATGAAGGAAGCATCCAATACAGTGAAATTCATAGAGGTAGAGAGTAGAATGGTGAGCAGAAATGCATCAATAATCTACCAATAAACTATCGTTGGGCATCATTCACTTCCCTAGACATTTATAAGATACTGGGTTCCTACTGATAAGTTCTTATTATTTTAAAAACAAGATGAATTCCTATTCTGGATGTGATTCTAAACAGTAAAAATGAGGCTGGTTAAGTGCAATAATGAGAATGTGAGGGCAAGCCACCATGCTATCTGAGCATTAAAAATGCCCAGAAGGATGGGCAGACCCACAGGCTACCCAGAGGGCTCCAGGAGAGCAGGGAGCTCACCAGGCCTGTCCATGTGTTTCCAGCCCATGCTGCACTGGGCCTGCCCATCAATAACAACTCACAGAATAACTTAGGCAGTTTAGTATGGTTCCATGGTGAGAAAGTGAATTGAAGATAGATCAAGGGGATGAAAGAACTTTAGAAAAAGATGGAAGGATCATCATGAACAATGTGACTGAAATACATACATGTATGTGTGCGTGTGTGTGTGTGTGTGTGTGTGTGTGCATGCCAGGGGTTAGTTGGAAATACTAGAGAGAAATTTGTTTCAGGTCAATGGAAAAGAAAACCCCTCCAATAACCACAACTAGGAACTGGGAGCCCAGGAAGAAGCTGAACTACTGTTCTTACTCAGGTTGCTGCAGACAGGGGGTTCTGCCCTCGAGACAGACTTAGATGACTAATAAGGTCCTTTCCGACCTTAACTGAAGACTCAGAAAATGGTTTATTACAGTAACAATAAATCCTTTTTGGCTGTGTTTGGATGAGTCTTAACAGTATCAGGTTGCAGGTGTGTTGTGGATTAAACAGAACATTGCAAGATAATTTGGTTACATTTTCACCTGTCCAAGTAACCTCACAGCTGAACTGGGGATACTGCTAGCATGTAAGTTAGGCACGGTTTGAAGACAGAGGCAATAATGCATTATTTCAACTTACAAATGCATTCTTTGTTGGACTTAGAACCACCAAAAAACCCCAGCACCAACAAGTGAGGGCTTCTAAACTTCGGTTCCATGAAGCTGGCTTTCTGACGGACTGGACTTGAATTGGAGAAAGGGAGCCATACCCAAAATGTTTACATTACAGGGTTAAATCCCTTTCCTGGATTTCCACGCCTCCGGCGGAACTGTACAGAGAGAAACTACGTGATCCGACAGGAGCCATGGGGCTGAAAATAAGGGGTGGGCAAAGGCAAGTTGACAGTTTTGAGTACAGGAAACACAGTTTATTCTTGTATTATTTACTTATTAATTATTGTGCAATTGGTGTATTAACTATACACCTACTTTGTAGATATGAGACCAACAATCATGAAGTTCTTGCCTGTGAGGCATTTTAATCATTAAATTATTGGGTATAGAAAAGTTTAAAATGGACTACCTTCACAGTGCATGAACACCGTTACTAGACAAAAAGAAAATGCATGTGAGTATTCAACGGGATTTCCCTGAGTGCTCTTCTTTCCTATTCTCTCTGCTGAAATGTTTTCTGCCTTCCCGTGAAGGATCCCTGCCCACCCTATTGGAAACTGTAACTTCCTTCCCACACTCCCAATTCCTTGCTTTATCTGATCTCTTCTCACTTTCCAATATACTATCTAAATGACTGGGTCCACTTTCTGTACACCCCGACCAGCGCTCAGCTCATGGGGGAAGGCGGCTCTGCCTCTTTCGTTTCCCACTGGACCCCCGCGACAGAGCCCGGCGTATCGCAGGTGTCGGTGCTCCGTGAACACCTGAGAAGACAAGTGTGTGTTATCTAACACACGAGCAAGGAGCTCCATGTGGACCTGGCTGTGCCACGTGGTTACTGGAAAAGGGGGAGATTCCCTTCTCTGCCTCTGACATGCTGTGAGGGCGAATGATATGTGAAGGGGCTTCCATCTTCTCAGGGGACCGAGATAAATAAAGACAAAGGGATGTCATTTATTGATGCAACTAGACCTGTCCTCAACAAATATCACCCTGTGCAAACCCTCTAATTCTGCCCTGCTTTCTATCGTATAGGAAATCATTCCTAGCAGCAACATTATGCCTCTATGGTTACGGAGAATACTACTTTTACGAAGACCAAACATAGGTTTGATTCTTGCCAATCATTTTTCTATGAGTACACTGTGGACATCAAGCCAGCCAAAACCAAAATAGTTCCTGAGAGCAAATCCTTCTCATAGCAAAAACTCTAGAAAGGTAAATGTATTAGATTTACCTTTCAGTATGCAATCCTTACCGATCTGGGTAAGGAGTTACCTTCCAGGGAAGCAACTTGGTATCGTGGTCCAAAGTACCGGCTACGGTGCCACACTGCGTGGGTGCAAATACTGCCTTTGCTTCCTTATCCGGTGCACTTCCCTGGGCAAGTGATTTGAATTTTCCTGTCTCAGTGTCCTCATGAATAAAACCTGAATAATAGTAGCACTTGAACTTTGTAAGCTTTGATGATTAAATGAGTTACTGTAAGTAAAGTTCTTGGAGCAGGGCCTGGCACATAATAGCATTCAATAAAAATTAGCCATTATTATGAATAGGAAATGTTGAGCACCTTCAGTAAATTAAAGTTTTTACCAGAGGACTCTCTACAAGTTAGTCTGATTTGTAGAAAGCTGATAACTTACAACAATGTTATCTAAAAATCTAGGCTGGCATTCCTTCCCCGTGACAAAACAAATAAAAGTCATAATTCTAAAGAAGAGAAGTTGCCTTGATTTTCTTTATTTAGAAGTATAACTGACTTTGAAAATAAGGGCAAAAGAAAAAAACATTTTTTCCCTAATTATTTCATTGGCTTCTGTATAGTTGCATACGGTTGCCACTGTGGCACGGAAGTTTTTGATCGGTATTTTAAATTACTCTCTTTCTCTTTCCATTATTGATTTTTAAATCTTCCATGTCTTCTATAAAGTCCCAAAGCACCCAGGGCTCTAGTCTTAGTTATAGTGGATGGTCACTAAACACGCAATTCAAGACACAGTTAAGTGTACACACCAGGCCCACATTATATTATATAAAGCACCGGAAGTGGGGCAAAGCTGCGTGCGATGGTCTCTGTCCTTCAATACTCAACACTGTAAATCAGGCACATAAACAGGGAAAGAAGTCAAAATATTTACATCACAACAGCAGTGCTGGCAAAGGAGGGGAGCTTCTGTCCCAGCTGAGGCAGAATCCGGGCCAACGGCTTCAGAAAGAAGAGGCACGTTGTGACCCTTGCATAGATGGCCATCTTTCCGGCAGGCCAGGCTGGGGGAAGAAGGTGCTGAGAGGAAGAGGGAGGAGCAAAGCGAAGGGTCTGGGGACAAGCAGGCTCAGGCATGCTCAGTGAGTGACCTTGTGTGTCCAAGGCTGTGTCGAACAAAGACAGGACAGGAAAGGTCAGTTTGGTTACTCCAAGGAGAGCTGACGAATCTGGAATTCACTTAGGAAACAAGGTATGGTCGGTCACACTTTCTGAGTTGGAGGTGACAGGACCCAAGTTCCACCTGTGGGAGATCACCTTGGTGTCAGGAGGATCTCTGGGGAGAGGGGAGAGACGGGCGCCCTGTGTACCCGTGTCCCCCAGTGCACACAACCTCTGCTCCCTCCTCCCTCCCGGATCCTGGGCTGTGTCATCCTAATACCAGGAGCTCCCAGCCCTGAGGGTGGGGTCTGCGAGGCTGCTTCCAGGGCTGTTCACTTTCTACAGGGAGTTTCTGTCCTGAATCCTTTGGTAACTTCCTGGCCTAGTTACCAGCTCAATCCCCTAGTTCCTCAACCCCTCCCCCCCGCCCCCCCGCCATAGACACACACAGAGGATGGGGGCCCTAGTGGCTGGCCTGAAACTTGGAAACGTGTTATCTTGCTGACTCTGGGGTTCCTGACAGCAGTGCCATCCTGAACCTTCTCTGTCAGCCTCACCAGTTAGGTCAGGTCCTTCTTGTGGGCTTGCTCTCCGAACCCAGCCCCTCCCTGACTTCTCTAGCATTCCATAGCTTTCTACAGCGAGTACAGCTAACACCTACATACAGCAAAGAGGCTACCTGCAACAACTGAGACAGAGAGTGAGGAAGCCAAGACAATGGGGATGGGGAGAAAGACTGATGTTAAACAAATGGTTTTTGGAACTTCCCAGATGGGGAGATGGGAAAGTCAAAGGACTCCATGGTTCAAAGTCTGGATGCAACACAAAGCCATGTCTGCAATCGCCAGGATACCTGGGGTTGGTCGGCAAAGGATCTGTTTTGGTTTGGAACATGCTTGTACATAGTACTTTTCTACGCCCTCACCCCTCACTCTCCATGCTCATTCATAGCATCCATCAGTAGCTTTCCTCTCTAGAATAAAGGCTTCATGACAGCAGAGACCTTGCTCAATTTGCCGCAAACTACCCAGCTCTAGCGCTGTGCCTGGCATATACCATATGTTCAATGTAGATACATGCAGACCACGTGAATGGATTTCGTGTTGAGATGTAGTCCTGAGGCAGGTGCTGCCCGGCAGGTGCTTCAGTAGAAGTGCCTGGGCCTCATCTAGAACCTGGGTCTGAGGGACGTGGGTACTGAGAAAAGAGGGTGTGATGAGGAAGGACACATTCAAAGAAGGAGAAGGGCCAAGACATGGAGCAAACCCTTCTCAAAGATTCAGGGGAGATGAGGAGGGGAAAAGGGGTGGCGAAAGACAGCAGGAGAAGTCAAAGGCAACCAATATAATGACACCTTTTGTAAATCAAGGAAGAACTCATCAGTGATGATAAATGTAGAGGCTGGAATAGATGATATTAGAGACAAACAAAATTCATGACTGCAAGGCTCGGAGTGACCCTAAGGGCACGCTGGGTGACGGCAGTGGGAAACGGAATAAGAGTGCGGAGAGACAGTGGGCGCGACAGGCACAGGCCGGGTTTTCAAGGCATTTGGCTTTGATGGTGGCAGTCTATGCAGAAGTTAGAGGAACCGCTGTGTTGAGGTCGGGGTTTGTATCCTTAGTTTTGGGGAGAAGAAAGCATATTTAAAGACCTCAAGAGAGAAGGTTTTGTCTACCTCCCACTCCCACAATAGAAAGAAATGATTCCACAGGGAAAAGAAGTGTAGATGGCACTCCAGAGATAGGGAAGGGGCACAACCTGGAGATTAGGCGGCCCTGAAGAAGAGCCCTATCCCTCAGGAAAAGTGAAGATGAGAGGCACTGGGGAAAGTACATGGACAAGGGGGCTACTCTCCTGCCCTAGGACCCAGCAGCCCACAGACCAGCCTAAACCAGAGGTGAAGATACAGATACCTTTCCTGCTTTGAAGCAAGGCCAGGGAGCTGGAAGTCGGGGCTCAGGCCCTGCCTGCCTTATAAGACAAGATGACCTTCCAAAACACAGCTGACAAAAGACCACCAGAGCAGGCAGAGGACAGGACCCTCCCTCCCTCCTACCACCACAGTGAACGTGTGATGACAATGGCAGGTGTTATAACGGCATATATAAATCAGCATTGCATCCCGTCTAATACCAATAAAAAATTCCTCCAGCAGAAACCCAGACTTAGCAAAAGTGGCATTAATCACTGTGCAGAGGAACATGGAAAGATTCACATCCCTGTGTTTAAAAGCCAGGACTTTAAGAGAAGGAAAAACACAGAAACATTACTTTTCTTGGAAGGAATTTCATCTTCTTTCATATTCCAAGATATTGTGGGTGTTGCCTAAGGTATACTTTATAGTTTGCCAGATAGCACATGACCTTGGCCATATCCAAACAGCTAGATTTCCCTGTTTTTGACAAAATTTATTAAAAGAAGCAAACACCTTTCTCTTGGTTATTTCCAACCACATTGATTTTCCTCTGTGACATCTTCCCTCAATGTGAAAAAAATCACGACCTATCATTTTGTGCTACCCTTTATTTTAGGCCTTACTTATACATTCCAAAGCTCAGCAGGAATTTAAGCCTTAAAATAAACATACATTTCAAGTGATGATAAAATACTTTATAATGGGATATTTGATAACATCTTATAAAATTCAAGTAAAACATCAGTAATAATGTGGGTTTAAAAAAATCATGCAAGTAAATGTAGGAGGCAAATTCAAAAGGAATTGTTAACATATCTATGTGATTTGTTTTTATTCTTTCACAGTCTGATTTAAAAAAAAACAACAATGAATCACCTACTGACTTTTTCAGGTTTTTAATGTACTTTGGTAGTCTTTAGGAACTAGGGCATGGTATCCACCGAAAACTTCTTGGAGCTAAACTTATATAAAATCCTGTTGAAAATTTTTTCTTTTAAATGTTTTAAAATATATTTTAAAAATATTTCATTTATTTTTAGAGAGAAGAGAAAGGAAGGAGAAAGAGAGGGAGAAAAACATCAGTGTCTGGTTGCCTCTCACACAGCCCCTACTGGGGACCTGGCCCACAACCCAGGCATGTGGCCTGACTGGGAACCAAACTACTGTCCAGGGCCCTGTTTCCCTCTTGGGTAGTCATGGTTACAAGAAGAGCCATATTCCCCCAATGCTTAAGAAACCAGGCGAGGAGGCACTTCAGAAGGTCACTGTAGTTCCTTTCGTAACTGAAGAGCATGGGAGAACAAGTGCCCAGCCAGGGTGTGGAAGGAGTCAAGGACCAACGACAGAATCTGGAACTGAAAGCACCTTAGAACTCAACTCATGGAACTCTGATCTGATTTCTCAAGGTCACACAGCACCTTGGTGGCAAGGACACTGCTAGAACCCAGAGGTCCTCACTCAGCACAGCACTCTGTACACCACTCACTTCCTACCGCCTCTTCATCCAAGAAGCCAGTTAGGAACTAAAGAGGATTCAGTAACCAAGCTATCATTATTTCCCTCTAAGCCAAGTCCCTTTTCTGTTTCTATCTTTTTTAAAAAAAGATTTTATTTACTTATTTATTAAAGAAAGGAAGGGAAGGAAACAGGGAGGGAGAAAAACATCAATGTGTGGTTGCCTCTCACACACCCACTACCAGGTCCTGGCTCACGACCCAAGAATGTGGAACCGGCAACCCTTTGATTCACAAGCTGGCACTCAGTCACTGAGCCACACCAGCCAGGGATGTTTCTATCTTTTTATTCAGGAAATTTTCCAATATCTATAAGAGATGAGAATAATGAACCCCATGCACCCATCACTCAGCTTAAACAATTACCAACCCGTGGCCAATCTTCTTTCATCTCTACTCACCCATTTTCCAGGATTATTTTTAAACAAATCCCAGATATAGTTACCATGATTTTTAAAAAATATATTAAATGCTCAAAGAAAATATATAACTGCAAATGCATCAGAAACCATTTCTGTAGGAAAGCCTGGTGTCCGTGTTTCATGTCCTTGTGCTACTTGTGGATTTTTTATCTTCTTTCACAGCTGAAGAACTCAAGACTAGCTCTTAACTCTGCGCAGACCACGTGACCCTGTACACACAGAGACAATCTTAGACTGTGGTGCAATGAGGAATTCTGATGAAGTGGCTGTTTTGGACTACAAGCGTGGAAAAAGCCGAACTTAAGATATATTAACAAAATACCCCTGGTACTGGACTTAAGTTGGGCTTAATTCTGGCCTGAGATTTGAAGCCATCTTCCTTCATGAGTCCATATGAAGGGTACTAAATGATGTAATTCTTAAGGCTTAACAAATCCACAAAATAAAATAACAGAAAAATTTGGCACCAGTGGGGTTTGGCACCCCAAAACAGAGCCCAGCTGTGTGTGTGTGTGTGTGTGTGCGTGTGCGCATGTATAAATGGATTCTTGCAGCTACAATACTACCAAATAACATTTCTACTTGTAATTTTTCCAGTTTACCTTCCCCTCCCTACACATCAGCCTTTTCCATGAATTTACAAATATATATATTTACAAGACTATGTTAGAAAGCCAAAACAATTAGAAAAAGGCAAATCAGACTTCAAAGTCATTTTATCCTTAAATGAAATAATTTCATTTAAAATATGGATTAATTTTTTCCAGAAAAACCCCTGCAAGTCACACTTCTTTTTACCTTTTGACCAATTGAACAATTTATCTTCCCTACTAACAAAGTTATGATATTCATACCTGCTGAGGTTTCTCTAAATTTGTCACTGGTCTTCTTTTTCCTCCATTTCCAAGGCTTAAAGATTTTGCCAATGGTTGAGAGTTTCCCTTTTCTCTTGAAAGGAGGTGTCTGGGAACCTGCTGCTGGGCCGTCCGAGTTTGCTATAGAAGCTTTGTCCAGTCCATCAACTGTACGAAGGGAAAAGAAAGTCAGAGAAAAGCTGTGAGCCCAGTTTGGAAAACAACTGCATCTATTTCTTCCCGCACTGTTAATAGGGAGCATACCCACTTTAACTGGAATCTCACGTGAAGTTTATTTTTCCCATTTCCTAAACTTCTCTGATATCAATCAGTATAAATCAACAAGAAATTACAGTCCCCTCAGATAATCATGTTGTGGAAACAGGAGCTCTGAGAGGCTTAATAGGTAGGGACAAAAAAAATTGTGGGTCATTGAAACAGCTGAATCTGTGGGCAACAAGCACACCAATATTTTGTGCAGAAATAAAGTACCCTACGTATTTCTGAACTAGGATGTTTCCCCATAGGCTAGTTTGGCATTCTCAGTAATGAATATTATAGTTATGGTTTCTGCTTCACCAATTCATATTTAGTGCCAAGGAGCTAGATTCTAATTTTCACAATGCTTAAACTACCTTTTGCTTCTAATACAAAAAGTTTTCAGCCTGAAATAAATGACAACTGTCACTAGTAACAAGAAATATGTGGGAAATGTGGGTACTGTATAGGACAGAACATATCTTTAGGCACCTCTGTCATCTTATTAATCAGAAAAAAGCACAAAACCTACATCACCTTCCACTATGTTCAAAGCAGAAGGAAGATATGATCATGAGGAATCATAGTGTTGATAGTCGATAGTTTCTTATCAACTTTTAATGGCAAAAAACTGGAAGCAGCCCATATTGGATAAACTACAATGTTACTTCTGCAGTGAAAAAGCACTTAGCAATGAAAACAAAAGAGCCATTGATACACACAGCTATATGTATGCATGTCAAAAACATGTGCTGGGGAAAAAAAGCAACATGCAAAAATGTGGATACTGTGTGGTTCTATATGAAGTTCTGAAAGTGACAGCATAAATTTATGGCCAACACCTCCCCGCTTCCCAAATAACAAAGAAGAAGAAGGAAGGAAGGAAAGCAGAGCAGTAATGGCTTCTTGGGAGTGAGGTGGCGGTAAGAACTGAGAAGAGGCACGAGGAACTTCTCAGGGGACGTGGGGTGGGTTGTACAAAGCCCATCAGGTGGCAATTCTGGTACGGCACACTTCACGTTACGTAAAATTTCCCTTTTAAAAACCTGTAAGTAGTGACGTCCAATTAATAACGTTCATGCTGATGTGTTTAGGAGTAAAGTGTACTGAAATCCTTGAAAAATAATAAATGGATGCATAGATAGGACAGACAGATAACTACAGGGTGGGGCAAAAGTAGGTTTACAGTTGTGAGTCTGAAAATAGTTTATTCTTGCACTATTATTTATTAATTATTGTATTATTTCCCATACAAACAACTGCAGACCTACTTTTGCCCCACCCTGTATACAACAAAGTAAAATACAGCAAAACAGTAAGTGTTCAGTCTAGGTGGTGGATAGGTGGTGACGAACGGTACAATTGTTTCATTTTCAAAACTTTCCTAACAAAATATTGCAAAAAACAAAGCAAATAAAACAAAAATGGAGTGGCAAGGACTTTTTGCAGGAAAATGGAACAGACTTATTTTTAACTACTCCTCCTATTAAATACAACGTAAAAAGCCTGGGTGTTATATATAAAACCAACATAAGAAGACTCTGCCAGGTGAAAACAAGGTAGACCAGCCTGCGATCTCAGGTCCCAGAAAACAACATGGAGGGGAGAGCTTGGCTTTTCTTCTTGTCTCCTATATATCACACTTATAGTTGGAGAAACACCAACATTCAGAGACCACAACAACCTCAACAAAAGCCGAAGGACTGGGAAAGGGACAGCCTAATAAGATAGGAAACTTATAAATAACTGCTCTACTCCAACCAATCACCACAAGAGAGACTACTACCGTCCCTACCAGCAAAGGCCGAGTGGGGAGACTAGAGAGTTCCATCCTCATGAACCTCTAACAAGCAGCTGCACCACCCAGAGTGATGTCAGAGAAGATCAAGCAGGAAGCCAGGACCCTCACACCTGCCAGCTGGTGACGAAGCAACCTCCACAATGTCGGGGCACAGCACGTGGGAGTTTGGACTTCCAGCTGTGCCTGGCAGTAGTAAGGTGTCTCCCTCCCTCCTCCCCCAAATATTGGGGTGATATTAGGCCACTTCCCAGCGAGAACAAGACCATGCCCGCCCACTGTGGTGTCACTGGAGTCCAGGTGGGGATCTGAAAATCTTACTGGGCTTGACAGTAACAAGGAGTTACCACCATGCCCACTTCCACCACCAGGTAGCAATGGAAGATGAGTGGGGAACCTGGATTTTCCTTCCCACCTGGAAGTAATGGGGTAGCGCCCCTTGCTTCAACTTGCTGGAAGAGATGTCAGACAAAGAGAGTTAAAACAAAAGATTCAAGAACCTTTAGAGTCTCATCACATAATACAAAAATGTCTAAATGTCAATAAAAAATTACTTGACATACCAAGAAGCAGGAAAATCTTAAGCTGAAAGAAAGAAGAAAATCAGTACATGTCAACACCTAAATCCTTATGAGTGCTCCTTCCAAACAAGATCGATAAATCCCATCCTTCCCACCAGTGAAGCTTACTCGGATTTCCAGGAGAAATGCAAGTTCTCCTGTGTATGGCTCCTCACCTACTTCACCCCGCCCGCATTGGCCACAGTGCTATGGGCAGAGAGGCACATGCAATGGACTGATTTTGAAGTGGAGCCAGAGTAAAGAGGTAAAATCCTTATTTATTTCACTTCCACTCCTATCCAACTGCCCTCCTTAAACCAGGGGAAAACCCAGGGAGGAACTAAGTGCATGGTATTTCTTCTTCATTGAGAATTTATGCTGAAGGGCTCAGTTTTGAACACTTTTGATATTGTGAAATAGAAAAGGCTGACTATTACAAACATAGAAAGTTCAGTTTCCATCTCCAATTCATCTTTGTAGTTACAGCACACATCCTAGTTCTCATTTTCTCTCAAACCACACATCCCGTTCCCTGACACTCCATAAAAACTCTGCTCTGAACCCAAACCATTCAAGAATAGTCGCTTTTTCTCTCGAAAACAAAAAGAAACAAAGAAAAACAGGAATCAAATAATTCCCTCAGTGAAGGAGGTAATGCTGGAGAGATTGAGTGAGTCAGCTGATGAGTGAAACCCACCTTTATTTTCTTAAAGTATCGTTTCTAGGCTATTGGTGCCTCTGTGATTTATCATGCTTACATAAAATGCAACTTATCACTGCATTTTAAATTTGTAGTAAAGTTTTTGTTTCTATTATAATTCTGCCTCTTGCCCCTTTAAAGGCCACGGAACATATGGCAAAGAAACATTAGGACAGCACTTTGGCATGATATAACTATTTCCTACACTCATGTGGGGCTTCTCCCTCAATGGCACAATGACTTTGGGAATGTGTTGTCCTACACAGGGGCATATAGACAAATGCTGGGCACAAAACCAAGTAGACAAGAGTTGACTGATTATTTATGAGCCACCTCAGATGTGATGTAATAACAGTTTCCAAGGAAGTCAGGGGGCTATCCTTGTCTTGAGTTGTTTATAAAGGATTCTTACTCTCTTGCTCATAAGCACTCCCACTAGGTTGGATCAAATCTCTAGTGGAAGGGAAGAGAGAAGGAACAGAAAAATGAAAATATGAGTCAGTACATGGGGATGTGAGCTGGCAATTCTGAAACCGCTATACCTGTACACTGGAATGGAACAAATGAACAGTGAAAGTGGGAGCCAGGCTTTCGAACTCCTAGAAAGAAAGGTTACAGATAAGCAAGGGGGAAGCCAGAGTAAGCCATGTGGTACTAGATTAGAGTTGGAAACAGCACAAGGAACTTTTATTTGGCAAGACATATAAAGAGCCTAGATAGATAGATAGATAGATAGACAGACAGACAGATAATGTGTACATTGGCTCAGCAGGCAAACATGTATTTCCTAGCTCTGCTTGCTCAGAAGACCCAGGACCAACAATAACCCTTAAGCACACGGAACACTCGGGTCTTGGGTTCTAACAGCACTCTCCAGTAAGAAGAATCCAATCTCTTCACAGAAGTGGCTGCTTCTGGAACTGGGGCAAGGAAAATACTAGATGAGCCTGGAGCAACTTATAGGGCTGGAATGTAAGCCAGTACTCAAAAAACATACTGACAGAAGTATATCACAGCCACTCAGGAACCAACTGAAAGAGTCCCAAAGACCAAAGCTGAAACAATTTGAGCAACAACATAAGTGATATACTAGATGATAATCTAAAGTATAAGACCAATATGCAGTATCCACACTGATATAAATATTGAATACATAAATGTGGAAGAACAGATAAATCTGTACAGAAGAAATATAAATAACTTATACAAAAACTCCTTCTCAAGGAGGTGGAGCTTACTCCTCACTCCTTGAATGTGGTCTACCCACGATGACTTCCTTCCAAAGAGTACATCATGGACGGGGGAGGAGTGACTTTACAGTGGAAGGACCTAACAGACACTGCCTCCGCAAAGCGATCTTGATCAATGTCCTCAGTGATAAGTCATGTTGATAGCATCCACCCTGGAGGGGATGTGATGAGAATTATACTTCAAAACCCATTGCTCCAGTGTAACCATGAGAAAAACATCGGACAAAACCAAACTGCGGAACATTTATGAATTACCTGACCAAATACACCTCAAAACTGTCCAGACCAATAAAAACAAGGAAAGTATGAGAAACTGTTCCAGATCAGAAAAGGCTAAGGAGACACGATGAATAAGTGTGATGTGGTATCTTGGATGGAATACTGGGACAAAAAGGACCTTTGAGGAAAACTAGCAACATCGAGGTAAACAGTAGAATTCAGTTAACAGTAATGCACCAAGGCTTGTAACAAATGCATCCTACTGGGAGGAGATGAAGACTAGGAGAAACCAAGTCAAGGGTAGCCGAGAATGCTCTGCTATCTTGGTAACTTTTCTGCAAAACTAATCCTATTCTAAAATACAGGCCTCATTTGTTAAAATGCGGCATTAACTAGCATGGTGGCCAATGAGGATTTGGGAGACTCACAAAGGAGAGGATGTCAGCCACGGAGAGGGCTCAGGGAGCCCTGGCCTTTGTCAACAATAAAGATTTCTGCTCAAAGAAGTTTTGGAAGATGCATTTCCGAACTGTGCATCTTTCCCTTAGAAATCTCCCTTTACCAATACTTTAAATTCCCAGTATTTTATGACTACAAGAATATTTACAGGTTATCACACTGCTATTTCAATACTTTTTAGCATATGACAGACCCAATAAGGTAGTTGTATTCAACATCCTGCAAGAGGCTAGATCGTGGGTCCAGTTTCAGAATCCCGGCAGGAAGGTCTCATCCCCAGTTCCTGCGACACCACGCAGAGGAGAGAGCGAACTCTCCTCCAAACACACACACACACACCCCATCCTGGGATTAGTATTGCGTACTGCCCACGTGAAATAGCACTGGCAATAAAAAGACAGAAAGTTCCCTGTACTTTATTTTTAAATCACTGAAGCTGAACTATTTCTAGTAATACAATTTTGTCTGAGAATTGAAAGTATATCTAAAGGACTTAGATGTATTTATGACAATTGAGGATGCATGTTCTAGCTCATGCATTTTTTTTCTCCCTGACCTCCTGGGGGAGGGGACAAGAGCGGCACAATGCAGGGATTCTGTGGCTCCCATGGCTCCCGTTGGTGGGAGAGGTCTGCTGAGCGTGCTCCAACACTGAGCTAGTCATTGACCCAACCCGAGTTTCATTCTCTCCTGAAAGTGGAAATCAGTGAGCACTTTATTAACGGCAGAATTTATCGGGTATTTCCTGTGCGTCAGGCACTGTGTTAAGCACTTAACCTGAATTATTATTAGCTCATGCTAATTTTCACAATAGCTCTGAGATAAGTACCATTATTAGTCTCATTCTGGGGATAAGGAAACAAAGATTCCCAGAGACTGGGCATCTAAGGCAGTATCAGGGATAATGTGTGTGTGGGCATGTGTGTGTGTGTACAGTGTAACCAGTAAATAAATACTCACTGGTTAAATTATGTGACTGAGTCAAGAATAAATATCTTCCTCAAGTGACAGGCCAAGTAGGGGACAGAGCTTGGAACAGAAGTCAGGCCTGTCTACCTCCAGAGATCAGCCTCTTACCCAGAGATGGGCTTTAACCTGGGGTTGTGACTCACCCCGTAAGGGCCAGGGAGGTCACGGACAGGCATGGTGGGGGAAGCAGATAGGATGATGGTCACTGATACCAGCCAGAGGGGAGGCTCTGGGACAAAGGCGAAAGCAGAGCCGCCTGGAACCCAGCTGGTACCTCTGGCTCCCAGGGAGCAGGAGGCATAACTGGGACCACAAAGATGGGTGGTAGGTGTTTTTGGTGGAAATGAAAGTGGGAACGGCCTGAAAGTGAACCAACCAAGGGTGGCTGACCTCTGAAAGCGATGCCAAGAAAAATGTTCTCATTATTACCGTGCTGTGCTCCTAACAGATGGTACACACCAAAATATACATACAAAAAAAGATAAAAACAAACTGCTAAAGGCATGTCTTTGAATGTGGAATGCCATTAAGAGTGAAATTTTAAAAAGGAATTACAGAATTTCTAAACTTTCTATGTTTAAATGTATCTACCACTGCTTAAAAATCTGAGAATAACAGAATTTGAGAGTTAGAAATGACCTTAGTTGGTGCAAAAAAATTTTGCTTTTACTCAGCTAATAGTTCCTTTAAAAAAATCAGCAGTAAAGTAATAATAGTCAAGGCTAAAAATATTTTTTAAATTATTTAGTCATCATCTTTTTAAAATCCAGCAAGAGTAAAAAGAACAGAATGTAAACAAGAAATTCAATTTAAAGAAAAATAAATAGAATGTAAAAAATTCTGCTATAATAGAGTCAAATGAAGGCAGTTAGTCTCCTGAGAGGAAGACTGCTCTTACAACGTGCCTCCAAATTTGCCAATTTCCGTTCTCCTGTGGCTTGAAAGAAACTATAAAGTTCTCTAAAGGGAGGTGGGATGAGATCAGTACTTCCCACTGTCATTAAAGTTAATAATATGGAGCTCTCTCAAAATAAACTTTGAGGTAAAACATACACACAGAAAGTAAATGATTTTGCACATGCAATCACCATCCAGATCAAGGTCTAGTTCACCGCCAGGCCCAGAAGCTTCCTCATGCCCCTTCCTAGTCAAACCTCCCCCCGCCTCGCCATTCCCCCAAAAAACTTCCACCACCACTGATTTGTTTTATGTTTTTGAACTTCAACTTAGAGTAATACACAGCATTTCTTTTGTGTCTGTCTTCTCGCACTGGACACTATATAGATGAGATTCATCCAAATACATGAGCATTTCCAAGTGAAGCTACCTAGTCACAAAATGAGAAAAATGCTATCTCAGCAAGACCTCGGATGACAGCGTTCTTGAAAGTGGTGAGCTTTATAGACAGCTCTTCTTTTTAGAAAGGCTATCATTACCGCGTCCTTTACCTGGAAAATGTAAGTAATATCTCCTTGCCCTTACTAGGTTTCCAGGAGAGCTAATCTACCTTTCTACCATCTTTTGAGGTTTTAAGGTTGCCCTGAAGCTGTGCTAAATTAGAAGCAAGGTTAAAGATGGAGAAGTTTCTTTTCTGTAATGACAGAAAAATGACAGCTTTATGCTTATTCTCACTCTGCATAATAGAGCAGGCAGCCGTTCTGATCAGGACTACCCACAGAAACACGGGCACAACATTATGATTTACATGAACAACAATCACATTTCATGGTTCTACATAATGTGCATATTTAAGCCCTATATATGAGGAAACCGAGACCTAAGAAGGCTGTGTAGCTTTCCAAATCATTAAATCAAGGCAGAGACATTGTCTAGGTCATCTGATTTTGACCAAGTCTTTTTTCCACACTCCACAAGCCTGTCCTCACTGGAATGACAGCTGAGCTCATGGTGAACCAGCAGCACCTCCTAGTAACTCTAAAAGAGCAGTGAGACTCTGTTTGTAGAACGAAAAGCAAAGAAGACATTGCACAATCCAGAGAGGCAATAACTCGCAGTTAATGTTCTGGGTTTTGACCGTCCAATTGAGATGGTTAACTGTTAGCCAAGAAGATAGCTGAGTCCCAGACTTGACTCTGCTACTTAACTAGCCCTGTGATCTCAAGCAAGGACCCTGATACTTCATGGCTGAAATGAGGAAAGTAGGTTAAATGATCTCTAGGTTTTTTCCAACTTTAAAATTTCTATGCTTCACATACTGCTTTGTGCTAAGTATATCAAACCTCAGGTCGCATTTGGAACTATTCTAAGTGCTTTATAAATACTACCTCATTTATTCTCACCACAACCCCATGAAGTAGGAACTACTAGTATTTCTATTTCATAAATGAGGAAGCTGAAGCCCAGAGAGACCAAGCAACTTGCCCAAGGTTACGGATGGTAAATGGGATTGATACTCAACCATTTGCTTCCAGTGTCCTTTGTACAAAGTGGATCAAAGGCTTGTGAGTGGGAATAGGGCTCTATTCTAAGAGACGGCAAGACAAAAACCCTGATGAATAACAACTGAGTTCCACCCCCAACCACTTCCTTGGGTTAATCCAAGAGTTGGGGCAGGTGCTGTTTTGCTCTCTAAAGCTATGCCTGCTGTCATCACGGTCAAGTTCCTGCTGAATGCAGGCAGGGTGCATACTTCACTTATATTGACTATAGTCATTTGATTGCATAGAGTCCTTATTTACCATTGTATGCATTTTAGAAATTTGATACCATCAGTTTTTTAACTTGTTTTTCTAACAGACACAGCCATTATTTTTAAACTTCCGAAGGGAAAAGCTACTAAAGACTTCCATCTGTCTGCAAGTCTGCGCAGAGAACTTCAGAGTTTCAACTTGTGGCCAGCAGGCCTCAGAATGAGAGTGTGTTTGTGCAGCTGTGTGACATCCTGGTGCACTGACATGAACAACACCCCCTAGACTTGCTGCAGGATATTCAACAGATTAAATAATGCCACTCACGTTTGGGGTTTAAAGAGACTCTGAATGAGTGGGAACGGGGTCACTTTGCAAATGGAAAATCAATTCAAATGTAAACAAAAACATCTTGAGTTTTGAATATCATTGTTCCTACTACAAGTAAAGGATTCTATGAACAGATATGATGGCTGTGCTTAAGAACAGCAAGATGTCTGCTACACAGATGGAAAATAAGAAAGGAACCAACCAGCTTTCTACCTTCCTTCCCTTTCTAAGAGCCTAGGGGGAGAGCAGGTCTTGCTGTGTGAAGGGTGAGCTGTGTTTGTGAAAAGGAAGACAAAGTCGCTACATCTCCAGTGGACAAACCACCGAGTGAAAGACAATTTCACCTCCTCTGTTGGGACAGCGACCGTTTGGCTTAAGCAGAGCAAGCACACAGGGATGGCATGTTAGGGGAGAAGCTGGCAGACCCTGTACATAAATTGTGAGGAAGAATCAAATGTAATTTCATGACGTAAGTAGCTAAATTTTGCCTCAGACAAAATTGTTAAAAATTTGCCATAGGGGATGAAATGTAAGAGAAGTATTATTGAAATAACACATTAAACCAGTATCTTTGGGTCAAGAGGCTGGTGGGTAAATAGGAGCCCTGAGAATCTACATATAATGTGACTACCCTTGTCCCTATTCTGACAGTCCCCTGGCAGGCACACCGTGTTCCCTGCACTGATATCTGTGAAGACACTGGTGGCCACATGCAGAAACCCGGACCCTCTTCCCAAGGCAGAAATGAAGCCCACAGGCCTTTACAAAGGAAGGCAGGATGCTAGAAGGAGAATTCATGCCAATTAGTCATAAAGAGTCCCCACAGCACCCAGATTTACAGCCTTGTCATTCAATTAAGAGGTGACTGTGACAATCCAGGCATCTGAATTTGGATGAGAGCAGGGCAAATGGATTGGAAAGGACAAATGGACCCGAGAGACATTGAGGAAGAGGTAAGGAAACAGACGCACTACCCAGAGAAGTCGAGGAGAACTGCATGGCCTTAACCTCTCTGAGGACGTGGTGGGATGTCAAGATGAGAAGATGACATGAAGAAAAGACCTATGGCCTGTGTCCAGGCACCATGAACTCCAGATGTTGGCAGGACATTCAGGGGAAGATGTTCAGCAGAGTCAGAAATACATCATTGGCACACTAGCAAAAAGTTGGTACTGAAGTGTCTTGAGATAGTTACTTGAACAAAAGCAGCATTTGAGGACCACAGGTAAACTCTTAGAGAGTGGTCATACCTGGGAGGCAGCAGGCTTTATGCAATCAATAATGAACCATGGACTTCTTTTATACTCAGAGTCACCAAATGAAGAAAAGTGTTCTGTTTACTTATTTGTTGTAAGTTCAAAAGTGAAGAGGACACTGTTCATGGGCTGGGAGGAAAGAGCCTGGAGGGAGGGAGAGAGTGAAAATGCCAGAAAATACACCAGGACACAGGCCTGGATTCCCTTAGGGTAATACCAAGACTCAGGGTGCGGAGGGGACAGCCTGGACACCTGGTGATTATGAGGAATGACTGGGAAGTCAGGAGGTGAGGACAGCAGCAAAGGGATGTGAACAGAGGCTCGGCAGGATAGCTTGTAGTTTAAGTGAGAATATCTGCAATACCGGAAGCAAAATGGGCAGGAGTGGCCCAGATGTCAATGGTGAGACATGAAGAATGGAGTCTCCAATACAGACGGTTACCAGGGAAGAACTACCACAGAGAAGTGGGTTTCAGACAATGCAAGGAAGAAGAGCAAAACTTCAACAACAACAAAAAAAGAGCATGTAGAAAAATCTTCTTACTGTGAAATGCAGTTGTTTATTTATAGTTAATTTGTTGAACAACTACTATAAACAAGGTAATGCACTGGACCCAGATAGTGAGCAGAGTGGATTGGCTCTCTGCCCTGAGGAGGCTTACAGTCTAGGAGGGAGGCTGACATTACCACTCAAGCAACCGTCCATTCCAAAAGAGAAACACAAGTCACAACAGCACAGAGCACGGGGGTGACGGGAGGGGCTAACACTGTGACAGCTTAGCATTCGTTCTAGTGACAGGCATAGCGTAAAGTGGTCTCCAAGTTATGAGGTCAAGTTCAGCATAAAATTGTTGAGGGCCAGACACAGTCTACTTTCCTAATGTTGCCTAAGAGGTGGAAATATCCTGTCCAAATTAAGTAGGAAACCACTTAAAATCATTGAAATGCAAAGGATTAATATTCCTTGGTCTACACACCTAATGAGGGACAGAGAGAGAGAAAGAAAATCCCATTAGTTGCTTTCTTAAAAAATAAGTTTATAGTAATGATGCCTTTAGGGTTGATTTAGATTTTTCCCTCCAGTGTACTCACTGAGGATATGCTGATTACAAGATGTTCTCTTTGGGTTTTGTTCTTTCCAGTGACACAGGCGTGTGAAGTGAGAATTCCAGAGAACGTGCTGTATCCCCAGAATTTGGGTACAGTTCCAGTGAGAGCTTCGGAATCCAATTAGGCCACCAGCATGCCAACTAGCTTATTCCAAAATTCTTTTCTGATAAAATTTTATTAAGATTTTCAACACTGGCCTGAGGGCATGCTGAATGCAGAATAGAAAAGCCCATGGGAAAAGCCCATGGCAAAATTCAGAAGTAGCTGGTTGCAGTGTGCTGGCCTTTCCACAAGCCATAAAAATAATTGTTGTTGTTAGTGAGTAAGGGAAAAATACTGCTTCTTCGAGAAGCAAGTATAAGAAAATGGAATAGTCCTCCCCACTAGATCAGGGGTCTCATGAGGATGGGGACTAAAAGGGTTTGGTTCCCAGTGGGCGGTGCCCCCACCCTGTACCTAAGCCACAGAAGGTACTTAATAAATATTTACAAAATGAGCAACTAAATCACGGACAAATGTTTGGCAATAATGTACAAGGCCTGGCCTAAATAGGCAATGATTTATTTTAGCTTGAGATTTTTCACCCAGAGGAAATTGTTCCAAAAGTGCCTTCCTGTAGAATTCCAAATATTTTGAAAGATAATATAACAAAGACTGAAGTTTGAAACTGAGAAAATATCAAAGCCAGCAGGAAGGATGATTAACACTTGTAAGAATGGTAGAGACATTTTGGACAAATTTTCCAGGTGAACAAAGACTTCAATGCTGCTTATTATATAATTTTAAAGAAACCATCAAAGACAAACAACTGAAAAACAGCTGGGATAATTTACAATGTGAAATAGTCTTAAAAACTTTCTCTTCTCACACAGTGATGAATGGTGAAAATTAATATTTTCAAGAGCGATCGTTCCACACGCACCACACTGACATTTCCTTCTTTCTTCTCTAAACGTTTAAAACACAGTAGGCATCTGAGATCTTTCCTCCGTCTTCACCATTCTCCTAACTGGGGAAGTCAGAAACACAATTTAGTCATGATAAAGAAACTGGGAATGGCAAATTATCTAACTAAACTGGAACTTAGTCCAGATTGCTTTTTTGGCTTGGGCAGGTCCCTGACTGACCCTTTCAGGGCCTTTTCCTGGTCCACAGAATGGGATTATCCAGTCCACAGGATGAGCAGACGCAACCCATGGAAAGGGTCCCATGGCCTCAGCAATGTGCAAGAAAGGTCAGCTCCTTTCACTACCTCTGCTCCTCCTGCCTGCCCAAGCAGGTGGAAAGGGAGCCGCTGAAAGGCTTTGAGGGGAACAAATGATAGAAGTGGACTATATATGATCTGGAGAAACTGGAGCAGTACTTTTTTTGTTTGAAAGATATTTTCCTGGTCTTCTAGAAGTCTCCAGGAAAACAAACACAGCCCCTCCCCCCCCGCCCCCACACACAAATGGACTTGGCATAGAGCCACCTACATTCTCCTTTGGTCTCAAGATAATTGCTGGGAGCTGCCGAGACCCACCAGCGCCCCAGGGAAATCACCATCATCCTGCCACAGAAATGCCCTGGGCTAAGGAGAGAAACAAAGCAAGAAGGTGGACATCACCTGCACGAACCGAACCGGAGAGAGTAGCTAGAATGGAATGTGGCTCTATTTGCCACCAGGTGGGAAGTTGCACAATTTATTTTTATCTTTACCTGGAAAAAATTAAAAATAAAAAAACCCCACAACTATTTTATTCAAAATACTGGTTGCTTATATGGTCAGGACAACATTTAGTGAATCGTTTTGAAAATACAACTGTGGAACTTTTTACATTTAATTGAACTAATAAGTTGTTGCTTTTTCTTTTTTTAACTCCTGCACTACAATAAGATGTGCGGCTACAGCTGCCACACACAGGAAGTTGCATTTACTTCTGTTTCCAAATAAGCCTAATGTTGAAATCTAAAAAGTTCTGTTTCATGATTCTGTTAACCTCAGAACCTCAGATTCTTTACAGTCCAGGCTACCTTTAAGTGAAATAGCAACGCCAAGTCCTGAGGGCCCTTTGTGTACTGATAACTCTTACCCTCGGGATTGGCCAAGACTCATTCTCAGAGACGCCACTGTTTACGTTGCACCCTTTCCTCTTGTAAGATCTACCAGGAACCGTGTGCTCTTTCCCTGTGCCCCTGGAACTGGAGTACCAGCCATAAACACAAGTGTGGACTGCTGAGGCACACTCACAAGTAATTGGTAATTAAGTCCTTAGCAGTTATTTCCATTGCATGTCGTAAGACTTCAATTCTTCGCTTTAGGATATCGAATTCTGAGTCTGAAATGTCAGGGTCTTGGATCCAAGTGAAGTGTTCTCACTTGGAAGAACACAAACGTTGTGACTCTTTCTTTAGACTGAGTGGTCAGCAGATTCTAACCTGCAGAATGCGTCAGAAAACTGAAGCGACAGAGTGACCACTGGTGGGTGAGGAGGCACGGCTAGGAGTTCCTGAATGACCCCAACACCCACCACATCATTGCTTTGGATTCGGATCAGGGCCCACGGAAATGGGGTCTTGCACGCAGCTTTTGGGGAAATGTTTGTTTGTTTGAATCTCAGCCATCTCTTGTCTAACTTACTTCTAGGACACTTCTGGTAAAAAATAAATAAATAATAATAATAAATAAATAAATAATTTCTGAGGTTACTGGAGAGTTTTAAATCCACAGAGAGGGCCCAGGATTGCGAGATTCTGATGCACCCCAGTCTCTGTGCGTCAAGGGCTTGAAGGACCAGTTCCATTTAAATTAAGGAGGTTTGAAGCTAACAGAGGTGGGGGTGTTTTTGAAGCCCTGTCTACATCTTGTGACCAGATGAGCAAGTCCTCCCAGACCGTCCATCCTGGTGAAGAATTTCCTGAGAAATTTAGAAAGCGACCGGAAACCATCACTGAAAGCCTGCCAGGTGCCCTACAGTGTGTACGGCACATAATACAAATGTAGTCACACGTGAATCATCTCTAAATTACTCACCTGACTCAACGAGGCTACTGCATTTTCTGGCAAGAACATTCTCGCTCTGGCTTCACTTTGACAGGTGTTTAAACACTCTCTTTCTTTAGCATCCCTATTCATTTTCTCTCTTATTTTAGCAGCTCTTTATGAAGAGACATGTCATCCTGGCGGATATCAAACATATCCAAGAAAATGAAAGCATATAGAGCAAGAGAAATCAAACACAGAAAAAAAAAAGGAAAAAAATATTGATATGTAGTGACATCTGGGAACAAAACATCTCTCTAAAGAGAGTGCCTCCCATCAAGGGACCTCAAAGGAGGCACAAAACCAGCCAGGTGGCACACAGCTGCTGACCACACTGGGACTGGAGTCTTGATAAGCACTTTTGTTTTTGTGTTTCTCAGCATTACGCAACCAACTTGGCGTGCCAGTCGCAAGAGTAGGATTTCTTACACAGTGATGGCAGAAATAACCTCTTCACCCAGACCCTTTTCTTATGTTACCCCTCACACCCTCTGCTCTCTGCTTCACTTCCTGAGTGGCACTGTCTGGTTCCCATTGTAGCAAATCACGTTCAAGGTACACTCTTACTCAGATCATAACTACTAAAGGTGTGGCATTGTTGGAGGTGAGCCAGGATGATGCTGTAATCTATTTAAGGAATGGAATGAAGGAAATCAGAAAAAAGCCAATGGATCCAATGTGCTTTGGGGCCATTGTTAATGGATCCTAGCTTTTAATTTGTTTAAGGACACGATCATGAGTTGAATTGGGTCCCCCAAAATTCCTATGTTGACATCTTAACCTTCAAGTACCCCGGAATGTGACTGTATTTGAACATAAGACCTTTAAAGGGGTGATTACAGTAAAATGAAGTCATATGGGTGGGCTTCAATCCAATAAGACTGGTATCCTTTTAAGAAGAGGAAGTTTAAGCCCAGGCTGGTGTGGCTCAGTGGATTGAGTGCTGGCCTGAAAACTAAAGGGTTGCTGGTTGGATTCCCAATCAGGGCACATGCCTGGATTGTGGGCCAAGTCCCCTATGGCAGGGCGTGCAAGAGGCAACCACACATCGATGTTTCTCTCCCTCTCTTTCTCCTTCCTTTGCCCTCTAGAAATAAATAAAACAAAAATAAATTAAAAAAGAGAAAAAGAAGAGAAAGTTTAGACGTGGACATGTGCCATACAGAATGAGGACCACGTGAGGACACAGGGAGAACGTGGTGATTTATAAGCCAAGGAGAAAGGCCTCAGGGGAAACCAGACCTTGATCCTGGACTTCTAAGTCCTAAGTTCTTTGACTCCAGAACTGTGAGAAAGAAATTTCTGTTGTTCAAGCCACCCAGTCTATGTACTTTGTTATGGTAATCCCAGCAAACTAATACAGACATTTACCGTTGTCTGTAAAGCTACTTATCCATATGTTGAAGGTAAAGTGAAATATCACAAGGCTTTCAATCTCATCACTACCCCACGCCACCCAAAAGAGGGGAAAGAAATGTTCTTTCAAAGCTCTGTGATTACTTTATAATGGCTTTATAAATTAAAACACTATCATTTGAAAAACAAATTATATGTGTTTTCTCATATTCTGCGCTTGGATGACTAAAGGGAATTCAGTTTTTACAGAGTGTAGTTCTAGATTCTTTTTAAAAATCTTCAGTTTCATCTTATTCTTTTTATGTTTTCTTAAAAAACTGGCAGTCAAGTACTTTCCAAGCAACAGAACACCAGTTGGGCACATTATGTATACAGTTCTGCTTTAGTGGATTTTAGGAAAATGAAACACTGCTCAGTCAGGCCCACAGAAACCCTCGACATGAGCTTAGTTAACGTATCCTGGTTTATTCCAAATTTCCATTCTCAGGCACGCCCCCACAGACAGCTTGGCTGGGCAGACAAGTTCACTTGACAGAGAGAGAAGAAATTTTGGAAAACACAAACCCCTTCCAAGAGAGGAAGGGCCACAGCAATCCCGAATCATCCATCCTCTCAGGCTGTGGGCTACCCAGGTTGTGAGAAACATATCCACCTGGAAGGAGGGTGCAAGGTAGTGCCCAGCAGGCCCTCCTCAGCATCCCTTGGACAAACAGTGGCCTTCTGCTGAGAGGTTGAGAAACCCTTCAGAAAGAGCTTTTAAGAGACCCCAGTGAGGCTGACCAGAATTGACTTCACACTGGGTGACGCACTGCAGACAGGCTCAACGCTGAAAGGGAAGACCCTGAAGTACTCACGGAGGCGAGAGTAAAATGCCAGTCGTTGTCCAAGAAGGAACACATGCGAAGAATTTTTAAATAAATGATTGCTCCCTTTTGGAGTTTTTAGAATTTGCTGCCTACATTTCTAAAAGAGAGAAAGGGCTCGGCCTCCTTTTTAGAAGTCCATTCTACTAAAACCGTTCTTGCAGTTCCTGCCCCTCATTACTGAACACCTGTTTTCGTTGCACGCCCTGTTCTCTGACTTGGGTTCCACCTTAATTACCATGTGGCTGGCTCAGATGAAGTTCACAGGGGTCTTCCTGAAAAGGCAACAGAGTCGGAATTGTGAGTCTGTTCCTTAAACAGTAATTACCATCTGCTCATGGCCTCTTTCTCTTCCAATGTAACTATATTAGGCTCATACCTGGGTATTGCAGGAAATGAGTTATTTTGCAGCTTATAATACTAACAAAATGTATGTAGGAGTCTGGCAATGAGCTTTTGCCAAAATTGTACTTGACAATGGAAATACCTGTTTGGGAACAGGAATATTAATGTTTGAATTCATCAAGGCACCAAGTACAGAATACCTGTGTTTTTGAACTGGACATTCTGTTCATTTCCACCTCAAGTTGAGAGAAGATACACATTGTTAGTGAAGCGAAATTTTTGTTCGAAGCTACCCTTTTAAAAACTGCTCATCTCCAGCAGATGTTTCTTACCTCGAGAATCTTCTGGAATGCTTACTGAAAACCCACATTCTGAGACCCTCTAAAAAGCCTGATTTCGCTGGTCTACAATATGGTCACCAGAAATCAGTATTTTTATCAAGCATCCAGGCGATTCTCATAACTGGCAAGTCTTTGAAACACCAATATTCAGTCGGTAATGCCCTAGGATTCCTTCAGGGCCAGTACACCCTCTGAGGATGATGTGCCCCTACAATAAAATGCACAAAAGTAAAGGAAAAGCACAGCTATTCTACACCAACCACTGTCAACCTTTTTCATCTCATGGCACACATAAACTAATTACTAAAATTCTGTGGCACACCAAAAAATAAATGACATTTTTTGCCGATCTGACCGCCCCCCCCAAAAGGGTGTAATTTTGATGAATTCACACTGGACGGCTATTGTTATGTGAACTGGTTTTTTTTTTAGTTTTTTAGTTTTTTTTTGTTTTTTGACAATCATCTAAGAGAAAAGAGGTGAGTGCCCTGGTTGAAAATCACTATTCTATACAGATCTTCGATGGAAATCTTTTCGAAAATGTTAGCACACTATTATCACAGTAAACACATGTTTATTCTATTCAACTATAAAACTTTTAAACTTTCATAAAACATTTTGTAGATCAAACAACAAAAGCAGATCAAAGAAGATTTGTGTGACAACCAACCAAGAGAGTATTTTGAAATTAACTAAAAGCTATTTGCTAAAGTGGGAAAAAAGTCTTTTACATAAAGAAAAATGTTGACTGATTCATTAAAAGTGATGGTGGGTGTCTGTGTAAATTATAGCAGGTCTGCTTTGCTACCTTACAACCCAGCCAAGTTATAAACCAGGTAGGGAGCCAGAATAAAGACATTTTCTAATACAAAGTCTCAAAAATAAAAAATGTGCCCCATGAGCTTTCTTAAGAAGCTCCTTATCTGTCAAAATAAGGAAACAGACCCATAAAAAAAATTAGACATGAGGAGAGATCCCACAGCAAGAGCTGGGCAGTAGACTTAGAGGAAAAGGGCAAAGACCACAGACAAACTTCTTGAAGGTGAACTTGAAAGAATAACAAAATTGTCTGAACATACCAAGATGTATGTCACTGAGAAAAAGTTTGGGGATGAGTATAGAGGATCTTTAGCAAGCAAACAAACACTAGCGGGGAACGCAAAATCTACGCAGGAAAGAAAAACTAATCACGGTTTGTGCAGACTTAGCTGTTGTTAGCTTTTACGTAATTACGTGGAATACCAATGTAGCCAAAACTGCACTGTAAGAACGTTGGGAAGATGAGAACATGGGAGGATGGGAAATGTACGACCAGGGCCGGAGGAAATGTGGAAAAAATAGCTATAGGTTCAATGTCCACACTGTGAGGTCAGCAAGAACGTGTCAGCTGAACAATCGATAAGTAGCAAGGGAAGCACACTAGCTAAGACGGTGGTCATAAACACTAGAGTTTAAACAAGTCTACGATTCCTGGACGCCACATAACTTTCTACTCAGTTTCTACCACTCTACTAATATGTGACCTGGTCAAACAGAGATAGTCATTTATTCGACAAATAGTTTTCATGTCAGGCATATGTTTAGGGATAAGATATATTCAATAATATATGGAGGAAAGACAACTGACTGCCTTTAGTTCCTGGAGCTTTGTTTCTGGAGAAGGGAGACAATGAAAAAATAAACACGTGAACAAGATAACGGGAGCAAGTGCAATGAAGGAGGAGACAGCTGTGGCTGGGGATGGGCAGCCAAGTTTCTGTGAAGTGGGTATACAGCTGGAGCCAAAACACGACCCAGCTTTGTGAAGAGGCAAGGGAAGCGTATCCTGAATGTCCTGGACAAACCGGGGGCAGCAACTGCCAACATCATAGGGAAGAACAAGCCAAGCCTGTCTGATGACTGAAAAAAGAGTATCACAGGGGTGAGGTAGGGGTGAGAGACAAAGTGGTAGAAGAGGAAGTTGGAGAGGTAGGTGGGGATTGTGGGTCACAGAGGATCATATATGGCCTTGAGGGCCAGAGCATAAAATGTAGATTTCATCCTAAGTGCAACGAGAAGACACGGGAAGGTTTTGAATAAGAAGAGTCATGATTTACGCTTAAATGTATGGAAGATGAAATGCAGAAGGTTGAGCACAGAAGCAAGAGACCATCCGGAGTCCACTGCAGTTGTCTACGCAATGGACGGCCATGGCCTGGATGATGGCACTAGGGACAGAGAGAGGTGAGTAGACATGAGATACATTTCGGAAGAAAAATGGACAGGACATGCTGGTAGATCTGCAGGGAAAACCCAAGGATGACTCCGAGATTTCTGGCTAGAATGAGTGAGTGGTTGGAGGCACCCCTTGGTGAAATGCAGGAAGCCAAACTTAAGGACTGTTTTGGGGGGAGAGAATCAAGCCTTCTGTTTAGACCTTTACCTGTGAGCCACCCATTAAGGATTCCAGCGGACCTGCCAAACTGTGTATTTGAACCTGGCTGGCAATCACGGAGATGGCAGAGAGGCAGAAACAACCAGCCAATCCCAGGGCAGCCATTCATTTCACCTCATTGGATCGCTGGTCCTGCCTTCAGTTTCTCCAGTGAAATCAAGGTTGCACAAAGGCAGATTCACCCCCTTCAGGGAAAGCTCTCTTCATTTCTCTCATTTGATTAAAAAAAAAAACCTTCAGTGGTTCCTACTGCCTCTGTCTCAGTCTTGCCTTCAACCCAATCTCCATCTCGGGGCCTGGGTTCTTGTCCTCCTTAAATACATTTCGGCCTCCTGGATTTGTCCCCACAGTTCTCTGGGGTCCATTCCCTTCCAGCCTCATTTCTGTACTTCTCCACTTAGTGCCTTCTAGGCTCAAACCCTTGTCGGCAGGGTCTATGTATGGTTTATCTTTGAATCTGACCTCACATGGAATTACTTTGGCTCAGGAAGTGTTTGTTGGAACAAGGTGTCCCTCCTTTTCCTTAATATCCCCTTAAAAATGAGGCAATGTGAGCGATATAGTCACCATGCACATACTAACACAGCTTTCAGAATATTCTTAAGCAAAATACCACTTCGATCCTATGTCAGCCAAAATTTCCTTAGTGTTAAGGGTTGGGGTGTTGTACTTCCCAGGAGGTTTATACGAATAAAAACATCCAGACCCTTGAAATGAAAATGAATGGAGAAGTTGTTTACAAGTGTAAATGATACCAGTTAGACCAAACTTTTTAAAGTACTGTTATTTGCCCAAACAAAACTTGTTGCTTTTGTTTATCATCCGGCTGCTTCAAATGAAGGTTGAGGGCCCTGGACCAAACAGAGTTTACTTTCTGAAGAGTATTTCTACCTCAGTAGCACTTTTACATAAGTTGAGTCCTCACCAAACATGACTCTTGCCTCCCAAGAATAGAGACTCGCAGTTATTCTGTTACACTAAAATTCCTTGAGAAAAGAGAACTTTCTGGATAGAACCTTTCCCCCTATCCAAATTAAAGAGGCTTAATCAGAGGACAGGCAATCCAGGGTTCTTAGCTCGTTCCCTACTTCAATGACTAGGCACCAGGTGAAGGTCAACCTACCCTTTCCTTTCAGCCCTCTGGAGAGAAAATAAATGGAAGCCAAAGCTCTCTGGGATTTTACTCCTTTGACCAGACCTACTGCGCTACAGACTGAAAAGAAGGAACACACCAAAGCACATCATAATTACATTAGCCAAGATTAAAATGAAGGAGAGAATCCTAGAAGCAGCAAGAGATAAGGGGACAGTCGCCTACAAAGGAGTTCCCATCAGATTGTCAGTGGATTTCTCAAAAGAGACCTTACAGGCAAGAAGGGGCTGGAAAGAAGTATTCCAAGTCATGAAATCCAAAGACCTACAACCAAGATTACTCTATCCAGCAACACTTTCATTTAGAATGGAAGGGCAGATAAAGTGCTTCTCAGATAAGACCAAATTCAAGGAGTTCATCATCACCAAGCCCTTATTATATGAAATGGGACTTATATATTATATGAAAAGGGACTTATATAAGAAAAAGAAGATGAAAAATATGAACAGTGAAAGGACAGCAAACTCAGTTATTAACAACCACACCTAAAACAAAAGCAAACCAAGAGGACAGCTAGATCAGGAGTGGAACCATAGAAATGAAGAACACATGGAGGGTTAGCAACAGGGGAGTGGGAGGAGGAGAAGGGGGGAGAAGGTACAGAAAATAGCATAGATGGTAGGTGGAAAATAGATAGGGGGGAGGGCAAGAATAGTAGGGGAAATATAGAATCTAAAGAACATGAGACATGTGGTCATAAACTAAAGGGGAGGAATGGTGGGGGAGGGGGTGTGCAGGGTGAAGGGGAATGAAGGGGGGAATAGAACAAATGTAATCATATAATCAATAAAATTTATTTTTAAAAAAGAAGTAACTGAAGCTCAAACTTGTGCTCATCGTCTTTCTCTCCAAATGAGTGACATTTGCATTGTGATCAAAGACAAAGAAGAAAATTAAATCTAATAAGAAAATGGCTATATTAAAACTGTATTTTTTCATCATTGAATTCACAAGAAAAAAATAGAACTGGTTGAAAAACAGCCACATGCACTGAAAACTGTCTGAGTCCGCAACTGCTAGAGAAAAGCTGTGCAGGTGAGCTCCCGGCTTTAACTCCAGGGGAGCCCAGGTGGACCCTGGATGGGGAGCCGGGCTTTGGTCGAGCCCAAAGGAGGGCCAAGCTGCCGCTGCCACACTATCTCCACCTGAGTGCACTCCTCCCTCTGTGTCCTCTGGGCACATATTTCCAAAATAGGATCATATTACTTTAAACCTAATGTTTCACATTTTTATGGTTTTTATTATGAAAATCTTTTATCAAAAAAAATTTAATTTTCAAGTGGCTTATTCTATTATATGACTATACCCCAATTAAATCAAAATCCCTTGCTGTTTGACTATGAGTTTTTTCCAATTTGATAAACATTGCTCCAGTGAGCAAGTAATTATTTCCTTCACAGTATGCTTCTAGAAGTCGATCTTCTAGGTCTGACTGTATGCACATTTTAAGGTTTTTAATATATATTACCAAGCTGCCCCCTGGTAGGCTGGACCAATTTAAACGACCACAAGGCAACCATCTCCCGGGAATCATTCCTTTAAACCTTTGCTAAGTCCATAGATGATCAAAGGCACCTTTTAAAAATTTAATTGCTTATGCTGTATTTCATACATCAACTGATCATTTATGTTTTTTCTTTAAGTAATGTGGGCAAGCTACTTAACTCTTGTGCTTCAGTTTCCTTCATCTGTAAATGGAGATATTAATTAATGGTAGTTACCCTTATCACGCTGAATGAAGTAAGTCAGACAAAGAAAGACATATACCATATGATTTCACTTATATGTGCAATTTAAAGAACAACAACAACAAAAATGAACAAACAAAACAGAAACAGACAGTTGCCAGAGGGGAGGGGTTGTGGGATTGGGTGAAAAATATAAAGGGATTAGTAAGTACGAATTGGTAGTTACGAAATAGTCATGGGGATGTAAATTACAATATAGGGTATACAGTCAATGACATTGTAATAACTATGTATGAGGGCAAATGGGTACTTGAAACATCAGGGAGATCACTTTGTAAAGTATGTGTTGTCTAACCACTGGGGTGTACACCTGAAACTAATATAATACTAAATGTCAAGTGTATTTAAAAAATAAAATTGAAAACATTGTAGTTAACCCTATATGGATGTTGTGAAAATTAAGAAGTTAATTCAAGCAAGCACTCAGAATAGTGATTAGATATTTTGAAAAATGCCTGTTCATGTTCTTCACTCATTTTTCTATTTGAGTGTTTGCTTTTTTCTTATTAATTTCTTTTTCTTTATAGTTTTTAAAAGGTCTTTTTACAATAAGATACTAAGCACTGTTTTCCTTGTACAATGCAAATATTTTATGAACTTTATGATCTCCTTTGTCAGTTTTTTGGTGTTTTTTTTAACCATGTGGAAGCTTAGAATTATAATATCATTAAATCATTTCCTTTCAATCAGAATAAATTAGAAATCAAATATTTAAATATGAGAACAACGGCAAAGTAAAGCATGTTTCCTAGCAGCTCTAGTTTATAAGAAAGAAAAGAACTGATAGACTTGACTCCATAAAACTTGAATGTTACATAAAAAACGTAAACAAATATAGGAGGTAAGATAAACATGGAAAGATATTTACAATATGTAATATACACAAAGCTAATATCCTTAACCTACAGATCCAGGAAAAAAAACATAAAATAAGGGAAGGTTATAAATAGGCAATTCAGAGAGAAAAAAAACAGATGCCCCGCTTCACTCATAATCAAAATAAGAAATTACTTTTTTACAAATAGATTTACAAGGATTTCTAGAAGTTAATTAGGCACAACACTTGGGTCCCATATTTGTTCAGAGTGCTCAGTGCACAAGGTCATCAAGGCAAGGAAGACCGGGAACTGCATTCCTGCTCACGTTCCACTGGGTAAGCCATTTGCCTGAGAACTGCCTCACCCCAAAAGAGTGACTTCCTATTTCTCACAAAGCACCACATGTAGGGTCTAAGGGAGACCCTGTTACGCAGTGCTGGTGAGAAAGAGTGCAGAAAAGGAATTCTCATATATCGGCTGTGTGATACAGCCTCTGTGAGAGTAACTTAAGTCTATCAAAATAAATACACAAATCTTTGACCCAGCAATTCCACTGCTAGGATTTTCCTGGTACATGTAGTTCAAGATGTTTAGATAAGGGTGTTCATTCAGCATTGTTCATAACAGCATACACATAAAAAGAACCCAGAAACAATAAAGAATATAAACATAAAGTATAAAAACAATAGAGAGTCATTTTAAAGGAAATTATGATATACCCATTTATAATATTTTGTTTATAAGATTAAAGATGTAAATATGGAAATATTTCAAACTTGAAAATCTCAAAGTATAGAGCAGAAAGTATTATATGTCTTGCTTGTGTTTTAACAAAGATACATACATAAATGAAAACTATCTGGAATGAAAAAGTCATGCACGCTGGGTTATATAAGTCTAAGAAGGAGGAAAGTCATTTTTATACTGAATCATCATGTAAAGTTTGACTTCTGGCCGTGTGCATGCTGTTTTCATTAAGGAGAATAAACTTTATCCACTTTTACCTTTATGATTTCTTCTTATACAATGTTCCCAAGGAAATAGGTAAATATCCTGAACATGATAAATATAAGGCCCCAACCAAAAATATGGAAACTGAGAAACACAGACAGATAAAGATCCTATCATAGCCTAAGTAACCTGCACATTTTATTCACTTGTGTTCCCTTGTCTCCTAAAAATGAAAATAGTGATTTTGTTTGTGCTTTCAAGTCAAGCTCAGAGGCTGAGTAGGCAAGAGCTAGTCTGTGGCCTGGTGGGAGTGGGGGTGGGGTTGAAGGAGACTGGAATAGTTACTGGATTCAGACACCACCCTTCAGACAATAGAGCCGGAGTAACATTCAATTCTTGAGTGAAAAAGAGTAAGAGTAACACATATCTCTCATTCACATGGTCACTGGCTTAAAGTAGTTGAGCTGTTCATTGAGAATATTTGTGGAGTCATTCATATAATCAACAAACATTTATTGTGTCAAATCCACTATGCCTTGTACTTGGCAATGGGAATGCTGGAAGTCTTAACCCTTCTAAAGCAAGAGAGACCAGAGGATGTAGAAACCACACTATTTGAAACCATACCTATTTAGCCTATACTTAGAAATAATGGATCCAAGCCTCAATAAAATACTAGCAAACTAAATCCAGGAAAATATTAAAAGTATTGTATATCATACCCAAGTAGGCTTTATCCCAAGAATGCAAGGTCTAACATCTGAAAATAAATTAATATAATATGCTATATTAACAGAATAAAGAATAGAAGCCACTTTATCATCTCAATAGAGGCAAAAAAAAAAGCCTTTGAGAATATCCTACACTCTTTTATGATAAAGACACTCACAAACTAGGAGTAGAAGGAAACTTTCACCTATGAAAAAAACCACAGCTAATATGACATTTACTGGTGAAAGACTGACTTTTTTACCCTTAGATCAGGAACGAGACAAGAATGTTGACTTCTACTTAACATTATACATAGAAGTGAGAGAACATTATACTGTACAATGAGTGAGAGCAATTAGACAAGGGAAGAAATAAAAGACATTTAGATTGGAAAGGAAGAAATAAAATGATCTTTCCTTGCACATGACCTTTATATACAGATATTATATATAGTATGATCTTGTATATAGGAATCCACTGAAAAAAGAACATTAAGACAAAAGAATGAGTTTGGAAAAGATGCAGGCTACAATTTTTGTATATCTATAAACTAGCAAGGGGCATTTTGAAAATGAAATAAAAAACAATTTCAGCCCTGACTGGTGTGGCTCAATTGGTTGAGCAAAGGTCACACGTTCCATTTCAGTCAGGGCACATGCCTGGTTGGCAGACAGGTCCACAGTCGGGGCGTGTGGGTGTGGGAGACAACCGATTGACGTTTCACTCACACATCTCTCCCCCTCTTTATCTCTCTCCCTCTTTATCTCTCTCTTCTTCTCTCTTAATATATAAATAAATAAAATCTTTACAAAAAAAGAGTACACTTTTATTTATGATCGTATCAAACAATAAAATCTTACAGATAAATTTAACAATGGAAGAGGAAGGCTTTTACACTAAACATCTATTGTGGAAAGAAATCAAAGAAGATTTAACTCAATGGGAAGACATCCATATTTATGGGTTGAAAGACTCCTGTTAAGATGGCGGTATTACTCAAACCGGTCTATAAGTTCAACACAATTGTTAGCAAAGCCTGAGGCTGGCTTTTTTTTTTACAGAGATTGAAAAACTGATTAGAAAATTCATATGGAAATGCAAGGAGACCACAATAGGCAAAAGAATTTTGGAAGAGAAGAACAGTGTTAGAAGACTTACATTTTATGTTTCTAAACTTACTATAAAATTACAGTAGTCTAGACAGTGTGACGTGTTAATAGATGTCAGGTCAATGGGACAGAATTGAGAGTTCAGAAATATATCCTTACATGCAGGTACATGGTCAACTGACATGTGACAAGGGTGCCAACAAATTCAACAAAAAAGAAGAAGCATCTTTTCAACAAATGGTGCTCGTCAACGGGATATGCACCTGCAAAAGAATGAAACTGGAAACCTACATCACACCATACATAAAATTAACTTAAAATATATCACATAACAACATATAAGAGTTAAAATATAAAACTCTTAGGAGCAAACACACCTGACATTGGTTAGGCAATGGTTTCTTAGATATGACACCAAATATACACATGAAAGGAAAAAATTGATAAATTGGACACAATAAAAATTTTAATACTCTGAGTTGCAAACCATACTATCAAGTAAGCACAAATACAACCCAGAGAATGGGAGAAAGTACTTACAAATCATCTATCTGATAAGGGACGTGTATCCATTATATAAAGAACTTTCGTACCTAAATTATAGGAAGGCAAATTGCCTAAGTAAAATCACCTTCTTTGGGCAATTGCAGTCTTGGATATACACCCAAGAAAGAAAGACAAGTTCATCAATCACCTGTACATGAAGATCAGAGCAGCATTATTCATAATAGCCAAAAAGTAGAAACCACCAAAATATTCATCAGACTAATGAATGGATAAATAAAACATGGCATATATATACAAAGAATTGCTGTTTGGAAATAAAAGTACTGACATATGCTAGAACGTGGATGACCCCGGAAAACATCATGCTAAGTGAAAGAACCCAGTCACGAAAGGCCATGTGTTGTGTGAATATATATGAAATGTTTAGAACAAGCAAATGCACAGAGACAAAAAGCAGATTATTGGTTAATTAGGGGATGGAGGTTGGAAATGATGGGAATAGGGACTAATGATTGCACAGTGCTGTGAATGTACTAAAAAACAATACATTATACACTTTTAGTGGGTGACTTTTGTGGTACGTTAATTATGACAGTAAAGCTATTTTTAAAAATAGAAATAATGGGTCTAACTGCATGTTTTCAGAAGTAATTTTTAATGGTCTTTCTAGATCCCAGAGAACAGAGGCAGCCTTAAGCTGAAAGGTTCAAAAATGCCTGAAATCGAGAGAGTGAAAAGCAAGCAAACCTGTAAACCTATAATTATAATTCTTACAAAAGCCCATATGCATAGTAAGTGTGAACTATTGGACTCTGTGACACGGATTCGTGAAAGTCAAACAGACTTTCCCCATTAAATGTTTAAGATGAGAATCATCTTCGCCATCATAATCCCTAGCAGCTCCTGTAGGCTGAAACAAGTAGATGGCTGAGACCAAAGAGAACAGAAATCTTTACACCTTTGATAAAGCCACAGTTAAACCACTAAGAAGTGAACAGAATACTTCGAAGAGTAGAGGGTCTGACATTCTCAGAGAAGAACAACAACGTGAATATAAAACTTAGACATGGCAATCAAATGTTCTTTGGCCATTGTTGGTTTTATATTGTTACTGCAAATCAGATGATGGTAAAAGTTCAGGGAAATTGAGTTATAGTAATAGGCTTAGAGAATCCAAGCGGATATCATGAGAAAATTACTCCACTCTTCCAATACCAAAACTTGAGGCATAGCCACTACCATCCCTTAACCAACAAAACAAAAGCAAAACTGGAAACACTCTCTACTCATGATGTCTGGATGGGTCATGTCAATCCATACAAACTCTTAAACAACCAGACAGAGACCCCACAATTCAAGTCAACTCATACCATGAGCTATTTCTCCAAAATATCTTTTACGGTCAATAATTTTTTGTCTCAATTACTTTGATCCAAATAAACGGCACACTCTCAGGACATGACTAGTCCTTTTATTAGGCAGTATAGCAGTCTGGGTATTTTTTGCCCTACTGGGTAAGAGCTAGAACAGTTACATTTTAGGGCCCTATTCTGCTTCTTAGTTATCATCTATGGAATATTCCTTGGTTGTTGTAAATGCAAAATTCACTCTTCTAATAATAACTCCCCCTTAATACTTTGTGGCAACAGAACTAAATTCAGGACAGTACTTTATACTTGAGGTGCTGGGGTACTGATTTAAATCTCTGCCTTGCCAGTGCAGAAATACAAAAATATAACTCTTTCTTGAAATAAGAGAAGTGACACTGCTTTAAGGACAAAGAAAAGTATGCAAAAAAACTTTCTAAAATTAAGATCCAAATCAACACCCTACCCCCCAAATCTCCAAAAAGCCATCAATATGAAGTCTCCCTTGTTCTGGAGCTCTGTGCAACCTTGTCACTAACTTTTGGGGGTTCTAGTTTCTCTCCTTTGCAGAGGGTTCTTTCTTTAGGGCACTGACCTAAGACCCAGCAAAATTCATGGTATTCCAGGGAATGAGGCTCTAGAGTGTAATAAACAAACCCATGTGGGCAGAGGTTGGGGTGACAGAAATCTGTCTCATTGGAGACATCCTGGAGCTGATTAAAAAAACCTTCATTGGTGCCCTGTCATTTCCTCTCAGTAAGATCCTGTTGATGTTTACACAATTTCAAAATTTTAAAAGTGTATCAAATTTCTCAAGGAATAATGTAAATAGCCCTTTTGAGGGTATTTTTAATTGTCAATGGAAAAATATGAAAATAGTACCCTTTAAATTAATTTCATTAACCAATCACAAGAAACGCCACCCAAAAGTTGTTTATCCCTACGCTCCTGGACAAATGCCAGACATACACCTTCCTTCTCCTTTTTTCATTTAATTAAATGAAAAAAAAAAAAGAAAACAGGGCATTATAACTCAGAAACGTCACACACGTTTCCATAAAACGAACTTTAGCGCTCAGTAAGAGTTCATGAGGCATACTCCCCAAAGTGTATAGCCTGTGTGTCTAACATAAACAACTCAAGAATCACTTGAAACAATCAATTTTTTGTGTAGTTAGTTACGAAGCATACTAAGCATTCAGCGTTCTGCCAGGGGAAGAAAAAGCACATCTACCCCAGAAAAACACCAAACCATAAATCAGTTGAAAAGCTTGAAAGAATGAAGTTCTGGTCTGTTCAGAAGCCAAGCGTAAATACAGAGAAACCTGTTGGCACGTTTATCTTTCTGAGTTTCTCGTTTTAAAACCACAGTACTACGCAAATGGCGTTTCTCGTAAATTTCAGGCTCAGAAGTAATTCAGATAAAGACCGAAGAGAGGCATCCCGTGCAGAAAATGGAGCCTGTGCCTTTAAGGTAAAATCGGCTGGATCCCAAAAGGCATTCCACTTTTCCACGACAAAGAGTTTGGGGCAGCGCTGCCTCTCGGGTTTCTACGAGGGACTCCGTGGGTTCGGGCAGAGCAGAACTAGTCGAGGAGCCCCCAACCGTCTGGAGCCCAGCGCTGGCCGGCGCCACGGGAGCGCATCGCGTGCGCCCCGGACTCACCGCTGCTGGGCTGCGGAGACAGCGTGGAGACCGAGGTCTGGCCCATGTCTAGGGTCGCAGGGCCAGGTCCAGTGATCACGCGGCTCTTTTGGTCCTTTGATCATGGGTCCGCTCACAGACAGATTTCCAAGCGCTCATTTCCCGGTCGTGCAGAGCTGCCCATGGTCCCTCACCTCTCCCCTGCACGGGTCTTACTGCCCTGCCGGCCGCAGCCGGCAAGGCGGATCCTGCCCAGCGGATGCCTGTCATTCCTCTATGCAGATTAGCCGGGGTCAGGGGTCACGGAGGAGGAGTGAGGGGGAGAGGGCCAGAGGGAGGGGAGCAGGGGGAAGTGGGGGACCAAGGAATGGGGAGGGGAGAGGCCTGGGTTGTGTGAGACCGGCACATCCCCCTCCCACCATAGTAGTAGATAGTTCAGGCGACTCCCCTTTAACTTAAAAGGTCCAATGTCAAATGATCCTTTACCGCTGGAAGAAAGGGACTCACTTAGCCACAGTACTTAATTTGAGAAAATTTGTTTCTTTGAAGTTAGCTTCCTTCCTAACATTGTGTTTGCAGTATTACAGCACTATTAGATGCCTTTTTTGTGCATTTTTTCTTATTGAAAAAAATTATCTTCCTTTTAACAAATAGAATTAAGAAAAAACACACCATTGGTGGCCTCCCTCAGCCAGGCTGCACAGTAAACCTGAATGTTGGATCTGTGTGTGAGATTGATAAAGCAGGCTCCTCACTCTTTCCCCCTGAAGCCTAGGATGCTTACCTCTCCTACATCACAGAAGAATCACTGTGAGGACTGGGAGAGCACCTGGCAAGGTGTTTGGGATACATTGACCCAACGGGTGAAGACAACAAAAACAACAATTTCTTTTAAAAGATAATATTGCCCCCAAATTGAATGAAATTCTACTGTAACATCCTATTAAATCTCCATCTTCTTCCAAATATGAATATAGCCCTGGCTGGGTCACTCAGTTGTTGGAGTATCTGCCCGTGCATCAACATTTGCCAGGGTCTGGTTTGACCCCTGTCTGGGCATTTACAGGAGGCAGCACACTGATGTTTCTCTCTAAAGTCAACAAGCATATCCTTGAGTGAGGATTAAAAACAAACAAACCTCCCCAAATATGAATATGAATACTCTTGGTATTTACAATCGATGACTAATTAGTATGATGAATAATCTAGGCCATATATATACAAGGGTTGGCAGAAGTTGGTGTGCAGTCGTGAGCACACAAAACAGAGCTCATTCTTTTATTATTATTTATTTATTATTGTAGTATTTTCCATACAAACAATGGTAAGCCTACTTTCGCCCCACCCTGTAGGACCTGGAGAGGTAGAGCACACTGAATGACACCTGATGTATCACCATAAACCATGGAAACTGGGAAAGAGTGCTGGGTGCTCTACAAAAATCCTGCAAACCTTAGGAATCCATACCTTTGAAAATACACTTCCAAAATACCAAAGCATAGTATTTTCAGGCAAAAGGCAACTAATACATTTCAGCACCAATACACAGATGCTCATTACATAAAATGATCAAATTATTTTAAGTAAAGAACATACAAGGTGGAAACTAGGATCCTTATAAAAGCATGATAAAATTAAAACTCATTAAATATCTGGTTAAATGCAAAAGATTAGATGTATCTTTGTGTTGCTTTATTTTTTAAAGATATTTTCTTGTTTGTTTCATCATAATTGCCCTAATTTTTAACACCCCCCAACCCACCCTTGATTGTGGGAAAGCCAACCCAGAGTAGTGTGGTCCACTTCCCTTTGCCTAATTCACTCTTGAGAAACCCTGATTTTTTAAAAATGAAATTGAGGATTAAGATGTGAGTTCAAATTAGGACATTGAAATTAACCCTAATTAAATTTCCTTAAAAGTGCAAAAATGTGTTTTGGGAACACATCCTCACTGGGGAGTTCAACAGTGAAAGTAAACAATTATAATGATTTTTCCATTTCTTTGCTTTAAGTTGCCTAAAAACAACAGCAAAAAAAGCCCAGGTTAAGGGTTCTCTCAACCTAAACTTGAGAGGAGGGAACTGGCCCCTCTTTCTTCCACTGACAGAATCTAATTTCAGATGGAGATCACTGATTAGAGGAAATACATATTAAATGTCGCACATTCAAATATGTAAATGTCATTATCTTTAAAAATTGGCTAAAATTCAACTTTGAGATATAATATTTTTGCTCTCGTTACTTCTTTTCCTTGAGAAACAATAACACGTCTCTTTTATTTTCTTCTGCAGGTTCTTCTTTCAAACATCAAAGTGGTACTACCCTATCATTCCAGTCTTTCGGTATTCACTAAATCCATCTATATTTACTTTATTCAAAACCTTTCATGATTTGCTAGTTAATATAATCTTAGCCTCATCTGGGATCCTTATAATCCCCCGATCAGGTTACGAACTTTTCTCTGAAACTTTTCCAGTCCCATTACATTATCCATGAAGCATGTCAACCAAAGCTGCAGGAAGTGGGCACTGGGGTTCCTTTCGATGGCGGGACACTTACTCGCTCTGGTTTCCAGAGCTTCTGATGGCGCTTGGCACCGAAGGAGGCCTTCTATCAGAGCTAACAAATTATTCAAATGAACACAGATGAAGTCTACAGAAACCACTAAATTTTATTTCTAAGTCGTAACATACAGTTTAGAACTTAACACAGGTATTTAAATATAACTGTCCCCCAACTGCCTTAATCTTTTCTTATTCCGCTATTATCCAACCAACTCACAGTTATGTAAGAGATCTGGGTGTTACTCCCATGGTTCTATAGTTTAAATGGTGGGAATGCTTAAGGTCATCTGAAAAACATGGATATTTCTCTCTTACCTCTTTCCAAGGAATTTATAAAGATGCTATGTGAGATTAGTTGCCAACATTTAACACTGAGGAAGCCATCTATAATTCTTCAGCATTTATCTCATTGACCCTGCTATTTGGACTATATTTCGACACCAATCTTTTATCCAGTGGTGCCCTGACATTTAATCAGCTTTATTGGGGTAGGGGACAAGACTGATTTGTGATTTATAGTGTTCGCCAGTTTCCAAGACGTACCTACTCCTACAATGGCCAATTCAACAAGTGGCCCAGCAGCTTTCAAAATTTATGGCAAATGGTTTGCAAAATTCCTGGACGTAAAACAACTGGCTTGGAGGAGCTGACTTCGGCAGACCACTACGGTCGTCTTTGGTAATTCACTGCCACCAGATCATTCCAGGACCGCATTTGAGGAATCATTTATGTTAAGCCTTCCTAAAAATACACAATGATGGCGTCTACCGAGCTTTCCACTAACAGTCTATCTAAATATTTTCCAATCCTTGAAAAACCCTCTGTGATTCATTCATTTAATTCTGGTAAGAAATTAAGCATGGATTAGTTAGAGCTTCCTCTTCCTGAAACTGGGTTGTTAAAAAAGAGGTTTACTTACTGAGATTTTCAAGCATTCTGCCCTATCACACAGACTTCACTGGCTTGTCTGATGTGGGGGTTATTAAACTCACCCATCTGGAGTAACCAGTGTTACACTTGCACTCCTAATGAGTGGAAATCACTGTATCTACTAGATAAAAAGCTTTGGCTTTTTTAAAAAAAGATTTTTGTTTATTTATCTTTAGAGGGGAAGGGAAGGAGAGAGGGAGAGAAATATCAATGGATGGTTGCCACTCGTGCATCCCCTGCTGGGAACTAGCCTGCAACCCACACATGTGCCCTGATTGAGAATACTAGATAAAAAGTTAAAAGCAGACATAAACCTAAACTTGGGCATCTATTTGTGGAAAACTTTCCTACTAGGTCAAAGTGAAAATGGCAGATCTATACTCTAGAGGCTAGAGAAGATGCTTTACAATTACTACTGTCACCACTACTAAATCCTGTCACTTAGGTCACTGCCAGCCTGTCTAGGGGGCCAACCTAGACTTGGAGTGGGAGAAAGAATGAGCACTTCATCCCGAAGAGCACAAATGCCATGAACACACATCCTGGGTGTTGGCTCTGCCCGGATGCTGCCGGCTGCGCTAGGGCCATTTGGAGACAGCAGCATTCGGGAGGAGAGAAGGATTAGGAGGGGTGGCAGGAGATGACGTGGTTGATGGCAGCAGTGGTGACTGTGGAAGCCACAGTGGCAGGTGATGGCTACGTACAAGTAGGTGAAGGTCCTCTTACTCAGCACCCATATTCCTGAACTTAGTTAGCCACAGCGAGCCCGCGAATTACTGACATTTCCTTGAGTAATGGAAACTGTAGTCTCAGGAAGCCCTTTCTTAGTGGAAAGGAGATGAAACTTAGTAAATAAAAGTTAGAAAGTGTCCAAATAGGATCTGAAAAAATGCGCTTGTTTTCCAGATACAATGGTCAGACAAAAACAACAGAAATTCACAGATTATTTAAAGCATCATTTTAGCTAATTATTTTCCTTCCAATTATTATCAGATTTATTAAAAAGAACACTATCTTTCCCCCTTCCTCTGAGGGAGGTGCTAGGGGGTAATTTTTAAACTGCTCATTTTAACACAAGAGGCTCTAATAATTAGGTAAAAGAATATGTAACTCAGAAACTAAAAACTGATGTGCAAACCATTTAAAACACTAAGATAGCTTTTTTATTAGAATATCCACTGTTTTTTTAAACACTTTGTATTACCCCAAAACTTGGATACATTTTGTGAAAGACAGTTTACTTTAAAAAATATAACTACTAAAAAGCAAAGTTTACTCTATCTTATAATTTCACTTGAAATTCTGTGTTTGCTTTTCAGAAATATTACTCTGTAGCAATTGCAACCAAATGTTTCCTATGCTGCTTATTTCGACAATTCTGAGAGATTGTCATTTTAACACAGTAATATAAACAGATCAAGGAGAACTTTGGTTAAGGAAAAAATGACAACTTTGGGTAGTTTAGTTATATTTTGCAACAGTAGGAGAGAAAACCACATTCCACAAGTATTGGAACAGGAAACAAACCTGTAAGGCAGGCTTTGCTTTCCCATTGTTCTCATATTTTTATACCATTTATTTCCTGAGTTTTCCTTCTGCTGCTTGCTCGAGCTAAAAGGATTAACAGAGTACCCAGGTCCTGCCTTTGTGCAGAGAGTGTACTGTGTCTCACGTGTGCCTACTTACGATTGAGCTGGGCTGTTGGAGGATTTACTCTGGCAAATAAGGACCTCAGGGGGTGGAGCTGGAATTTCCTTTTCCAAAAACCTTCCCCCACCCCAGGAAAAAAAAAGGTATGCAACTTGCTGCACATCATTTCATAAGAAAAAGAAATTACTCACTCACTGTACTTAAAACTCTGATCACTGCTATAAAATGAATAATTTTTAATTTATTGACCACGAATCTATAGAGAACAGTCCTTGCAGACATCTTTAATAATTACTGCCCAGTTTACAGAAAATAATTGTTTTAAATAAGGTCCAAATCACGGTTTTATTAACCATTGCATCCTTCCCTAGAATATAACAAGGTGTTGGGCACACACAGGGCACTTAATTATATATGTGGTAAATAAGGCAATACCCATTCAGGTTATCTCCTCAATTATAGCAACTTGAGGTGTGGATGGGAAAAAAGTCCATTAGGAATACATGTATGATTGTGGTAATAGGATGGGGACTCCATTGCAAGACAATATCAAGCCTGGCAGTGACTGTAAGTTTCCTTTTCCATGCCATTTTATTAACAATCACCTGGAGGTTCAACCAGAATTCACAGAGGACCTCTCACAGGGACCAGCACCTCTGGTGCGTGTACGTGAAGTGAGGTACAGACCCGCCCCTGCTGGGGTTTATAGTATACACAGGGTGGGGCAAAAGTAGGTTTACAGTTGTTCCTATGGGGAACACTACAATAATTAATGAAGAACACTACAGGAATAAATTGTGTTTCATGTACTCACAACTCTGAATCTGCTTTTGCCCCTCCCTACACAGCAGTTACGCCCAGTTTGTGGAAGATACTTTCCAAGATGCACCCCGTGGATTCCTCAAACAGTAGACAGTACCGAACCCTAAGCGTACTGTTTTTTTCTTATATATCTGGACCTATAATAAAGTTTAAATGATAAATTAGGTCCAGTAAGAGATTAACAACAACAATAATAAAATTGAATAATTGTAACAACATACTATAAAAAAAGTTATGTGAATGGCTTTGGGGTCATTACTAAGCAAAATAAGGGTTCCCTGAACGTACCTGGATTCTGCCCCGGTCAGTCTGATAACCAAGAGGGCCACTCGGTGGTTAACAGGCAGGGAGAGCACACAGCCTGGACACGGGACAAAGGGATGATTCATATCCGGGACAGGAAGGAGCGGACAACTCGAGATTTCGTCACGCTGTCAGAATGGCAGTCATGTAAAATTTATGAACAGCTTATTTTTGGAATTTTCCATGTAACATGTTCAGATCACAGCTGACCATGGGTAACTAACATCATGGAAAGACAAACCACCGATAAGGGGGTATTGTACATGGTGAAGGGTGGGTGTTGTGGCTTACAAGTAAATGATCACAATAGTGAGTACTGGCAGAGGTCTGTTCCACCGAGAGTTATGAACAATGGGCTTATAGAGGGGAGGCTCTGAACTTTATTGATTGCTAAATCCAAATCTCTCCAGTACAGAGTCAGCTATTTTTTCTGAAGACACTTCAAGACCATAAAGCACCTCTTAGACCAAAGAAAGATTCAAGTCTGACAATGCCATCAGTATTAGCTGTATGTGTTTATTGCTTACAGCTTTTCGACATATCATTTCAAAACCCTAACATCTACCCACTTCAAGCAGACAGTTCAATGAATTTTGGTAAGTGTACAGTACAACCACCACCACAATGAAGTTTTAGAAAATTCTGAGGATGCTATAGAGTTCCACCATGTCCTTTTGTGCTTAATCCCTGCCTCACTCCTCTGGCACCAGGCAACCACTGGCCTGCTTTCCATCGCTATTGGTTTGACTTTCCTAAAATTTCGTATAACTGGAGTAACACCATGTGCTGTTTTTCATATTTGGCTTTTTTCACTTACTATTTTTAAGACTTATCCATGTTGTTATATTTATCGGTATTTTGTTGCTTTTTGTTTTGAGTAGTGTTCCATTATATAGCTCTTCCCAAAGTTTGTATACCCATTTACCAGTTAATGGGCATTTGGGTTATAACTGTTATTTCACTGCATTCCTATTTGGTGAAAATACATAAGGGTCTATATTATATATGCATGACAGTTCTATATAAATAGGAATTCATTATTGGTTCATCATTCAACTAAAAAATATTTATTACGCATATCCTTTGTACCAAGCTCAGTTCCAGGTACTTGAGATATATAATTACACAAAAAGTAAAAATACCTAAACTCATAGAACTTATATTTTAATGAGACCACAGAAAATGGGAAATTAACATGACGAATCAGTAAATTTTATCGCAATTTAGAAGAAGAAAAGCGCTATGAAGTAAACAGAGAAGGACGGATTGGCATGTGATGGTCAAAGCAGTCCTACTGCAAAGGTGATATTGAAACATAACCTGCAAGTGGGTGATTGCGTTAACCACGTGGCTATTTTGGGGGAAAGTGTTCCAAGCAGAAAGACCAGTGAACATAAAGATAGGTGTGTGTGGTTGCAACAGAGTATAGGAAGGGGAGCTGGGAAGGGGATTATAAACCATGCAGGGCTTTGTAGTCGACCATAAGGACTTTGGCTGTTAAGTGAGATGGGGAAGCAATAACAGTTTTAGATAAAGGAATGACATGATCTAGGTTATATTTTAGGGTCCTTAGGGCTTCTGAGTGGAGACAAAGTTAGAAGCAGGAGAGAGAGCAGGAGAGACCAAAAGAGAGAGCAGGAGTAAAACAGGCCAGGGATGACAGTGGTTCAGGCCATGTGGACAGCAGCAGTACTGGTGAAGTTCTGGGTGAATTTTAAAGCACAGCCAAGTTTCTTCATAGGTCGAATGTGGGGTGTGGAAGAAGAGAGGTGACGCAGGGGGACTTCAAATTTTATTTGAGCAATCAAATAAAGAGGGATGGACTTGCCATTAATTAAAATGGGCATAACAGTGAACAGAGTAGGTCAAAATCAGAAGTTTAATTTTGAGATGTTCAGTAGACATCCAAGTGGAGAATGAAACAATCCTAGGTGCCATGAGAGAAGAACAATCAATCTCCACCTAGGCAACCCTAGTGCAATTGAGTATCAAGAATATGGAGAAAGTCAAAAAGTAGTGAGTAGAAAAGACAGATTCCACTTTGAGGAATCACAATAAATCCAAGAAAACAATAGATATTTTTTAAAATTATTTATTTATTTTTAGAGAGATGGGAAGGGAGGGAGAAAGAGAAGGAGAGAAACATCGACGTATCTTGGTTGCCTCTCGCACACACCCAACTGGGGACCTGGCACGTGCCTTGACTGGGAATTGAATTGGTGACCTTTTGGTTCACAGGCTGGCACTCAATCCACTGAGCAACACCAGCCAGGGTGAAAACAATAGACTTTTATTTTGGGGGTATTATGGAGAAATAACTGTCAATTTAGAATTCCATACCTAGAGAAATAATCATTCACTAAAATTAAATAATCACTTATTTTAAAAAAAATTGATCACTAAAGGAACTATAGACTATTCTTCAGCAAGGGAGAAAGGAAGCCCAGATTAAAGGTGAGATGCAAGAAATAACAGTGAGCACAGAAGTGAATAACATGAGATGAATTAATAAACTCTTGGCTATGTGGAATGGAAAAGAGGTCAGTGAATTTTTAGCATTAAGGCATTAAGGTCTTGATTTTGACCAAAAGGAGTTCAGACCAACTAAAAATGTTTGACTTTGTTATAAAAATGTATTGTTTAAAATAATAAGAAAAAGAGTAATATGTTTCCAAATCAGTAATTAAAAGAAAGAAGATATAAAAAAATCTCACAAATTCAAATAGTTAGAAAATAACATGAGAGCAAATACTGAAAAAGAACATGGTAAAAAAGACGGCACAAATTAAGATGATAGATGTAAGTCCAAAATGGTGAATGCATAAACTATGTGAGGAATATTCTTATCTAATGACAGATGCTGAAAGATTGGAAGGAGGAGAAATGCAACGCACCTCTCTATCTGCCAGTTTTAGGGGACGCAACTGAAACAGCAAAAGCTAGAAAGAAAAGTATAAAAAATGCATACCAATACTCAGCAAAGGAAAATTAGTATATCAATACCAATAAAAGATTAATTAAAGTTGAAATCAGGCCCTGGGTGGTATAGTTTAGTGGATTGAGTGCAGGCCTGAGAACCCAAGGGTCTCTGGTTCAATTCCCAGTCTGGCCACATGCTTGGGTTGCAGGCCAGATCCCTGGTAGGGGTTGTGCGAGAGGCAACCACACATTGATGTTTCTCTCCCTCTCTATCTCCCTCCTTTCCCCTTTCTCTAAAAATAAAATAAATAAAATCTAAAAAAAATAAAAAATAAAGTTGAAGTCAAAATAATAAATAGTATAGGGGTAATGTTATATAATGAGAAAAAGAATAATCTAACAAGAAGACAGACACAAAATTAGCAACTAGTATGTTTTGCATCCGAACCTCGAAATACAAAAAGCAGAAACTAACAGAATTACAAGGATAAATTGACAAAGCCATAATATATGGAAAGATTTTAACAAATCAAAAAGCAGTAAGATCAAAAAGACAAAATATTTTTAAGGTTATGGATTTGAACAATACAACTTAGAAGCTTGTTGTAATAGACATACATAGAGACCTGTATTCCTGAAATAGTAACTAAATATTGAGTAAATACTGAGTAATAATAGAAATCTCAATAAATTTTAAAGAATTCATATAATACAAACCACTCTGGTCTGGGCACATACAAGAATCAACCAATGAATGCATAAAAAAGTGGAATAACAAATCAATGTTTTCTTTTTCTCTCTCTAAAAATCAATAATTGAGAAAAATTATAAAAGATTTATTCAGGGAGAAATAACATACAGAAATAAATTGGCAAGTATTAAACTGATGAAGCTAAAAAAAGAAAAAAGGGAAAGAAGACTAGAATAAGTAATTGAAATTTGGCTGAAGAAAATTTAAGATGAAGAATAAAACCACCTGGTAAGTTATAAGAACGGAAACATCACTAGTGGAAGGCAAATTTAAAAGTTATGATTCTGCATTCGGGGAAGATACAGATGCATTTTTAGTGTTATTTATACCACTTCCATTGTGAAATTGCTCAGCATCCTATAACTAAAAACAGATCAAGACCTCCTGTCCACTGCTTATTTTCATTTATATTTTTATCTGTAGCACAGTAGCATCTTTGAAACTTTGAATGATCTCTTAAGGGAATCACAAAAAAAAAGTTACTAGTTTCTCGTATTTAACAAGCTTAACTTCAACTGTTCTTTACCTTTATGCTTCTAGTATTTTAAACCAGAAAAAAAAGCAGTAAGGTTCGTTCCTAAAAACATAGTTTTATTAAGACTCGAATCTGAATTTAAGACATGTCACCAAGTAAAACAACTCTCTAGAGAACGTTGAGCATATCGAAGAGACCTTGTAATACAAAATGAATTTCAGTAACTACAAGTGACTTCTCGATTGAGGAAAGTTGACACGTTCTCCAAATGGGTAAAACACAAGGGAGCCAAGAAGGGGGGCGAGGTGCCCTGCGGGTGTTCAGACTTAATCTTTCATCAAAACCAGATTTATTCAGGGACAAATCGCACACTTAAGAAGCAGATACACAGTGGGCTTGGAACACTGCCCCTTTAAACCTGCATACCGCTCTTCAGGCATCTGGAGGCTTTTTTTCCTGAAGGGTTTTCACTCCCCAACTTCTCTAAGCAGAGAGCTTTCAATTATGAGAAGGCACAAGGGGAATTTCTGCAAGTCACGGAGGGGCTCGCTATAGAAGCAGCAGCAATCTGTATGTGAAATATTCATGGTTACACTTTATTCATTTCGCAGGGGGAACTGCTGTAGATTTTGCTTCGTTATAGAATATTCCAAGATCCACATAAAGTCCCAAAGGGTTCACCGTTTCTTCAGATTATCTGATTTCTTCTTTATAGGCTTGCATAGAGTATTGTTTTGTGAATAAGCAGTAACACTGTGAACCAGGGCTGAAAACAAAGTTCACCTACATTTATTAATACAACAGTCGACATTAATATACATTTCCCACTTGAGTCTATGATTTTAGGGTGATAATTCATGCTTTGCTTCAAAGTTATACGATACCCTATTTCCCCTAGAGATTTTCATCTAACACAGAAGCACTGTGGATATTTAGGTGTATTCCATTATTTATGTCAACAGAGAAATACCTAGTACTTTACCCTGAACACTGAAATTACCATCTGAAGAGTGAGACTTCCTCTCCCAGCTGGACAACACTGCAGTTACTAAAAACTCAAGGCACGTTTTTTCTTATCTTCTATCTAGGTTTTCCCTATAGCCTTTGTTCGTCTCCCTCTTCTACAAACATCTAGAGGACTCACCCTTCCTCGGGTTTTATGTTTTTATGTCTACTTGGGTTGCCTGGTTCTCAGTATCTGGCCTCTGATTGTTCGATATTTTATGTTTTCAAAGACACATTGGCTTAGATGTTAAATTTTCTGGGACCTAAATACGTGTATTTCCACAGCAACCTCCACCATGGAATCTACCCCAAGGGTGTCCCACCAGGTGTCTCTTGCACTGGACTGAACATCCTTTGGAGGCTGTGTCCTGTTTACTGATGGAAGACCAGCACAGCACCAGCACACGGGGAAGCGCTCCGTGGGCATGTATTTTATAGATGAATGAATGAATGAATGAATGAATGAATCTGATCCACATCAATGAACTCTGCAGATCTGTGGGAAATAGGAAAAGGAAAGTGAGGATGCAGTAGAAGTACTGTGGGGTTGGTTCACTGTCTGGCCCAGCAGTCAGCAATTTACAACCACATTTACTGATCAGTACTTACGGGTTCTGTTTTGTTTTGTTTTTTTTGATTCAGTAATGGAGAATACATAGAATCTGAATATTGCTATCTCCTAATGAATATATACATTTACATTTTCAATACCCTCTGTTAAAGCTTTGTTCAGTTACTCCACATCTTGTTAAAAATTGATTTGGTTACATTGGAACAGTGCTAAAGGCTAAATGGGGATGTTCATTAGTGCACAAATCATGGCATACAGGTTAACAAACTGAGGGAGAGTTCTAGTGTACTGTTTTTGCTGGGAGGAAACATTTGACCAAGGTAATACAGGAAGTGTTTCAGAACATTGGGGGCGGGGTGGATGGATGCTAAGGTGGCTCCTGGGCACTCACACACTGCATAAGCCCCTTCTCTTGCAGGTGGGCGGGAGCGGACTTTCTTCTAACCGGCAGACTATAGCAAAAGTGTGTGTACTTATATGCGTGGGCTTACATTACGTAAAATGGGATTATTTGTCTTGCTAGGAGACACTCTTTTGGTGGCTTTGAAGCAGCAAATTGCCATGTTAGAAGCTGCCGTATGGAGAGGGCCTACGGGCAGGGAACCTGTGCTCACAACCAGCAAGAAAGCGAGGCCTGTGGTCTGGCCTTCTGCTAGGAAGGGGATGCCGCCAGCAGCGCAGGAGGAGCGTGCAGGCATGCGCTTCCCCAGGCAAGCTGTAGATGAGACCACGGCCCTGGCTGACACCTGAGTTGCCGCTTTGTGACCTCCTGAGACTATAAGCAGGGGACCCCATCAAGCTTCTGACAGACAAAAACTCAGAGCTAATACATTGTTTCAAGCTGCTGAGTGTTGGGTAATGTTGTTATGCAGCAGTACGTAAGGAATACAGGTGGGAATATGGACTATTTGAAAGAAAGTAAGATACACAAGAAGGTTAACTGGAGCTGAGGGAGGTCTAGCAGGCAAAGGGAAAGAGCGACCTGCACAGCAGCGGAGGAGAAAGCCAGATGGTTAAATCCACACTTTTCCCTTTTGTGACATCAAAGAGAGGCAGCGCCAGAAAAATAGACCGTAGACAACAGTTGGGAAGAAATGCAGTTTGTATATCAAAATGTATGGCTTTTGTGAACCTATATTCTTTTTCATTCAAAAATATTATACTGGACACATGAACCGTCCACCCCACCCAGCATATCTGAATTACAGAAGCAATTCTTAGGAAGTCACTTAAAGAGTTTAGAGCCCAGCCCTGGCTGGTGTAGCTCAGTGGATTGAGCGCGGGCCTGCGAACCAGAGGATCGCGGTTCGATTCCCAGTCAGGGCACATGCCTGGGTTGCAGGCGGGTTCCCTGCAGGCCAACTCCCAGCAGGGGACGCATGAAAGGCAACCNATCAAAATGTATGGCTTTTGTGAACCTATATTCTTTTTCATTCAAAAATATTATACTGGACACATGAATCGTCCACCCCACCCAGCATATCTGAATTACAGAAGCAATTCTTAGGAAGTCACTTAAAGAGTTTAGAGCCCAAAGCATGAGTCTAAGCTCCAAGGACTGTGACACCTGACCCATTCTCGACCCTCAAACAATAATCTGGACCCGTATCTGCAACTCTTAGCCAGTGTGGGTGCCTTCTGTGTATACCATGTCTAGAAGTATAGTAATATACTATAGTGTATGAACGTATATCATACATCAGTTACTACACCGAATCTTTAAAAACATGGACTGAAAGCACAGAAGAGTGAAACTATTCTCTATCTCCTATTTCACGTCCTGTCTCATCTCCTTCTATTGAAGCAAGCTCCATAAGAAAAAATATATTTTTGCCCTGGCTGGTGTAGTTCAGTGGATTGAGCACAGGCCTGCGAACCAGAGGATCGCGGTTCGATTCCCAGTCAGGGCACATGCCTGGGTTGCAGGCCAGTTCCCGGCAGGGGACACACGATACATTGTGCGTCCTCGGCAGAGGCAACCATACATTGATATTTTTCTCCCTCTCTCCTTCCCTTCCCCTCCAAAGATAAATAAATAAAATATTTTAAAAAAGAAAAAATATATTTTTTGTCCTACACCTTCTCCCCTTGCATGTTCATGGCAATCAGTAAATACTTGTTGCATTAATGAAGCAGTTCCATCTTTCCCTGTCATCCCCTCATTTGTAAGACAGGAGTGATAACTATAATATCCGCCTAAATTAACTGTAAGGATGAATTGATGTGACACAGGTGATGTGATTGGCACATAGCCCTGCATGTAGTAACTGATCTGCACTATTAAAGCAAATAATTTAAATATACTTTATTGAACCGATCTGTTAGGAAAAAGAACCCAAGCATAATTCATTTCCAAGTGCAGCAGAAANGTTGCATTAATGAAGCAGTTCCATCTTTCCCTGTCATCCCCTCATTTGTAAGACGGGAGTGATAACTATAATATCCACCTAAATTAACTGTAAGGATGAATTGATGTGACACAGGTGATGTGATTGGCACATAGCCCTGCATGTAGTAACTGATCTGCACTATTAAAGCAAATAATTTAAATATACTTTATTGAACCTATCTGTTAGGAAAAAGAACCCAAGCATAATTCATTTCCAAGTGCAGCAGAAACTGACCTTTAAGGGGGTTCAATTTCAGGTTAAGTTCACACTTAAGTTTAACCTGAACTTCAAGAATCCAAACTAATTCTGAAAGCAGTTTGGATATGGCAGTACACCTCCAAAATAACAGAGGATTTAAAGTCAATGGGTTAAATGTGATTTTTGCTATAAAAATATATATGAAATTGTGCTTCTTTGATCTTGTAAATTCAGAACCAGTCTAGTCCAAACTGTAAGCCAAGCAGGAATCCCTTCTGACATTCCAATCCAAGTGGTTGGCAAACTTTTTGAGTCTTTTCTATAATTAAAAAGACTAGATACCAAATGTTGGGGAGAACATATAGCACCTTGGACTTTTCATTCATTCTTGGTGCAAGTGTAAAATAGTTATTTGGAACATGGAGAGTTGGTCTGGCAGTTTGTATTAAGTTAAACATACACCTGTCCAATGACTCAGAAATTCTACTTTTAAGCATTTATCTGAGAGAAATTAAAACATATGTCCACAAAAAAAAAACAGTTTAAGAATGTTCCTAGCAGTTTTATTCATAATAGCCAAATATCCATCAACGGGAGAGTGGATAATATATATAGTGTTATATCCAACAGTGGAACTCAGCAATGAAACTCTATGACGTGCTGCCCGAACCTTCTCAGAAGTTCAGGACTTATTCCCCTTCTGCTGGGGTGTTGCTGGAAGTCAGCCCTCAGCAGTTGGGGCAGGGAGATTTCCTTGGTGGAAACAAACATCCTTCCCCAAAGCAGCCCCTATCCAAGGCCTGATGGATAGCAAGGAGCGGAACTTGCCAGGACTGGAGACGACTGACGGGCCATCCGGCTCCAGCGCTCCCACTGGTGGAGAGAATTCTACCACGGAACGTCCCATGCGCGGCCGGCAGCTGTCACGACGAGAGCACCCCCTGGGAGCAGCTGAGGCTGGGGTCGGGCTTCACAGCTCCCCTCTTCCCTCCGCTCAGCACTGCTTCCTTCGCCTCCCCTCCAAAGCTGTAGATCCCTAGGGGCCTCCTCGGTAAATGCCCTGCACGCTACTCTGTTTCTTTCCAGGGAATCCAACCTGTGTGAAACTACTGATAAGCCCGACAAAATGGATGACCCTCTGAACCATTTTACTGATTGAAAGAAACTAGACACAAAAGGGTATCTAGTGTATGATTCTACTGATAGAGTTCCGGGACTAGACAAACTAATGGAGGGTGAAATAAGCCACAACAGACTTGGCCCTGGCGGTGGGGACTGACTAGGACGGTCCACGAGGAGATTTCTGTGTGGATGTGAATATTCTGTAACGGGTTGAATTGGTGGATGCAACTGTCAAAACTCATTGAATAGTTCTCTTAAATTGTGCACTTCACTGTATATCAATCACGGTCCAATCCAAAAAATGTAAAAAGATTAAAAAGTGTCCACTTCAAATTTGGTTCAAATTAAAATTATGGTCATTTAACATTTTGCTATGGTCAAGCAAAGCTCTGTTCATGTGGAATCTGCCAGTTAGTTTTTTTGAGCCTAAGTTTGGAAATTAACGTGTGTGTTGTGCATTTTTCTGTGGACTGCAAAACCGATGACATGTTTTTTTTCTATTTGAGTCATTCATTTAAAATGCTTCACTATCAGTTAGTGCTATAGAGGCCTGTGAAAAATCATGAAATTGTTTCTATTATGACATTTATTCATTAATCAAAACTTGGGTATAATATTCATTCAATCACAAATTCGTCTACCTAGATGCTCCTTCAGTATTGATCATTAAGAGAACTCTAGATCGGATTAGGAAATCATAAAATCATAGAGTTTCGGAACTGGGAGAGACTTGGGACCCCTTAGGCTGCTGACAAGGAAGCTTAGGCTCGTAGGAGGTGACTGAGTGGTCAAGGTCAGTCACCAGGCCTAGGTGGGAGTAGACTGACATCCCAGCAGACATCCGACCAGGTAAGCCCACCACGTTCTCTTGTGCCTGGACTCCTCTAAGGTTGGCTTGGAGAAGGAAACGAAAGAATGTATTTTATCCTGTGATTTCCTCTTCTCTCCACCAATTTTTTAAAAAGTTATTAATGCTTCTGAGACACAGAGAGAGATTTGTTGTGCCACGGATTAATGCATTTATTGATTTATTCTTGTATGTGCCCTGACCAGGGACAGAACCCACAACCTTGGCATATCAGGATGATGTTCTAACCAACTGAGCTCCCTTGCCAGTCCCCTCCACCAACATCTGTTTAAAATGCTTACATTGTAATCAGCTTAGAATAAGAAGTTCAGTTAGGGGAATAATGAGCCCTACCTTGATCTTGATAGAGATCTTATTTTTGCCATAAATGGGGGGGAAACAGCTGATCTGACACCTTTCCTTTTTTCTACCTCTCATGTTGTCAACAGGTTGGAAGAGGGTTTGGTGAGAAGTAAACTATATTTGATGGTCAGTAAACCAGTTTGGCCAAGAAACTGACGACATTTTATTAAAATTCTAAAGAGCTTCCACTTCTATTGAGAGACAATGGCTAGTATGTGGTAAAAGGTGCACATCTGAGAACAAAGTCTGAAAGACGAACAAAAAGTAAAACATAAATGTAAACTCTTTAGGGCAAGCATCTCTTTCTCCCTAGATTTTCCTCATAAATTCTGTGTTTTCTGCACACTATGCTGTAAACCTTTTTTCCCCTCCAAATAGTTTCTTTCTAAGAGCCGCCTGGGAGAGCAGATGAAGGCCAAGAGAAGAGAATGAAAAATACAGAGAAAGCCTACAATTAATGACATACTCTACCTCTCTGCCCATCTATGTCCTCATGGTTGTTTTATTATAACATCTTAATTGAGATATACTCCCATAGCATGCAATGGAGTGATGTGTGACCATCACGACAACCAATTTTAGAATATTTTCATCATCCCAACAAGAAACCCTGTATCCATTAGCAATTAGCCTTAGGAAGCTACTAATGTACTTTCTGTCTGTAGAGATTTGTCTGTTTGAAACATTTCATGTAAATGGAATCATACAACACGTGGCCTTCTTTCACTTAGTACAGTGTTTTCAAAGGCCATCCATGTTACAACACATATCAGTACTTCATTTATTTTCATGGCCAAGTAATAGTCCATTGTACATATGTACTAAATTTAATGTATCTGTTCATCAGCTGGATGAACATTTGGGTTGTTTCTACCTTGTGGTCCTCATGAATAACGCTGCTATGAAATTCACGGGCAAGTTTTTGTTGACCATGTTTTCGTTCTTTCACATGTACAGCTAGGAGTGGAATTGCTGGTCGTGCGGCAACCCTAAGATTAATCGCTTGAGGAACTGCCAGACTGTTTTCTAAAGGGCCTGGGCCATTTTACATTCCCACCAGTAGAGTATAAGGGTCCAATATCTCTACATCCTGGCCAGCACTAGTTATTATCTGTCTCTTTGATTATAGCCATTCTAGTGGGAATGAAGTGGTATCTCACTGCAATTTTAAATACATTTTTCTGATGGCTAATAATATTGAGTATCTTTTTATTTGTTCATTGGCAATTTGTGTATCTTCTTTAGAGAAAGGTCTATTCAGATTCTGTGTTCATTTTTTAATTGGGGTATTTGTCTTTATATTATTGCATTTTGATAATTCTTTATGTATTCTGCATACAGGGCCCTTATCAGATAGATGACTTATAAAATTTTTCTCTCATTCTCTAGGATGCCTTTTCATTTTCCCTACAGTGTCCTTTGAGGCACAAAAGTTTGATCATGTCCAGATTATCTATTTTTTCCTTTGTTTCATGTGCTTTTGGGGTCATAGTTAGGAAAGTATTGCCTATTCTAAGATCATGAAGATTTACCCCTATATTTTCTTCAAAGAAATACTATTTTTTAGCTTTGTTTCTTAAAGGAAATAAGTAGTGTTAACAGCTTTAGCTCTTAAATTTAGATTTTTGTTTAACTTTGAGTTAATATTTTGCATATGGTGTGAGGCAGGGATCTCACATCGTTCTTTTGCACGTGGAGGTGCTACTGCCCCAGCACCTTTTGCTGAAAAGATGGTTCCTTCCCCTCATTCAGTTGTCATGGCAACTGATTTGTCCTTGATGAAAAATCAAATTTCCACAGATGTGAGGGTTTATTTCTAGACTTTCAACAGCCTTCCTTTAATTCTACATATAAACTACTTGTAAAAAAATACATTTGGCACATGGAAGGCTACATTAATTCTTTCAGGTCGTTAGTCAACTCTGTCCTCAAAGTATTGTAAAAAACAACTTGGAGATTATACCTTTACCACCTCCACAGAAGATAAGGGGTTTGGCAACAGCAGTGCAGAAGCATCCCACTGTCTCACTTTAGGCAAGAAGACGAAGTTCATGGTCAGGAGCTAGAGTATCCTTCCTTACACAAGGGTGGAAAGACCAACTCTCTCTGAACAGCTTTATTAAAATCCAACGAGAAACCTTAAAGCAACCTGAGTTTCTGAACACGAATCAGCTTCCCGGTATGTCCTGTGGCACACCCTGTCTCTAAAGGGCCAAAGTGTAATTACAGGGACCACTGCCGAGGCAGCTGGGTCCAGAGGCATCAGGACAAATGCTGCCGTGATGAGACAATCACCATTCCCTGCGCAACCAAGAGCGCCTCTCCTGCTTTGGGAAAACTGCCAGTCACAAATTTTAAGGGAGAAGGAGACTGCTGCTGTGAACACCTGGTGCTTTTCTATTGTTTACCAGAAGCTTCCAGCCTAAATCTTGCCGGAAACAGCATGGAAGTTCTTGAGATGGGGCTGGGTGCTGTTCCTGGGCTGGGCTCACGAATTACCTCCCTGCTTACACTGGCTGCTGAAAAGCAACAGAATTTCACAGTGCCGTGAAAATATTATAATACACACACACACACACTCACACTCAGTCTACCAGAGTAGACAAACGGTCTGAGTGTGACAGTCCAGGTTCAGCTCCAGGTGGGTGCTCAGCTTAATTTCAACCCCTGGGTGTGAATGGCACTGTTTCTGGTAAAACCACCTTCGGCCCTGCTTACCTCACAATAAACTTTCTGTTTATACTGGAAGTGTGAAGGCTGCTCACCTTTATCGATAGGATTTAGCAGCCCTCTTGGATTCCCGAAACTCTGAGCTTTGTAATAAGAACTGAAAACTGACCCAGCTTAGAGGGAGTCTCTCTGCTGGGGGAACAAAAGCGATGCACATATGTGTGTTCACAGTGCCGACAGGTAAATCACACGTCCCCAGAGAAAGGCAGGGCTGGAGTCACCGTGAAGAGAGTTTCATCTGAGAAATGCTGGCTCTAACGCCCTCGGGCCAAACTAACCCAGCAGGCAGGGAAAAGAAGCAGGCGGTCCAGTACCCGCCTCTGGCTCAAGGCCACCGCCTGATGCAGGCAGGGAAAAGGTCGTTTCCTTGTTAGAATGTTTATGTAAAATGTATTACATTAACATTTATTTGGAATTTTACATTTACCCACAGAAGATTCCCGACACTCATCTGTGCTGAAATCATACATTTCAAGATGTGAGGCTCTCAGGTAGTGAGGTAGTGGCTTTTACTCCCTTTTAGCCAATCATCCTGAGGTTCCCTAGCATGCGGGTGCACACACACAGACACACACGCTCACAGACACTCACACACACAATGCTTTAGGTGTCCATGAGAAGTCTACTAACACTGTAAAGCCAAGGCAACAACCTCATCCTTGCGCTTCTTAAATGTTGTCTGACTCAGGCCCATTTCACACTCTCCTTGCCCCTCATACTCCTTGGGGATGGGCGTTGCTGTTTACAAACATACATGAAAAAGGAAGGAAAAAAGGAAGGAAGAGCTGTTGACTTTGGATGCTGGTTGGCTGAGCATGAGCCCTCCACAGTCAAAAACTCAGAAGCCACAAGGGGAGACAAGATCTAGGAGGCTTTATTTAACCCCAGAGGCTCACGCGTGCACGCATGCGTAAGCACACGCACCGGCGCTGGGCAGGAGAGGCATGATCCCCAGTCGGCTACCTCGGGAATAGGAGGAGCTGGACGGCACCCTCCGCAGTGCTGGCCAGCACGTCCCGTTCAGGGTGTCAGTGTTTCTCAGCACTTACAAATGCCACTGGCTCCTCACTCCTTCCCACCTCAGCTCAGCTCAGTCTCAGTGAGGAACTTCGGATTTCCTCGCCCCTCTGTGCCTCTTGTCTTTCCTCACTTACTCACTGACCTTCCCTCTCAATCAGCCCTGCCTTGCTTTTTCTGTGCCTCACCTTCCCACTCGCTTCAATTATTCCCAAGTTACAGTCAATCGGGTCCATTTATTATGGATTTAATTCATTTGAGAACTCTAGCCTTACAATGAACTCTTACCAATTAATAAGGAAAATCGGTGGCTGGATGACACCGATTGGTGGCTCTCAGGGAAATGCAGACGAGGCTGTCACAGCCTTCCCCCATGTCAAATACCTGCCAGTCACCATCCTGCCTTCCCCAAATCATATGCAGGAGATAACCTGGAGGAATTTGCAGCTAATAATGTTGTTCTTAATTGGACATTGCCTTCATTATTGCAGCATTCTGCTGTGAGATTTGTCCACGTGTCCACATTTGTCCACATGCCCAGTTGGTTAATAACTTTCCTAACAACAGACACCACTTCATCCCAGTTCAATAAATTGCAGTATTTCCGGTTATCAGGGGTCCCCAGTAAGCAGTCACCATAGAATGTACTACATTTTATTTTAATTTACTCTCACCCGGGGACATTTTTTCATTGCTTTTAGACAGAGAGGAAGGGAGACAGGGGGACATCAATCTGTTGCCTCCCTTCCATGCCTGGACCAGGGACTGAGTGCATAACCTAGGTACGGGCCGTTTCGAGGAATCAAACCTGCAACCCTTTGGTTACGGGTCAAACGCTTCAGCCAACTGAGCCACTCCAGCCAGGGCAAAATGTTCTACATTTTAATGGGGACCTAAAATAATTCTGCTTTGTATTCTTTTAACTTCTTAGAAAAATGTAACTAATGACAGCAAAATAAAGATTCAATCTTCAGAGCCTTGCTAAAAAATACATTTTAAAATTCTTAAGAAGCAAGCCCTACCCTACTGTAGGCACTTAAGAAATGTTGATTATAGAGAATAATCCTCATCACAAGACTGTTATTTTAGCACAGACATTACAAAGAATAGGAAAATGTTGTTTGGAGTTAGCATGCTGAGCATAACTTCATGTCAAGAGAGAAGAAGACTTTTCTTGCATATTTTTTTTCAGGCTCTTCAGATATTAGTGCTTGGGGGAAAATTCCTTGAGAAGTATGTTGAGCAGCCTCAAATCCTCCCATACTCTAGGTTAAATTTAAAGCTGAGGTCAGAGTGCATCTGCCTTTCTTGATGTTTCATGAAACGTGGAATTCTAACTATCGTCCCTTCTTGCTCCATGAACACAGGAAAGGGAGCTGTGGTTCCAGGATAAATCACGCAACGTGGGGCACCTTTTCAGCTGCACTGGAAGTGCCCATGTCTAAGAAGTGACTGTGTTACAGTAAAATGCACTTATACGCGTCCGCATGCATCTGCCACGTACAGTCAATTCAACCTTAAAGGTCTGTTACTCATGATATGACTGACTTGTCAAAGTAACTTAATTATTTTAGGTAGTCCATAAACTTTAAGGATCTATGTTGTCCTACTAATATTAGATAATGCCTGCTTTATTTAGAGGCATGGAGTTCTATAATTTAAAAATAACTACTTATTCACATAGGCACTCTAACAATGGAAGTGAAATCTAGATTTGGGGCTCTTGGAAGGACCCATCTGAGTCGACTCTGTACCTTTCTTGTATTTAGCCTATGGCTTTAGACATATTAGGTGCTCATTCAAACACCTGTTAAAGGGCTGGAGAACACACATTTTGATATAAAACATTTAAAAGAGTATTTATGGCATTGTTTCTGACATGTTTATCACTGCACAAATATTTTCCCCCAGTTTTTTTACATCCAAATTTTCTTATAGAGTAGTGATTTATAATTACAGATACTCAAATCTTTCAGTCACTTCTTTTAAGGTTTTCTGATGTTAGGGTTGTACTACAGATTGCCTTTCACACTCAAATGGTATAAAAATACACTTTTCCTATTTTCTTCTGGTACTTTTTACCTTTTTACATATAAATCTTTAATTCATCTCTAATTTTTGTGTGTGTCGTGTATGAGGTAAGATATATACTATCTCCTTCAAATTGTTCATTACTAAGGACAATCACTACTTGTTAAAATTGATTTGTTCACTACAGATATAAAGAATATTATTTAAAGAACATTATTATAAAATGAAATTAAATCGTGTCATATATCTATATTCTCAAAATTGGGAAAGAGAGAGAATTACAAATGGCAGCACAAATCATTGTCAGTCTATCCACTAGAAATTTTTCCCTTCCACTGAGAAATTCACCCTTCAGTAGCAAAAATTTACAAAATGCTTTCACTGCATTCACACCTTTCCTTAGCTTGGGGATGCTGGACCAGTAACAGAAAATTAGAAACAGCACTTTCCAGCACTAAGTCTAACTTTAAATTTAAAAAACCCTGTATGTTCTATTGTGAAAACAAAAGGAACCTAAAATATTCATGAGTCCAAGTAAATGCCACTAAAAGTCCCGGGGGTCTAAACACTTCATAATAAAGCACACTGAAAATTGTGCTCCTGTGCAGAATTTCAGTGTATTTTAGCTCTCTTCAGCAAAGAAGTTCACTTTTACTTTCAATACAATGGAAAAAGTGTGAACAGTAGCTCAAAGTATCAGCGTATTAAACATTTAGGGAATGTTGACTTCTTAAAACTGCATGTTCTTTAGAATTCTGCTGAGCGACTGTAATGACATATATTTCTAAATGTGAAAAACCTGGCTTAGGCAGATGCATATTCTTTGATCTGAAATAACGCTGCCTCTAATCTCTTTTGCTATTCAGGAGCAGGACATGTGGTGCTCGCAGGGGCTTGTACGAAGGAAAAACAAGTTGGGACAGATCACTCCTCTTCAGTGCTTTCTTTAACACCGAATATCGCTATCGGTCATGGAAACAGAACACTACATTGCTGCCTGTAAACGCAAGACTCATTTCAAGTGAGATAGTTACCATTTTAAAGAGCCAGATTAAAGCTACCCTGAGGTGTGATTTTAAGTGGCAAGAAAGGTGGGAATTCAATGTCACAGTTTAGAGCTGAACAGTGAAGAGCCACACACATCATGAGTTTTATACTTTTTGTTTACCTCTAGTGATTCCATGGCTTTGTGGAACCAAATATCAATGTTGACCAAGGAATACTGTCCAGACTCAATGTCCGTGACTTGGATGTAGATACTTGCAACAACTCATTATAATCAAGTGTCATAATTGGCTGATAGTCGGAACACTGGTACAATCAATACCTTGATGCCACAAAGGAATGCTTACTTCCAAGACTTAACTAAATTCCAAACTGAGCTAGCCCCAAATGGTACCAATTTCTGAACTACAAATCCACCAGTTTGCATGTGAGACTTCTTCACAAGCTGACACCACCTACTGCTTTTAAAGAATTTCTGAATTGAGCCACCAAAATGTTCTCCAAATAGAAGTAATGTTAAATCTGATTTGAGGTTATATTTATTCCAATACAACCTGAGCCAATCAAAGTCACTGGATAGATTATTTATTAAATAGTTTGCCCTAGTAAAGATCTGTTTAAGTAAAAGTTCATGTAACTTGTTCACCAACAAAGTATCTGTAAAATAATGNCATTATAATCAAGTGTCATAATTGGCTGATAGTTGGAACACTGGTATAATCAATACCTTGACGCCACAAAGGAATGCTTACTTCCAAGACTTAACTAAATTCCAAACTGAGCTAGCCCCAAATGGTACCAATTTCTGAACTACAAATCCACCAGTGTGCATGTGAGACTTCTTCACAAGCTGACACCACCTATTGCTTTTAAAGAATTTCTGAATTGAGCCACCAAAATGTTCTCCAAATAGAAGTAATGTTAAATCTGATTTGAGGTTATATTTATTCCAATACAACCTGAGCCAATCAAAGTCACTGGATAGATTATTTATTAAATAGTTTGCCCTAGTAAAGATCTGTTTAAGTAAAAGTTTATGTAACTTGTTCACCAACAAAGTATCTGTAAAATAATGAGGTACTCAATTCATTATTATATATGCAACATACAATAGTACTAATATAGTTACTTCTAAAATAGTGAAGGATGAAATCACCTGAAACATAGTATTCTAAACCAGGTCTTCTTCTTTCTATTGTCCCGAGCCACTCGTGAATAATTCACAAGCAAATTAATGGGAAACGGGCTATACTACATTTGTTTGCTAGGACTGCTGTAATAAAGTACCACAAACTGGGTGGCTTAAACATCATAAGTTTATGGTCTCACAGTTCTGGAGGCTGGAAGCCCAAGAATCAGGTGTCCTGTAGGGGAGAATTTGTTCCAGGTCTCCCCCAGCTTCTGGGGGTTTGCTGGCAATCTTTGGTATTCCTTGGCTTGTAGAAGCATTGCTTAATCTGTGTCTTTATCTTTACATGGTATTCCTGCATGCATTTTTGTGTCTAACTGTCCCCTTTTTATATGGACATCAGTCATATTGGGTTAGGGCCCACCATGATGACCTCATCTTAACCACCGTATCTTCAAGGACCCTATCCCAAATAAAGACTCATTCTGCGGGAGTAGGGGTCAGGACTTGAACCTATGGACGTTGGAGGGTGACAAGTAAATCCATAACACAAACAACCCAACAAGCCAGGCCCAAACCAGAACCTCGGATGGCTGTAGAGTTGTGAAGATAAGAAGGTTCAGACCTTTAACTCAAATGAAATGCTCGTTTTATTCATGAATTTCATTTACTTGTGTTAACATAGCTATTCTTTGCACTGGCCAACTGATCACTTTATTTGGTTCTCACAGTGCTTCCAAAGCAAGTGTATTTGTAATTCAGACGAACTGTAAAGAACGAACTGTTCCCTAACAACAATGTGTTACAGACACTAGTTCTAAAAACAATAGAACTTGGGTTGAAATGCTTTTCATTCTACAACAGAATTAGGACAACACTGCATTTGACCTTGCCTAGGGTTTGGGGTGTAGTAAGTGAGACAGAAAGGACACTCTGAGTCAAGGAACTGGTGACAACGGGAATGATGCCACCATGCAGCCGGCCCCAGAGCAGCTGCAACTTGTCACTGTGTAGCTCTGGCCACACGTATGCATGAATCTCTAGGCCTTTTGTAGCATTACAAAAAGAAAATGTAAAACTAAATTTCACTGAAGCCCCTTGTATCAGCTTCCAGTGGCTGTCATAACAAATGACCCCAAACTTGGCCACTTAAAACAGAAGGAATTTATTCTCTCACAGCTCTGGACTCCAGAAATTTAAAATCAAGGTTTTAGAAGGGCAACGCTCCTCGTGAAGGCCCTAGGGGAGAATCCTTGCTTCTTTCTTCCAAGGTGGTTCAGGCATTCCTTGGCTTGTGACCACAACCCTCCAGCCTCCGCCTGTGTCTTTGCTGCCTTCTCCTCGGTGCATCGCGATCTTCTCTTCTGTCTCTCATAAGGACACGTTGAATTCAACACCCATGCGGGTAAGCCAGGAGGATCTTATCTCAAAAGACTTAATTAGATCTGCAATGACCTTTTTTCCAAATAAGGTCACATGCACAGGTTCTGGGAGTTAGGATATTGACATATCTTTTGTGTGTGTTGGCGGGGCGTCGAGCCACTATTTAACCCAATATACAACTGTCCAAGAAAATGTCTTAAATACTTTTCAAATTAAGCTCTGGTACACTAGTGTATCAGTAGGAATACACTAGTTGGCAGAAAACAAATGGGCAGTTTGTTCTGGGGCTAAGTCAGGATGAAGACAAAACCCATTAAGTTTTTCCAGCTTCGACCAGTTCTACTGGGTTTTCTCTACTTTCCAGCCTCATCACCCAGTTCGCCTCTCTTCTATCTCTGACTGTCACCTAGATGACGAGTTGCTCTTCTCCTGTCTCTCTTTAAGGCTCTGCCCCAGGGTCTCTCTTTAAGGCTCTGCCCCAGGCTCTGCCCCAGGGTCTATGCTGTGGGGTTCTGAGTCTCTGGGTTAACTTGCTCCCCTGTCCATCCTCTGGCCTTCAATCCAGGAGTCACTGTGGTAGGAAGTGTTCACGATCCAACAATTCTGTATTAAATGTCTTCGCTATGGGAATTTGTAACACTGTATACTAACCTATCCATAAAGAAAAATACGAGAACCAATGCATAAAGTGAGGACATTAATAACTCGTTCTATGCAGCCTCAGAAACAACACGTCATTATTAGGGCAGCCATGCTGACTTCTAATTTAATGCCATTAGAGTCGGAGAATAGTTTATATATCAAATTAGTTTTCCAATGTTTTCAGAATTTCTTTTGTGACTTAGTAAATGTTCGTTTATGTTCCGTATGTGCGTAAAGAGAATGTATAATATTTACCTGTCTTGCCAATCATGTTATTCAAACCATTCCCACCTTTACTCATGTTGGAGTATTTTCCATCCATCAACTCATTCTATTACCACCAAACCCAAAGACGCTATCCCCAGAGAAGTTTGATTCTTTTTGAAGTGGCCAGATTTCATTTAGATATCAGAAATGAAAACAGATGAAAACACAGGCATAAAACAAAGTGTAAATTCAATATAATTCTCTTTTCCTCATGTCACCTAGAAAGTGGCACTGAGTACCTTTACATGTAGGAGTTTTTTCAGTGGTTTGAGCAACAGTGGGCACGTTGGCATAAATACGAACCCCCAACGTGGGGAAGCTAAAGACGGAAACTCTCCCGACTCTGTGAAGTCCCGTTCTGTCTGTTCCACAGTGTCATACTGCCGTAGGCCCGTCTCACCCACGACTCAGTTTTGGAAAGACTAGCAGTACTTCGCTACTTCAACAGTCATTTCATGAGCAGCATCGCCCAGGGCTCATGAAAGCAGAAAGATACAATGACTCAAAAGTATTCGGTACAAGAGTAGACACTGTCCAAAATCCGGCCCTAATTGGGTAGACTCAACAGATTTAATCAGGCCCAGCTGAGGCTTCGATGCTACACAGAACAGTTTTATTTCTTGAAGCCTAAGCAAAAAGTACAGCTAGAGAGATAATGTCATTCACTGTTGTTGGATAATCGACAAACTACCTAAATTACAACTTTGGCATAGAATAAATTACATAAACTTATGATCATTAAGGTCAAATATGCTACTAAAAAAGAAAATGAACAGAGTAGAAGAAAGGAATTCATCCAAGCTTCTAGAAAGAGGGCAAAGGACGACAGATTCTGGTGCTTCCCATGCACAAACACGTCTCCCGTGGGCTGGGTATGTTCGTGTGTTTGATGGGAGAGTGTGGTGGCTCTCCCTGCTGAGTAAACATTCATCTTCTGACTTGTCTGTTCTTTTCGTAAAAGTACTGTGCATTTTGAATTTTTTCTTAAGCTAATATATATTTGAGAGGATAACTCCTTAAGAGAACTGAAAAACTGACTCAAAATCTGTGTAGTGAATCTTAATTATAGTCTTATTTCTAGTATTTGAGATGAGGGCTAAAGTACTATCTCTTTCTCTCTCTCTCTCTCTCTCTATATATATATATTATATATATTATATATCATATTATATATATCATATTATATATAATATATTATATATAATATATATTGTATATANTATATATATATATATATATATATATATATATATATCCCAGATGCTCCTATGCCCATTTTATTAGTTTTATGTGAGAATCTATTACAAACACACACTACAGTCTGGGAGTCCTTTTTTTGTTTCTTTCACTTATTATTGTCAGAACTCATAAAAACGCCTTATGTACTCAGAGTAGAAGCCAAAGACCTTCAATGACAAAAAGGCCTGACAAATGAACCCCCAACCCCCATCTTTGAACTCTCACGCTCAGATCTCCATTCCAGTCTCAGAGGCCTCTTTGCTGCTCCTCAAAGAATGCATTCTTTTTTTTAAATTCTTTTTTTACATTTATTTAATTGTTGTTCAAGTACAGTTTTCTGTCTTTTACTCCCATGCCATAAAGAATGCATTCTTCATCAGAGCCTCTTTATCCCCTCTGTCTGGAATGCTCGTTAAATGAATACATCACCATCACCTTTGTCACCCGTGATAGGAATGATCTTTTTGCAAATATTTACCTTGATCAGTGCAGTGAGATGGACAGATTTGAGCAACTGGTCGGGTTACACATTCAGCAGTTGCTGCCATCTCTGTTTCTACTTGGTTTGCGAATCCAAGCTTGCAAGTGTGGGTTATTGGGAATGGCGGTGACTCTTTTGGGGCTCTGTCTGCTGGTACTAGATATTCAAAACAACCACTGCACCAGGAATTTTGAGATTTCAATCTCTCTACCAAAACACTGCCCTGTTATCTGATAATTTTGATAAAGGAATTTTTAAAAATAGCTTTTTCCACTTCCCTTGTTTTACCATGTCATTGTTCATCATTTCTTTAACAACTCATTTTATAGCAATAGCTATGTGCGAGTCATTGTTCCTAGTATTTTTGCTGTGCTTCTTTTCAAGCCACAATGGTGACCACTGCGTGTGTGGCAGGCCACCACGCTCTCAGAAGGATGACTGACATCTCTTTTTGCTGCAAGGAAGGACTCAGCACTTTTTCTCCATCTTCACTCAAATAATTCATTAGCTCCCTACTGAAAATATTTTGACCTTGTTCTCAAAACATTTTATTTTACTTTTTTACCAGAAACATCATTTGTCTGAAATTGACATGAAAGCTTGGCTGACTCTGCTCTGCTTTTGGCAGACACCAAGGGGTCCCCATGATGACTGTCTCCTGGTGGCCCTGCCTTTGTTTAACTCCCCTCCCCTTGAGGGTGGGTAGGACCAGTGAATTGCTCCTGATTGATGAACACAGGAAAGATGATTGGATATCACTCCCATGATTATGTCACCTTTATATGGCAAAGGTGATGGGATCTTTCTCCTGTGCTCATATTATATTGCATAAGACTTCTGTTTGGATAACAGATTTGCGCCAGAGCAGGGGTGTCAAACTCATTTTCACCAGGGACCACATCAGCCTTGTGGTTGCCTTCAAAGGGCTGAATGTCATTTTAGGACCGTATAAATGTAACTACTCTTTAACTAGGGGCAAAGAGCTTGGGGCTGCCTCTGGGTAGAAACAAGGTGGAGGGCCAGATAAAACAAGGTGGAGGGTCAGATTCAGCCCGTGGGCCTTGTGTTTGCCACCTGTGCTCTCGAGACTTGCTCTCTCTGCTGGCTTTGAAGAAGCAAGCTGCTGTGACTCCTACAGCTCCAAAGAACCAAATTCTGCCAACAACTTGAGTGAACTTCGGAGCAGACCCTTCCCCACTCAAGTCCCCAGATGCGAACCAGCCCTGGCTGGCGTGTTCACTGCAGCCTTGCAGCAGAGCCAACTAAGTGGTGCCTCAGCAACCGAGGCACAAAGACTGTGAGATGATCACTGTGTATTGTAAGTGGCCAGGTTTGTGGTCATCTGTTACACAGCATAGAAAACAAATCCACTCCTGTTTGGCAAATCTATCACTGACAACATAATGAGGACTGGAAATAGATGGACCAACAGCTAATAGCCAAAGAAAATCTAAATATTATTATGTCTAAATCTAGACATATGTTTCATATGTCTCCTTCTTTTGGTTTTACCTCTTATTGGCCACAAACAACAAAAACGATTAGCTTAAACAGAAAAATAATTAATTGGGAGGATACAGAGTGGCTCATGGATCAGGGGTAGGGAAAGAACAAGGGAACAAGACACGGCGACAATCCCTCAGAAGACCCACCTGCGTAGGACAACAGCCCCTGCAATGCCCCAGAGGACAGCACACCGGTCAGCCGTGCTGCTGAACTCCGAAGCCCCGGGGCCCCCACCTACTGCTGGACAGATGCTCCACTCCGTCAGTGCCCATGAAAAAGTCTCCAGAAACATTGACGGTGTAACAACCCTCAGGTTTGAGACCTGGAGTAAGAGCATTTGACAGTGACATCACAGCCGCATTTCTCAGTGATGACTGCCAGGGAAGGGTGGCAAAGGGAGCACCTGTCCCACATTGAACTGGAATCTGGCTCCTCACATAAGAAAGGCGCCGAGACACGCGCCCGCTAAAAAGACTCAGCATTTATACTCTAGTGAGTGACCACAGGGCCACTCATCTGTTTTTGTGGATTGAGAACATATCACAGCCCAACAGAAATAAGAAAAGATGCAAATTTCATAATAAAAATAATAATATACTAGTGACCTGAGAGTTCATTGTTTATGACACAACATACCCTGTTAAACATGCTAGCCAAGGTGAGCTAGAGGCAATGTTTAAAGACAATGTTTAAAGGCAATGTTTAAGACATGACCAAAAAAATGAGACTATATATGTATGTACAAGTATGTGTGAAATAGTACTTTTATTGTTAAAAATTAATTGCTCACCATACATTTTTAGAACACGTAAGGTTAAAATAAAAATTCAAAATAAAACTAAATGTTGGATCATCATGGAAATCAGAATTAATTGTATGTTTTAAATTTGTAAGTCAAATAGTTTAGCCATACTTTTCTTGGAAACCATTTGCCTAAACACTACCTGAGAGAGACCACAGATTATCTTAAGTGATATACTGACTGGTATTTGAGAAACATTGACCTAAGTATTCAGAAACAGGCAAGAAATATGGCAAGTAATAAAGATGATAAGTCAAATGAATGAGAAGATTAACTAATGGTGTGTAGAAGTGTTCAAGTACAGTTTTCTCATTTCTTTTCTTTACCAATGTAGAAGTGCATTGGTAAAGAAAAGAAATGAGAATCTCTACCTCACTCTTAAATTAAAAACACATTTCACATGTATAGATAATATAATATTTCTTATATATATGGCAAGGTATATAAAACATTTCATATATGTAACAAAAGATGAATCAGAAAAAACATGGTTCAATTTTTTAAAAAATAAATTAGAGCATGAAGAGCTTTTCTAAATGGGATACGACACTCAGAAGGCCTAAATTTTAAAAAGCTTTATAAATGTGATCGTATAGAAATAAAAACTTTCAGCATTTGCATCATTTATGAAAGGCACAACATCCTCAGTAGAGAGAGGCATTAGAGATCAGTAAGAGGACACTAGAGTGAAATGGGCAAAAGCCAAGGATGATGAAGAGCTGGGTCACGGAAAACAAGTACATGTGACCAGGACTAAACAGACAAAAATAATTACCAACTATTTTTCAGCTTTTGGGTGATATTTAATAATATTAATTATTGTAAGGGTAGGAGAAAGAGGTATTATTTTATATTGTTTACAGGGTATATACATTGATAGAAGTCTTTAGAAGGATAACTTGGCAGTATCTATCAAAAATTTTAAAACATATATCTTTGATCCCACAATTCCACGTTGAGGAATTTGTCCTGTAGACATATTTAAGAGAACAAAGAGTTCTAAATATGCATACTTTGTGTGGCAATTTTGTAATAGAAAACATGCACACCCCAAAAAACACCCTAAATACCCCTAACAGAAATGGACTGATTAAATACATTTCAGTATGTCCCAATAATGAGAAAGTATTTAAAATATCCATACATACCATATGGCTAGGTAGCCAATGGATATTTTATATATATATATATAAAATCCAATTTGGGCTGAGAAAGAAAAGCTGTACTATATAAAAATGAGATAACACTTGCTATCTGCAAATAAGATGGAGAGGATAAATGCCATACTTGGGAACATATAAAGACTCTGTCTAACATCTTAATGATAACAGTGAACTTAAGGTTCAATTTCCTTGAGTAAATAAATGTTCTGTGTATAGAAACTGATATGGTTTCTAGGTTTAGCTAAATGAGCTTGTCCTTCCTAAAAATAATGAAAACAAGATTTTAAATGTCAGTGCTGATTTTTAAATTTGTGATGACCCGCTAATGTGAGGCTAGGAGATCCCACGGGGACACGGCCATGTTTCAGAGCCGCTGCAATATCTGTTGCCTTTGCCTTGCCAGATCCAATGAGCAAACATCTGTGGCACGCAAATCACCCAGGATTTGCCTGCAGCAATCTGCACACACCCAGCTGCACAGTCATCAGCTTGACACCTTGTAACACAGATGCTGTTGGCCTCTATCATCTTTGGCATGAATTCAGGGCTCACTCTCCAGTGGAATAGACAAGAGATAAATCATTTCACTGGCTCAGCCTCACTCTCATCAGACTCCTTTGTTGGGAACATTTACACAATGACCACAAAACTGCTTAGTAGCATGAGTCACAGCTGGCCTCCACCTCAGTTTAAAAATCAAACCATTTCTCCTTTAATAGTCTCTGAGTACATAAATACCATCTTCAAATATATAGAAAATTATATATCGAAATAAAAATGCAAGTTGCATTTTCAGCAAAACTGCCCTCTCATTGAATAGGACTCAGTGTCCTCATTCTGATACGATCAGACAGCAAGAAAACCTATTTGCTTAATCACAGCCTGTGGGGAGAACAGGACATTCTTAGGCTACAACCTTCAGGAAGAGAACCTAGAACATATCTTAAGACCATCCTTGAAAGGAGTTGCAGTTCAGAAATTATATTGCATTACTGGATTATCTGCAAGGAAAAAGGTACTGTTCCTGAAATTATTACATAGAGTAATGTGAACTCAGGACCTGAAACTTAAAATTTTCTATGCCGTTTTCTACATGAGATTATTTTACTTCCCTAGCGAAGGCCGACTCTAGTGCAGTGTGAACAAAGCCTGCAGAAACATCTGTGCTCATGAGTCTTGCACAGCAGTGGAATGGGATATAACTGTCACTGTCATTTCATGATACTGCGTTGATAGGTAAAACATTTGTTTCGAAAACAAGACTATTTCTATATTGATCTTAAACCTAAATTTCGTCTTGAAATCTTTATAAGTTCATATGAAAAAGGACAACTGGATGTCCACGTGCAAAAAAATGAATCTAGACACAGATCTTCCATCCATTACAAGAATAAACTCAAAATGGATCATGGACCTAAATGTGAAACACAAAACCATAAAACTCCTAGAAGATAACATAGGTGAAAATCTAGGTGAACTTGGGCATAGTGATGTATTTGTAGCTATATCAACAAAGTCATGATCCATGAAAGGAACAACTGATAAGCTCACATCATTAAATTTAAAACCTTTTGCTCTGCGAAAGACAATGTCAACAGAACGAGAACACGAGCTACAACCTGGGAGCAAATATTTGTAATAGATACATCTAATAAAGGACTGTTACCCAACATATACAAAAAAACTCTTAAAACTGAATGAAGAAAACTAACAACCCAATTAAAAAATGGGCAAAAGACACTTCTCCAAAGAAACACAGATGGCAAGTAAGCAAATGGAAAGATGTTCAACACCATGTCATCAGAGAACCGCAAACTAAAACAACAATGAGATAACTTTGCACTGATGAGAATGGCCACACACCTAATGCTGACAACACCCAGCACAGGTGAGGATGGTGAAGAGCAGGAGCTCTCTTGGTCATTGCTGTCACTTTGGAAGACAGTTTACCTATTTCTTACAAAAGGAAACACACTTTACCATACCATCCTGCGACTATGCTCCATGAAATTCACCGAAACGAACTGAAAACTGATCCCCCCCGCCAAACCTACACATAGATGTTTACAACAGCTTTGTTCATAATCGCGAAAATCTGAGGCCATCCAGAGGTCCTTTAACAGGTGAATGGATAAAATGTGGTATATCCAGACAATAGAACATTATTCAGTGCTAAAACAAAATGAGCTATCAAGCCATAGAAAGACGTGCAGGAAACTTATATGCAAAGTATTAAATTAAAGAAGCCAATCTGAAAGGGCTATTGTATGATTCCCAACTGCGTGACATTTTGCAAAAGGTGAAACTATGGTCACAATCAAAAGATCAGTAGTTAGGTTTTGGGGGGCAGTGCAACTATTCTGTACGATAATACAATGGTAGATGGACATCATTACTTCAGGATGCACAGCACCAGTACTGAACTGTAATAGAAACTATGGGCATTGGGTGACAATGACATGGCAGTGCAGGCCCATCAGTCGTAATAAATGTACCACTCTGGTGCAGGACTTTGAGAGTGGGGACAGTTGTACATGGGGACTCTCTGTACTTCCTGTTCAATTTTGCTGTGAACCTACAACCACTCTAAAAATAAAAGCTTATTAATTAAAGTAAGCCAAACTTTCAAAAATATTTGTCCATGTCTATAAATGCTAGCCAAATTATTTTAATAATTTTTTTGGGGGGGTGGTCTAAACTGTTTTAATAACAAATATTTAGGTAAAATATAGAGACCCAAAATAAGATATAAAAACTTACTTGTTTTCCCGCAAATAGAAGCAGTCTAAAGAACAATATTTTGTGAACCTCAAAAAATAACTGTGAGTTGTAGCCAGTGTTTAAGACGGGGGTACAAAAGCAGCTTAAGTTTCTCCTTTGGGTGTTTAATGTACTTTTGCTTCTCCACTGCTGGAAGAGTAATCAGTGAACATTGGCTGGTCAAGGGAAGGTCAGGCTGAAGTGGTTTTGGGGATGGGGTCAGGCCTGGGAAGTGAAACACCTCAGTCCTTCTCAGTTTCAAAGGCCTATGTATGCCAGTGTGTTTCTGACTTAGTTCCATCACTACTCATTTGCACTATATTAGTTTCAATTTTCCAGAATAAATGGCATTGCACCATAATGGAGATAGATTCATAATCCTAGAAATAAAATAGATTTGATCAAAAAAAGCACTGCAGAATAAGGAATTCAGGGCTTGTATCATTTTTGTCCTCTTCTCCTCATCCCGTCTCTTAATGATGCTTTTTTAAAAAATATTTTATTTATTTATCTTTGGGGGGGGGGCAAGGAGAGAAATATCAATGGTTGCCTCTCATGAGTCCTCTGCTGGGAACTGGCCTGCAAACTAGGCATGTGTCCTGACTGGGAATGGAACTGTGATTGTGTGGTTCGCAGGCTCGAGCTCAATCCACTGAGCTACACCAGCCAGGGCTTAATGATGCTTTTTAAAGTGCAGGCATTTTAAGAGAAGCTCGATATTTCTCAGATGGACACAGAGTTCTCAGGACCAGGCTAAAACTTGCCTCTGTTGCTGAAACCCAGGCTGCAGGGTTTGGAAAGGCAGCTGGATGTTATAGGTCAGGAGACCAGGGAGATTCAGGGCCTGTCTTTTCCCTGTTAGAGTGAGATAGTCTTCCTTGCAACTGAGTGCACACTCAGTTGGTGCACCCTAGGTGCACACTGGCAAGCACATGGACGGGGCCAGGAAGGGGTCTGAGAGCCGATTTCCTTGTAGGAGCTTAAACAGCCTTGAAGTGAGCCCATACGTGGGAAGTTAGATACTATATAACACCTCCTTTTATTAAAGCCTAACATGGGTGTTCAGTTTTTGTGTGAAGTACTTTAATTCCCTGCTTCACGACTTTCAACAAGGAAGGCTACCATTGATGGGAGAGAGGAAAGGATTTGCGGCATAGTGCATTGTGACGGCTTGTGTTGCTCGAAACAACCACTAAAAACGTGATTTGCAGGAGGCACTGGTTATTAGGACAACCAATGAGTAATTTACTGTGAGAGAGACTTAGGGTGCAAAAGATCCCTTCTTTGCCACCCCGAGTGAATTAGCACGATATACACCTGCTCTACTAGGTTTCAATTAAAGAAAGGAGTTCACGTTGCCTTGTCAAGAGTATTGGTTAAGTGGAATTCATCCTCACGACCTTAATTTATTTGATAAAGAATGTGTCAGGAATAGGGCTTTACAAATACTAACTCATTTAACCTTTGTCACAGCCCAGAAAAAATGATAGTTGTTTACAGAGTCAATATAGTTATCACAAATTTTTAAATTTATTTTTGAGCCATAATTAGGGGATAGATGTTTCAGGTTAGGAATAAAATTCAGGTAAAATTAATCAGAACTGGATATACAGTAGTTACAGCAATTCTACCACTGCAGTTAAACAGGTCACCAAATCAAAGATTTTATATATATATATATGTGTGTGTGTGTGTGTGTGTGTGTGTGTGTATATATATATATATATGAAAAACACGTGACATATATATATATACACACACACACACACACACATATATATATAGTCACATGTTTTTCTTAAGTTTCCTCTAAAAGCAGACAGAGTTAACATGCCTGACCGTGACTTTCTAGACAGACTTCATTTCCTGTTTGCATCCACACAAAGAAAGAGGACTTTTTAAAATGATAGTAAAATAAAGGCATTTAATTATTTAAGCTTACAGAATATTTATAAACACTCATCTCAATATAAGACAGAGAGTCTCAGATCCCTTTGCTGAAGTTATTTTAGCCACATATCCAGGGCTTTCATCTTCCTCTTGCCACAGAAGTGGCCTGAAGAGAAAATGCAAACCACAAGAAGGTGAACACATCTGAGCAGCAATCCTGCTGATCGCTGCGCGGAGGTCAGCTGGGATCACGCTGTCTGTTGTCTCACGAGGGCTGGGAGGCTCCGCGCTGCAGATGGCACATTTTACAGGTTGTTCCCAGCAGTGACTCACACATTACGCACACCGCAGATGAAGCTGAGCAACGGCCCGAAGGCTCCTTGAACTTGAATTTCATTGTCTCAGGGCTGAGAATTCTCGTCCTGGAAGAGCACTGCTCTGCTCTGGGCTCCCTTTACTAAGCAGCTCCCTGGAACTGTCGCCTCCTCTCGGCAGCACACTCAACAAGTAAAGGGCTCCTCGGGACCTCTGTGCAGTGACAACACCACAGACAAAGGCCCCCTGCACACAGCAGAGCTCATGCCCCGTGAAGTGGCTGGTAAAATCTGCAGCTTCCAAGGGCCCCTGTCTCTTGCTAATCTGTCACCTTCCATCCCAACACTTGAGGACATTTTGTAGAGAAATCACATGATGCCAAATGGTACTTCTCCACCACAGAGAGGTAGTGGTTATCTGTGAATAAGGCCCAAATTACCTAATTTAATAGTTAGCCAATTCCTTGCCGAAAGCGGGGCTTGATATAAATTCAAATGGTGAAACTTATTTTTCAAAATATCACTGAAAGGAAAATTTAGGCTGGGTACCAGAAATATATTCTGCTCTTTTTGAGACGGTAAAATTCTGTCTCTCAGCAGACCTGAGGGGCATCTTCTACCTTTTTATTTTTCCAAAGATATATCAGGAGAGGGTAGGTGGTCAAAATGAGTCTCATGTCATAGATCCATATTCATCCTTGGAATTAAAGAACCTTATGATTTCCATGGGCATTACTAAGAAAACTACAAAATCACACCCTCCCTCGCTGCACAGTAACCCTCACCACTACCTCCTACATGGATGGAGTATGCGTTCTGACCTCCATTAGGGGAGTATTGGGGAAAATGGATGAATGAGTCCATCTCTTCCGCCCTCAAGGATTTGCAGGCTAACATTTATCTTCTTACCAGAAAGAAAAGGGAAATAATCTAAAAAATAAGACCTTCAATAATCATAATATAGCCTAAGAATGTTAGAACCAGCACGGCTAAACAAATAAAATAAAATCAGACTTTGGTCAGGTGGTCTTTGAGAAAGACCACTGTGGTGGGTGGGAGAAAGCCCTGCCCCCCAAGTTCCCATCCTAATCTCCAGAACCTGGGCATATGTTATCTGATATGGGAGGAGAGTCTTGAGATAACATTGTCCTGGATTATCTGGGTGGGCCCAGTGTAATCATAGGGTCCTTCTGTGGGGGGTGACAAGCGGGTCAGAGTCAGGAGGAGAAGATGCAAAAGCAGGAGCAGATGTCCAGATGAGATGCTGCTGACACTGCTGGCTTTACAGAGGGAGGAAGGGGCCAAAGGAGCCATGTGCCAAGGAATGCGAGTGGTCTCCGCAAGCCAGTAAAGAAATCAAATTGATTCCCCCCCAGAGCCTCCAGAAGGAATGCTGTCCTGCTGACCCATCTTAGACTTCTGACCTCCAGAACTGTAGGACAATAAATTTGTTTTGCTGAAGCCACCACATAGGTAGTAATTTGTTACAGCACGGACAGGAAACAAACACAGGCACCGAACCAGAAGCCAGACCTGGTTTCAGGGACAGGTAAACTCGATCCTTGTAATTCCAAGTTAAGCTTCAGCACTGGCCTGTTTCGATGGACTATGTCTTTGACCTTACCTCCTCCCATTCTCCTTTGAAATCATCCCACGTTGTCCCTCAAATGGGTGAACCTGTCCTTCACATAAGGGAAGATCTGCGTTTGGCTCTCTGCTAAATTCCCAGGTGCTAGACAATTCCCGAAACGTTGTTCGTGCTCAATGCAAACTTTTCGAATACGTGGGAAGTACTTTGGGGGGCAGCTGTTGCTACAGCAAACAGTGTTGGGGTCATCTCTCTCTTCCTCTGGATACAGAACATTGGCTCTAGGCCTCTCCTTGTCCCGAGTGTCTAATCTTTGTGTGACTATGAAGTTATAAAGAAAAATGAGCAGCAACTTTCATTGGGAATATTGAAAAAGATGTATTTCACTTTCTAGAGAGATTTCTGGTGAAGCAATAGAATAAATATGCTGTATTGAAATAATTGCTGAGTTGAATTATTGAAATCTAAGTTCAATACCCCTCCTAGTCCTTAGACACTATGATATTTTCTGTATTTTGTAATTCCTACACCAGCCAAGTATACACATATATTTCATAAATATTTGGCTAGTATAAAATTTATAGAACTATATCCCACAGGCAAAATTTTTAACATCTCAAAAGGCTAAGAAGAAATGGGTAGATCATAGATCTGGCTCAAATTCAGTAACTTCTTACCAGACCCAAGTTATTGCAGAGTATAAGATAATACTTATAATTGAGAAGACATTCGTGAGTTCATATTTTAAGCAATGTAACAACAGCTGTGCATAATATAATTAATACAATAATGATTAGAAAATAAGATTAGTTTTTAAACAATCATGCCATACTTTTCAGAGTCAAATGAATATTTTCTGCCTAAAGTCAGTGCTCTCGTGAAGTGCTTCAGTCATTTTAACATGGCCGCTATTACTCAGAAGATTTATATAAGTTCTTTTGTTTGGAATTGCCATGAAAGTTGGAAGAGAAAAGATATACAAACATCCAACAAGCACGAGAAAGAAAGCCCAACATCATCACTCATAAGGGAAATGTAAATCCAAACCACAATGAGATAAGTCTTCACATGCACTTGGATGGCTATTATTTAAAAAATGGAAAGTAACAAGTGTTGGCAAGGATGTGGATAAATTGGAACCCTTGTATAATATATTGCTGGTGGGAATGTAAAATGTTGCAGCCACAGTGGAAAACAGCTTGGCAGTTCCTCAAAAAGTTAAACAATATGCATGATCCAGCAATTCCACTCCTAAGTGTATACTCCAAAGAATTGAAAGCAGGCAGTCAAACAAATATGTGGACACAAATGTTCAGAGCAGCACTATTCCCAGTAGTGAAGGGTGGAAAGAACCCAAATGTCCATCGGTGAACAAATGGATAAACAAAACGTGGGGTAGCTATACAATGAAGTGTTATTCAGCTGCAAAAAGAAATGACATACTGATACATTGCACAATGTGGATGAACCTTGGAAACATCATTATAAGTAAAAGAAAGGAGACACAAAACATTGTATACTGTATGATTCCCCTTGGATAAAATATCCAGTATAGGTAAATCCACATAGACAGGAAGTGGACTGGTGTTTGTAGGGGGTCGGGATGAGGGGGAAATAGGGAATCACTGAATAATGGAAAGAGAGTTTTCTTGGGGTGATGGAACTGTTTTGGAACTAGATAGAGGTAGTGATTGTAAAAACTCTGAATGTACTAAATAAAACTGAATTGTACATTTTAAATGGTTGATTTTATATTATGTGAAGCTTAGCTCAATAAACAAATTTTTTTAATGGGAGAAGACTGTTGAATTCTCCAAGGTGACCCACATAATGGCATAGCACATTGCTTGTGGCTAGGTGCCCAGTAAATACTTATGGATTTGAATGGTAGAAAATATTCATGTCCTGTCAGTAAGTTTATTTATTTATTTTTTGGGGAATTAGTCAAGATTATTCTAGGCCATTCTGTTGAATAAGACAGGTTATCAAACTGCATCATGCCATCTTAGTTTTGAAAATAATAATGCGTAAATATAAAGTCAGAGAATGCTGCCAGAAACTCACATTGCCCTCTGCCTAGCAAACCTGAACTTGCTCTTCAGACACACCAGGCTGAATGCAGCCTCCCCTTGGAGCTTCACCCACCTTGCCCACCAGAGCTTTCCTCCGGGCCTTCCGTCTTGTACTGTTCGTGATTATCTGAGCACCTCTAATTCTGTAAGTTATCTGACTCCCCACAACAGTGTCAACTCAAAAGAAAGCAATGCCTCTAATTAACTGACACACACTTAGCGAGAAGCACCACCTTGACAGATAGAGGTCTTCAGAAGTGCGTGTCGAATGACAGAATGGAAGAACTAATGAATGACTGAATAAACAAAGTTTCGGTCTGGCTAGTGAACTAGCTCAAGGGGCAACTTTAACATCAGAATGCAACACATTTGTTTTGAGTAATACCAAAATATTGAAATGAATGTACATGCATCCAATGTAACTCTTGATAGAAACTCCCCGGCTATTGAAATTTAACGTCTGTGCTAAACTCCGTTCCACCCTTCTTTGATTGACACACCTTACCCATCCTCCCGGGGAGCCTGGTGTGCACAGCAGTTGGGCAGATGCCCCTAAGACCAACGTTTTTCAGAATAGACATGTGCTAACCCTGGCTGGTGTAGCTCAGTGGATTGAGCGCGGGCCTGCGAACCAGATGATCGAGGTTCGATTCCCAGTCAGGGCACATTCCTGGGTTGCAGGCCAGTTCCCGGCAGGGGCTAGTTCCCAGCAGGGGATGCACGAGAAGCAACCATACATTGATGTTTCTCTTCCTCTCTCCTTCCCTTCCCCTCTAAAGATAAATAAAATAAAAAAAAAAGAATAGACATGTGCTAACTTGTTCTCTACAAGGGTAAACAACGAGTCTTTGTCATTAAGGAAGAAATGTTTTAAAATTTTTGTAATCAAGCTGCCAGGGCAAATCTGTCAGACCTTTCTTATCTCCTGGGAACACCCTCTGATAACAATGTAGTTTTGTGCTAAATTTCAAACAAATCTAGGCCACTGCAGTTTTGTCAGGGGTGGGGATAGTCATGTAATTATGTGCCTTCATTCTGTCCTAACATAAAACAAGATGGAATTCTTAGCATTTTTTTTTTACCTTGGGGCACTTCTTGGAACTTGAAACAGCACGAAACTTAATGGATTTAAATAGATTCAAAGAAGAAAATATAGTGTAGTGCTCATCTAAAACTATACCAACGGATAAAAGATTTTTTAAAAGTCAGGTTTTTGAATCTGCCAGGTTTTGAAACCTAGGCCCATTCAGATGGCCAGCCATGGAGCTAAAATTCACACGACCCAAAATAGCACCCCTTCAGCCCCGCACAACTACTCTGCTTTATCTTCTTCCTAGTATTTGATCGTATATTTGTTTGTTCACTTGTTTATTGTCTGTTTAACTCAATAGGATGTGAACTCCACGGTAGCAAAGACCTGAGGCATCTTGTCCCCACCGCTCTTTCTGCAGCGAGGAGGACAACTGCCACCCCCTTGTCGCCTATGTCTCTCATCTAAATTATATTAAAAAATGGTGATCCTCACATGAACTAAGAAAGAAGTATTTCAGAGTAATTCAAAACAATAAGCTTCACGCGGCCATGTTTAACAACGGTGAATTCACACACTCACTAGCAGAACTCACTTTATTATGGACACCCTGGCGTACAGAAAGACGCCAGAGCGCCTGTGTCTCCTCACATGTGGGTAAGCCAAAATCAATGCGGAGCGTAGGCTCATTTGATAAGTTATCAACTAGTATTTGAAGGACCTGCCCAGGTAGCAGTTTAGTTTCAATTCTGAGTCATCGAATAGCACTTTGATATATCTCAAAATAAACACAATTCTGGCACAGAACTTATCCCATTCTACTGTGTGTCTGTGACCCTGTTTGGGACATGAGACCAACAATGCCCTTACCAAGTATTCTAAACAGAGCTCCCACCATGTCCCCTGACCCCTGCTTTATTATGACTGTGGTCTCCATCTCTCATTTCCACCACTGCTGTCAACTCCAGCATCCAATAAAGAAACTCGGTTTCCCCTCCCAGGCCGCACCTCTACACTCACCCTCCAGCTCCCCAGCTCAGCCCTTCTCAGAAGCACCTGACCTGATTCAGTGCAGCCCAGGGGTCCTACCACTGGCCTGGAGCTCCTCCGAGGCCCTGCGAACCCAACGCCACCTCCCAGGTACACGCAGGGTGCAGTTTAGTCATGTGAACACAACTCCATGCTATGAAAATAAACCGCTTCCTACCACATGAAAAAAGACTGCTGATATATTCCCAAATGTCTTATGGTGCTCATACACCTCAGGTCCACCCTCGACATAGGAAGAAAAAAAGAAAATCCAGTTAAAATGATTTCGTTGTGATAATATGGCATGCGAGTGAATCACTATGACCAAGTCTTGGTGGCAAGAATGAACATTTCACAGCTAGTTTGGACGAATCAAAGAACACTTTCAATAAGAGCTTGTGTTGGGGGCAGGGCGGGGAAAGGCTAGGACCTTCAAACCATTTATTCCAAGTTGCTAGGAGTTTGGCACCTCGTCAGGAGCATCTGATGTGTGCCCAGGACAGAGCGCATCTCATACTTAAAGCAGCGTACACACTACTTTCCAGTTAACTGACTGAAACATAATTTATTGGCTTTTTAAGCATTTCTAAAAGCAGTGCATGCTTACTGTGAAAAGCAAAATCCAAAAGACGTCAAACAAAATAGAAAAATATGAAGTAGCATACTAAAATGCCGCTTTCATTCCCCAGGGGATGTGGACTGACATCTTGGGACATACTCTTTTCAGACACTGCGCACGCACACACAAAACGTTTCCATAAAAATGAAACCAACTTTCTATGCCACAGTCACATTAGCTTGTTTTCACCAACAGTTCAGAATTATTTCCCTCTCCTCTGGGTGTCACGGCTGAGTTTTATTTCCACCTCCATATATTAAGAGCGGGGGATACATCTGAGGTATTTTGAAAAAGAATTTCTCTTTCTAGAGAAGGTCATTGGAAATGTTCCAAAAAATGAATAAAAAATATCAGTAGGCTGAGCTGCTTTTCAGGTTGAAGACTGATCCCTTTTTACTGCCCACTTATGACCGTATGTGATGTGCCTCCTGCCCATGGCACAATCAAATCTCCCTTGAGAAATAAGATTCCTTTAGGCAGACACTACCGTCTTCTTGATAAGCTACCCATTCAATGCACTTGTTGCTGTAATTATTACATGTTCTATCTTCCCCTGCAAGGAATCCCTACAAAAGTACACATTTTAAAACTCTAAATTTGGTTTAACGGCAGTTAAACAGAAAAAAAAAGTCATCAGTAATCACAAGATCATTCTGGGTGTATAAGGATTTTACCAACATCATCAGGCTGACAGCAACGTTTTATATTTTTTCATCCAACTGCATTTCCTTCAAACTCTTTGTCTCCTTAAACTTTATTTATTTATTTATTTTGGTGATGATTTTTTTCAACTTAATCTTTTTTCTATGTATTTTATTTTATGTAATCTTTATTGTATTTTTCCCCATTACATTTATTTCCCTTAACCCCTCTCCCCCACAATCACCACACTGTTGTCCATGGCCATGAGTCCTCCATTTTTGTTCAGTCTCTCTACTCCCTGATCTCTTCAAACTTTAAAAAAAATTATGTAAAGAGAAAGTATAAATATACCATCATGCTGTTAGCACAATTTGCAACTCGGTAGCAATGGCACAAGCAGCGAGTCAGCTGGTGTGTAGCAAGTACCTACTGTGTGTCATGTACTATGCTAGGCCTTAAGGAAAGCAAGGAGAAGACAACCTTGCCCTTGGGCAGTTCCCTAGCTGGTGGGAGAGAGGACGTGAAGGACCAACGACAATGGTGACGACACAATGGTATGTGTGCCAGTTGAGCTCAGGCAGTAACTCACCCTGCACCAGGGTGGAAAAGGATTCCCAGATGGTGGGACAAGTAGTGGGGAACCCATCAGAATTTCTTGCGGAATTAAAATGCGTCTGTCTGTCTGAGACAGACAGATGCACATTAAAATATGTCTGTCTGTCTCGCACTATTGTCTTGCACTATTGTGCACTATTGGTGCACAATAAGCCACACATCCTAAAAGACAAACAGGAACTCCCCAGGTGAAGACCAGGGAAGGAGCAGTGGGCCAGGAGAAGAACATGACAAGCAAGGACACAGAATGAAGGTGAGAGGAGGAGTCCAGGGTGCTGGGGCCCAGGACTATGTGACGAATGGTGGGTGATAGAAATGTTGGTGATGCAAGTGGGGGGAGACTGGAGCTGTGTGTGAGACCTTATCCTGAGACCTTATCTCGTGTTATCCTGAGAGCACAGGCAAGACCACTGAAGATTCTGTCAAGAACTAGGAATTCAACTACACTGCCACTTGGTTCAAGGAAAAGTAAAAAAAAAAATCATGAACTCCGGCTCATATGCATGGACCATAGGAAACCCACTCAGGCCCTCATTGGGGTCAGTGTGCTACTCGGATAAAAGGATAACAGTCTCAATTATCTGGTTTCCCAGACCACAGAGATAAGAAACAGCACAGGTAAACACCCATTTGTATTGCTATTTGATAATAGATCAATAGATATTAACTATAATCATTGTGAAAGAATCACTTCACAATATAGGTAAATCAAGTCATTATGCTAGACACCTTAAATTTATTATTATTTTTTAATTCCCATCTGAGGATATGTTTTACTGGAGAGAGAGAGATGTGAGAGAGAAACAGGGGTAGGTTGCCTCCCCTATGCGCCCTGAAGGGGGGTTGAACCTGCAATGTTTGGGGTACAGGAGGATGCTCCAACCAACTGAACAGCCTAGCCAGGACAGACACCTTAAACTTATTATACAGAGCTATATGTCATTATATCTCAATAAAATGGAAAGAAAACAAAAGAAACAGCTCATGAAAGAAGAAGAAAATGGAAGCTGCCAAATGCAAGTACCATGACGACAGCAGAGGGTGGAGGAGGGCCTGGAAACGTGAGGGAGAGTGCAGGCGCCACAGCAGCCTCAGGGTGCGGCTGTCAGTGAGGTGACTGTGAGGGTTAAATGACTTCATATTTGTAGAGATTCAAATACCATGCAGGCACTCAACGAACCTGCTGTTCGTTACACTCACAGCAGTACCAAGAACAGCCAACCCTCCGCTGAGATGAAGGAAGTGAGTCCCGGGGATGTGCCCCGGCCCCAGGCTGGTAAGTGGAAGAGGCTCACCCAGGGTGTGTGTTCTCTTTTTCTGACTCTCATTTCTCTGCACACTTTTTTTTTTGCACACTCTTCCAAATGTTAGAGTGTGCTCAATTTGGGAAAGCAAGTAAATGAGACTAATATAAGAAGATTCTTAGACTAATTCTGAGACTAATATAAGAATGATTCTCAGGCAAAACATGAATTGAAAGAAAATGGTGGTGGAAGAAGGGTGAGTTTCTTCCTAGCTGCTGGCCATCCGAGCCCTGTGCTGTTCCAGAGAGAGGATGAACCACTATGGCAACAAGCCGCCCTTCCGCGCTTGAGGGGGCCTGAGTGCACTCGGGTGCATGGGAACTTGCCCCTGATCTCTTGAATTTGCCTTGCTGCCAGCTCACACCAAATCGGATAAGCCAGAATAAAACCCATGCATCCTCCCAATGTCTTCCCTCCACCTGGCTCATAAACTTGCCTCTACCTTGGTCTCTCTCTCTCTCCCTCTCTCTCTCATTTGCCCAAAACCCCTGCCCAACGCGCCAGTCCCAACTTTGGAGCTGGATCGCCATGCTCACTCTCTATGGGGAGATGGTGAGGCTTCCCTAATCTTTCTCCTTCTGTCATTTCTTTGGGCGGGGGGGGGAGGGGTTGTACTGTCTCCTCATCTGCTCCCCACCTCCCAAATAAACACACGTCCTTCGTAGGTTTGGTCCCCAAATTAATGGACCTCTACTGAAATTTCCAGCTGATTTCCAGTCCCTCGTCACCTGCCTGTGCATCCTAAACAGACAGCTTTGGGATAACAAATGAGGACAGTTGTGTGTGTGTGGACACTGTGACCAAAGCCATTTGGCTGTCCTCCCCAGAGACAGCCCTTGCAGCCAGGACAAGTACAAGCACATTTCGTTGGAAAACAATATTGCATGCAACCCTAAGGGTGAATTGTGTTTGGCTTTCCTTCTGCATAAAAGTCAATGGGAATCAGATTTGCCAGGGCCCAGCCATCAGGAGTTGGCAAAAGGCCAAGCATCTGCGCGGGCAGACATGCTTTTCCCGTGTCAGCGCGATGTTCTCCGTGGGCAGTTAGGCTGTGCACGAGGCCACCCTCTGGAAATAAATAAATAAGAGCCCTTCTTTGCCTTAGTTTCATATCTGTACGAGCAGAGCTGATCATCTGAAATGTTTACATCGTTCACTGGAGAACTGTGAGAAATGAACTATATTTGTAAGCATTTCCAAAGATGAAAGGGATATTACTGCAGAATGTTCAGCATTCTCAAAAAAAAAAATCACTTAGCTCCAGTCCTGCATTTAAAACATAATTTTGTGGGACTTGATTTCGTTTTAAAATAACCCAGGCGCCCAAGAGTACATTAGGAGTTTTTACAGTGTTAAGGCCCCATGAAAACCTTCCCTGGAACTGCTGGGGACAAAGCCCATGTCTGTTAGCACGAGAGACACCTTTGTTTATAGAACGTGAGCGCTGTGATAAAAACTGACACAAGCCAGGATGTTGAAAAGGTAACGGTGGTGCTTCACCCCAAATGGGTGCTGCAGGGCTTCTTGTTTTCCACGAAGTCTGACTTTTAAAGACAAAGTTGGCTTTCACTTTCAACTCTCTGGCCTTTTTCAATTAGAGTTATAGTCACACAGTTATTTAAACAAATGTCTTCGAACTTCCTTAATATAAAGAAGTGAGCCTTTGGTTAATGAATGTTGTAAAATGCTCATTGTTTGAGCAAATGAATTGATTTCCGTTCTGTAAGTGGGTGTGGTGAAGACTAAAGTTTCACAGAGGAAACCTAAGATATTTTTATGCTTTTATCATGCTGACCATTTGTAGGTCAGTACTGGCAAGTCTTCCTTTTATCCCCTTACTTAAATCCCTAAGTTAAGCTGCTCCTAAAAAGTAGAAGGTGGTCGAAATTCCACTACGAAGAACGTAACACCCAAGTATGTAAAATGCAGACAGAGGCATGCAGCAGGTGATAAATTAAAGGCAAGTTGGGAGTAGGGAGCTTTAAGCAAGTCTTAGTTCATGATATGGACCCTAGAGAGTGTCTCTCCACCGTGCATAGAGGAAGGAAATACAGACTTCACCACCACTTTTATGCACCAGTCTCAGTGAGATATGTTTCTTTACTCACTGGTCAATCCAAGCCTCCAACAGCAACCATCAAAGCAATTTTGTAAATGGCACAATACCTTAATGATTCTTGAATAATGATGTACTTTCATATTGGCAACACGCAAAACAACAGAAATCTGCTGTGTCTGACCAGTTTTAGTATACGTCCCTGAAACTGACAATGGGTCTCAACAGAGGTGTGCAGTGAATCACCAGTCAACATTAAAAAAATACAACTATCTTTTTTCCCCCATGGGGGAATCTAAATATAAGTCTGGTGCAGGGGTGGGTTGGTGATGGATGGATGGATGGACAGGCAGATAGATAAAAATAGGTGATAGATAGGCCTGGATGGTTTGGCTCAGTGAGTTGAGTGCAGGCCTGCAACCCAGAGGGTGGCCAGTTCGATTCCCAGTCTAGGGCACATGCCTGGGTTGCAGGCCAGGTGCTCTGTGGGGGCCACGCAAGAAGCAACCACACACTGATGTTTCTCTCCCTCTCTTTCTTCCTCCCTGCCCCTCTCTCTAAAAATAAATAAACAAAATCTAAAAAAAGAATAGATGACAGATAGATAGGTAGATAGATAGACATACAGATATCCAGGGAGATAGATGGTTAAATAAAGAGGTAGCGAGACAGACAGACAGACACATTTTAATTCTGTAAGAAATTCTGATGGGTTCCCCACTACTTGTCTCAAGTAATATATGGCCACACCATCCCACTGCCAATAAAAACTAATTCATAGTTTCTATGTAAGTATTAGTGCGCAATAAAGGATGCACACAAGGCTTTACTTCAGCCAGTTTACCCATCAGCCCTCTTATGCCAGGCCAGGCTGCACTAGGCGGTGAGTCACGCAGAGGACAAGGCCCTGTCCCCTAGGGGTCCGTGGTCTAGTTGAAGAGGCAGACATAAAACAGCACCACAGTTGGCATGACAGGAGCTGTCGAAGAGGAAGGAGACTACTTGCTTGGATGAGAGGATGGAGAACCCCAACTCCAGCTGGAGGAACTGCAGACGGCCCCACAGAGGAGGGGGCCCTTGAGCTGGGTCTCATTTAACGTGGAGGCTTTTTGAGGGGACAACGGGGGATGCAGCCAGGGCCGTCCATGTAGAAGGCCAAGCATGTTGAAATTATGTGTGTTTCTGGGGTGCACTGAGAAGCGCGGAGTGGCCAGACCACGGCGCATGTGCATGAAGGGGACGGCGAGAAGGAGCAGGAGGCGGAGCAGGGAGGGCAGTGAGGGTGGGGGTAGGAGATGCACCCACGCAGGAGTGACGCTATATTTATAGCAGAACAAACAAATAAACAAAAACAGAATCAGGGTCCCCTCAAAGCCCCCTCGGTGACCCCTGGGGGCCCCCAGTACTGAATGCTTCATTTATAAAAGCATTTAGAGAGTTTTTTCATAAACCTCTGTCAATGACACTTTTTCAAATGATCCTCGTGACCATATTAAATCAAATATCATAAAAGGCGGGTTGTTTTAATTTTACTGTTTCCATTAAGAAGTATATACTGAGCCTAGTGTAAAAAGCATCATTTACCAAAATATTCAGCAAAGCAAGTTATCAAATCTATTTAAAGTCACTGTCAGTTCAAAATGATCTGAAACCCATTCTGAGGTGGGGGTGGGGGTGTTTGGAGAAGGTAGCATAAGGTGAAACAGGACCTATTTCTCCACCACGAAAAAGCAGGCCACCTGTGGTGAGTCACATGGGTACAGCAAATAGAGCATCGGTGTCTAACAGTGGCTCTGACCCAGCCGCTCGGCACAGATACACAATCAGGGAAGCCATAGCAGGGCTGTTTGGGGTCTAATAATGTACCTGTTCTATCACAAGCACTTGACAAGGGATGTTTAGCATCTCTTAGTAGTTTAAATCTTTACATGCTGAAAGTCTCACCAGAAATTGTTTCTGCCACTGTAGTGAATCTTCACTCAATGTTGAAATTGCCCGAGAGACACTGGGGGAGAAAACAACTTTTCTTTTTTTTTCCCCAATGTTTTTACTTAATTATTTTTCAAGTACAGTTTTCTGTCTATTACTCCCATTCCATCCCACCCCGTGCTCCCCCGCCTCCCTCCCATTTCCACCCTTCTCAGTTGTTGTCCATGTATCCTTTATATATGTTCCTCTAAATCCCTCCCCTATTTCCCCTGAAATTCCCTCCCCTCTCCCCTCTGGTCACTGTCAGCCTATTCTCCATTTCAGTGTCTTTGGTTATATTTGCTTGCTTGTTTGTTTTGTTGTTTAGCTTCCTGTTAAAGGTGAGATCATATGGTATTTGTCCTCAACACCTGGCTTATTTCACTCAGCAATTCTGATTAGGAAGCGGGTGACCGAGCCCCTCCATCGCTGCCTTATTTGATTAGCTTTCCGTATTCCCAATGGATGGATTGCAGAAAGACTGGATTCCTGTTCTGTTTGTTCCTATTCTCATATGCAGTCCGGAGCCTCTCCTCCTTTGTTTTCACCTTATTTCCTACCTGGGCAGTCTCATTCAGGGTCATAGCCTCCTATTCCAGCTGGAAACAGATGATTCCCAAGTACAAATCCTCAGCTAGACTGGCTTATTCAGGGAGAGGGAGAGGGAGGGGCAGAGAAGAAGAGGAAAGGGAGAGAAGTTGAGTGCTTACTTCTACTTGGTAGGTATTTCTGAGCGTCTATAACAGTGGTTCTCACTCTAGTTGCCCATTAGAAGATTCTGGGGAGATTTCAAACAAATACCAATATTATGACCGCATCCCAAGGACACTGATCTAATTTGCCCGGGGTGGGGCCCAGAGTTTGTATATTTTGAAAGCACTCCAGGTCGTTCTAATGGGTGGCAGAGTTGAGAACCAGCACGAAAACTCTTCAGAGGACAGAACACACGTCTATGATGTGCCCACTGCCCTCGAAATTCTGAAAGCCTGGTTGGGAAGAAAAGGCTCTAATGGGGGGATAACCTCCGAGACTTCTAGTGAGAACAAACCGAGAGGTGAGGTCTGTTGGTGCCCTGAGAAAAGGCAGGGCTTGGAGACCAGGCAGGGACATACCACGAAAATGGGGTGTGTGCTGGGACTTGAAACAGGGCTAGATTTTCATTCAGTTCCCTCTCCCCACCCATGCCGCCACCCCAGTCAAGAGCCTTCTAGGGATTTCATTCTTAAGAGTTTCTATTCTTGCCTCTGTCTCATTCCTTGTTTCCATTATTATGCCTTGAAATAGTCAGTCCTCTCCTTCACGCCTCTTCCTAAAACCTAAGGCTCCCCAAGAGCTTGTAGAATAGAAGTCAGACCTCAGCCCCTTCATGATTGGGCTGAGGCCCCCTGCTCATATGAAATGTGTGACTGTGACAGAAACACTGGACCACATCGTCTCTTACCCATGCCCTGACTTCCATCTAAGGATGTCGTCAGATCCTCAGATGTGACATCATCTTTGACAGTGATTTTTAAAAATGAGTTTCCCTTTGGAAAAAATGCTCTCAATTAATGAAATGGCATATTCAATTTCACTTTAAAACATATTATATGCTGATTACATTCCAGGCACCAGGAAGATACTGTGGAATGCATGATGGTAAAGACTGCCCATTCTCAATGGAATACGACAACATAAAAAATCCTGGGTCGAATTTTGCTATCATCAGAAAGAGCTGGATTCTAGTTTATAAATCATCCACTTCTTCATTGAATGAACTCTTACCTAGCCTCAGTTTCCTCATGTGTAACTTGGGGAAACAATATTTACTTATGGAGTAAGAGTGATTGCAAGAGTTCATGATAGAACATGTAAATAATGAAGTTGGTGCCTAGAACACAACAGACACTTAGAAAAAGTAAGCTCCTTTTCTTTCAAAACACTTAATACTTACTTAAATATGGTTTGCCTTTGTTATATATGTTGGTGAGGGCTGACCTACACAACAGAACTTTGAAATTAATTTTTTGCATATAAAATCTCCTATTATCAATTATTTTTCAACCCAATGTTTGTCTGAATTGTACAAATCTGCATATTATGCCTAATCTCACAGGTGCAGTTGATTTCCACTCATCCCCAAAGCAGGTTTAAGCCCTTGCTCCCTCCCTTCTCTCCATTATCACGTGGCGATGCTAATAATCAGCGAAATGCCCCAAAGGCTAGCAACAAGGAACAAGAAGAGAAATCCTGGGCAGAGATGACACAGATATTTAATTCCAAAATAATCAAGGTTTGATGTTCATGCAAGTGAACAGTTGCCTAGTTCCCCAAAATGGCTTTCCAGATCTGGAAATGAGAAGTCGAGAAGACTTCCAGAGAGGAAGAGTAAGGTGAAAATGGAAAGCTTTAACTTTATTTTTATTGTTGACACTATTACAGATGTCCCCATTTTCTACCCCTTTGCCCACCTCCTCCTATCCCCCTCCCCCTCCCCTCCCTCTGGCCATCACCACACTGTTGTCTATGGGTTAAGCATGTATGTTCTTTAGCTAATCTCTTCACCATTTCTCACCTGGTCCTCCTCTCTTCTCCCCTCCGACAGCTGTCAGTCTGTTCCATGCATCTATGCCTCTGTGTCTATTTTGTTCGTCAGCTTGTTCTGTTTATTAGATTCCACATGTAAGTGAGATCATATGGTATTTGTCTTCCCCTGCCTGGCTGATTGAGAATGAGGGGATTACAACAGTGATCACGAAGTCTGAGTTATCCACCTTGTAACTAGGTATCCCCTGGAGAACCTGTGGCTGATATGACCAGGAAATGCTGCATTCTATATCCCTTGGGAATTTGCAACAACATGTTAGCACAGGCAAGGAATTATATGTTAATTCCAATAATGTGCTACAAAGCCTGTTTTACACTCTTAAACTCAGCCATTTTCCAAATTGCCTGAACACTAAATTCATTGTGTGTGTGTGTGTGTGTGTGTGTGTGTGCCGGGGAATTATTGATAGGCTATGGAATTATTATGCAATGGCATATAATTTATAAAATGTTGGCTTGATTTCTCCCCTCTGCCACCAAAATGCATTCATGCTTGTTTTCCATATCTTTTTCCAATGATTCTTCTTGATCCAAGCAAGCTATTTCACAAGAATTTCTACTTTATCTTATCAACATAGAAAAATCAGAATTCATTTTATCTTTGGAAAGATGAGTGTTTGCAAAAAAATAACACTCAGAACTAATTTTGATTACCTGGAAAAATATCCAAAACTTATTTAGAAACAAAGACTTTTTCTTGCTTTGGCACACTTGTAAGCCAAGTCTGTTGGTTTATGCTCAGGAGGTCAGAATTGCTCTACAATTAGAGTAAAAACTACTAAGAAAATGTAGTGCCACGTGTAGAGTACATTTATGTTTTAACATGAACCTGTTTTTTCCTTTCGGCATTTGGTTTTAAAGCTAGAGTGATTTCCATAATAAGATTGTAATTTTGAAAACCGATGTTCTTAAAAGCAGGTTATTTATCAAATGTTTGTCTCTCCCTTAGAAAAATACATTTATGTGAATCCCAGGTGCTCAGAAATACTTACTGGATGAACTATAAAGTGCTACACCAGCACGGTGGGCTTCAGAACAAATTCAAGAGAAAATATTGTAATTACTTGTTTTGTAGCTAATAAAATGTTCAACAGTAACTAATTCTACAATATAAGGGATATTTCAGAGAATAAAATAAATTTATCTTTTAACTAAAAAGAAGATGTGTTCTAAATTTTTATTAAGTTTACTCCCCTGTATCAAGGCTGGAATCCCCCTCTCAAGAAGGCACACACAAGTACATCTATGAAGATCCATTAATTCATGCAAATCTATGTGTATATCACGTATAAATATGTGTATACAACATTATTATGTTTCTAAAAATGTCACAGTTAACAAAATTCTAGCTACTAAGACCAAGATATCATGAACACAGTAAATTAAAAAAAAGAATTTAATTGCACCAAATATAGTTTTCAGACAAGGCCAAATGTCCTAGAAAGCATTCATTTCCAAAGCAAATTAACTCCCATCAGAAGTCTACTCCATTAGGTTCTCCTGAATCACCATCCTCTGCTATTCCACTAGGGCAGCCTGAGCTGCAAAAGTAGATTCTCACACTGAGGTTTTGAACCAGTGTGAAACAGAGGTCTTGGTGCTTACACTTGCTTAGGTAACAGCCTGGCCTTGGCCAACATTACTTCAGTGCTTAGGGACGTATTTCTCTGGGCCTGGTCTTATCTTCATCTGTGTTGAAAAATTTTCAAGAGGCCATGGAAAGTCTCCTTTCTCTACACCACCCCCTAGGTCCCCCCCCCCCCCAAGGCTGAGGGTGGCGGGGCAGGAAAGTGTTAGCTGCTGTGGGGTTTACTGAACTGAAACCACATGTGAAATAGAAGAGAGTTTAGATTGGGGGTAAAACAACAACAAAAGCAGCCCTGTATTATCTCAAATCCATGGTTAGTGAGGAATTTCATGTGTGCACACATGTCATGCCTGTGTGTGTGTACACCTTTTAGTGGATTAAATGTCATCGCTGAATAGCTACCAAGGCTAGGGGGTTACACAGAAGTATTTCAAACCCAACAAGTCCAAAATGGAACTCATCGCGTTTCCCTTAAAACTCCTGTGTGTTCCGTAGCACAAGACTCTTACCTTAGATTCTCCAACTAGGAACCTGAAGGTCTGCTTTGACGGGTTGACTTCCCCACCTCCTTATCTACTTGTCATGCTCTGCTGGTGCATGTCCAGTGCATCCCTCAACCCCACCCCCATTGCACCACCCACGTCAGTTTCCAACTACCACCTGACGGCTCTTGGTTTATAACTGCTCACCTTTCCACAACGTCATCTCACTGCTATAGCCATCCTGCGAGAGTACATATTTCTTCATAATGCAACCCTGCTTCACTGTCTTGATGGCTCTTTAAACTGCCATCATGCACTGAGTCTGACCATATGCCAACCACTGTGCCCAAAGCTTTACCTATATCATCGTATTTCCTCTTTATAACAATCCTGAGATGAGTTCAATTATTGTTACCACTTATAGACAAGAAAATAATGGCTGAAGAGTTTACAGAGCTTGGTCACGGTCACTGGGACGGCAGGTGGCAGAGCCTGTTTTCATCTCAGATTAGTTAATGTTCTTGATCACGCCATCGTAAACCTTTCTTCTACTGGCTCCCAAGTAATTCTCCAGTCTCTTTTGCAAGGAACCCTTAGACAGTGAACTTCTCACATTCAGTGACTGTACATCATGGGTCAAAAGCCTCTCATCCACTGGGACAGAATGTAAAGTGAGAGCACAGTGGCTCTCACAGATGACACCGCCCCTGCCAAGTGAACGTGCCTCTTAAAACACACGGTAATGGAAACAGGTTGGTCTTGAGGAAAGAAAAATCAGCCCGACAAAGGCCACAGAACCCGTGATACCACCCTGCCCCGGCGGAACAAGGAATTACATTTCCGAACATGGGCTTTCTTCTACGTTCATCGCACACTATCCATCAGCTTTGTCTCAGCATTACTCTCCACAGCTCACCCACGAGGGCACCTGATGCAGTTCCAGGTGCAGACGAGCCAGAGACACAAACCCAGGGACAGAACAGTGTGCGCTGTGGTTGTGGTCCTAAACTTGTTTGCTAAAGGGACACGCGTACGTGTTCTAGAACTTACAGGAAGAAATGGCAACACACAAAAAGAAGAGAAGCTTAGATGTTGCTAAAACTGCCCTGATACATTTCACACACACTGTGAGATAAATATTTTATTGTTATTCCAGGAAAAGCTTTTAAAGGAATACATAAGCCAGCAATTATGGGGAAGGGACGTCTCCCTCTCAGAGATGGGAGGAAGGTCGGCTCTTGCCTGCTAAGGAGAGGGCAGACAGAAGCGCCCAGCATGCCGGCTGAAATGCGCTCGCAGACGTCCTGAGGGCCGCAGCCCCAGGCAACAACTCTTTCTTATTTGTTAAAAGGAAATGCACACAACTATCTCCTAGGCAGGCTTCTGTGTGATTTGAATAAATCAGAGGCAGTGGGCTAGTGGGCGCCCACCACTGGGTTTCTGCCTAACAAGTACCCAAACCCCCTGCAGGAAGAAGGCCCAGCTTCTCGGTAACACATGGCTTAATCGTGAGGGCTGGGGGCTCAGCTTTACACAGCTGGCCTTCGATACCCAGGCCCCAGCTCATTTCTGATTGAAACGTTTAAGCAGATTTTCAACATCATTATCTCATTTAAATTAAATTGGTAAAATTGTAGTATTCCAAGTTGATTGAGTATCTTGGTAAAATGTTAAAGGTATTTTGAGCTTTGTGTTTTTTCCCCCCTTTGGACACTTACCAGTACTATCTCAAATGCCTTCCTATGGTCAATACAAGTGATTGAAGAGAGAGAGAGAGAGAGAGAGAGAGAGAGAGAGAGAGTGTGTGTGTGTGTGTGTGTGTGTGTGTGATGGATGCTCATATTTCCCTGTGTGAGAGAGGCTGATTACAGCATCAAAGAGTTACCATGAAAAGTGATCACTGACAGCCAATTAACCATTAGGAGAAAGATGTTATTTCTGAAATATTAAAATAATGTAATTTAAAAGCCTGTTATTCTACTCATATGTATACATCCCTGCATTTGGTATTTCACCTAAAATCTGAAGTGAGACAGATATTGCTGCTTTAAAAGCCCCTCGACATGGTGCACAGACATTCTTAAACATATTGGAAGCAGAGGTGTTTTATTAAAAGCCTAAATATAAGTACAAATTATGAAAGCACTTACCCCTCTAAGCTACAGCAAGCCAAGGAGTAAATCCTAACCCTTCGCATTTTTAAACCTGCAAAAGGGCTGCTAGAGCAGCTTCATTCCTTTTCTCAAATGGCCTTTAAATAAATCCATGAGTCAGTTAAGAAAGGTACTTACTTGAATTAAAGTGAGAATTCTGCCAGGACCTCAGTATAACTAACTGTGGGTGGCAGGAGTTTTAAATGAAGCGAAATTAGGGATTTTTACTTATTTGTTTATTTATTTTCACTGACTCTACCACTGTCATTAGAGAAGCTTTGGGTTGATCTTGAAATTCTGCCTCGTCATAGGACATCATACCTACATGCTCTTACGACAAGCCCCAGTGCCATATTTTTTAATGACCAAAAATGTGGAGTATAATGCACAGACACCAGTCCAGCCTCCTTTCTCCTACACCCCACCACTATACTTGTTTTGTTTCTTTCACAACCCTAACATTTTCACCCCTAATAGCGCCCTGTTCTAGTCTATGTCGATGTCCTCCCTGCCAAAGACAAAATGATTATAGTCACAGAGTTTGGTTCCTGGTGACTTATTTCATAGAACAATGCACAACACTCTGCCTTCCCAATCTCTGTCTGCCTGTGCTACCTGAACCGAGGGCTGAAACAGCCACATTTCACAAACGAACGTGCTTTCCTAAACACGGGTGGTCTCATTGTGCAGGGCATGTTGTAAAGGAGGCGGCCTCTTTGCAGAGCTGACCGTCTCTCCAGGCTGAGAAGGGCATCTCCCTCTAAAACTGCGACCCGCAGAGCGACGGAGCTAATGAGCTGCCAGAGACGGGGAATCCATAACACGTTTGGGAGAATTCTGCATTCAGTGTCCCTACCCCCAAAGTGGGGCATAATCCCAGTGTGGACCCTGTAAAAGCACAACACAGCAAAGAAAAAAAAAGTGCTGCATGGGAAGTAATTTGTTTGCTAGTCATTTAATTTGCGTTAGAATACTTCCACAGTCATGGATCTCTAGCTGTCAAGTAAAGATATTAAAAACATTTTTAAAAGGTACCCAATTGGCCACTCATGTCCTGAAATACCCTGAAATAAAAATATCAGAGGATGCTGAGACATTTTCTACCTGCCATCCGAACATGAAGACTAAGCCTCGGACACAAGAATCCATCTGCTCTCACACAGTTCATATTGTAACACCGGAAAAAAATTTTGTTCTGCTCACTAACTCCATCTATTTTTTGCCACCTCTTAGTAAGTTGTTTCATTAACTACATGAATTTTCATCCACTGCTCTGAGCACGAAAGGACCCAACAGCACACCTCCTGCAGCCTACATAAAATAACAGTGTAGTCTTCAAAAAGGTGACTGTGGAATTAGAATCTGCGTTCCCAGGTCCTGAACTTCAAAGCAAATACCGCCCGCCTCTCGCCCAATGCAGCAGGGTGAGCACATTACATGTCTCCCATTCCTGGACCCTTCGGTGCAGAACAAGACCGACAACAGACAAACATTCTGCAGGGAAGGCTGCAGACGGCAAAGGAGCCAAGAGGGTGGGAGGAATGCATGCCTGCTTTACCTACCGGCATTGTCCATGTCTCAGGAGTGGCGAGGCGGTTCTGTAGCCTGGCAGCCGGGAAGCCCGGCTCTCCTCCTGGCTAACGAAGCACCCTGCCCTTCTGCCGATTATCAGTCCTTGTGGGCACGCACAGCATACTTCATGCACTGTCTGCAAGAGACACCGCCAGGAAATTTATATCTCCGAGGATGACAAACAGCCATTAGCTCCATTACAGGCTGATTAAGAGAGACCGAGCCTATCAAGTGGATACTCGAGTCCACAGGGGTTTTCACCTCGGTTCTAAGCAAAGGAGGAAAAAAAAAATCACTGCCATGTGGAGTGTATTGCACATTTCAGAAAAGAAGTGCACATGCTATGCAGAACACAGCGCTGTTCCCAAAGATGCCAGAGCAAACACGAGCAGGAGGAGGCAGAGATAATTAAAAGGTAGAAAGGAAGCTTGAAAAATACAATGAACTCCCCTTTCTCTGGGGCTGGTCTAAATGTGGTCCAGCCTTTACCACTGATATCACTGCATACCTGGGCAACTTTTCCATGTAAAAGTTTAAAGTTTTCTTTTAAAAGCAATTTAATAGATATATTTATTGACATAGTCTTCTTTCTCAGAGAGAGAGACAAGGACAGAGAGAGATAGAGAAACATCAATGTGAAAGAAACATCGATTGGTTGCCTCCTGTATGAGTCCCGACCGGGGACCAAACCTGGAACCAAGCACATGCCCTGAGCTGAAATTGAACTGTGACATTTTGGTTTATGGGACAACACTCCAACGAACTGAACCACACTGGCCGGGGCTGACGTTTTCTTACAGTTGCTATTGTTATTGTTGTTGGGGGCAAGCAACGAATTGCAGATAAAGCATTTTAAAATAAAGGCCATCTTCAATATTTCTGCTCTAAGGATATGCGAAGAAGCTGAGTCCTGTCATTCATTTTTAGTGTTTTCATCATGACCAGTGTTTATGTTTCCAGTCAGACTCTCTGCCTGCCTAGCCTAGCAGAGAAATTCAGAGGAATTTTACCAAATGCCACTCATAATACAAGGCATAATGATCACAAGATGTTAAGGGACTCTAGAGCGTGTGACAATCTGTAGCCAACTTAGTAACAGAAATCTGAGGATCAAGACAAATGCACTCACTAACGCAGGAACACCCATCTCTCTTCCATTCTTTAGTTTGGCTGTGGATGGATGACCCTCCCAGATACCTGCAACTGCTTCCAGTATCGCGGCACAAGGATGGGCAGATGCAGATGAAATCGTATGTCGCATCCTGTGGCTGCTATGATATTAGAATGTGGGAACAGCATAACTGCATTTTCTCATACGGTAAAAAAAATCACAATGGCTTCACCTGACCTACGATACAATGAGTGCAGAGTAGATTCTACAGGTTTTAACTTGGACACGTTTTTAAAAAACACTTCTTAGTGTAGTTGTTCTACCAGGCTTGCTGAATTTGAAATGCTATTAATTTATTTAGCATTTCTTTGTGCCGCTGGAATTTCTAGTGACAAAGCACTTGCAAACTTTTTATAAACCAGTCTTCCATTTCAATAGCTTATAATATTTTTTTAATGTAACTTCAGGTTTACCTAGAGATTGGGGTTCCCCTACTGTTTAAGCAGAATACCTCACTTGCGAAATCAGTACCAGTGTAGAAATACTTTCATCACAGAAAAGTTGAATTTCTCAGTGATTCTGCCCTGAGATGTTTAGTCCCATTATTTTAATCCTGTCACACAAAGTTGAGGACCTATCACTCTATCAATTTAAAAAAAAAAATCTTCCTAAGTTTTTAAAGATGCCTGACTCCCATAGGACTGAAATTGCTGAGGCTTCCACACCTCAGCATCTCATCTCCATGTCCTGATGCAGACCGCCAACCACTCAGACTGTTACCAGCAGAAAATCTAGGGCAAACTAACTTTTTTTTTTAAAAGAGAAGAGTTAGGGAAATACAAAATATACAAGGGAGAGGAAATACATCGTGCGGTCTGAGGTTTTGGGAAGGAGCACCTCAGAAGTGTCACCTGCTGGCAGTGCCTGTTGACAAACAGGAGTAGACTTCTACTGGCTGTGCACACAGTGCGAAATATGGCTTTTAAATATTGTTATCAATGCAGTCAGTTCCCAAATTACAAATGGGTTGTGGTCCAAACGTTAGTTTTATTGGACATTTGAAAAACACTTTTCCTCACAAATCCTGACTGGGTCCCAAGGACAGAGTCTTAAACACCGCTGAACGCGTGATGTGCTGTATGCAAGAGCCACAATATCGTGCACAATTCCAAAATCCAGAAAGCTCTGAAAAGAATAAGGTGGTTTGGGTTTTTCTTGGGGGTAGGGTTAGTTTGGCTCTAAAATGCATCTGTGTCACAACCCGAATTGGACTGATGTGAGGCTAATTAAAATCTTCACTTATCCCATTTAGGATGAATAATCACGTTTTGCTACAGAAATGTTGATGTTATCAGTTATGGAAATCTGTTTAGACCCTGCTGGGGTAAAATGTAACATATAACATCGGCGTTATATATTTGCTTTCAAAAATACAAAAATCCTGAATTCAGAACCATGCCACACTTGCCCCCACCGTTTTCAGAGGATGGACTACAGCCCTTCAGTACAATTTTGCCATTTAAAAGGGTAGAGAGTAATCTTTTCTAGTGTTTTGCCACAGGATCCCTTCCTTAGTTAGGAACCCACTCTTCCCTCTCTCACCTGCTAAGCACCCATGACTCTCTAACGACCAAGAACCCAAGAACGTAAGACATAAACAAGGGGTGAGCCACAGAGAGAGAGGTCTAAAAATAATGAAACTGATGCTGGGTGTCTATTAGGGACTGGATGCACAAAAACTCCACAGATTGCCAAGGGCACATCTGCTTTCTGTCTCCCTGCATCGCCGCCAGCACCACCACCGTCCCCACCTGGCAGGAGGAGAAGGCAGCCTGACAGGGGACAATCCCGGTGAGTGGAACGTCCTTCAGCTCCAGAGAGAATCCGCTCCCTCCCCAGGCCCACAACTAATATGCTGTCGCTGGGCAATGCATGAATGTAAAATGTGCACCAGGCCATTTCCCATTGTCCCACAGAAGCTGTATGGCATAGTAGAGGCATCAGTGAGCCTAACGTTTGACATTGTGTTTTAACTATGAGGTTAGTTCCTATTTTTATTAAGTTTCCCACATTCTTCAGCTTTCTTAGAATCAGGACTCATCTGTTTGAGGCCAATGGTAGTTGGGAGCACTTGCATCCAACATACCCTCAGTGCTATTCCACCTACAGAAAGGAGGTTGCCGCCCATCACTGTCGGGATTTTAAAGGGTGGTTTGTCTGAGGCTGGCTGTAAGGCGTCTATGACTCTGGGTCTGACCAGCTGAGGCAGAAAGGGCAAGGCTACCAGGGGCAACCAGCACAACATTCAGATGCACCACCAAGCCCCTGGGGATAGATAGCCTGGTGTAATCATATCTTTTCCCGAAGATAACCTGGCCAAGATTGCATCTTTCTCTTAAAAAAAAACTTTATTGCCATCCCTCTCTTTCTTTCCCAATTTCAAAGAAGAGAATGTCATTAGCTTCTTAGAAAAGTTCTTATTTCATATTATTTCTTAACTTTTCTGTGACAAGTTATTTGGATTTTGAGGACACAGGGAAGAGCTGAGGGCTGTCGGCAATCATGCCCTGTCTTTTTTTTTAAAGATTTTATTTATTTATTTTTAGACAGAGGGGAGGGGAAGAAGAAAGGGAAAGAAACATCAATGTGTGGTTGCCTCTCACGTGTCCCCTACTGGGGACCTGGCCTGCAACCCAGGCATGTGCCCTGACTGGGAATCAAACCGGGAACCCTTTGGTTTGCAGGTCGGCACTCAATCCACTGAGTCACACCAGCCAGGGCATGCCCTATCTTTTTTTACCTAAATCTGAGCCCAGGTAGACCAAGACCCATTCAGATGGATGCCATGGAGAACAAGAGGCAGGAACACTTTTCTAAGAGGTGTAGCAACTCCAAAATCATAGGTTAAAAATATAATGGTTTATATTTGGGGGGACCACCTGGTTTAGCTTTGGAGGGACCAACTGGGATCCTTCTCTGCAAAGCTAGACTTGGTTCCTTAGAATGAAAAAAATAAGAGAAGAAATTGCCCACATAGTCACATTGCCTGGCCCAGCAGATCTCTTGGAGACCCAGATCAGCCCATCAGCCCTTCTCTCTTTCTGACTCATAAGAGAGATCAAGTGCCAGAATACCAGCTACCATTCAGGAAGTGGTCAAGCTCCCTCCCAGAATCTGTCCCCTGGGGGACAGATTCTACTAGAAATCTGTTCTGAAAAGACTTGGCCACTGTTTTTACAAGAACAGCAATCAGATACACATAGTATCAATGAGCAAAGTGCTTGGATTTATAACTCTCTTAAGTACTAAACCAAATCCCTCAACTATTAAAAATAAAAAAGTTCACAGGAGAAAGTTTTGCAACAGAGAGTATTTCCTGGAAAACACTGGGCAAAAACCAAACCAACCCATTACCCATTTAAATAGCATTCTATTTTCTGGGTTTTAGGACAACAGTTACATGGCACGACACTGTTTCTGATTATTCCTAACTATTTTCCTTTCTTGATTTCTCTTCCAGGGTCATGGGGGAGGATGGGTCTCCTGAATTACTCATTAAAGTTTGTTTCTTTTCTTTTGTACACAGGCCTTCAAGTGTCTTCTCTTCACACGGGCTGAAATAACATCTTAAAGCAGAGGCCGTGAAATGTTTCAGGATCTTCAGAGCTCTGCCTGGCGTCTGGACCTGGAGGAGGCTGTAGCCATTGGCCAGTCTTCTGACTTGTCTGGACTTTTGGTCAAGGTGGTTTGGGGAGTCCTTGCTCGGATACCGCGCTTCTGTTCCAAACACACAGTGACGATAGATAGACTATTAAATAGGTAAGTCCCAGCTGGGCTTGAAAAGCTAGAAGACGACCTCCATGAAGGAACAGGGGCTCTTCCCAGTCCCTCCCAGACTGATGGTTCTACAAAGAAAGGGTGTGATGTTTCAGTTGTCTAGACAGCACAGATGAGCAGAGAGGTGTAGGCTGGATCTTAAAGAGCTGTTTCTACAGACGGCAACCAAAAATAGTTCCTTCACAGGACACCTTGGTGGTTCTCACCAGACAAGGTATCCTGTGCTCTGAGTGACGCAAATTTAAGAGGCTGAACATTAATTTAGTAACAAGATAACAAGATGTCTCCTACCCTGCAAATGCCTTATCCATCATAAATTGATTACCTCTGCTACAGTAAACAGTCCATGAAATCCGGGATCCACTTAGTCCTGGTATCTTTGAGAGGACTCCTAAGTGCTCAGCAGTTGTGTTTAGAATGATACCTCGCCACCTAAGGGGTGTGTCGATAAAGAAACAAACACCGTGGTGCAAGCAAAGGCCCACTCTTAATTCCAGCCATTTCACCAACTGGGAAACCCCATCACGCCTATACAGGACCAGTCACCTTTTCATTCATTCACCAGTTTCCGCCTGATCTCCTTAAAAAGCCCAAAGAAAACTTTGTGCCCTCCTACACAAGTACACTCTGCCATCTGTTAGTAAACACTGGCTAAGTACGAATACTTACTGAGCCATCGGATCAACTGGAGAAACGATTCTGCGTCACCACTGTCTGTATTTCCTCATCCAGGCGCACGTTGAAGAAAGAGGTGGAGGCCACCTGCGCTTTTCGTATCAACCCAGAACACCGGGAACAGCATGCTCAGTCCACAAAAGGTAGCCAATGCGTGTCTGGCTGATTCAACTGGGAACTAAGTTCTCAGCCTTTTCTCATTAAAACCATTGTTCCAAGGAAGGCCCAGAGAAGATCCTACCTATTAATCAGGGAGCCACCTCCCTCCCTGAGCTCACCAAACTTGGCACAAGGAGCAGGGAACATCAACACAAGCCACCCAAATGGCTCCAGAAGGACTTGTTAGGGCCCCAGCAAACATCTAGCTGCAGGCTTTGAGGACTGTAAGGCTGAGTGATTCCTCCAAGACAATTGTGGGAAAGTTCCTGGGAGCCATGGGGCAAAAAAAGAGATGAAACATTTGCCTTTGAAATGAGGAGCAGAACAAGGAGAGACACTGGGTACCAGGCAGGGTTTAACCAGGTTCTAACTAAGAGCAGGGAAACGGGCCACAACGGGGAGCTCTTGCCGTTGTTCCCGGAGAAGTAATCAGCCCTCCTCCGACTGCCCTCCAGACCTGACTCACAGTGCTCCTTGCAGCTCGCTGTTCCCATTGCCTTTCATCTGTATGAGCTGCTTGTGGTAACTATACTACAATACAGGCCCACACATTTGGTAGCTTATAACAACCTAAATTTATTCTCACTGTTCTGGAGGTGGTCAGAAGTCGCAAATGAGTCCTGAGGGGCTAGAGTCAAGGTGTCAGCAGAGCTAACTCCTTCTGGAGGCTCCCGGAGGCTCCCGGAGAGAATCCGTTCTTTGTCTCTTCTGACTTCTGGAAGCAGCTGGCAGCCCTTGGCTTACGGCCATTATCACGCCAACTTCTATTTCAGCTGTTGCATTGCTTTTTCTTCTTCTGATCTCCTTGCCTCTCTCTTACAAGGACCCATGTGATTACATTGACCTAAAAAGAACAATCCAGGATACTTTCCCCAACTCAAGACCCTTAACTTGATTGATTCTATAAAGTCCCCCTTTCCCATATAATGCAATTTATTGACAAGTGCTGGTGATTAGGATGTGGTGGCCATTTTTCAGCCACCACATTATCGTCTGAACAAACTACATGTCATTGCGCAAGTCATCTTAATGAAAATCCACTCTCACTGGGAACTGTTGAGACAGCCAAGGCCCCCTTGCTGCTCCCTGGGCGCACCTGAGGTTGGGTAATAGGTAGAAAATGTGGTAGGTGGTGGGAGGGGTGTCAAAGGGGCACCAGTAGTGGGATCTGCTCAGGTAATGAAAGAGTACTTGGCAAGAGAAAAGAGTGGGGGAGTTATAAAGAAGAAAGCACTGGGGGCCTCCTAAGAACCTAACTCCATATGACATTCAGAAGGCTGGGTCCAGGATGCCCCTGAGGCTATCACGAGGAGTGTTGAGGTCAATGCCAGATGCAGAGTTTAAAAACCAAGTGCACAGCTGAAACTGTGTGTTATGTGAGGGAGGATGGGAGAATCAGATCCCCCAAACCCTGTATCACTGGCTCCCCATCAGCAAATACAGACAGCAGAACAAAAATCCAAGGGTCAGAACTCAGCAGAGACGACACATGCAGTATGTCTTATTCTGACCTTGTATGCCTGCACTGGTGCGTGGATTGTAGGAAGTAGGGATTTCACTTTACATTTAGGAAGATCTATAGGTACAGGATGCTATTCACCTTGAATAAAAGAAATCATATTTAACCATTTTAAGTGGTTAATTTAATGAAAATGCATGAAGACTTCACCACTTTCCTGGACACCAGGATTATGTTTCCATGGTTCAAGCAGAAAAAGCCACACCACTGAGGAACACTTGACCTCCACTCCATAAAGGAGGGAACCGCTATCAGCTCGTCAGTGCACTTCTCTCCTCTCTTGGAGGGTAGACCGAGGAACTGCCTTCCTGGAGGTCATTCCTCTTCCTCCCTGACAATGGGCTTTCCTGAGGTAAAAATGAACATGCTCTTCCACAATAGGGAGAGATCACAGGAAAGTCAAGTGCAAGGGGTAGGAAGGAAGATCCAGAGTGTACAGCAGAGTAATGTAGTCTTCATGCAGACACTGGCCGAGGGGGCGGGGTGGGGGAGGGCAGCAGGGAGCGAAGGAAGAAGGAAGACAGGAGCGAGAGCAGCTCCTACAACAGTGGGACTTGGTGGCCCAGGACCAAGACAGACAGAAAGCGTGGGGGCCACCCGAGTGAGTTCACAGGTCTCACGGCAAGCCCTCAGTGTTGGGTGCTGGGACTCTGAGAGAGAGATTTGGTATCTCTACAGCCCTTCACTTGCTGAAAACCTACTATCTTGTCCCCTCAAACCTTTGCTGTAAATATGTGTTACTGATACTCTGATACAACTCGACAAGGACGACACACACAGTACGTCTTATTCTGACCTTGTAGGCCTGTGCTGGTGCAGGGATTGTAGGAAGTAGGGATTTCACTTGACGTTAAGGAAGATCTACATGTAGAGGATTCTATTCATCTTCAGGAAAAGAAATCATATTTAGCCATTCATTGAAAATGCATGAAGACTTCACTACAAACTTAAGTGAGACCGTCTCTTTGCTAGAGAAGCCCAGACAGAGGGGACCCTCTACCACAGAATAAGCAATGAGGGGCAAACCTTTTGAGAAAGCACGATCTGCCTAGTGCACCGCCCTCAGCCTGGGACATGGAATGTACCCTAAAACCACAAAGCATCAAGACTGAGAAGTGACAAGGAATTCAGTGATACGTTTTGCTGAGGACAGGAAAAATAGTTCTCATGGTCAATTTTGCAGGACCGATGACCAAGATTCAATTACCATTTGCCTAGTGCTATAAAAGATCCGCCATCCATTTGAGATAGTTAAATTAAAGCACTTAAGTGTGATGGTTAGTAAACTGTGTTAACTTTATATAATTTCTGCAGACTGGATTCTCAAATGTGCTCTTCTTCTTTACAGAACTATTTTAAGAGCCCCCAGTAGCTCTCGGTTACATAAGAAATAGTTTGAACCATGGGAGAACTTACAAGGAGTCTGACAAACTCTTCCTCTAAGTCAGTCTACCTATAACCCACCTACTCGTAGACAGGAAAGGAGTGGGAAAAGGTTGCAGAATTAACATTAAAATAGTAACATCAGCATGCAATGAATCACCAGTGTGTTTATCTTTAGAGGGCTAAATTAAGTAGAACATTCTGGCAACATTTTTTTTTTTTATTCTAACAGCATTCTTTCTCTCCTCAAAAAAACAACAACAAAACAAACTCTAGTCCTCTTCATGGGAGCCTTTGCTGGGGACTGGAATTAAGGTAGGGCACTATTCCCTTACATTGTAGATGACATTTTAACTGTACAATATAAAATGTAAACATCAAAATAAAATACACGGCATAAAACTGATGCCAGCTTCAGTTTCCTCAAAGCATCCTGCAGCGTTTGCTCTGGGCACATCTTACAGCTTGCTCTGTGAAAGACTGAATTAAAAATATGTTAGCTCATCAGTCATTTGAGTCTGGAAACATTTAAATAATTAAGCTCCAAACCCAGTCAGCAACACAGAATGCTTACGACCCTGGAGACGCCCTGGGCCTTGCCGGCTCTGCCCCACAGATCAAAAAACTCCCCCAGAGCCAAGTAACGGTGGCACAAAACCCTCCACGTAGTTTCCTGCGGAATGAAGCTAGAATATCAGAAGTTTATCGCCTGTGCTCCTTGCTTTACCTAGTTAACCTTTAGCACCTCACTTGACATAGTTACCTTAGTTCATGTATATTTTAGTGGCCATTATCTAATCATCCCTATTAATGGGGAATATCATTCCTTGTCCATCTATATTTTCCATCAAATGCGTCACACCTTCTAACCGTTTCTAAATTTGTTCTTACTACCAGAATCTAAAATGGACTTGCTTCTAAAGCCCTGTTTGAAAAGGTAACAGGAAAAGACTGACGTTAGAAGCTGTTATGTCCTTCATGAAATCATTATGTGATGGTCTTCATTTCAGAACGTCTCCCCTACGCTGATGGGTTCGCAAAGGAGCTCTGCTAAAGCAAGCTGATGGGAAGCAGAGAGCCCCAACGATGTCAGCCACCCCGTGGACACGACTCGCCCCACCCACAGCCTGGTTAATGAGAGCTAAGCAGGGCCAAGTCCGCTGTCCTGGCTCCAGCACAGTCTCCGGACACAGGGGCGGGAGCCAAGCCTCCCCTGCCCAGAAGCGCAGGCCGCTGGCTCCGTGCCAGTTGACGGCAAGCTCTAGAGGACGTAGAGCTCGGCCAACTGGGTCTAGCCAAGGCCAGCGCTCGGGCAGAAGCCGGGCTTACCCCCTGGACCATGACCAAGTCAAGGGCTTTTCCTATCTCAGTTCCTGGGAGGCAGCAGCGACACCCTATCTTCATTTAAAAGATAGTTAGTGGCATGCAGCCTATGGCCAACTTCTGAGTATTGTTGCCAAATTCCACCGGAATATTTTCATTGGTCCTAAACGCGCGTGGTTAACCTCGAATGCCTTTTCAGATGAACAGCTGTCAAAAACACACACTTATTTTACCAGTTCACTCCATCACCACTCACTGGGCACAGTGCAGGCAGGGCACTGAGCAGGCTACTAGGGACTTCACAGTGGACAGGCAACTGCTACAAGGAGCCGCCATGGGCAGAGAGGTGGGCCCAGTGCAAGAGTACCAATGGAAGTCCACGACCCCTATGTCCAACATTTAGAAGGTATAAAAGCAAGCTAACAGACTGCTAGTTAAAATATGTTCTATCCTCTAACCTCAGCAAATATACCTTCATAATGGCCTGGAACATGGCCACACCGAGAGCGGCTCTGGCTCTCACACCACACTCGCATCCACATACGTGCTTTCTGTCAACACTCCTGACAAACAGCCATCTCCCGGGACCCCTGTAATCCAGGGGCACGAATACCAGCGCTCAGGCTGCCCACACTCTCATAAAGGCGGGGCTAGGATACCAGCCCAGGTGGGCCCTGGAGGTGGGCTGAGGGCTGTTTGGACCAGGAACTCCGGGATCTCAGGTACCTGGGGCGTGGCCAAGGGGAGCAGCCTGGGCTCTGGTGGCACATCCCCCCCAACACATGATGACTGCCGGCGTCTGACTGTCAGAGCAGTACTGGGGCGCCATCGTCCACACCTGAGTCTCCTGAGAAGTCCTTAATACCATTTCGCCTTTGCCAGCCTTAAGCCAGGGGCCCACGGACATCGAGGCTGTGTCCTGCCTCCTAGAACCTGCAGCCTCCTCAGGTCTGTGGCTCCGAGGGCCACACTCCCGCTGCCCTCACACCCCCTGGACTGGGGAGAGGCTGCCTCGGAGCCCCCGGTCTCCCTACTTCCTTCTCTGCTCTTGTGCCACCCGGTGGGGCAGGGCCCTTGGAGACACGGAGGCAGCTGGTCTAGAACACCACGCAGATGCTTCTTTTCCTTCCTCAATGTGTTTGACACAGGGTCACGCCAGAGTGCCCTAGATGTGTCTGGGTCTGTCTGCCTCCAGGGTGACCCTCCAGCAATTCTTTCCAGTCTTTTACCTGCCGCCAGGCCTAGGCTTTGGAACTCGACAACCAGGAGTTGGCTTCCCTGTGCTCTGCATTCTGCTCTGTCCCCCTTTCCTAAGTTAGTGAGCGCAGAAGGCCCCAGCTGTCCGGGCCGAAGGAGACATCACAAGGGCCAAAGAATTACAGGGAGGGCGGAAATCTGTTAATATTTTAAAATATTGTCTCAAAAACTTACATAAATTATGGTAAGAAATGCTGTCCTCCGTACACAGCTATAATTACCCTGGCTGTCGGTGGGATATAAATGTAGGGTTTTCTGCCAGTGGGTGTGGGTCTGCTCCACCTCGTCCGTGGTCTCAGCCAGTCCACCTGGTGACAAGCACATGCACTGGCAAGATGGCCATCTGGGCTTGAGGGACAGGATGAGGCCACACAACAGCAGCAATTAATCCACCCACACAGAGACTCCGGCGAGGACCGTCCTTGGGAACTGAGTTTCTCCACCACAGCCACCTCCGCTGGTAAGGCACAAAGCTTTTTCCTGCTCAGATCTTCAGCTACAACATGTGACACAGCTTGTCGCTGTTACTAAATAAATAAATAAAAACGCAACCCCTTTGAAAGTTGAACTCCTGGAGTGATATTTAAACCTAAAAAGTTCCCTGAATGGCCTCCGCTCGGTGGCGTTTCCTCCCCTCCTCCGTAGCAGCACCCACTTGTGATCGCAAATGCCTATTGACTGCGCACTCCAGAAAACGGCAATTAGCTTTCTAGCACCGATTTCTTAGCGAGTCACACAAATACCATGGGGGAGGTGAAATGCTATGTTCTCCCTGATTAGTGTCTTAAAATAACAGATGTGAGCAGCCGCACGCTGGGAGACATTTGCTCCAGAAGAACATTTAAAGTCAGAGACTGGCATTCTCCTCTGACAATTCAACCAGGGGGACCTGTGCGAAAACTATGTTCTTGTGAATGTCGATCCTTCGGCCTCGCCGTGGTGAGTTCCTTAAGGAAATCTGCAACACATTGCAAGTTGTGGTATAGTCCCAAATACAGTGAAGGTACCCCTGTCAAACCTATAAGTTTTAATGAATGGAAGACCACCCAAAATTCCAGTGCTCGTGTAAATTAAACATATTTTCAAATCAGTACATTTTCTTTCACCACTAAGTACGGGCAAACTAATCTGTTGTAAACGGTTGCCATGAATTTTAATCGCTGAGCACAGAGTTTTAGTGACTATAATAAACTCAACCTGGGCACGATTACTGCATTTTTAATACATTGTTGGGTTAGGCTACAGACATTTGTCTAGGAATTGTTCGTCACTCTTATAAGTGAGATTTGCCTGTCATTTTCCCTTCTGGCTATAGACTGAGCTGGGACGGATTTCATCATTTTCTATTACATAAAATAGTCCATGTAATGTTAGCGTTGTGGATTGAATTGTGTCTCATATGCTGAAGTTCTAACCCCCCAGTCTGGCCGACTGTGACTGTATTTGGAGACTGTACTTTTAAAGAAGTGATTAAGTTCAAATGAGGCTTTGGGGGGGCACTCTAATCCACTCCGGCTGGTGCTCTTACAAAAGCAGATACTTGCACATGCAGAGACATCCCACGCCAAGAGGAAAGACATGCGAGGACACAATAAAAAGGTGGCCATCTGCACGCCAAGGTGGCCCTGGAAGAAGCCAAACCTGCCAACACCCCTGATCTTGGATTTCTAGCTTCCAGAAATGGGAGAAAATAAATTTCTGTTGTGGAAGTCATCCAATCTATGGTATTTTGTTATAGCAGCCCTAGAAAACTAATATAATTAGAATGACTTGTTTCTTAAATGCGGAGTTGAACTCACTAGCAACATCTTCTGGGTCTGGTGAAATATTTTGATCAGTGATTCAAATTAGTTAATAGTTATGGGACTTGGTGAATTTCTATTTCTTCTTGAGCCAGTTATGGTTCAGTTAATTTTTTTAGGAACGTGCATTTAATCTGTTTTCAAGGTGACAGAAATCAAATTGCTTATAATATACCCTTGCCATCTTTCAATCCCTAGAGCCTGTAGGGAGCTGTTCCTTTTCCATTTCTGATGTTGTTTATTTCTTCCCTCGCCCGTGCACATATCCAGCTGTGTCCTTTCCACTAGTCTCCTCACAGAACCAACTTCCGGCTTTATTGATCCTCGTATGTTTGATTTCTCTTTCATTAATTCTTACATGTATCTTTATGTCCCTCCTCTGTTTCTTTCTCTGGGTTTATCACACAAAAGTCCTCCTCTGAGGACTGACATTTCAGACATCTGGCGTAAATTAATGGTTTTCAAACTCTATTCTGCAGGATCCTGTGATATTCTTTGGGGGCGACTCAGAGATAACCTTGCCACTGAGCAAGCTTGGCTGTTCTAATTAAAGCAGCTAAACTTCTACCCGTCTTACATGCAGGACTTCGTAAAGTCTGGGGATAAACTGGCCGCATTTTCTAAATGAGAAAATGTTTTTGAAGATGAAAAGACTACTGGAGGGCTGGGCCAGTGAGCGCTATTTCTCCCATATTATGTAACTCTAGTACCGAGAGACACACATATTTCTATTGACAAGGTAGTGAGTTACTAGGTGCCGATTTCTAGCTAGGAAAACTGCTCACGTTTGTCAATGCCAGAACCCTTCTAATTTGGGATCCTGTAATTCTATCTACACTTATAAGATCAATGATATTAAGAATAAAAGGATTTACAGGATCTTCCACTGCCAGTAAGATTTAGAATTTGTGCTGAGTGTTGCACTAATTTTCGACTCCAAATAACCCTTCAAGTAGAGTTTCCATGGGGCAGATGAAAGGAGAGCGTTTCTTAACTTCACTACAACTTTCTTGCTTTCAAATGTTTCACTGCTTTGTTGAATATCTCCATGAAAAAGTATTCCAGCTTTTTGTAAACAGACTCCAGACTTAATCTTTTAATTTAACCTTGTGTGAATTGCTAACAGGCTTTTGTATAATTATTCAATTATAGACCACAACCATTTCATGATACTGAGAAATGAATTGAGAATAACATCAGATCTTTTTTTTTTAGGGTAAAACTTTGGATAATATTAATCCATCCAATATACATCTTTGATTCCATGGGCAGAGTAATTTTTTTATTCTTATTTATTTTGTTACAGTTGTCCCAGTTTCCCCCCTTTGCCCTCCTCCACTCCGCCCCACCACCCACTCCCACAGTCCATCCCCACACTGTTGTCCCTGTCCATGGGACAGGGACATGCATGTTCTCTGACTAGTTCCTTCTTTCCACCCTTCCTCCCTTCTACCCTTCCCTCTGACAGCTGTCGGTCTTCTCCATGTTTCCACGTCTCTGGTTCGATTTTGCTCATTATATTGTTCATTAGATTCCTCTTATAAATGAGATATGATATTTGTCTTTCGCCACCCAGCTTACTTCACTTAGCATAATACTCTCCACTTCCATCCTTGCTGTCACAAAGGGTAGGAGTTCCTTCTTCTTTCTTTCTTCTGTGTAGTATTCCATTGTGCAAATGTACCACAGTTTTTCAATTCATTCATCTACTGGTGGGCACTTAGGCTGGGTTCCTAGCACTTGCTATTGTAAATAATGTTGCTGTGAACACTGGAGTGCATAAGATCTTTTGAATTTGTGTTTCAGGATTCTTAGGGTATATTCCCAGCAATGGAATCACTGAATAAAAAGGCAGTTCCATTTTTAATTTTTTGAGGAAACTCCATAGTGTTTTCCACAGTGGTTGAACCAGCCTGCATTCCCACCAACAGTGCACGAGGGTTCCCTTTCCCCACAACCTCTCCAGCACTTGTTTGTTGATTTGTTTATGATGACCATTCTGATCAGCATGAAGTGGTATCTCATTGTGGTTTTAATTTGCATCTCTCTGATGGCTACTGATGTTGAGCATCTTTTTATATGCCTGTGGGCCCTCTGTATGTCCTCCTTGGAGAAGTGTCTGCTCAGGTGCTCTGCCCATTTTTTAATTGGATTGTTTGTCTTCCTGGTGTCGAGTTGTGTGAGTTCTTTGTATCTTTTGGAGATTAAACCCTTGGGACAGAAATAGCTTATACACTTACCTATATGACTGGGCATTCATTGTCAAAAAATAAAGTGTGGTTTCTTTGAAAAACTGCAATACTGTAGAACAGGACCGAGTCTTCATTACACCTCTCTTTTTTTCATACTTGCAGCTAAGTAATTTGATTTAAAATTTAAAATAATTATCATGTCTTGCCACCCTAGCTAATAGATGATTATCTCTCTTCCAGCAGATGTTGTGGATTTCACAAACCAAGATCAGTTAATTAGCTGAAACTGCTAGGTAATTACCATCAGGAACAAAATGACTGGACGACGATCCCAGCACGGTGATTTGGACAACCTTTATTATTGCAGCACGTGGCGCTGAACACCGCTGAAGAGGTGCCCATTTTCAGAGCCTTGGAGGAAGACCGGCGCAGCTCATGTGGCCTGACTGCCCCACGTCAGGTCTACTCACAGTCAGACAACACACCACCGTTCCTCCGAGCTATGTGGCCTATTTGTACTGTTTGCCCTTGAAAGGATCCCACATAAAAACTTCTCTCCCGCTTAATACAGTGCAACACATCTGGGTCTCATTTAAGCACATGATAATGTGTCTCCAAAGTTTATATTTTATTTTAAAGGAAAAAGAATCTGTTCCTTCCATGATGCAATAGCAGCCCCTACTTAAAATCCTCTGCTGCTGAGTTTATCCACCACCCCCGGCACTTAACCATGCAGGGCATCAATGCTCTGGTCCAATCCACATTTGAAACAAATTACCTAACAAGTTTCACTCTTCCACGTCATTGTGAGGGGTTTGGGCACAGTCACCAGTGCAATTCATTCATTCACATTTGTTCAGCAGCTGGCAGGTGCCTAGCCCTTTAAAAACCAGGGAAGATCCCTGCCTTCACTGAGCTTGCTTCCCAGCCCCGGAGTCGTTTTCAGAGCCCGCTACTCCCGAGCTGTCAGCCCCCCTCGGCCTCCTGTATTGTACAACCCTATACTGTACTTTGCTGGGTTAAGGGGCTCCAGCAACTCTGGTGCTGATCCAATTCCCCACACCTTATGCTCTAAGTTAATAGTGAACCTGGTTCTCAGTTTCTGATGTGCTGTCCTTGTCCTGTCTGCTTATGTCCGTTTCTACGTGGAGCAGAGTTTTGCCTACATTAAATCAATCTCACCCCGAGACTTCAAGCTGGCTCCCAACCCTTTCCTGATGCCTGGAGTCCTGCTCCAAAGGACGCCCCTGCTCCCTGACACCGGCTTCCCAGCATCCTTCCCTGTCACCGCACAGACTCCCTGTCACCGGACTCCACCTGCACCTTGGGGCAGGTGTGGTTCCCACCCGGATGAGCCCCACTCCCAGGCCCTGCTGCCTGTTGAGACTTTTCCACCAGTTGCCCTCAGTGTGTGGGCTTAGTGCCGAATCCTGGTCCTGCCCATCTAGTCGGTGCACCACAGTTGCTGATTAAATATTCCTATGTTTCCCCCACCTGAGTTATGACCACAGAGCCTAGAGAGGTGGGGCTTCCTTCAGCTGGTAAAAACAAATCAGGCTCTCGATGTTTCGAGGGGAATGCCAGCGCCTCCCTCTCCACGGCTCCCAGCTGTGCACCCTGCTCTCCCCTGGTACCGGACTCCTAGTCTTTATTGCCTGCCTGTTACTCTGGTCCCCTAGAAGGAAACTTCTGCCCTCAACTCGGGCACTCCCTTCAACCCTGGAGTTACTTTCCCCACAAAAGGGATGACCAGTGTGATCATCCAGAGTCTGACAGCCACTGGGCCGGTGGAGAGGTCACTGTGCTGATGGGCAATGCACATTTGCTCATTTCTTATATCGTGTAGTAGAAATGGACCAAGGTTGGTTGAAAAATCACATCAAAACCTATACACCATTTGAACTTCCTGAGGTCTTCCAGGCCAGAACAAACCCTGCCTTAGGGCCTCCAGGAAAGGCCATCAGGTAAAGCCAGCCTCTTCTGGTGCCACGACTAGAGGCAAGGCGACGCCTTACTTAAATCACACAGTGCTTGTTCCGTGCTTTACCTTCTTCCCTCCAGAACTGAACTGCTTGACCTTCTCTTGAGGCAGCAGCTGGGGCCAGTCCTTTCTGTATGAGCAGCATGGGGATTCAGCTGTCCAACACTGCGATTACACATCAAGTCACTTTCCTGTTGGTCTCAGTTCCCAGCTCCGTCTCCAACTTTCTGTCCCAGCTGCTCATTACTGCTTGGATCCCAGGAGCTGATCCATCTGGACCCCACGTCTAACAATTGGCCCCTAAGGCCAAATCCCTTTCTTGATCACCTGCCTAATACTGTAATTTTCCCAGAACTGAAAGTTCAATTTTTCAAGCTCCCCACCCAAAAGTTTTGCAGCTTATTCTGGAAGCATGTATGTAGCAGATGTTAGATGCAAAACAATCATTGATTGATTGATGATTGGAAAATTCCTTGGCCACCACAATAGATGTCAGACATCACATCCAGAGGGGCCCAGAGTAACCAGAATTCTGACGAGTCTAGAGGGCAGGGGCTGTGTCTACTGATCACTACTCCTTCACTGCCTGGCACCCAGGGTGTACTTCATAAAAATTTGATGAAGGAATGAATTTACAAAGGGCAGCTGAGGCTCTTTTGCCCACCGGCAAGCTATGTCCTTGAAGCTGCCTGACTCCCTGCCTGCCTGTCCGTTCTGAGAGCCTCCTACGCCAGGAGTTCCCACTGCTTTCTGTGCCCAACTGCCCGACTGGTGATCACCTCCAGGGAGAAGTATTATCCCGAGGGGAGAGAAACCCAACCTTCATGGACCTCCTACTACCTGTCAGTCTCTTCACAGGCATGGCTTCCTCTCATCCACGTTATACTCTCCTGAAGGTCAAGAACCATGTCTTTAAAAAATTGTATTCGTGGCATTAGAATGTTTGAAGTGTATTAAGGTACAAACTCGATAAATACTTGGAGGAGGATGAATTATGTTGTGCAGCCAGATGTGAACCTATTACCGTGTACTTCAGTCCTCTCTATTGCCACACGACACACTGCTACCCAAATCAAGACAGCAGTTGGCTCTGTCATTGCTCAATTCTATGGCATTCATATTCTATAGTTCTTGCCCTGGGCAAAGTACAAACATATCATTGTGTCACTTGGCAACTTGAGGATAAACCTTGGGAGCATAAACCAATGTTCCACCAAGGTCAGAAGTGAGAAAGGATTTGTGTTTCATTTGAAGGTGGTGTTTTGCAGATGGCAATCTGAGGAGAGCTGCAAGCACGCGTTTCTATCATCCATCTCCTTGTGGTATGACAGGTGCTTTCATGATCTCGATCTCGGTTTGGTAAAAAATATGGAAACTCCTCAACTCATAGAGATGGGAGATTGTGGAGGAATGCTTTTTATTGCTACTGTGAGTCATGGTGGAACCACGGGGACCTAAGTGGCCCATATTCTGGCTCCTATGGCATAAATAGTTGATACATAATTACATTCAAAGACAAGAACAGAAACACACTACCTCCTAAATCCTGTGAGAAGTTTTCATATCCAAAATAGAAGGATCCAGTATGGTGTTCTAATTCAAGAACAGGGAGGCAGACTGCATGCTTTGAGTGCATCTACCAGAATTTGAAATTGAAGTCTGTCTGTGCAAACTATTACTTATGTATTTTTATGCTTCAGTTCCTCGTAGACTTTTCTCTTTCAATACAGCTGAATCTTTCAACGAAATCTTTGCAAGGCCACCAATTTCCCCATGCCCTTTTTTCCACTGCTGAATACATCAGATATTTATTTAAACAGAGTGAAATGCTTTTGTTTAGCTAAATAATTTGGCAAGCTGGATACGGCCATATGTAACAAGCAGTTTCTGATCTTGCCCTTATCTCTTAGTATTATGTTGTCAGCCCATTCCCAGGTCACAAAAACTTTGTAAATATGAATAATACTTGATCACTTCTATTATTCACTGCCCAATCCTAGAGTATGAAGACTGTTTCCAAGTTTTTTTACTGTTATACATAATACTTTGATGAATATCATATATTCATATCTGATCACTCTGTAGTAAAAAGTTGCAGGAATCAAATTGCTAAATAAAATAAAAAATAAAATAAAACAAAACAAAACAAAATAAAAGTTTCTAAGGTTTTAAAAATCTTAACAGCCAAATAGTATTCCAGATACTTGGCCATTGAATCGAATCTCCTCTTCTCCTGCTGGTAACACTGTCTATAGCTGATAACTTGGAATCTAATGTCCTGTTACCTTCTCTTCCTCTGTCTCCCTCCCCTTGAGACTTGTTTCCTCGTGTACTTTGTAATTCTGATCGTGAACTCATGCCCAGTCGAACACTGTGTGGGAAGAGCATGCAGTTCCAGCTGAGGTGCCACTTCCCGAAAGGAGTGGCCTCGGACCGGACGGGGTTACTCCCGCCCAGGACCACTCGGACTTACCTGCTGGCTTGACCCTTATGGGCCTAAACTGGTAGCACAGACTCTGGGCCCAGCTTCCATGAGGATGGGCCTTCGGTTACATGTTTTCATGGAAGGCCCTTTTCCATCGACCACCTAGGAGACATCGCAGGGACACGAAGGTCCCTTGTGTCCCTGCAATGACAGATCTCCCTCTCTCTCCCCGTTACTAAGGGTGCAGCCCACTGTCCAGGGTCTATGTGGCACACACAGGCATTAAAACCCAAGATCTTGCAGCCAGTGCCCGGGGAGCTGCCTCGCTGTCTCCATGGCTCATTGTAGAAACAAGCGCACGCAGTGAAAGGGGACTGGGTGGCCAGGCAAAGGAGGGGCGAGTGTCACTGTCGTCATCACACCTCCCACCCTTACTTTCCAGGCCAGTTGGAGACACCTCCGGGGCTTACGTCACAGTCAATGGAAGGAAACCAGATGGGCTCGTCCTGTGTTCACCAGGAGACTCGGGAGCGCCCCCCAAAGCCCCAGGATGCTGAGAGAAGTTGGCGGTGGCTTCAGTCCCTGGTTACCACTCTGGCATCCAGTTGCCTCTGGTTTGGACCCCGAGGGATTGCTCTCTCTCTCTTTCTCGGAAATGTCAACTAGACATTTAAAGTGACGCGTGTGGTTTTGCCTCTGACTTGTAGGTATTCCATAATGGAAGCATTTTTCAGGATATCTGGTCTGCCATGGGGGCCAGAGCAGGGCCCCCCGAGGTCTCGGACTCCCCAGAAGCGCTGGCACCCAGCTCGCAGCTTCCCCTCCACTCCAAGGCTCTTGTCACTCGGAGCCACTTCAACAACACTTACGTGGGGGCCCCGTCCAATACCTTCCTTATCACCTCAACTATTTGAACTTCTCACATTTATCACCTCTCAGTGACCTTCATCTTCATAGCCCTTCAGCCAGCACACGGGGGGCCTCGTCCACACCATCAATGGCACCACCTTCTAGCTTTCCTTCCTTCCTTTTTTCCTGTCCTTTCTTCCCTTCTTTTTCTCTTTTTCTTTTCTTTCTTTCTTTCTTAAATCCTCACCCAACAACATGTTTTTGAAANGGGGCGAGTGTCACTGTCATCACACCTCCCACCCTTACGTTCCAGGCCAGTTGGAGACACCTCCGGGGCTTACGTCACAGTCAATGGAAGGAAACCAGATGGGCTCGTCCTCTGTTCACCAGGAGACTCGGGAGCGCCCCCCAGAGCCCCAGGATGCTGAGAGAAGTTGGCGGTGGCTTCAGTCCCTGGTTACCACTCTGGCATCCAGTTGCCTCTGGTTTGGACCCCGAGGGATTGCTCTCTCTCCTTCTCGGAAATGTCAACTAGACATTTAAAGTGACGCGTGTGGTTTTGCCTCTGACTTGTAGGTATTCCATAATGGAAGCATTTTTCAGGATATCTGGTCTGCCATGGGGGCCAGAGCAGGGCCCCCTGAGGTCTCGGACTCCCCAGAAGTGCTGGCACCCAGCTCGCAGCTTCCCCTCCACTCCAAGGCTCTTGTCACTCGGAGCCACTTCAACAACACTTACGTGGGGGCCCCGTCCAATACCTTCCTTATCACCTCAACTATTTGAACTTCTCACATTTATCACCTCTCAGTGACCTTCATCTTCATAGCCCTTCAGCCAGCACACGGGGGGCCTCGTCCACACCATCAATGGCACCACCTTCTAGCTTTCCTTCCTTCCTTTTTTCCTGTCCTTTCTTCCCTTCTTTTTCTCTTTTTCTTTTCTTTCTTTCTTTCTTAAATCCTCACCCAACAACATGTTTTTGAAAATTGATTTTTAAGAAGAGAAAGGCAGAGGAGTGGGGGGAGAGAGAGAGAGAGAGAGAGAAAGGGAGAGAGAAACACTGGTATGAAAGAGAAACATCGGTTGGTTGTTTTCCGTATACACCCCAACTTAGGACCAAATCCGCAACCTAGATTTGTGCCCTGACTGGGAACTGAACCAGCAACTTTTCGGAGTTCCAGACAACATTCTAACCCACTGAGCCACCTACCCAGGACAATGACACCACCTGTAAACTTTTTAAATTCCATCGTGTTACTCTTGGACCCCAATCTCTTATATCTCTAATTGTCTTATTCAATGACCTGCTTGATACTTCCAGACCCATGGTTTCTCCTTTCTCCTTCCACATCACCTCCACTCTTCCCTTTCCTCCCTGCCCAGTTTATAGCCTAGAGCCCACACTTGCCCACTCTCAACCCTGCTCTGGCCCCACTGCTCTTCAGTGGCATCTGTCTGGACAACAACAACAACAAAAAACTTTGTGAATCCAACTGTCCGCCTTTCCCTCACTTTCCTCTGAACTGCTGGGAAAATCCACACAAGCCACATAGATTGTGCCTCTTCTAGGCCTGTCTCTGGTTGCTTTAAACTGCTTAGCAATTCTTTTCAGTCTCCATAGTTAATTTTGTTTTCTGTGATATGCAATGACCATGTCAAACCTTCTCCAGCAAACGAGGCTCTCTCCACAGCCCTTGACAAGAGAATCACCCTCCTGCCGCCCAAAAGAAAGGGAAGCCCTCAGAGAACTCCTGCTTTCCTGCCACCAGATTCCAGCCCAACCACACTGTGGCGGACAGCCTTTTAAGACGCTCCCCATTGACCCCCACTTCCTGGTAGCCACACTCCTGGGCGATCCCCTCCCTCGAGCGTGGGCTGGAGCAAGCGACTCCCTCCTAACAGGGTCTGCAACAGTGCCCCTATCACTTCTGAGATCGGGTTACACAAAGAGCAAGACCTGCCTCTTGCTTGTCCTCTCATGCTTGCTCTCTGGCTCGCTCCACCATGTCGTGAGCTGCCCCATGGAGAGGCCCCCGTGGCAAGAGGCTGAGGGTGGCCTGCTGGACAATTGCCAGTGAGGAGCTGGGGTCCTCGGGCCAACAACGGCCCACAGAACTAGGAATCCTGCCGACAGCCTTGGGGGCTGAGTGTGGAAAGGAGCAGAGCCCTGGCACAGGTCTTGACTGCCAACTGTGCGCAAGCAGCTCTGAGCCAGAGGACGTGGCTAAGATAGGCCCAGGCTCCTGACCCACGGAAATAACAGATGTGTTGTTTCAAGCAGCTCCATTTGGGGTAATTTATTACACAGCAAATAGGTAACGAATACACACGCTTTCTGCCATTCTGCTTGTTGCAATGGGGAAGGAGCTTGTCCTCCAGTCTGAAGCAGATTTCCACCACCAGTAGAAGAGGGCCTTCCCCTCTCGCCCTCCGGTCTTACTGTTCTCCACAAACAAGCTTCTCCTCCAAGGTCGAGCCTGACTTGTGGGCCTCCTGTGCTTTCTCATCCCCCTTGTCCACTTGTCTTTTCCCTGGTCTGTCTTTGCCCCCAGAAGGTAAACAAAGAGAAGACAGGAGCCGAGCTAACCCAGTTCACCGTTGCGTCCTCATTTCCCACTACCATCCTTTGCACACAGAAGGCCCTTGATAGTAATATGGTAAGTGACTATATCACGAAGAGATGTTAAAAAATTTGTGGAGACAGTCTAAAAATTTTTCGGTGTTGGTTAGCATTGCCATATCCCCTGTTTTAAACCTAAAATGGAAATGAAATGAAATAATATGGTGATGAAAATGTACTTTAAAACTATACCCATAACAGAGTAATGGGCTGAACTGGTATTTTCGTTGATATTTTTTACTAAAGAATCATCTACTGACACCACCACCCCCCCCCCCCCGCCACCAAATGAAAATATTTTCTTTCCTTAAATCAGGACCTCCCTTCAGGCTTCTTTATGCCAAAAAAAAAAAAAAGTTAAGGGTGCTTTTTTCCTCTTGGCAGTTGGCCCGGCTTGGCAGGCGATACGCAAGCTGGATTGCAGGCCGTACTGTCTCCCAAGGCCAATGTTCTTGCGCAATGGAAAACCTCCCATCCTTACATCTCTCCTTTGCTCGGCCCTTCCCTCAGGGAAAAGCCTGAGGCCAGGTATTTGCTCTCTTGACTTCTGAGCCCTCTCATCTCCCTAAAGAAAGTCAAGCGCCAACATGAGTTGAATTAAACTAAATGATCCAAGAAAAGGGGAGATGGAGGAGGATGCTCTGCACTGAAAAGGGAGGACGAGGAAATGTGGCTATAACTTTCCTGCCTGGAGCCTGAGGATGGCGGGTCTAGGGGCAATCTGCAGTAGCCACAGGGCCTGCACGTGCCTCCACTGGTCAGGGAGGGAGTGACAGTGACCATGAAGGGCAGAGAATGAGGCCCCTGCCCCATCACACATGCCCTGCTACCGATGTAACCCACACGGAGACTGCTGGTGGGAGTCTCACCAGTGCTGGAAAGTGAATGAGGGGTGGGTGTCTTGGACCAGACTTGGGTTCATTTAGAACGATGAGCGGTAAGACCGCATCTGCACAGATTGATATAACAGCATTATATCAGTCTCTCTATTTCCCTCACCACACCTCCCACGCACCCCTTACTTCTGGCTGCACTGCTTAAACCTTTGCTGCGGCCTGAGGTTCTTTCACATCTAAGTTACTGGAATGGGTGCGTTGCGGCTCAACATGGGTCTCCCATCTCCGACTTTTTTCCATGTGCTATATATGATCACCAGATTAATCCCTCATAAAACATGGCTTCTCGTGATATCGCTCTAGAACCCAGACATCTTCAACTGCTCCTCACTGATGTGAGGCTGTAGTTCGAAGACTTAGCCTGTGGTTCAAGGCCTCGCACCACACAGTCTCACAGATCCGCTCCGTCTTCCTTCCCTCTTTGCCCGTGATTCCAGCCAAACTGAAAATTCACCTGGACCCTTCTCATCTCAGTGAGTCTGCCCCACCCATTCCTCCTGGTTGGGGTTTTTCTTCACACCCTTTTTTTTAAAAAAATGAAAATCTTCCGCAAACTTGCACCAATTAATGGTTAACACATTAAAAATGTCCCTTCCTCCAAAGTCTTTCCTACTTTCTTTAACCTCTAGAGTCCTTTCCTCATCTTTCATATTGCTTATAATCATACTTTAATTATTTCATGTATTTATTTTTTAAATTCTCACTTGAGGATATACCCAGTGATTGCAGACAGAGAGAGGGGGAGAGAGAGACAGAGGGGGGGAGACAAACATCGATGGGAGAGAGAAGCATTCATCGCTTGCCTCTGAGAAGTGCCCGATGCGAACCGAACCCACAACCTAAGCATGTGCCCTGACCAGAAATGGAACCCTCGACCTTTCCCTGGACGGGAGGACACTCCAACCACTCCAGCCAGTGCTGCTATGCAACGTTTTGTTTCAAAATGCTGATGCCCACGACTGTGAGATTTTCTAGAGGCAGGAGCCAAATCTAATTATCTATGTTTTAGTTGCTTAGCACAGGGTTTCGGACAAAAGAAAAAAAAAACTAAACATAAAATAATTGGTTGGTTGATTCTTCCATTGACCAGAAGATCCACCATAACAAAAGTCTTAGTGGACTTAAAATATGACTTTTTAAATCAAAAGTTATTTTCATATTCCATCCAACTTCTCAAAACAAGTTCAACTAACTATACAATTCAATCATAAACTCTGAAATGCACATCTTATCAAAATTAAAGTACATAAATATATAATTTGACAGAGAAGTTTTTCGTGGTTGTGTGTGTGTGTGTGTGCATGTTTGTGGGTGTAGCATAGCATTTTAAATAGAATATACCTATATATAAGCTGTGTTATAGAAAATTTGGTCCTCCTCAAAGAATTGTAGGTTATTAACTTTAATAAATTTAAAATCCGGTAAACATTAAGCACAGGTCCTTTTTGAATGAATGCAATTCAGCAAACTTCCTTTTCGGGAATGACCTTGTGACTTGCAAGCTATGTAATCCCAAAACGTGGGTGAGAAGGGCCCTTCCCAGAGCTCACAGCAGCCCTGGTCACACAACAGCACCCTCACTAGCTGCCCCGGGGCGGCTCCCTGTGAGATTCAAAGGGACCCAAGAGATTCGGCCTTGCATGACAGATCCTATCACAAGGATCAAAGTGAAGACATCAAGTCTGAAAATTCTCCGAATTGCCAGCAAAGATAAAGAAAAACCCTATGGACATGTTGTGCGTGAGAATGCGGACCATCAACTTAAAAGGCATTCAATGTCACCAAGGACACTGGCTTTCTCATTCCAGAAATGTGATTATTCCCTATTAACTGAAAACAGCCACTCCTAAAAAGTTTCTAGAAACTTTCTGAGCATTTGTTCACAGACGGTTTTTCCTAAATTGAAAACAAATGCCCACTTAGAAAGACTTAATGTACTTAAGAATCAATTGTATTCTGAAAACAATTGACCCCAGAGGCACTGCATTTGTACTTAACAAAACGGTCCAATAATGGTTTTAATAGATTGGAAGATAAATAAATGCTAAGAAGTTAAAAAGAAAGAGTAATTTATCTAATATTGCTTCACAATGACTACAGTATTTTACAAGAGAAAAAAAAAATCAAACCACATATTTATAGGAACATCTGTCTTCCCAATAGAAGCCTTTAAGTGCAAACGGTAAGCCTCAGGTGTCTAACAAGCAGGATGTTTGCTGATCAGCATGACTACTGCTCCATCTAGTGTCCACACTGCAAACAGCATCTAGGGAGAGATTTTTCTCTAAGTCCATCTTTCTAGATGTCACTTTGTAAAATTGCCAAGCATATAAAAAACAGATTGTTTACAGATAAACTATTAATCACTATAATATTTCTAAGGGCACTAGGAAATTAATACCTTGTGCCTATAAAATGTCATACAAACTAAATGAATGAAAAAATAAAACACGTAAAGCTAGTGATAAGTTAACGAACTTATTCTTTAAGAGACGGTTATAAAAGAGAAAGCTAAGATCCGTCATTGCATCATGAACTGTGGCTAGAAATTATGATGTCTGTGGGCTATACAAACAAAATGGAGAAAAATAATTAGATATAAAACTGAACATAAAATATAAAAATATATGCAAAAATAATTTAGTTCATTGATTAGAAATGTTTTCAGCCATTGATAACTATGTGTTTACTTGCCTAATTATATCTTTTCATTATGTTCCAAGTGGATATTTTGTTATAACTAACTAGCCAAGCAAATATCGAGAAATCGAATCTGACAGTCGCATCTAGCTATTCTGCAGAGATAAAGAAAAACCTGGCCAAGCTTCACAGGTCCCTACTAAAAGTGTTACATTTTTATATTTGAGAAGGGAGTTCTGTGGGTTTTTTTAAAACACCATTCTATTAGTGAAAACAATGGCCAGTGGCCCACTGCTGGACTTAGGGCTGAAGTAAAACATCTGTGGGGGACAGTGCATCACCCTTTGTGGTTGTTTCAATGTTGCTACTGAGTAGGTGCCGCCTCGTTTGGAAAAGATTTACATCAAACTTCCAGTGGAAACAACTCTAGGAGGTGCTGCTTTTTCTAAAAGTATATTTTATTGATTTTGTTATTGGAGTTGTCTCAATTTTTCTTTCCTCCTAAGTGAGTTACATTCACACTTGTGCAGGTCCCCCCCGGTTGACGACCATGACAAGATATGGCATCATGGGTCTGCATGGAATGAGAGGAAGCTCCTCTTCCCTAAGACCCACTGAAAGTCTCCACGTACCTCCCGGGTCTGAGACGGACCATGCTCACACCCTCCCACCAAGCTGCATGCCGAGACTGACTGGTCAAAGCCAAGTATAGCCCAGCCCTGGAGCAAAGACTAGGTCACTCCCTCTGAGCTACTGTACATGGAGGAGGATGCCACACAGCAGGGGTTTCTCTGCAGGGAAATCTGAGAGTTACTGCTGGGAGTCGAGGGAGGTCAAAGGTTAGGCAGTCACCAACTGTTGACCATATGGCCCTACTGATTCTGAGTGAGAAGTGACATAGATGTGATATAGAGTGAAATTCGAACAGCCTGTAAGGAATTTATACTTATACCTGAGTGAAGCGTATGTGGCAATACTGTGTACTAAATTCCTAATACTTTAAAGCATAAAATCATTTCAAAGTAGAAAGTTAGAAAGATCCCATTTTGTACATCTAGATTAGATATGGCAAAGACCAAACTTCCACAAATTAAAGGTATTAGGTTTTTTAAGTGTGACAATAAAAAACATATTTGTAGCAGTAAGATGTGAAAATTCCCAAAGAAAATAAGTCATTCTTGGAGCCTAAAATCAATCTCTGTAAGAAACACACACACTCTCCCCACCCCACACAACCCCTGGCAAAAATACACGCTGGGGACACAACTCACAGAAGCGTTTAGACCTTGGAGCTTTGGCCCAGACTCTCTCTGCCACCTCAGTGAGAGCTGCACACATCGGCCGAACTGACTAGAAAATGGGCGCGGGGGTCAGAGAAGCAGAGATGCCACACCAGGAATTTGGCAAAGGTCAGAGGTGATGAGATACAGCAGGAGAGAGAGATTTGGCCAGTAAGGAGCTAAACTGCAAAAGAGCAATGTGACAGAAAATGTACATGATACGGAAAAAAATTGGGGGGGCAACACCAAAGTCTAAAAGTAAAGCGAGCTCTAAAAGACACAGACTCCGTGGCCAGGTGCAGAGAAGAACAGAACCGAGAAAGAACCAGCAGATCGTCTGGTGAGAACCTCTGAGGGTGAGGCTTCCTTTTCTGGTTTTCACCATGGGTAACAACATGGAATATGCTTTCAGAGTCAGACTTCGGCGGAGCAACGTTTCATGATTAATCACGTACTCTAGATGGTAGGAACCTACCTCCCATAGGTAAATATTAATTTTCAAAGAATACGAAGAGAAATGTTATAAATGTACCATTAGAACGATACCTAAATGAGGGCTCCTCGTTGCTAGATGGGGGGCAGGGAATACAAGATAAGCCAGAAATAAGGAAATGCTTTTAAAAATGATGGGGGCAAGTCAGAAGGACATAGGAGCCAACCTGAAGGACTCTCAATAGCCAAACATGCAACAATTGGGTCAGGAAAATAAGTAGCAACAGTGATGGATTAGAACACATAGAATAAAATAAATCCCCGTGAGTCCACATGGATACAGACAAAGAATTTAATGAATAATAAATAGCTCAGATGAGACAGCTCTTCTCTGTAATGGAATCCCAATTATTAAATGGAGAAGGAATCACAGAAATAGCAAAGCATCGTGTAGCAAGGACCACAGTAATTGCTGGAGGCAGGAAGTATTGAAGGCCACTCCCGGGACAGTTGGCTAGATTTGAGTGAGGTCTGTAGACTAGTTAGTACTTCAACAATGTTCATGTCCTGCGTTCAATGACTGCAGTACAGGTGTGTAGGCTGTTGTCATCTGGGGAAGCCAGGTGAGAGACTATGAGAGAACTCTGTGTACTGGCTCTGCAGCAATTTCACAAGGCTAACACTACTTTGAACTAGAAAGTTTTTTAAATTTTAAGGGAAAAAAATACAAACATAATTTGACTCTTCTAATCTCAGGGTCATTACGATAAACATCAGTCAGCACTTTTAGGAGGGTCAGGGCAATGGTCCTGCTCGTGAACCTTGGCAGGTGAGGAGGAGTGCAGGGGAGGGCTTTGGTGGCTGGGCAGAGACCGGGAAAGACAGCCAGCCCCCCAGTACAGCTGCCTGTCAGCTGCCAGGATGCTGGAAAGGACACTGGCTCAGCCGGCACCAAGGTCCCTCTCCAGAACAGGTGGCTGAGTCCGCTAACCCTGCCACCTGCAGGAGCAGCTGTCTCTGGCCACATCTGGTGGATTGTCTTTCCACTGGAGACACCTGCAAAGCCACGGCTCTGCTGCTGACTCTCCCTAACAATGCGTGGGTCTTAGGCAGGAGGAGCAAAGGGGGAGGGGCACAGGCTGACTCACCTCCTCGGAAACAGCTCCGGTCGCTGCACTGACGCCATGAAAATGCCAATCGGTAGAAAGCTATTGATAGAACCCCTTAGTTACCTTCCAAGTGAAACATATGATGTTACCACACCAGTTACCTGCCAAGTGAAACATATGGTGAGTTACCACACCAGTGGTAACTCATATGTTACCACTAACATATGAGTGTTACCACACTCAGTGTTTGTTGTCCCCGTCACTGAGAGATACGCAACTTCTCATCTCACACTTTAATATCCAGCCCAGTGAGTCAAATCTAATGCCACAGTGGACAGCAGGAAGAGGAACACAGAGCCACTTGTGGTTAGGGTCCAGGGGACGGCAGGAAGAAAGAACCCAGGGGGCTACCCTCGCGACTCCCGTCAGACCACGGAAACATCCCTCCTGGATATCTGCTCAACAAATCTTTGTTTTTAAAACGTCAGCTGTGCTCAAATTTTAAATTCTTAGATGCCATGACGCCATGAATGCTAACCTTTGGTTAAGTCTGATTTGAGCCTAATACACTGGCCGCAAACAGAACCTCTTCAGAAGCGTGAGGCATGACTTTCTCACTGCCTCAGCCCATGGGCGACACGTGTCTCTCCCTCATAGCCCACTGGTGGCAACTCACCACACCGCCCTGCCCAGGGAGGACTGTATCTGGGAACCAGAACTGAGAAACAGCGGAGGGACTAGAGCTGAATGGTAGGAGGTATGGTCAGACTGCACCTGCAGCTCTGATTACTAAATTCCAAATGTGCACATGGATTTATCATACCACAGAAATGCTATAATCACCTCTTCAGTGATAAGGGAAATGCAAACCATTGCCATATTTGCATGCATGATTCTCCTGCGTGTGCACCTTTATTCAGGTTCACTAGACTCCTACAGCAAGCAAGAAACCTGCTGAGCTCTCAGCAATTCATTCTAACGTATAAAAGTAAACTGGCATGTGTACAGTGCGATTTCCACAAATCTTCGTGAAAATATCAGAAGCGTTTGAGATTCTCAGCTCCATTTACAATCAAAGCAATGATTCTTCCACTGTCTATTGCTTTCTGGATGCAAGACTTCATTTGGGCTTGGCAACTATCCACTGCTTACATGGGGGAGGGAGGGAATGAGAAGACAACATCTCCCAGGAAGGGAGCCAGATGGCTATTCACGGAGCCCCCTACTGTGCGCTAGCACAGTCTGAACAAACTCCTTCTCTCTCCCTCTCTGTCAGACTCGGCTTTCAAGGACTGAGTACCTTTGGTCAACAGAGAGAATGACTGTTTTTCTAGAACTTCACATACTGCATCTGAACACAGACACTGACCCACTATTTCAGACTATTAATTCAGAGTTTACAAAGGCCCTGCAATGTCATTACCTCATTTCATCCCTGGGGTAACTCCAGGAAATGAGAGATGCTCTTCCCACTTAGTGGGGGAGGGAGCTCAGAGAAGTTGGGGGACAGACCTTTGATCACTGTCTAGTTAGTGGCAAAGCCAGGCCTGGCACCGTGTCTCTTACTCCCAATGTTTCTCTTACTTCCCAGGAGATTCCTCTTCCTACCAAGAAAGAATTCCTTGGCTTTTATGAATCCTTGGCAAACTAAGGTAAAGAAAAAGGTGTAAGAAGATAAAAGAAATGCTAATGGTGTCATGGTGGATAGACAAGGAGTAAAACTGTCTGTGCGATTACAATGTCATGAGAAGATGCGCAGCGACTGGGCCAAAACCCTCTGGTGGCTTTGGGTGAGCTGTGGGAAAGGCCGACACCTTGAGGTGAGGTTTGACCCTCAGCGCTCCTTTGCTCGCAGCTGGGAGAGCTGAAGAGGAAGGAAAGCTGGAGGAGCTCTGAATCCAAGTTGTTCTTCTATGTGACTCTCTCCTCTCCCGCTCCCGCATCAGAGTAGTTTAACTTCCAGACATCGTATCATTTTGCCTGTAAATATTCTAGTATGAAACACTAGAGAATGACTCCGTTAAACAAACCAACCAAACAAACAAACAAAAAACCTTCTCACCAGCCCTCTCCCCCAGAAGCCACCTTAAACCTCAAGGGCCCTGAGGGACTCACTGACAGGCCAACGACCTATCACATTCCACAAGGAGGGGAGTTCATAAGTGGGCCCACTCGGGGAAGGTCCTACCTGAAGCAAGTGAGCATTTGGAAACACAGGGAAAAGCCTATATGGAGAAGATGAGGGGGAGGAGGGAGCATCCTGGTTTTCATCTCCCAATGGGAGAACAGGGAAGCAGCACAGAAAATGCTGTGTATTTAGCTCTCCGGGGATTTTCAGAAGGCAAACCCGCGCCTAAACCACATCTGGCTCTTTCAAAATGACCCCAGCAAGCTTCCGGAGCTGAAGCCGCTTTGGTGTTTAGTGGCAGTGACTTAAATAAGTGGAAGGGCTGCCGTCACCGGAGAAAGGCAGGTGACCGGGTGGAGACAGAATAGGCAGCACAGTGAATGGATGGCGAGGAACACAGGGCTGAGTGTCTGCTGACAGCTTTTGAAAAACAATCTATAGACATATGTCTGAAGGAAACTCTGGACCCAGTGGAACGGATCGACCTAGTTTGGAACCTGACTCAAACCATCATTTATGGGACAAGTGGGGAAATTCGAACAGTGAAGAGTCCATGGTAGTAACGTTCTGTTTGTAGAGCCATAATGGGATGGTGGCTGTGTTCTTTAAAAGAGTCCTTATTCTTTAGCGTTACGTACTGAAATATTTTTTTTTACAGGAAAAACAATCTGACGTCTGGAATTTAAATTAGTCTAAGGTGCGGGCAGGGGAGGAGACAGGTGTTTGGATGAAGAAGCTGGATTCGGAGTTTTGTTTCATCAGCTTCCCACCCTCTTTTCTAGAACTAGCTCCCCCACCCCAAACACATACTTTACTCTGGGCAACTGCCCATCCCCTTAACCACTTTGTTCTATGTGGACCAACTTCACCAACCACAGGGGTGACACCCAAGGCCCTATCAGAGCCCTGTAGGGTCTTGCTTGTAGCCCCATGAAAGAGAGGTTCTATCCTTTCTCTGGGGTTCTCACCGAGGTGGTCCAGCCTGGAGTCACTGGCCACACACTCGATCCTGCAGTAGCAGAAAATGGACCCATCCTCGACACCCAGAGCCAAGAGGACGGGGGGGGGAGGGGGGCGGTGGAGCAAGGTGGGCAAGTGGACTAGGGGGGAACGTGAGGCAGAACATGAGGTATGAGGATCATTTTTTAAGCCCAGGATCCGGTGTCCAACTCCACCCTAGCCTAAGTGACGGAAGCCACTGAATCCCCCCAACGTGGGCTTCAAATGTGGAGGTTTACTCCAGACTGGATGGCTTAGCAGAACTCAGAACTCCAAACTCAGTTTCACAGATGTAAATTAATAATCTGGGGGAACTGAGACGTTGTCCAGGTGGGCCAAAGTGACCGTAGGTGTCCTTACAAGAGGAAGGTGATTGGGAGGTCGGAGAGACACTCTGAAGGGGCAGGGCAGGGTATCTGGACATTGGGCGAGGTGAGGAAACAGGTTCTCCCCTAGACCTTCCAAAAGGAGCATGGTACTGCCACTACCTTGATTTCAGGGCTTCCGCATCCGCCCCCCACCCCAAAACTATAGGATAATAAAGCTGCAGTGTTTGAAGGAATAGTTTGTGGTGATTTGGTATAGCAGGGATAGAAAATGAATACACCAAGGGTCTACTCAACACCTCCCCTTGGACATCTGACCGGCATCTCAACCTCCATGCGTCCAAAGTGAGCTCCGCCCTTTGCCCCACACCTGCTACCACCCGCACAGCCTCCCCGAGTTCCACCTGCGGCAACGCCATCTTTCCCTTGCGTGGGGCGAAACCTCGGCGGCATCCTAGACTCCTCTCTCTCACACACACCAGCCCTGGCACCTCCACCAGGAATCAGGCCAATCCCGCCTTCAGAACATCTCCAGACCAGGCCCCTCCCTCCGCACCCGATGGGCCACCAGCCTGTCTGCCCTGCAGTCGAGGACTAACCGCCTCACAAGCCACACTTCTGCCTGTGTCCCTCTCGTCTGTTCTCCACACAGCAGCAGAGTGAACCCTTCATGTTTTGTTATTGTTTATTTTTTAGCCTCACCTAAGGACACTTTTTCATTGCTTTTAGAGAGGAGGAGAGCAGAGAGGGAAGGAGAGAAAGAGACACCAATGCGAGAAAGAAACAGTTGAGTGCCCCCCACCCCCATGTGCAGACCCTGTGTGCCCGGACCAGGGATCAAACCAGCAAGGTAGGTATGTGTCCTGAGCAGAAATCCAGTCCACAACCTTCTGCTGCAGGACAACACTCCAACCAACTGGGCCACACCAGCCAAACAAAGTTTAAAATCAAAATCAGATCAGGTCACTCGTCTCTTCAGAACCCTGCAGGGCCACCCCAAGCAAAAGCCCCAAGGCCCTTCTCCCTCTGCCGTCTCTTCAGAGGGCCCTGAGCAACCACATGGCCTGTAACCAGCAGATGGCGCTCTTGCCTGAGGCCTTCACACCTCCAGTGCCTGGATTGGGGGGGGAACCCCCCCCCCATCTGCCAACTTCCTGCTCCAAACCTTGGTCATCACCTCCACAAAGCTTACCTTGCCCACACTACTGCAGCCACCTGTCCCCCCCACACACCTCCCTTTGACACGCTTCAGTTTCCTCTTCCTGCTCCACTTTGTCCTTTTTTCTGTAACAGCGCTTTCTCACATATTTCATAATGTATGTATGTATAATATAATGTTTATTCCTTATTTGTGTCTCCCCCTGCAAGAACATAATCTTCAGGATGGCAGAGAACTTGCTTCTGACTTGATTCCAAGTACCAAGTGTTCCAAGTACCAAGAACCATGTGTGGTATATTTGGTAGGTGCTCATTAAATATGAGCAGAATGAAAGAATGAACACAATGACCGCTGATTTTAGTTCCATTCCAGACACTTAGAACCAGAAAACTGCTCACACACATCCATGGACTTGAGTTGTCATGGTGGCTGGAAGGCTCTGCTGAAGGTGACTGATGTTCCACACCGCCCTCCTCTGGGGCAAAGGTGAGCGGCTCGGCTGTAATCACCATGCCCGCATCAGGACAAAAAAATACCAATCGATACGTCTCCCATTATACTTCCCACATATCAGGCCTTGAATTTTGCTGGAGCGGCACTGGTTATTTTTAGGGCCTGTTACTGTTTGTGACTTTGCCATTTAGGTTCTGCCAAAAGCCTCTGCTTCTGATCAGCAGCCCTTCCGAGAACTGACGTCTCATCAGTCAGTGGCATTTACCAGCCACCGTCTCTGGGCATTGCCCCTACGCAATCCAAACACAGCCCCAGCCCGGGCATCGGCTCTGACGTGTTTCCTCCTGTCCTGCGCAGCTCACCGCTTGGCCTTTAACTCTTCCTGGAGGCACTGCTTACATACAGACTCCCTCCTTTAATGAGTTCCACAAATGTGCCTGAGAATGAAAAATACAACATCCAAGGAAAAGATTTATCTGACATAACAGAGGACTCCAACCCCAGGAAAGTAAAAGACACATAAAACCACTAATCATATTATAGCTGTTCATTTCATTTTTACCCTTATTACATGTGTGTAATATTATTATAAAAACAGGTTAATGCCCTGGCTGGTGTAGCTCAGTGGATTGAGCATGGGCCTACAAACCAGAGGATCGTGGTTCAATTCCCAGTCAGGGCACATGCTTGGGTTGCAGGCCAGTTCCTGGCAGGGGACACACGATACATTGTGTGTCCCCAGCAGAGGCAACCATATACAGGTAAATCTCTCCCTCTCTCCTTCCCTTCCCCTCTAAAGATAAATAAATAAAAATTAAAAAATAAATAAATAAAAACAGGTTAAAAACTAAACATAATGAAATTAAATTTGTAAGGCATTTCAATACTCTAAGTTTGAAATCTCTCCACTTATTTGTCATAAAATTTCATAGACAACAGATGTTGAATTTAATGTTGAAAGAAAGCACTTCTAGCTGATGGTTTTGCAGAAAAGGAAGAGAATACTGTGTTGACTTCGATGGAATCTCACTGCGTTCCCTAAAAATAATGTCAAGAGGAAGAAGACAGGTTTTGTTCTCTTGATAAAGAGTCTATCGCATCCTGGCTGGTGTGGCTCAGTCGTTTGGAGCTTCATCCCATTCACCAAAAGGCTGCAGGTCTCACTCCTGGTCAGGGCACACCCCCAGGTTGTGGGTTTGACCCCTGCTCAGGGCATGCACGGGAGGTAGCTGTTCACTGTTTCTCTCTCTCTCTCTCTCTCCCCTTTTCTCTCTCTCTGAAAAACACGCTCAGGTGAGCGATGAAAAAAGTGTCTGTTGTGAGTTGTATCCCATTTAACTGGTCTTCACACTTGTGAAGTACTCTCTGCATTTGCGTCTTCAGAACATTTTGTGGTTCAATGTTTTGTGCATTTCTTCCACACGTACTGCCTTTAATTGTGGTAAAATGTACACAACAAAAAATTCAACCACTTCACACGTACAGTTCGGTGGCATTAAGTACACTCACCACTGTTTCCAGAACTTTCCATCGTGTCAAGCAGAAACTCTGTACCCGTTAAATAACAATCCCTTCTCCCTTTCCCCCCAGGTCCTGGCAACCTCTATTCTTCTTCCTGTCCCTATGAATTTACCTGTCCTAATATCTCATATAAGTGGAATCATACGATATCTATCCTTCTATGTCTGACCTACTTCACTTAGCGCAATGTTTCCAAGGTTCACCCATGTTGCAGCATGTGCCTGAATTGCCTTCCTTTTAACACGTGAATAACATTCCATTGTATGTATCATCCCACACTTATCTACCCAGCTAGCCACTGCCTTTTGGGAAAAAAAAATTGTGGCTGATCTGTTTTTAACACTTTGGACATGTTCTTTAATTTTGCTTTTATCTTTCATAACCAGAGACAGTGAAGATGACATATGTAAATTTAAAGACAAGATTACTACCCTTGAAGACTCAGAGTCACGTTGAAGAGACGGTCGAATAGACAGAGCATTTCAACACGGTCACAGGCACTGTGACACAGCTGTGAGACCACAACAGAGACAGCAAGTACCCGCGGCCAGAGGAGCTAAGGAAGCTTCCAGCCAGGCAGCTGCTCCTGGCCAGAGTTTTGAAGGACTAGTGGACGCTCTACATCAAGAAAGAAGAGACCCTGGAAGCTCCGGGAGCTGCACATGTCGACACATGGGGAGGAAAACGGGGGCATGTTTAGAGAACAGGGCACAATTGAAAGGCTGGGACCTATTCCAGGGAGGCAACAAGAGAAAATAGGCTCCCAAACCTCAACCAATCCTAGTCTTGATGGAGGTTAACCTCTGAAGCAACCCGAATTTCCTCAGATTTCATGAGCCAGATGTTAAGGGCGGGGAATCGCATGAATGGTAATCACTCAGCTCTCTCTGGCTCGCCGCCCCAGTACTGATGCAGGGCTCCTGGGCCCCGGCAAAGCTGTCCCATGAATCTGGGAGTCTCCATTCCTGTTCTCCCACTCCCCTCAGATGTCCTGACTTCAAGGTCACTTGATAGGCATCTCACTATGATACCTGTGGGGACAGGGAGTCCATGCTGAGGCCTCTCCTGCACCCCTTCCCGTGCCCGGCTACACCAAGTGCTGATCAGACCAGGGGACGGGGCACTGTGTCTACACTCTGGGCTCACAGCAGCCCCTGAAAATCCAGCCTGGTTGAGCCTTACAGCTCCTTTCTCCAAAGGGCCGAGACCTAAACCCAGGGGCCCAAATCCTGTCTGCTATCCAGGCTCCTGAATTTCTTCCAGAAAGTTCTTCTTCAACAATCTCCATGATTCAGTTACTCATTCAACAAATATTAATTGAGCAACTATTTAACATTCCAGGCCCTGAAGACAGAGTTAAAAAGATGGCAGACCCCTGTTCTCACAAAGCTTTTTAGCCCGTGCACACGTGTCCAGGGAAATGCAAACAAGGGAACTCTAGCGATGGCTTAATTACAGAGGAAACCACAAGGTAGCACGGAGCACCGGGACTGCTGTGTGTGCTAAATGGATGGCCGGGCTACACAGGGGTTGGGACTGGCGCCAGGTGCTCAGGTGAGCTGTAGCCGGGGCCTCTTGCAAAATCACTCTGAGAACAGACACGCCGTGTCCTTACCAATTCACAACACATGGTCTCGTTTCAGGCGCATAATTTTATCTTCAGATCGGGACCTCCACAAAGACTGAGTGGTTTGAGGGTGACTCAACATCTATGTCACTTTCTCAGAATTATACAATTCAGGTCAGACCCAATTTATTAAAACACATTTTTAATAGTAACTCGTATTTAAAAAACATGCTACATACTAATAACATTCCCTGTTCAAATTCATTCATTTTTTTGTTTCTATATGTAATAAAGGGAGTAATATGTAAACAACAGGAAGAAAAGCTTTCGGTTGGTCTTTTCCTTAAAAGCAACTCCTTTTTCATTCAGTTCTCTGTCTGATGTGAGGTCGCCCAGTCTTTTCGGTTACGGCCTCGCTGTGAAGCGCTCAGCTTGGAGCAGTAGGGATCACCGCCCTCGTAGTCCTCTAGAGATCCAAGGGCCCTCTGCTGGTGTTGGAGGGCCTGAGGGTCTTTGCACCCACCAGACTCAGAGAGAGTGTAAGCGCTATGGTTGTGCAGCACGCTCCAGTACTAACAAATCACACCATCCCCAAGCACTAACACTGTTGTCACGTGGACAGGGAAACGGCGCTGAGGGGGCCTGCCCCCTGGACAGAAGCAGAGAGGCTCACGGGCAGCATGGGCGTCACGCCAAGGTCAGAAGGAGGTCAGCCCTGCTCATCACCCCCTCCTCCAATCCTTGCCTGCCTCTGAGGGGTGCTGGGTGCTGGGTGCTGGGTCTGGGCCAGGCTGGCCACCAGCTAAGCCTGACAGGGCCCTAGACGGATTAGCCCAGCCAAGTGGCCAGGTTCAGCAGCCTGTCCTGGTCATCGCTAAAAACTCCCAGGAGTGTTTATGGGTCCTAACCCCGGCAATCCCTCCAATTCTTGACATTATTTTCCTCCCACTCACCTCTAGTCTCTTTCAAACATACAAACACATGCATATCCCTTGCATTTTATATTCCAACCATCAAGAGTTATTTACTATTTCCCGTGGTGCCTGTATTTCCTCTCATTTATGTACCCACACTGCTCACCTTGCCTGGAACAGCCTCTTCTTGTTCTCCTGGTCAGCACCCAGAGTTAACCCTTCATGACTCAGCTCAGGTATCCAGCACCTCCTATGGGTAACTTCTCTCGGTAATTCCAGTCTAGGTCAGGCTGCCTGCCTATGGTAGCCCACGCTACACTGTGTTGAACTGTAGTGGACATAAACTCGTCAAGTTCGTTTATATCATAGAAATCTGCCCCTAGATAGAGGGACAAATGATGTCTCAGTCACTTTGGTGCCTCTAGCACCTTCCATGTAATGGATTCTAATCACAGTTGATCAAATGAATAAATGGTAACATCGACGTGAAAGGGCTCAGGACAGTTGTCCCACACTGGGTTAAGTTTCTGGTCATTTCTAACTGGCTACTGGTCACCTGGTTTAGAGAGGAATTAGCCTGCTTTCAGATGCAAAAAATGAGTACCTGCTGCGGGTTCTCATCAATTAATTGACTGACGATATCAGTCAAAACTGCAGGGCCCTTTATAAATACAGAAATTCTGCAATGTACTTTCCCCCCAGATCTCTCTTCCTAAGTAGAGTAATTTAATTAAGGGATTTATTTTAGTTTTTAAAACCCAATGAATTACATACTAAATAATACTGTGTAAGATTTGCTAAAAAGGTTAAAAACATCAAGCGTCTATTTTCTTCCAACAATTCCCATATGTACAAGAACTTTAGTCCTTGGTCACGTTTTTATAACAGTCTCCACGATCCTTGTCCTAGTTGTTTTAAGCGTGTGAAAGTAACCGGCAACATCTGCAAAGCACAAGAGGAAAGAAGAGACAGAGTTGCCTGCCACGCTCATGAATGAATTATACTCAGTTCCTTCCTACATTGTCTTGTCCTACTTCAGACCCAGGGAGAGTGAGGGGTGGGGATGGGAGGGACAGAAGTCAGGGCAGAGTTCCTAGCGATACTCAGAGTACCACAGACCAATGAATAACTCATACACCTTTCTCTTCTCCCTCTCCTTCTTTTCGCCTGACATTGCCTCAGAAGGATCAGAAATGGCCTCCAAACAGGCTGGTCTTACGTTAGATCCATGGGATTCTGCCTCTGAACCCACGCTGGCCTGACAGACTCGGGTGGAGTCGGCCCACTTGATCAAGAGGCAGATAAAGAGCAGATGCCTGCAATAAGAATGTTTCGGCCAAGACCCACAGTCCTCCCCAGAGGAGTACATACAGTCCAAGGACTCCTGCTGTATTGGGACAGTCATCTATGTATTACAGGGAGGCGAAGCCTTGCTCCCCTCCTGGGATATCCTCACATACCCCTGAAGATTAGTTTCCTGTATGAATTCATTCTGTGTTTGGCTCAGCACCTCTCTGCTCACCCCATGTCCAGCAGAAGCCAAAGATGGGCCAGGAGCAGCTGAAAGGGTCTGAATGCCAGCTCCCCTGAGTGACCCCTTCTTTCCTTGGCCTTTGTGACCGGGGGACGGGGGGAGGGAGAGGCTGGGCCACACCCACGCATTCCAGCTGCGCGGTCTTCAGAGAGGAGGTTATGCGTGACCGGCCACCTGCTCACCACTACGAGTCCGGCACGGAGCAAGGTCCTGACATTCTCTTCAAAGGCCTGCCAATCCAAGCATACCGGTGTATGGAAACGGTTTCCAGTTCAGAAACAGTTAACGAGACTGTCTACAAGGACTGCTCTTGACCTCTTCACAATGCTGCAGAGTTCACTGACATATCCTCTTTACTTTCCTCTGCCCAGAATATTACTAAGGAAAATGACCAAGATGAGAAGAATAAGGCAAATGGCGAAGGTCCTGATTCCTCTACCGTGTGGCCTAAAGGTGAAAATGAACATGGGTACATTTAACTTGCTTCTTGTAATATCTGACATTCTTGACTTATTGTTTTAAAAACCTAATACTACTACTGCATATGACCTTAGAAACGTTAATATTTCTAACGCCAGCATGACATGTTTACATGGTAAAAAAGTGGCTAAATGAAAGAAAAATTTGAGCATTTTAGAGAAAAAAAGAGTGTATATCTCTTTTCTCTCCATACTGTCATATGGAGAGAAATATAGAAATATATTAGAAACATAGAAATATAGAAACTCTCATTTTTCTAAGAAACATTACTGCAATATCATTTCATGCCTAAAAACCACTGATATCAATTTTTCAGCATCATAAAATATGCAGTGTAACTGTTTGTGTGAAGAGGAATTCAAATAAAATCCATACAGTTTGATGGTACCATGTTTCTCGTAATTCTCTTTCCATCTTTAGGCTTCCCATGTGGGGGGGAGAGAAAGGCATGGGATGCGGGGTAAGAAGGAAGAAGCCCCGTCTGTGGCAGTGCAATGGAGGAGCCCAAGGGCAGGCTCAGAGGGAGAGCATTCGCGCTGGTGGGCTTCCTGGAGCAGGTGAGCCTGGGTTGGGCACGGGGGACCCTGTCCACCCTTCGCAGGTGTCTCTGAGCCAGGAGTGAGGAAAACAAAAGCAGCACTTGGGAAAGGTGCTCCTGGCAGCCGTGTGCAGACTGTACTCCGGATGGGAGATGGTTCTGTTGGCAGTGAGGCCGGCACCAGTGTTAGATCAATGGGCTCAGATCGGACCTCGGTTCAGCAACCCCAGGACTGCAGTTCTGACTAAGAAAGAATTCAGAGCCAAGACTCAAACTATAAGAGAAAGTGTATTTAGAAAGTCACAGAGGTAGAAGACAGGAGCTGTAGAAGAAGTGAGCTCAGGATACAAGTCACAGAGGCGAAAGAAGGGCCCTTAGAGCCTAGGAGCAAGAGGCAAACAAAACATGCCTGGGAAGAGGGTGGGGACGGCCCGGGTGTGCTCCATGGAGACGGCCTGGGTCCTTGGGTCCTCCAGCTGGAGGGTATTTATCTGGAGGTGTCAGGGGAGGGTCCCAATAGAATATTCATCAGCTTTCCAGGCCTGTCCTTTCAGGGTTCTGGTCTCCACTGATTGGTCAGCACCAGGGCAGGGGGTCATGGGCCAATGCAGCTGTGGCTTATCTGGTTTTGCTGCTGTTCTGGGCCTGTATCTTAAACACAGCTGAGGCCTAGACATATTTGATGTGGGTCAGAACCTCCCTGTGTTGGGGGCTTAATGCTTATGGCTGTTCTCTAGCCCGCTTGTTCGTTCCTCCTCTAAGGGGGTCTAACCCATATGACTGGAACCATGCCGGGGGGAGGAAAGGTCAGGGGAAGATCTGAACTGCACGGCCAGAGGTTTGTCTAAGGAAAGGTTAACCCGGGGGTGGCTCCTTGGTCTCCCAGTTTTGCCCCTTGCTAGGCACCCGGGGCTTTTTGTCCTGGTGACCTCTATGCCTGGCCTGGTGTCCTTGGTCTGCTTTTGTATGTCTAACTGCCGGCCACAGTTCCAGCTTATTCCATGGACTGTGGGCCTAAATTTGACCTGTTCAAGAACATGACTTATATTTCCACTTTTTTTCTCATCACATCCGATGCAAACGAAACTACATGTCTATCTAAGTTCCCAAGGTGGCAGCATGTTAACCTGACATGGTGGGTAGAATATGCAAAGAACTGGTACCTCTCGACCTGAGAGGACACCGTCTGGAGGGAGAAGTGGACCAGGTTAAACGGCGCGAGTTCAGAGTTCGAACTGCATGATCAGGCCAGTTCCTCCAACATCAAGACCCTCAACAGTTAAGAGAGCAGCCTCAGCCTCAGGCCGAGTCTCTGGCTGCCCACACTGCCTGCCGCTGACACCCTCCCCCAACCTGTTCCCAAACGAAGTGCCTGTGCACACGGATGTGGGATGTAATTGGTCTGAGCATCTGGCGTGGGGGCAGCAGGCGTGTACTGAAGATCAGAAGTCTGGGTTCGAATTCTGCCTGGCATTCCCAATGATAAGACCCAAGGCTATTTACCTCCCCCTTCCCTCACCCAAGAAAATGGGGTAAGTCAGAGTCAAGCTGGATTCCGGAGGCTAGGAGAATCGAACACGGCAGCTGTGAACTTCTCTGCAATACTCTTGTGACGATGACGATGATTAAAGTAGTTTACACACATAGGGATGTGAATGACCCTCAGATGGCCTTTATCCTTCAGGCAATGTTTATTTTTTCAGAGGGAAAGTGTGTCAAACCGAATCAATCTCTTATTGGTGAACTATGGAGAGCTGAGAGAGATGCTCACCAACCAGTCCTTCTGACCTTCATTAAGTGACTGGTAGGCTAGCAAGGCCCTTTCCTTCTGGCCTCCTTTTTATTTCAAAGACAGATGTGGTTTCTAGCAGGAAAGAAGAGAGGATGTCTTTGGCCATTGTTTCCATGGTCCACCAGCCCACTTTTTCTACCTGCCACCCATGAGCACTGGAGATGCCCGGCCCAAAAGTCCCCACGTAACGTCTTGAAATAAATTTAAGAACCAAAGTCCAGAATAACCTTGGGGTTGGATTATATAATAATAGGCATCACAAAATACTGTGTCAAAAAATTCTATAATAAAAGCTGGAACATTTGGTCATTATCTACAGAGAAAAGGAACCGGCCTGAGGTCCCTGAAATTCATTCATTTCTTAAACATCTCGTTTTCAGTGTTCCTTTTACCGCAAGTTCAATCAAGACTACAAACAGAGCAATTACTCCCAGTAACAGGTTTGCTTTCCTTCCTTCCTTCTTTCTTTCCTTTTGCTCTCTCTTTATTTCCTCTTTTACAAATTAATTGTGAAATACTAGCTTAAAGACATCCATTTAAAAAAACAACAGTTAAAAAAAAAAGCCCTAAATGTCAAAGTGCCCTAAATTCTTCTGTCTGACAAGAAACCATTCTTAGGTGATAATTAGATTTTATCTACAACTGGAGGTGGGAGGGTGGTTGTAGGTGGTAGCGGCAACATTTCACCAGAACAATGAGACAATTCACACGATTAGCTAGAAAAAATTAAAACACACACACCCAAACAAGGGGCTGGGGTTATTATCAAATCAAGTAAATTTGGACATTCCAGTGAGGTGGCTATCTGTGTAATTTGCCTTTCTATGGCCAGACATTTAGGAACACAAACTCAAGCAAAAGGAAATGCAGAGATAAACCGAGAAATAAAATATCTTTGTGAGTGATCATCATGGTAGAAAATAGAACAGACCAGAAAGACCGTCCTTCTTTCCCCTCTTACCACAAGTTTTCACAGATAGTTATATTAGGTGTTTCTGAACTAAATCAAGAATCTGGGTTGGAGGCAATGGAATTTAGCAGCGGTGCTGGTGTTGAAAAGATAACACCTTCCAATCTGCACAGCAACAGAAATGTGCTTCAGGCAAGCTGGTGTCCCACATCTTCACTTACCCCCAAGAAAATATCCGGAATATCGCAGGAGGTAGAAGTAATCTGACCTGATTGTACATCGCTCCTCTCAGTCCCCACTGGTTAAACGAAGCTCTGCAGGCCCAGCGCAGACACAGATGAGAGCTAAGCAGGAAGCCTCCCCCACGACCAGGGAAGATAAAAATCGCAGATGTCAGAAGGGCTTCTACTGAAGGGCATTTCAAAGCAACTACAGACAGACACGGCACATTCGTGAATCCTCACGTGTGTCTGTCGACATGTACCTGCACACATCAAAACTGGATTTGTTCTTGAGCCACAGAAGCTACTGAGGACAAAGTGAAAGCAACTTAGTAGCAGAAAGTATTTCCAACGTATGTGACAAAGAATTATTACCCTCAATACACCAAGAGCTGAGAAAGTAATGTAACGGAGAAAGGGGCAGAGGATATGTGTTGGAAGACCACAGAGGAAGACAACCAAGGGCTAATAAATAAAAGACTTCCCAAGTTCTAAAGGAGTCGGGGAAATGTAAAATTAGACACAAAATTTATACCTCTTAGACTAGCGAAAGCTAAAAGGTACTAACAAATTTGGGTCCTGGCAAGGGTGTGGAAACAGGCCCTCACATTCTACTAGGAGTGTAAATGTGTACAGACTTTTAGAGAAAAACACAGCAGCACCTTATAAGATTTTGAAAACTGATAATGTTTGATTTGGGAACTTTCTCATGGGAATATGCCACATACACGGAAAGATACGTACGTCCGACTTTCACTGAACATTGTTTGTAACATCAAAAAATACCCCCCAAGTCCCACAAATTTTGTAAACAGGGAAGTATTTATAAAAAATACAATAAAAGACCATAAAAATTTTTGAAAACTTTAAAATGAATGACATAAAATCGTGTATATTGGCATAAAAGAATGTTCAGGAGATTTCTGAGTAAAAAAACATGGTTTGTGAAGACTATTCATATCGTAATCCCAATTCTGTGAAGGGAACACACGGTCCCTGTATATTTCCATACAGGGAAATGTTTTCACAGAAGTAGCCTGAGAGGTACGAGCTGCAGGCCAGTGAGGGCAGGGGATCTGAGAGAAGTCGTACTTCTTCTTTTACACACGTCTGTAGTAGTTGAACTTTCAACATTAAGAATGTAATATTTCAGCCCTGGCTGGTGTGGCTCAGTGGATTGAGCACCAACCTGTGAAGCAAAGGGTCGCAGGTTCAGTTCCCAGTCAGGGCACATGCCTGGGTTGCGGGCCAGGTCCCCAGTAGGGGGTGTTCCAGAGGCAACCACAAAGTGATGTGTCTCTCCCTCTCTTTCTCCCTCCCTTCCCCTCTCTTAAAAATGGAATAAATAAAAGACTTAAAAAAGAATGTAATATTTCAATGATAGAAAAACTAGAATCCGAGTTTGCTGAGGCTGGAAAAGTGGAGAACTGCTGTTCAGTTATGCTGCAACTTCAAGGCGAACTGTTGCAGGTTCAGGGAGGACATCCTGAGGGTCTGGGAGTCGTTTAGCTCCTTCCACACAAGGTTGGCGGTACAGGGTCTCCCCAGGTTTCCCTAACACTACGGTCCATTACCTGCGGGAAGCAGACGCCACAGCCCTGTCATACATGGGGATTCGTTCTTCAGTCGACACTGTGTTAATGAACCTATCTCCCCAACTTTGCCTTCCACATTAACTTTATCACAGAACACGATACCCCTCTACCCAAGCCCTCTGCTGACTTGCCATCTCCCTCAGAGAAAAAGTCAAGGCCATTACCCTGGTCAAAGGGGCCCATGGCCTTGCCACCTCTCTGAGTTCACAGCCCAACCCCCCTCCCCCGCTCACTCCACCCCTTTGGCTTGGACGCAGAAAACAGCCCTGTCTCCTTGACCAAGCTCTAGCCAGGCTCTTCTGAGCCCTCTTTTTGACTGGGCCTCAACTTTGGCCTATAAATACAATATCTGAACAAACACTAACATGGTTTCTAATAGCTCAAGGTCACATCCCTAGAATGACCATTGTCCCCCACCCTTTACAGTGACTGCCTGAGACAACTCAAGGCTGCCAGAGTAATTCACTATTTGTTCCAACCAACACTTGAAGATAGGGCCTCTGTCTCCCAGCCCGTGGGAGGAAAGAGCCTGACTTTGATAAGTAGCAAATAACAAACCCAAGGAGACTCACACGGACCAACCTGCTTGTAATTTTTCACTTCCCTAACTCTGCTGAACCTGCACTCGCCCCCCTCCTATTTCCTCATTCTCCCTTTAAAATGCCCAAAGGAGAGCTGAGTTCAGTTCACGCTGAAGTCTTTTCCCTATCGCTGTGGCATAGGACTGATTAAAATCTGGCCTTTCCACTTTAACGGATGTTCAGCTTTGTTTACCTTTGACATTCCCCACTACCGCGTGGGCTCCACGGGCTGGATGTCGTTTCCCACCGGGCCTAGTGGAGACTCAGGACCTACCTGCTGAGCACGGCTGATGGATCGACGATCGTGCACGGGTTTGAGTGCCTCAGACTCACTTCTGGGATGGATAGCGTGGTGAAGCTTGTGGATGAAATATCACTGCTCACGTCAGTCCTCAAATACTTGGCAAAAGACAGGTGGCTGACAGTCACAGAGCATGCCGGTCTTCCTAAGCTTATCTTCAGCTTGTTTTCAGTCTCGATAGAGCATCGTCTGCTACCTGCTGAACATTATCCCTAAACATACGGGATGGCGCACAGAACTGTGCTCATGAAAGATTCCCGAGAAGCCCTTGCTTCACGGGAAGACTTCTACCATTGATGGCTAGTTTCTCTACTCCCCACTCTTCGTTTCCATCTGTGGTCCTGGTCCAGAAACCTCCCTTCATCCCCAACTCCTCCAGTTCCTCTCTGGGTTTCCATTCCAACTTCACTGAAGGTGCGTCTGAAGTAACTTCCCTCAGAAGCAAACCAATGAGTCTCTTCAGGATTTATTCTTCAGGGTCTCTTAGGTGATTTGAGTGCTGCTAACAGCCTCACTGACCATACTCTTTCTCCCTTATTCTCATTTTTTTTCAGCTGAGGCTCCTTAGCATTGCTAGGTGACTACAAATAGTCCCAAGTACCACCTGTCAGCTTCAATAAAGGCTTTATAAGCAACTACTATGGGCGAGGCACTATGAGATTAGAAAAATCTGATACTCAAATGCTGTACTCAAGACAGCCTATGCCCATATGAAAACTTAAAACTAAATGCATTGTGGTTGCTTTAATAATTATTTGTTGAATAAAAGGGTTATGTATGACAAGTCTCATGCTATCCAGGCATAATAAATTGTCATATGATGGACACAATCAAGAACTTACAGTTCTCCATTTGGAGCCATAGCCTCTCCCATTGTTATTTTAGCACCTCTACAGGGGGTCTCCCATGGATGTTGCAACATCAGTCACAGCTGACAAAGCTAACATATCTCCTTATTGCATCCTCAACCCTGCCTATTTTCTAACGTCCCCATAATGATCAGGACACTGTCACTCTGAGACTGAGGTGTGTCTTAGCATCTTCAGTCTCCTTCCAAGATCATCCCAATCCACCACCCAGTAGTTCCTGAGGTCTCCCGTCCTTCTCATTTGTACAACCACAGCCCTCGTCTGAGCATCAGTAACCTCAGCTCCAGGCTTCTCTGCCTATTCCTCTTCTGCTCGTCTAAAGGCATCATGGACACCAAGAGACGAAGACTTAAAACTTTTCAAAAATGCCCTGGCTGGTGTAGCTCAGTGGATTGAGTGCGGGCCTGCGAACCAGAGGATCGTGGTTTGATTCCCAGTCAGGGCACATGCCTGGGTTGCAGGCCGGTTCCCTGCAGGCCCACTCTCAGCAGGGGACGCACAAAAGGCAACCATACATTGATGTTTCTCTCCCTCTCTCCTTCCCCTCTAAAGATAAATAAATAAATAAAATCTTAAAAAAAACTTTTCAAAAATGTATATTCTTTTACTCTTGTCTTTACCTGTTTTGGGTAATGCCATTTTAAAAAATAAATTTGAATTTTGAGTTTCCAGTGAGTTTGGTGCTTTAATATGTTGTTTTTAAAAAAATCTGGATGAACGTGGTCAAAGGAACTTCCAGGGATATGGTGAGCCAGCCCTGGGGGCATGACGCACAGCCCGGCGACCGCAGGGACAACCCTGGGCTGCACATGTGGGAGTTCTCAGAGAGCAGGTCGGTGTTAGCTAGACTTGTGGCAATCATTTTGCAATATCTACAAATATCAAAGTACTGTGTCATTCACCTAACACTAATAAAATGTCATATGTTGATTATATCTCAAAATTTTTTCCACCTCCATCTCTTGACCCTCTTATTTGAGAGCCCTCCACATAGCTCATCTCCAGCCTTTTTCATATCGTGGCACACATAAACTAATTACTAAAATTCTTTTTTTTAAGTTTTTTTTATTTTTTAAGGATTTTATGTATTTTTAGAGAGAGGGAAAGGGAAGGAGAAAGAGAGAGAGAAACATCAATGTGTGGTTGCCTCTCATGTGGCCCCCACCGGGGACCTAGCCCGCAACCCAGGCATGTGCCCAGACTGGGAATCAAACTGACAACCTTTGGTTCACAGGCCTTGCTCAATCCACTGTGCTACACCAGCCAGGGCTAATTACTAAAATTCTTTGGCCCACCGAAAATTACACTGGCAACCTTACAAAAAAAGGTATAACTTTGATTGACTTATGAAAAACAGTAAAAGGAGTAATTACCTACCCTTTTTGTTCCAACCTGACTTTTTAAAAAAAATTCAAGTGCTTATACTTGTGTGCAAGGGTTTCTGATACCAAGACTTAACTACCCAAATGCAACCTTATTATCCAATGTGATCAACAAGACGTAACTCTATTGTAAGACCTATGCATTTAAGGCTCAAGGCAGGGCACGCCCACTGCACAGCGATTATTGTGTTGGCTGCTGTCATTTTTTTTATTTGGCAAACTAGGGAAAAGAGGTCAGTGCCCCTGACCACATAGTCAGGTGTTGCATGCTTTAAAATTCTGTGGCACGCTGGTTAAAAATCGCCTCTCTACACACTAGACACTAGAAGCTCTGCCGACAAAGTCCCAGGAGCCCATTCTCAGGGGGTCTCTTGAAGCAAAATATCCTGCATAAGTGGAATTTCTAAAGGCCCCCTCTCTCCTAAATCTTTCAGAGCTTCCCTCTCCCACAATTACCATATAGTGAGGCTTACTGCACAGGAAAGCAAGAGTAGGCTTTCAAGCAGGACAGAAGTTTCCACGGATGGAATTTTAAGACCTTAGTGCAAAAGGAATCTGCCCTTAAAATAGTCGACAAGCCCAATAAAAAGCTTTCCCTAGAGGGTTGCTCCTCAATGCGTGGTTCTCGGACCAGCAGCATCAAACTTAGAAGCCTGTTAGAGAAGGCAGAGGCTCCATCTGCACCCCAGACTCGCCACATTTCAACAAGACCCCCGGGGGGTTCGTAACCATAGAAACACTTGGGAAATGCTACACGAGATAATAAAACCTTGTTACCTAAAGCAGACCTGAACCCAGGTGAGAACTCTGGCCAACAGGCCACCACCGTTGATTTGAGTTGAGTTGTCCATTGAAGCACTGAAATGTCACCCCAAGAAAATGGAGACTTGCTGCCTTCTCCTGTGGCTCACCAGGATTCTAGTTTTTCATCCTCTGTGGGGGGGGGCCTCTGTTGCCTGTTGACTATGAACAGAGCAGTGAGGTGATAATGACTGGAAGCCACAGCCTGGGATTAAGGGCTTCCTCAATGAGGCACAGAGAGCAGCTGAATCATTTCGAGACATCTCCACGCCCACTCCTCAGTAACACTTGAACACAGGTGAGGGGTGACAGAAATGAACATCAAGGGAAGCCTTGGGGGAAGAGGGCCCAAAGGGCAACAGTTAGAGTAGGTGTGAGCTGGAGAAGGGAGGAGTGCAGCCTGGCAGCCCAAAGGGGCGGTGGGTCAGGGACATTTGCACACAGAGTCTGATGTGTCAGTTTTGCTAGCACCAGAAAGTTCAAAAACACCTCTTTCTTCCTCTGCAGCTGCTGGGCAGCTGCCTGGTCCCTCCTGTGTGTTCCCAGGCCCAGGCAAACAGCTCCATCTTGCCTGAGGCCACTGCCTGAGGCCATGGACTTGTATTAGGTCCCAGGTCCTTGGGAATTTGTCGGCTGCCTAAAGAGCAGTCCTCCCAGTGAAAAACTAACAATCTACATCTGAGTAATCACTGTGACTTAATGCCAACTCTAAATGCTTGCTCAGAAATGTTTAATCAGATCAGCGTGGAGGAATGCCACCCCACACCCTGAATAGCATCAGAAGCCAAAGTCACCCTCTGGGAGAACGTAATGCCCAGACAGCCGGGTTTCGGATCAGCCACTCAACCACAGGGGACAATTTGGATGGAAGCATAGGCCTGGTCTGCTGCGTGAGGCCCATTATTACTGTTCCTACAGGAGAGGGGGCGCCTGGTAAGATGACCACTGCGGGTGGAGTGGAAATAAAAGGAGCCCAGACAGCAAGCACCAGGAAACAGGCACCCTGCACCCGCTGGTGGGATGCTTGTTGGGGAGGAAATTGGGTAGCCGCCCCAGCAACTGGAAAAAGAGAAGAATGTCTGTCTTCACGCCGAGGACTTCCCGTATGCTTCACATTCCTCACGTTGTAAGGTCGGCTCCCTTGTGACACCCCAACATGCACTCGCACCCTGCACCCCAGCCGATGACGTCCGTCATTGTTCCTATTCCTACCTTGCTGCTCCCCAGAAAACCCTTTCTTCTTGCTTCCTCCCCCCAAACTCCGTAATACCTCACTGTGCCATACAGAACGTCCACTTCGTTACACACAAATGTTTCCGTATTCTACATAGTTTTCCGATCCCACCCTTTTTTCTTCTTTCTTACCTTAACAGGCACTGGCTTTTCTCATGACACGTCTGCTTCCCAGAAGCCCAGGGGTTCCTCACTTCACTGCTCCTCTGGTGCACTGAGGTGATGGATACTTTTGGAGTGTTTTCCCATCCCCCCTTCATGTATCTAAGAACTATCTTCTCCACACCTAAACCCACACATGCCAGCAGCCTGACTTGTCCCATGGGATGGATAGAGCAGGGTATAGGAATGGCTGCCTGGCCCAGGCTGGGCATCTGCGATTGGGACCCAAGAGCCCTGAGGAGTCTCTCTGCTGCTTTGAACTGAAGATGTGTAAATTTAGGGAGTAAACATGTGCCCATAACAGCAGGGACATATGATAAGTACAGGTGGAAAAATGGATTGCATTAGGTGGATAGATGATAGATAGATAGATAGATAGATCCCTAGAGGAAAAAAAACAGTGATGGGGAGATGGAGAGAAAGCGTCCCCTTGGCACAGGCAACTTATCAGTTCCTGGATCTAGGACCTTAAGATACACTCACAACTCCACTTCCTGGTGTGGGGCTGCTCTTGTATTCTTATCTTCAAAAACTGTCTTCTTTCACTCAAACAAGGAAGTCTCTTTTACTGGCTACGAAAATTTGTTCATTTTGACCAAACCCTTGCTACCACTTAGTAACCTCTTCATTCATCCCTTACTGAGTCTCTCCCACAAATGTCACAGTGGGTTTCTTTAATTTCTTAGTCTCACAGTCACTCTGTTAAGAGTCTACCTGTTCGGTTAGCATGCACTGCCCTTGCCTGGGTGTGTGTTTCAGGGGTATGAAGTAGCACCGGAAAGCATTATGAATGACTTAGATGTCCAAATGATTGTTCTACCCACCCACATAATCATCCTGAGAAACAATAAATAAATTCCCACCATGTGACCGTTAGCCCAGCAATTTCTAGAAGGCCATTTCAAATCTCCTCTAATGACAGTGTCTGAAAGGTCGATATGATTTTTAGAAAGAGCTACTATCGAGCTGTAATCAGGGCAACTGAATAAAATGAGGGACCAAACATCTGAGTCACACAAGTATTGTTAAACTTGCCTCAGCAAGATCAAAATTAGAACAGCATGAACTCTTCCAAAAGGAACGCTCTACAAGATAACATTCATTTGAGGACATAAATTATATTACATTTATCACACATATAAATCACATTCTTTATCTTGTCATCTATTTCTGTCCCCTTCATCCAGGTATCTGGAGCAGAAACCAGAGGCTTATAATGCCCAGTAGGTTGAAGAATAGGGGTTTAATATATGTTTGTTATTGATGTTCACATTACTGAACTATTGTCTAATAGAAAGCATAGCTCTGAAGAAGTAAGCTAAGTATTCGGGTAAGTGAGAACAAACATGAAAACAAAAGATTACAGACCATCGTGGATGACTTGAATCACGACCATACATTTCTTGTCACACAATATATGCGAGCCCCTGATCCAAAACGGAAGCATCACGCCCGTGATATTCCTGCCCCAGACCCTGTCCTGGGCTCTCAATATGGAAAACGTACTTTTCTCTACGTTGCAAGTTTCTCTTGTTATGAGGAATAAGCAATAGCTACTTTTTCTGAGGCCTTCACTGAGGCATCAAGAAAATGCAAAGTAAGCTACATAAATGTCAAGGTTGAGCCCATAGGTCACCAAGCGAGCTAGACCTTAGAAACTTTTCTAAGGCAAGCGGGTGCAACCTACTTCTCTGTGCAAATTTCAGCTAGTGTGATCAAAGCTAATGAGTCACCCAGTATGGTATTTTAAAAACACTAAAGCTGCTTCGATGTTTTTTTCCTGCGCTCCACTCTAACTGAAACTGCACTTGTACTCTGAGACGAGATACGGTTCTCAGGCACGATCACACGCCTGGTCCTGGGACTGAGTGGGCTGAGGTGAAAGGAAGGCACCTAAACAAGGACACCCACGTGGGCCAGCCAGCCGGCCTGCAAGGGCTGGGATTGTCACAACGAAGACAGGTCTGCTGTGGACACCAGAAATCTGATGTGTTGGGTGGACCTTGAAATGGACAGACAACTGGCTGGGGCCTTAGAAAGACCTTTTGCTAGAAAGGGATGTTTATTCTGATGGTCTCGCTCAGTGTGGTGGTTGTCGAGTAAAGCATGCTGCCGTGGATTTCCCCGCTGCGGGCGGGGGCCTGATTGGTGGTTTCCACGAGGGGGGTGGATAAGCAGGAAGGTGGCGCACGGTAAGGGAAAGTGGTGAGGCGAGTGTGAGCTCTGACGTCATAAAGATTTCAGTTTTGGATTTACTTCTTCTCTGCTACCTGTGGGATTCGGGTGGGTTGCTCCACCTGTCTAGAGCCAGGTTCCTTTATCAAAAAGAGATACATAGCTACATCACAGGGTTGCTATAAAGGTGAGCTGTGATAATGTGTGTACACAGCACCACACTGGATTGGCACGAGAGTTCACTTCCTTCTAACCCCTCTCGTCCACACTCTTGCATCCAGCACCCAGCACTCCAAGGAGGCTAAAGAATCCCCCGTGACTTGATTCCACCATCGCCAGCATGAAGCTGGACTAGCATTCACCAAACCCCTTTTACAACCTTCTATACATGTCACAAAGCAAGGTTTGCCCCCTACCACCAAAGAAGCTCTAATTATCTCATTAGTGAGCTCTTTAAAAACACATGGCTTAGTTGTTTTTTAAAGCTTAACACATTTGTGAGTAACAGTTTCTACCCAATCTTCCATTTATCATTTTTATCATTTTGCCCAGCTTTTGACTCATAGATACTTGGTGTCAAAAGAACTGACTTAAGTAATTCATGCATTAAGTTTGTAAACAAACAGTAAGCACCTAGTGTTTACCAGGCCCTGCATTAGGCACAACAACTACAAAAATAAATACAACTTACTTTCTGATTGCAATGATTTTGCAGTACAAAGGAAGCAAACTCATGAATAATCTGAATCGACTATATAGGAAGTCCCGAAACAGAAGTGTGCAGAAGGTGCCCCCATTTGCACAGCACTTTAAAGTTCAGGGGCACTTTTCAGACACAAGCCCTCGGAGCCCGGTGTTACTGCTACTCACCAAGTCCAGGTCAGACACGAGGAAGCCAAGCAGGAAAGGGAGGGAAAGTAAGTGGACCGAGATCCCACAGGTAACGAGCATGATTCCATGTCTCAAACTGCAGCTGTCTTCGTCCTTCCCTCCCCTGGGTGTTCTGGTTGGGAGCCACGAGAACACAGCCCCATCGAGCTTGCGAACGCCTTACAACTGTCACCTACACTGTGTCAGGAAACACTGACATGGGAGCCTCTCCTGCTCTGGCCTTGGCCTAGCACCCTAATCTCCCTTCTCTCCCCTCTCCCACGGGACCCTACTGAAAGCCACACGAACGGCTGTGGGTTTTCTGAGGATGTCAGGTTGTTTCAGGCCTTGGTACTTCTGTGTGTACTGTTCTCTCTCCAAAACACTCCACCTCCACCTCACCCAAATCCATCTTCCTGATCCTCCTTTTGCGTGGAGATAGCACAGCTTTCATCTCCTCCAGGGTGCCCTCCCTGATTACCCTTTCCCAAGCCATTTGACCTACGGCTGGGTCTCCTGGGTTCTCTCCCAGGCCCAGGAAAGTGCACAGGTCAGAGCTCATACTTTATTGCACTGCAGATGTCCACCTTCCCCCCGCCCCCCCACTAGAATGTGAGTCCCTTAGGGATGTGTTTGCAGCCTCTGTGTTTGGCTCATTTGCTGTTTATTGGTTGAATAAATGAAGTAAAAATTTGAGATGTGCTCACCTCATGTGCCCCCTACAGTAGCTGGAGCTCAAAATAAACCCATGGCTTTGCTATCAGTCTCAGAGCTACCCTTGAACTATTGGTGCAAACTAGAGCTTGCCCAGTTCAAACATAATTAGCAATTGGTACATCCTCTGAAAATAAGAACAAGAGCAATTGTTATCATCATCACCATTTTTTAGCACAATCATGGCAAACAACAATGGCTAAGAACACTAGGCATGCTGCTGTATCTGGCCTGCTACACCCTTTCTGCTTTCAATCTTGCCCCTCAAATTGCAGAATCATATCTTGTTACCTCTGTACATTTAGTACCTAGACAGTGACTATGGTGGCCTTCACCTCAGTGAAGACCAGTTGCATGAATGGATGAATGAACGGGAACTTCCCTGGCTCAGTCCTTTCTAAGTGGCCACATTGGCACAGTGTGATGACTTCACCTTCCAGGCCACAGGCTGTTTGAGCGGGCAGGTATCATCAGATCTGACTGCCCCACTGTGACCTAAGAGCTACTATGAAGAGGTGCTTTCAAACAGTAGGTCTTTTCTAGGAAATTGGAATGAAGAAATTTTTCCTGGTAAATATAGGGACAGGAGCTGAGAGAAAGCAAAGGCAAGGATGGGGCGACGTAGACGGAAGCCGTGATGTGGTGTTTGTAGGGAAGTGGACGAGGAGGTGGCTGTGGAGGAGGACCTGTTCAGATCAGAGGGGGAGACAGCTGGTTTGAGAGGCTTGGGGCCCGCGAGGCTGCCAGCCTTCGGTGAGCGCTAGAGAAAGAAAGAGGAACTGGTCCCCAGGGTTGCCTCAGTCCCCGACAACTTCCTGATTTCAGCCCCAGATAAAGTGCCACCTGACTGGACAGGTATATCCTTATTGAACAGGCGAAGCTGATTTTTAGTGTGATAGCCTCTGCTACAGCATATCAGGTAAAGAGGAATTTTTAAATGTGCCAACATCAGGTCCAGGACCACCATCAGCTGCTAATTTGTGAGAATCAGAGAAAAAACAGTCTGTCTGGGATAAGGCCCAACCAATAGTTGGCTCCCAGCTGGATAGAAGCCTATGGCCTTTGGGCAAAGAAAAAGGCTCCCTCTTTCGGGGAGTGAGAGGGGGGCACATGCACGCCAAGGTGCACAGCCTGACCAGGGCTGGCCATGGGCTGGATGTGAGCCCTGCCGTGTGCTCTGCCTAGATCGGTTTTGCACTCCTGGCAGGAGGCTTTGGTGTTCGGTGAATAGGCACACACAGAAAGTAAACTTAGAGCCAGATGGCCTTTGTTTGGTAAAAACCGCTTTGAGCATAGCAAATGGCCCAAGCAGGTTCCTGACCTAAGACAGCCCCAGCCCGGCAGGGACTGAGGCCCCGGGGATGCAGCCACCCTGGCACTGCATTAGGTTTTCGGAACAATGGCTGAACAAGCAAGCACCAACTCCAAGAGTTACAACCTTGGAGGTCAGTGAGAGGCACTGTGGGAGCGCCAGCAAGATGTGGACAGGAAGGACTTCCCCCAATGGGACAGGTGACCATCAGCTGCAGAGCCCACCTCGGATGGCAGCACCTCATGGCGGTGGCCAAGCAGCAGAGGGTAAGGAATCACAGAACATCCAAGTTTGCCAGGTTTCTCACTTCCTTGTCAATGAACACATTAGGGATGAAAGCCTCAAGAAAAAGATACTGGATTTGCAGTTACTTATACACCAGGGCAAAGAGATGCTGGAGGGATCAATCAGGGTATCAGACATCTGGACATCAAGCTAATAAAGCCATTTATTTGTACCTCCCTTTTGTGAAGTGGCTTGAAGAGTTCTCTGCTCTGTATGGACCAAGATGCAGGACTTAAGAGTCACCTGAAGACAGCAAACGCCTCCTGGCCATCCCATGGCCTGGCAAGTCCAGCGTAGCACCTGGCACACAGTAGGTCACAGTCAGCACTTGCTGAAAGCTCACAACAGAAATATGCGCTGGGTCGTGTCCTCGCTAAGGGTTCTTTGCTCACTAAGCATTGGATTTATCCAAAGAGCCCATCAGAACTCGCTAAGTTAGAGTCTCCAACCCGAGAAAAGATTGGTCTGGAAAATTAAGGAAATGCCTGACCATATACCACCAAAAGCTTATTTCAGGATTTTATTTTTTAATGATAAAATATCACTACCTTTACAAAGACATACTAGGTTTTTAAAATCCAGAACTTTTTTGTGTTCCAGAACTGTAAGTTCAAAAAAAATGTAAAGCAAAATGATAATGACTTTTTATAAAGGAAAAAAAACAACCTCAGTTTTTATAAGTTCAATGAAAGCACTTATGTATTAGTTCCAGTGTTATTTAAATGATGCACTTAGATGAAAATATTTGATTTTCTTCATATTTTTAATGGATTTTTAAAAATCCTCATCTGAGAAGTTGATTGACTTTTTTAAAGAGAGAGGAAGGAAAAAGGGAGGGGGTGGGGGAGAGAGAGAGAGAGGCGGGAGAGAGAAACACTGGTGGCCGCCTCCTTAAGCATCCCCCCGGGGAACAAGCCCCCAGTGTTCGGTGTTCGAAAGGACACTGCCACTGAGTCTGGGGCTGGAATGGGGTTTAAAGTGCAAAACAACATAAAGGTTTTGCTGACAACACACATGCATCTGTATCCTGTGAAAACACAGCCACTCACATCGCAAGCTTAATAGAAGCCACTGAAGTCTGAACTGCTTTTCTTGACAAAAGTCTCGTTATTAAAGCACAGCGGGGGACAGTAGGTTCTCTTGTGACAGCCCCACAGCGTCAGCTCGGTGTAAGCACAGAGCAGGTCTTTAAAAAATGTTTCGTGTTGGAATGGCTGCCACTGCCATAGCTGGCAACATTTTCACGGCCAAGTTTCAGGGTTTTAGTTAGTTTTTCATGGAAAAAACAAGGGTAGAGAGGAGGCAGGGGTGGGAGGTGGGGTGACAGACTGGGGTAGCAGGGAGTGGACGGTTGTTTGGGAGTGAGGTTCTTCTCCACCAGCCCTTGGGGAACGCCTCCAGTCGTCTCTTTCCCCTCTCCTTCTCCCTCCCAGCCACTAATCATTTCAAAATGTGACGTCCCCTCCCCCCTCAACATTCTCCCAAGGATTCACACCAGGTAGTTAACTTATTACCAAAAATTAGCTCTTGCCCTGGCTGGTGTAGCTCTATGGATTGAGCACAGGCCTGCAAACCAAAAGGTCACCGGTTCAATTCACAGTAAGAGCACATGCCTGGGTTGCAGGCCAGGTCCCCAGTTGGAAATGCGTGAGGGGCAACCACACAGTGATGTTTCTCTCCCTCTCTTTCTCCTTCCATTCCCCTCTCTCTAATAAATAAATAAGTAATCTTAGGAGAAACTTGTTGACTGGAATCAGAGAGGGAGTGAGGAAAGCTGCTCGCAGGGGTGGCAGTGTAGGAGAAAGTACCAACGGGGGTGTGAGAAGGCACTCAACCAAATTCCTCAGTCTTACACCTGCCGGGCCAACCCTGCCCCCGGCCACAGAATCACAGTACATATTGACATATATGCCACAAAACAGTGGTTCCCGACTTTGCCACACATTCGAATCACCTAATGCCAGGTTGCATCAGATGCCAATTAAACCAGAATCCCTGGGGCAGGACTCAGCCATAAATCGTTTGGTTGTGGTTGTGGTTGTTTTTCACTCCCCACGTGACTCCTGTGTGTAACTGACTTTGAAAACAAGTGTCAGAGACAGAGTCATGCTTCTCAGATGTGAACGTGCCTGAGAACAACCTGGGAACCTTGTCCAAGGCAGACTGGGATTAAGTCGGTCTGGAGTGGGGTCTGCCATTCCGAGATGAGGCTCTGGCGGCTGCTCTGGGGCCATCCTGGCAAGGCCACACATAGTCTAGCTGTGGACACTGCCCGCGTGTGTCCGGGGCTCCTAGGGAGGGCCTGGAATTTAAACTGCGCTTTCCCAGGCCAAGGCATGTTTTCACAAGGTGGTGGAACCTTCCCATCGCATCCCTGGGACGACTCCGTTATCCCCGACCCACAGTCGCCTGGCTAAATCTCATCCATTCCCAACAAGCTGCAGAGACTGCAGTGCTCTGGGAAAATACTCGGCCTGCGTCCATGAGGAACCAGATCGCGTTTTTCTGACTCTAAGAAATACAGGGAGCTCCTCGTCACGTTTCGCCTGCTCTTGAAATCCGAGGTTCAGTTCTGAAAATGGAACAGCCTCTCTTGGGAGGAGGTCACTCTTCTACACAAGGGTCAGCATCGGGGACACAGGGGACCACTTGGCTGAAGCTGTCACTTCCCCGTGTTCTTTAAGAGCACACAGAAAACAAAGATTTCTTGGAAGTAAAAATAATATTATAAAACGAAGCCCATAGTTCACATGATGTACACTTCACACACTCTCATTTAAGAGGTGCATACGTACCTTAATTACTCTCTACGAAAATGGAAAATGGTGATACGAGCTACGCTTCTTTTATCTACAGTCACCAACTGGACTGATTTTCAGTTGTCTCTTTAGAGTCATCGGAACAGTTAATCTTTGTGAAACTCAATCAAGACTATGCATCAGTCAAGTTCAGTGTGGCCAAGACATAAAGAGCAAGAGGTAAAATACTTCCCATTCAATGCTTTGCACAGTATGAATTCAGCAGAAGAATCTTTACACAAATCCCACAACCTACACCCCATTACCTGAACTGAACAGTTTTACCCAGCTTTATCCAACGCGATCACAAAGTCAGATCAACAATGCCTTTACTGTTCTCTAAGCATGCATGTTGTGCAGCAGAAAGTGTCACAAGAATTAGGGAACAGAGGGCTTCGGCGGAGAGCAGAGCTATCTAGTCCGAGTGGCGTCAGAGATGCAGAAATGTGCCCTTTTTTGACAAAGAAACTCGGATTCACGTAAAAGAGGTTGAGTTAGAGCTGAAAGGCTTGAGGCCAGAGCCTGAAGGGGTCAAGGTGGGGGTTAGTGTGCACTTGAGCGCCATTGCCCGAGCCTTCAGCTGCAATCGGTCCTTTTCACGTTAGTTTGACTTCCACCTGCAGCTCTCCTGCATCCACCCTTGATTAACAACCTGGGACACAACAAACCTGGTGGACTTGTAAAAACAGTTCTGCGGTTCTTAAGATAATGCTTGTTTCAAAGCATTTACAAAGTATTAATTATTTAACCCTCATAACCTCCCCATGTGGGAATTCCACACTCTCATTCCTACTTTAAATACCGACGACGGAAGGCAAAGTTAAGTGATGCACTCCACGTTACGCAGCAGCGCGCTGGCAGCACCCACCCAGCTCCTGGTTCCGCCTGCGCGCACCGAACACCCCCAGGACTGGCCATGCACCCCGCGCAGAGGGGAGCCTGGGTGCCAGGCCGGGCTACCGTAGAGGTGCTGGCTCCAGGCTTTATCCAACACAGTGAAGGACCAGACGAACAAACAGGCCAGCTGCACCGCCTGCATGGGTTTTCACAGGGAGGAAAAACGCACATCCCCAGTTTCTCTGACCAGCACCTACTCTTCCTCAGAGCGCTTTATTTCAGAAGCATGAGCAGTTGGGGGGGGTTTCAAAGATCTGCATTCAAAGCCCCCGAAGTGAGAGGACCGCACCCTTCCGAGGGACAAAGTCGCGCTCAAGACCGAGAGAAGGTTCCTCTTTCTGATGGTCAAAGCCAGAGCAGCTGGTGCTCCGGGCATCGCACAGCTGCAGGAGCGCTCCCTAACCCGGCGGGCTGCTTGCTCGCCCCGGCGAGACGCGCGCCCACCCGGCGCACCAGCAGCAAGCCGGGTTCGAGCACCTCTGGCGGAGTGTACCCGGCCGCCGGCAACCTACCAGGAGGGCGGAGGGGGGAGTTCAGCTTCGTCCTCCCCGCACCCCCCCCCAGCCTTCCCCTGCCCCCCCCCCCAGCTCCTCCCCTCCTGCCACCAGCCTGCGAGACTAGTGCCCAAGAACGCCGTGGCTGGCCACCTAGCCATAGCCGCCCCTGCCTGCGCCCACGCTCCCCTGGGCCGCCACCGGCCCCCAGAGCCCCGAGCCGCCCGTACCTGAGCCGGAGATGTGGACCCGGAGTGGGCGGCCCCTGCTTGAGCACGACGACAGGTCGCTCTGGGAGCGGCCACGGGGGCTCGGGTCCCCAGGCAGCCAGCGCAGGGCCCGCGGCGGGGCGGACGCCTCCGGCTCCGAGGCTTCAGCCGCCACCTGCACGACTGGCTCCCGCGGGCGCTCGGCAGGGCTCCGGCCCGCCTCGGCCATTGGCTCCTCCGGTGCCGGCCGGAGCGCGGGGTGGGGCCGGCGCCGAGCGCTGTGCTGCCGGGCGCGCCGCGGCCCCTTGGCAAAGCGAAGGTCCGGGAGGTTGGACTCCGGGCGCCGAGAAGCTGGTCGAGAGGGCGGGAGGAGGAAGAGGACAGAAAAGTTTGCACAGGAAGGAGCCGCCTACAGCCTGTTCTCCCTCCCGCCGGCGAAAGCCGCAGGGCTCGTTGCCGGCCTCCCTCGGTGTCGCGAACCTGCCCAACTGCTCCGCCCCCAAGGACCTGGCCACTGCCCCTTGCAGGGTGGCAGCAGGAGGGTCCTCTCTGGCTGGCTGTCACCGGCCTGCAGAGAGGTGGGGTTTGAGCTTCCGAAGCTGGGATGCAAGGTCAGGGTTAACAACACCGTTTCCATTTATTGGGGGGCGGAGGGGGGGGGCGGGCAAGGAATGCCATGTTTACACACACACACACACACACACACACACACACACGAGCCCCGTGGAACAGAAACGATCATACCCACTTTACAAGTGTCAAACTGCAAGGCCACGGGACTGCGGGGTCAGTGGCAGAGCCCGGAGTCCCTTAAGTCTGATGAGCTTGTCCTGTCGCCCCTTACCTGAAAAGTCCTTCTCGCCTTCTCATTGTTGCCCATACCCCTGGATTTCTGTCTGCTGGGTAGAGTCAAAGGTCATGTTTGAAAGACTGGACTTCCAAGAACTCACTAAATAACACAGATTTGATGTATGAGCCAATGCTTTTTAACAGAAGGAGGGGCCTCCCAGCCGCGCTCATTGGAAACAGCCTAGCTGACACCCTGCCTTGTAGGGGGTTGCAGAGTGGGCAGTGGGGATTTGGCTGGTGTAGCTGGTGACGTCACAACCTAAACTTTACCGATTTGATCATTAGGTCCCCAAGTTAGGACTCGCCGGGATTTAAGGGTGTAAATCAGTCTCAAGAGTCGCTGTTCTTGGAAGCTCGTGGCAAGGGACAGACGTCCCTGGGGTGGAGTGTAGGCCACGGACAGGCAGCAGAAAGGTGATGGGGGAGCAGGGTTAGCAACTCACCTGTTTGGGCGCACACACCCCCATATTCCAGGGGCCGTGTCAGACACCGCCCACCTTTAGTCTTTTAATAAGAAAAGCAGTCCAAGTGGAGGAGGTGTGAGAAAGGAGGGACAAAAACAAGGGGTGCAACCTAGAGGGGCACGTCAACACCCACCGAGGCCTCTGTAGCGACTAGGCCGTAATAACAACAGCTCACCAATAATGATTTAAAAGGGCTTTCACCTATAATTCTTGCCACATCTCTGTGGGCAGGATATGATTCTTCCAGTTTTGCCGTGAAAACTGTGCAAACACAGGTCCATTTCCACAAAACAAGCCACGCGTGCCTGGTCTTGCCAGGCAGTATTGCCTGCTTTCTCACCTTTTACAATTCACACCACTCCACATGTTACCTCACTTTCTTGCCATCTTGTGCTGTTTAGGACAGAAAAAAAGGAGGTCTGCTTCACAGCATTGACTTGCATTGTTCTAGGAGATAGGTTGCTGATGGGGTTGAAAAGACACTTAGGTGGATTTCCCACCCTCCCTGAATAATCAGCACTGGATCACAGTGGTCTCTCCCATCACCACTGGCTCCCTGCGTACTGCCCAGTGATGCACTCTGTACTCCTGAATCCATTTGCTCAGCGTTTACCCCACCCCCGCCCTTAGGCTGCCTTGTCTCTGGAGCTCACATCCCTGCTCCCTGTGTATGGGTCTCAGCCCACCTTCCTCTCCCTATTGCTTACAATATGAGGGCTCCCATCATCCCCCAGGCCTTCCTCTTCTCCTGTTTATTCTCTCTGCCATCTCTTCTGAATATAAACAAGTAATTAAATGCTTCAGAACACACACAGTCTTCCCCAGCTCTCTTATTCACTTATTCTGCAATTTATCATTTCAACTTTTATTCAATAAATATGTATTTGAGTGGGCCAGGCGCTGTGCTAGGTGTTCCATGCCCTCAAGGGACCCCTCAACCCTATATTCTTCCAGTCATTTCCCCTTCACAGTCAGGCTTCGAGAGAGAGTAGCATCCACTAGCTGGTCCTCCACGCTTCTAGTCCCCCTTCTCCATTCATGCTTTACTCTCTGCATTGTGACAGCTTTGGCCTAGACACTTCATGGAGTTGCTTTAGCCAAGATCACTTTTGAGTACTTAGTTGCCAAATGTACTGGGGAATCTCTCAGGTTGGGCTTAGTCTGTCCTGGCTGGAACTTTGAACACCTTTGACCACCTGCTCCTTTTCTGTGCTCTGCTTCCCTGGTTTCTGGGATACGCATCTCTCTGGGTATCCCTTGAGCTTCTCCGCCTCCTGTTACTCACATCTCAGGCCTCTTGTTTCCATCTGTTCTCATCAAATATTCCCCAGTGGTCCAGCATTAGCCCTCTCCTCTTCACACTGGACGTTTTTCCTTCTTAGGAAATCTCATTTTGAGCTTTGAACTATGCACAGACGCCTCCCAAATCTCTCCCTCCAGCCCCGACTTCTCTCCTGGTCTCAGGACCACAATGTCCAGCTGCCTCTTGGGCTTCTCTTCGTAAGGTTCAGTTTCCAGATTCTTGGCGGTGAGCCTTCCCGGAGCTGATCGCCTCCCTCTCCTCCAGGAACCTGTTCTGTCCACGCTCCCTCTGAAATAAATATCTTGAGAATCAGTCTCCTCCCTGTTCCTCCACTGCCACATCTTCAGGCTCCTTTCTTTTCGCTCTGCCCGCATCTCATTCCCAGGATAATCTTTCCAAGAGGCTCACAGGACTTCACTTCCCCTCCAGAAACAAGTATCCACAACACACACTCCAGGGCACATTTCTCAGTGTGGCAGGTCAGGACTTCTCTACCCTGCCCCGAACTCTTTCCCTGTTATACATAGTCCTCTCTCGGGCATGCAGGCGTCTCTGTAGTTTCCTGTTCCTATTCTCATGGGACCTTTGCACCGATGCCCCGCTGCACCATCATTCCTCACCTTTCATTCATTCCTCTCCGCCTGCCCATCACCCATCCTTCAGCCTCAGGCCAAGTGTCTCGCCATGAAGCTCTCCAACCTCAACGCCAGGCAAGGGCCCTCCTGAGCAGGATGTAAGGTCCCATGTGTGCCTCTGTGTCACTTTTCATGCCAGGTTATAGTTTTGGGGGTGCTAGCCTGTCTCTCCTACTCCCTGAGAGCTGCTTCAGGCCAGAATTACCCAGGATGGCCTATATTCTCCCAGCACTGCTGTGAGTTGAATGAATGAATCAGTGAACGAAGTCTCTTTGGGGAGGCAGACATTCACAAATAATTAGCAGGCAATTCATGGCGAGTGGCAAAAGTGACATGTGCATGGAACGTGCCAGGGAACCCTCAGGAGCAGGCACCAAACTTGCCTGAGGGGAAGGCTTCTCAGAGGAAGTGGCATCTGAGATGCAAAGGCACCCGGGCTGAGGAAGGACGTCTGCCAGCACACGAAGGTCTGAGGGAGCGGGCCTTCTCGGGACGCTGTCGTGTGTGTTTGGAGAACAGGAGGTCATGGGGTGGGGAGAGGGAATGAATTTTGAGTCTGAAATGGTAGACAAGAAGTGGATGAGGACTCGCTTCTCCAATATGATTATGGATGTGCAATCCTGAAATGATTAGTAATCATGTTTATCTGGGGTTCTGTTTATTTCGAGTTTTGCTTATCCTGTCTCACTCCTGCTATAGGATTTCTAGTTCCTTAAAAATGTCCCTTGGCCCAGAGGACAATATTTTGCCCAGCACTTAATAAACATAAGCTATTTGATAGACTGACAAAAAGAGAAGCATGTGGTTCAGTTTTTTAAAACAAAATGTTTGTAGATACTTTTGGTTTGCTTTTTATTTGGCTGTTTTTCATTAAATGTTAGTTCTGAAACACTAGAAATAAAAACTGAAGATGAAAAAGGGATTCGTTTTCATTACCTAGTGTTAAAACAGCAATTTAACACACCAGAAATAACTTGATTGTTTTATCTTTTTTTCAAAATTATGATTTATGTAAGATGACATAAGATATAAATTGAAAATGTATTACAGCCAAGAGTTGGAAGCAACCTAGATGCCCATCGGTAAATGACTGGATCAAAAAGCTATGGTACATTTACACAATGGAATTCTATGCTGCAGAAAGGAAGAAGGAACTACTACCCTTTGCAACATCATGGATGGAACTGGAAAGCATTATGCTGAGCGAAATAAGCCAGGCGGTGAAAGACAAATACCATATGATATCACTGTTAACAGGAATCTAAACAACAAAACAAACAAGCAAGCAAAATATGACCAATGACACTCAAATATGGAACAGGCTGACAGTGTCCAGAGAGGAGAGGGGAGAGACTCACAGGGGAAAAGGGGAAGGACTCACATGAACAAGTATAAAGGACACACGGACAATAACTAAGGGTGGGGGGCGGAAATGGGAGGGAGGTGGGGAGCACTGGGGGAGGCAGGGCTGGAGGGCTGGGAATATAAGATAGAAAACTGTACTTGAACAAGAATTAAATAAAAAAGGAAAATGTATTATATTCATTTATCATTCATTTCATAAGTGCAAATTAGCTTGATCTGCCCATCGGTGCCTAGGGCCCTCTGCTTTCAACAGGAGTGCATGGATGTGGTGTGAACCTACCTGCTCAGAGGCCAGCACCTTCCTCTACCCTCACTGGGCCCAGTGGGCCTCTCCTAAAGCCACAGCCAAGGTGAAGGGCTCTTTGTATATCATGGTTTAACCTATGGGAGGAGGAACTTGTATTCAAATAGTTTAATGCAGAATCAAAGGTACTTATAGTTTTTGAAACTAGATACACTAGGGAACTGAAGGATATTTTGTGACTGATCAGTATTTCTTCCGCACAGTCCTTCGACAAGATTGGAATGCAAACAGGCGTGCTGATTGAATTAAAATCAAACTTCCTGAAGACATTTCTTGAAGGCAACACCAATCCCCTTCTAATTTGGATTACTTTTATACTAGTAATTTTATTTTGCTGTCTTCCTCTCCCATAACATTTCTACAAAGTTCTGTTTATCAGACTTTATATGTAAAGCACACACACACAAACACCATGTAAATTTGTTTTTCAGGAAAAATGATTTTAAAATCAAGGCATTGGAAATGAGTGTCTTTTACAGGCAATATTATTTCCTTAATATGGGCAGATAAAATCAGATTGAATGAGAGAAGGGAAATCAAAGTAATATTTGAGAGGAAGTGGCAGAGACCAGAATGAATGACATACACAATCAAAATGAAATAACAGAAGGGCAAGGAGTCCAGGTAATACACAGGGCTTCACAACAAAGGAAATGAAGCTAAAGGACCACAACAGAGTAAAAGTAGGCCAGCATTTAAGGTCACATTGAAAAAAAAGAAAAAAACCAATAAGAAAGAGGCAACTAGTTTTGATGGCCCACACTTCTTATCTGATATTTGATGGTCCTGTGAACACTTTTATTTGTGTTCATTTTAAAAGGGGGTGGGGATGAAAAAGAGAAAGAGGCGGGAAAAGCACCCCAGGCAGAGGGAATGCCAGGTTCCGGGGCCGGGGCAGGAAACAGTGGAGAGAAGTAGGCAGATGAATCTGGACTCTCGGGGGAGAGTGGGGCAGTGGTGGGGCCGGGAGCAGAGAAGTCTGTCAAAGGGTACGGCAGAGTGGGAACGAGATCAGAGTCATCATCTTTTGCTACAGTTCTGATCCCTAAGTGATGCAGATACTTAATTTGTTGGGTTGTTTTGAGGATTGAAGAATAATGTATATAAAGTGCTGAGAGTAATGATTGGCATATGCTGGGAGCTCAATAGAATACTCTAAGACATTCGCAATATGTGGCATATTTCTTTGTTTCTATAAATCACACCCAGCTCAGCTTTATCTATTAAGGTTAGCCCAAAGACATTTTTAGCCCAAAGACACTTTCCAGAATTAATTCCTTCTCCTTAGGCCAAACAAGAATTTTAGTGCGTAAGGCTTTAGGAGGACGGGAGGAGACTGTACTGATTCTTAGTCCAGTGGTTGCCCAGGTCAGCTCTAGGGTCCCTCACCTAGACTTCCAAGGCATGGGCATGTAGTGTCCAGGACAACCAGTCCCTCTCCCACGTCCTCAATCCTCAGAGACTGTCTGTCAGAGGGGGTGCTAAGGAACCCATCGCTCGGTTGTTAAAAGGTTGGAAGTACCCAACACACCTGGGGGGTGGGGATCTCCTCAACTCAACCCTCAAAACACTAAGATCAATTGGTGAGCACGCAAAAAGGCACAGCCACTTGGGAAACTAGTTTGGCAGTTCCTTCTAAAGTGAAATGGACATTCACACTGTGACTCAGCAATCCTATTCAAAAGCATTTACCCAAGGGCAGTAAAAAATTACATTTATCCAAAGTGTTTATAGCAGCTTTATTCATAATCTGCAAGAACTAGAAACAACCCAGATAAGTGCTTTCAGACAATGCACAACTCACTACTTGGCAATGCAGATGTACAACACGCTGAGACTCACAGCCTGGAAGGATCTCAGAAGCAGTGTGCAAAGTAATAGGAGGAAGACTCAAAAGACTTCACATAGTATTGTTTCACTTCAGTGATATTCAGAAAAAGCGAAGCTCTGAGAACAGAAAACGGAGTTGTGGCGGCCAGGAAGTGGAGAGAGAATGACATTTGGGACCAATGGCAGTGATTACACAGTGGTATTTGTCAAAAGTCATAGACCTGCACGCCCGTAAAGAGAGTATTTTACTGTGTGGAAATTATATCTCAAGAGAAAAAAAAAGAAAAAATAAACTCCCACCAAGTTGCTCTCCCTTTCCTTCCCTTTGGAGACAATCCAGCCTCATGTCCTTGAATGGCCCAGACGAGCAGCAGGCAGAGACCTGCCCAGAGATCGCTCTGTGCTTAGGGACTTTTCTGGTTTGGGGGCCTTTGGTCGAACACAAAGGCAGAAAAGATGCTCGAAGGCTATGCTTTGGCTCCCAAGAAGCAAAGGCCTGCCCTTCTGGAGGGAATACAAAATTATCTCTTAACCCTTCTTAATGCATCTCCAGCTGCATGGGGGCGAGAGGGGGGCCCAAACAAACAGGCCAGCCTAGGGGTTGTCCTTGAGACTTGAGATGTCTGGTTTGTTTGTTTTTAAGCTTGAACTCCCAGAAGGGAGAGAAGTAGATAAAAATTACCTTTAATTCCTTGGTGAGAAGGCCTTGTGGAGGAACAGGACGATGCAACCTCCCAACAAGTTTTTGGCTACATTCTCCCTCTGAACAGCACCGCAGCCGGTGAGCTGTTCTGAAGGCCCCATCTGTGCCACTGAGCGGGGAGTAGGGGGGAGATGCTCGGGAGCTCACAGAGACAGTGAGGGCGGCAGAGGAGACTGGAGAAAAGTAAGCCCGCACACAAGGTCACTCCTCACAGTTACAATACTCTGAAGACAATAAATAGGGTGATCTGATAGGAAATAGCTGGACAGGGAGGTCCTTTCACCAGCAGGGTCAGGGAAGGACTTTCTGAAGATGTGACCTTTGTACAGACCTGGAAGATGAGGCATCACAGGGACCAAGAGTGCAGAGGACACACTGCAGGCTGCAGGACGGCAGATGTGACAACTTCGTGGGAAGAATAAGCCTCAGAAAGCAGCAAGGGAGGCCAGGGTGTAAGGGGCAAGGGGGNCTGTTCTGAAGGCCCCATCTGTGCGACTGAGCGGGGAGTAGGGGGGAGACGCTCTGGAGCTCACAGAGACAGTGAGGGCGGCAGAGGAGACTGGAGAAAAGTAAGCCCACACACAAGGTCACTCCTCACAGTTACAATACTCCGAAGAAAATAAATAGGGTGATCTGATAGGAAATAGCTGGACAGGGAGGTCCTTTCACCAGCAGGGTCAGGGAAGGACTTTCTGAAGATGTGACCTTTGTACAGACCTGGAAGATGAGACATCACAGGGACCAAGAGTGCAGAGGACACACTGCAGGCTGCAAGACGGCAGATGTGACAACTTCGTGGGAAGAATAAGCCTCAGAACGCAGCAAGGGAGGCCAGGGTGTAAGGGGCAAGGGGGAGGAGATGCGCAGGCCACACAGATGGGGGGCGGCGATACAGGTGCTCTGCTGATTCTGGTGGAAGGACGTATCTGAAAGACTTCAAGGGGGACAGTGACATATCGACATTATACTTTCTAAATCTTTCTGAAATTTTATTTTGGATTGGAGGTGGAGGAAGAGGGAAAGCAGTGAATCAGGGGGCACTCCAAGATTTTCGACTAAACAAGGTGGTAAAATCAGCAGACATTTTAAAGAAGTAGAAATGTGGAAGACCTGCTTTTCTCAATAGTTTTAAAACAAGACAGAGCTGAAATAATGGAAACAAGTGGAGCTGGCATATTAAGATTCAGTTGACATGTCTAACATACCAGACACGAGGCTAAGGGTGTTTGATGTATCGCTATAACACAGTGAACCCTCACACAAACCTATCCGCATTATTTCACAGATGGAAACAAAAGCACAGGAAGGCTGAGCCACAGGCCCCTGTTCTAACCACACATCACTTTGCTCATCACTACGCCAATGGAGCAGGATATGAAATCCTAAAAATCACATATACCTGAATCTTGGTCCATCAGAAAGGCACTATGACAGATTAGTGGGAATTCATCAATAAAAAGTGTTTGAATTTTTTCCAGGGTTCTTGGAAACTATTTTTAAAATCTTCCTTTGACATATCACTAGGAAAGATGCACTACGTAGAGACAGATTAAAGAGTTTAATTTAAAAAGAAACACACAGAAGCCATAAAAGAAAATATGAGATAGGAATGTACTTTCTAGAAATGAAAGTAACAGAAAAAACTACAAAGAAAAATATCTTTGTTATTTGTTTTGACTTCATAAAAACAAGAAACTATCATGTCAAACAACTCAGAAACAAAAAATGAAATTGCTTTCCAGAAATATCACATGCAGTTTACACTGTGGCTCACAAAATTCATACCCTTGCTCCCAGTATTTCTGAGTATCCATCATGCTTTGCCAGCTTTGACTAAAAAATTTTTTAAAACATGTTCTAGACTGATAAATAATGGTAAACATCTGTTGTTATAATTAGCATTTTAAAAATCTGGTGACTCCAAACACCTGTTTGATCTCATTATTGGCCATTTGTCTTTCCTGTTTGTGAAATGGTTATTTGCACTCTTTCTCTGTGGGGATTTTAGCCTTATTGATTTTGTGAGCACTTTATAGATCGAGAAGAGTACAATTTTTTCTCATATTTGCGGAAAATGTATTTGCCCAGTTTGTTGTTTACCTTAGTTTCTATTTCACTTTTTTTTTGTTGCTATTGTTAATGGGCTTTTTAATTCCTTTTTCAAGCCAGTCATATGTAGAGGAAAGCTATTGATTTTTATATCTTTGTAACCTCGTACCTTATTGAATTATTTTTTAGCTCTAAGCGTTTTCAGCGGATTCTCTCTTGTTTTTTTTTTTAGGTCTACAATAATATCATCTACAAAAAGTAGGAGGGGCCAAGTGAGGACAGGAGGAAAGGAGGGGATGTTTCTCCTTGCTAATAATAATACTTTTTATTTCGGCTTGCTATTATTTTAGCCAGAATTTTCAGCCAAGTTGATAATAATAAATACCATAGTTTCTCCCCCCCCAAATCTAACAGGAATGTCTCTAAAATTTCACTCTTAACTGTGAAGTTGGCCCTGGATTTGATGTAGATATTAATGATTATCTTAAGATTATCCATCCTTATAGTCAAATGTTTTTGCTTTTTTAAAAAGACATATTGTGGCAGGATATCATTCCTGTCTACCAAAGATGCTAACAGAAATAAAAGCAAAATTTTAAACAAAAAAGTGCATTAGCAACACCCCATATTCAGTTTTAGGATGAAGAAAAATCTTCAACTATTTCTCCGTGTTGTGGACAAACTTTTATTTATTTATTTAACCAGTCTCTTGATTTTCCTTGTGTTAATAGATCTCATCCCTTTTAAAATATCAGCTTACTTGAAGTTTAATTTATACACAATATATTGTGTCTATTTAAATGTAGAATTTTATAATTTTTTTAAAAAAAGACTTTATTTATTTGCAGAGGGGGGAAGGGAGGGAGAAAGAGAAGAAGGAGAAACACTGACGTGAGAGAGAAACGTCTATCAGTTACTCCTCCTACACGACCCAGCCAGGGACTGAACCCACAACCCAGGCATGCCAGGAATTGACCTGGCAACCTTTTGCTTTGTGGGACAGCGCCCAACCAACCGAGCCACACCCATCAGGGCCACTTTTATACATTTCCACAGGTGGACACACTAGGAAAATTGCCACAATCAAGACCCTGACAACTTCCATCACCCAAAAGACACCTCCTGCTTCTCAATTGTAGGCCATCCCGTGTTTTGCCCATAGCCCCAGGAAACCACTGAACTGCTCTGTTGTGATTATGGAATAGTAGGCATTTGTCTAGAATTTTACATAAACAGACATACTGTATGAACTCTTTATATCTGGCTTCTTTTGCTCAGCTCTACTCCCACCCAAGAAAGGTGGGTGTGCCCCCTAAGTGATGGAGAAACTTGTTGCCCCCGTAAGTAACCTTCTACAGAATGAGCTGCGTGGCCTCCTGGAAGCTCCAAGGGTAATCTTCCTTCAGAAGATCAGTCATCAGAGAGGGTTCGTTAGACCCTCTGAGTTCTGAGGGTTTACAAGTAAATGTGTCCCTACTCCTGGCATTGGGTTCTTATTCCCTGGGAGGGAGAGGGGGAGGGCTCAGACTCCAGAAAGTCACAACCCAGTCCCCCAAATTCTGGAGATGGCCTGTGATGCAAACTCAAAGAACCGTCCTGAGGGACATGGCCTCCAGGCACTCAGAGAGATGCCACTCATGTGAGCCAACATCACTAACCACAGAGACCTGTCACCTTGAACAGCCAGACCTGGGCCCCAGGGTCCTCTAGGAGATCGCTACATGTGCAGGCTAAAGAAGTGACCATGGAGAGCTACCACCTGAAAACCCAGGCAAGGGAGCCCTAGGTATTTAGGGAGGCCGCCTGGACGTACTAATTTCTTCTTATTGCCGTAACAGACTACCACAAACTTAGTGGCTTAAAACCACATTATCTGGCCCTGGCTGGTGTAGTTCAGTGGATTGAGCGTGGGCCTGCGAACCAAAGGATCGCAGTTCAATTCCCAGTCAGGGCACATGCCTGGGTTGCAGGCCAGTTCTCAGCAGGGGACCCATGAGAGGCAACCATATGTTGGTACTTCTCTCCTTCCCTTCCCCTCTAAAGATAAATAAATAAAATCTTTTAAAAAACCACATTATCTTATACTTCTGGAAATCAGAAATTCAAAATGGGTTTTGCTAAGCTAAAATCAAGGTGAGCTGTGTTCCTTCTGTAAGGTCTAGGGAAGAATTCGTTTCCTTGCCCTTCTCAGCGTCTAGCAGGACGTCCGACCTGCAGCCCACCGGCTGCGTGCAGCCCAGGATGGCTATGAATGTGGCCCAACACAAAATCGCAAATGTACTAAAAATGGGTTTGTGTTTTTTGCTCATCAGTTTTCATTAGTGTTTGTGTATTTCATGTGTGGCCCAAAACAACGCTGCTTCCTCCATGGCCCAGAGGTACCGAAAGGCTGGACACCCCTGGTAGAGGCTGCAATCATTCTTTGGCACATGGTTCTCTTCCATCTTCACAGCCAGCCAAGACCAGTCACGTCTTTTTCCTGATGCCATCCCCCAGTTTAGGGCTCTTCGACATCCCTCTTTCCCATTTAAAGATCTTTATGATTACGTTTGGGGCAGCTCACCCAGATAATCCAAGCTAATCTCCTTATTTCAGCCTTACTTAGCAACCTTAATTCCACCTGCAATCTATATTCCCTTTTGCTATGAAACTTAATATGCTCAGATTCTGAGGATTAGGAGTGGATATCCTCGGGCGAACATTGTTTTGCTTTCTTCCACTGTGTTTAAAGGAAAAGAATGACTACTTGAGCTACCACTTTCAGAAGCCACAAACAGGCATCCCAGGTATGGAGGAGGTGGCCACGGTGGGAATACAGGGGGCTGGCCATGGAGAGCAGGGCACTGTGAGAGCCTGTACACAAGTCATCCTGGGCTCTCGGGGACGTGATGGCAGGTAGCAAGCAGAGGGTGAAAGCGTCCTCCCTTGGAGAACCCAGGAGCCAGCCCCAAACGTGCCACAGCCCAGAACCAGCGTCATCTGTTCAACTCCGTAGAGCAGCTCACAGCAAATTTCACAAGCAGCTAGGAGAGCAGCAAGAGGCCGGGCAGCGTGGGCGGTCCAACACCAGCGCTCTCCCCACTGGGATATGGAAATTGGACTTCTTTTTTTTCTTTTTCTTTTTTAATATCAAGAGTGCCTACAACGGCTTATGTGGAAAAGGGGAGATACTAAGAGGGTTTCTTTTTTTTTTTTTTTGCCATGAACAAGAATACTTGAGGCAGAATTAATGAAAAGCAAACGAAACACAATGAACAAATACCAAAATGTTAAATATAGACAAAATTAATCCTGCACGTAAGGAAAAAAAATAGTAAATGGAAAATCCTTTTAATCCTGAGGATGAATCCGTGCACATAAGGTTATGTTTCAACACTTTACTTAATAAGTAAGGCCTTCCTGGAAGTTCCTCATTTGTTAGGTTGTTCAGTTGCTGATGTAAGAAGATTCAGATTTGGAACCTGCCTCCTGAAACAAGCCAGAAGATTTCATAGTAGTTTCTCGAAAACTGTCATAGATATTTCATTTTTTCTAATCCTGTTTTACTTGTTGGTGAATAACTACATGACTTAAAGTGTGATTTTCTGTGAAGAACATTGGGGAAGCAAAATATAGAGACTAGATCTGATACAGATGTCCGAGGGAGTCTTTCACTTCTTGGAATGAATATTTGAGCACTTCTGTGGTCAGACAATAATATGGGCTTTCCCTGTCTTCACAGAATGAGGGAAATTCTTTCTAACTTCTCAAGGTATCCATATTTAGGAGTGAAGAGAATGTGCTGGGAAGGGAATGAAAATGTGGCCCCCATCTGGAGACTTCCAGGAATTGCAGTCACATGTGTTCCACACGCTGGCATCTTTATTCCTTGATAAGAGATTCCACAGATAATAATACAAGCAATGGGGTCTCTGCTTGGTGCCAGTCTGTAGGGCACGGCACCTCGTCAGATGAGCCACCACCTCACCACCTCACCACCGCACAGGCTTGCCTCTCTGTCTTGACCCGTGTGTCATGGTGCAATCTTTGATAGTAGCACAGATCTTACTTATCTTAGCCTCACGTGAGGATTTGGTCTCTGACGAGATCATGGCGATTTCTGTCTGCTAGACTATCCACAGGACCGACCCTTGATATCCTCAATGTCTTCAGTTACTGTGGCGAATATCCCTTTGGGCTCTAAAATAGATAAGATGCTCCTCTGCCTGCCTCTTGTAAGAAGTGCTAGACGATTCTCTAGTCTCCCTTACAGGTCCTACCCCGGATGACTGTTTAGCATTCCTGCACCCCCCCAGCACTTTCCCTCCCGACACTCCAACGCACCGAACATCTCTCACACAGCAGCACTCCATCATTGCTTGTCGCTGTGGGTTCCTTCTCTCTTCCCAGTAGACGCTAGTTCTAGAGGGAAACAGTTCTCAGAAGTTTCTGGAGGGTTGGTTTTCCTGCACCCTGGGCACCTGACCCGTTTTGTTAGCCTCTGCGGGACGCTGGTGCCCCACTGCCTATCTTCCTAGTTAACTAACGTGTCCAGGAGACTTTCATTAAAATTTTCACTCTCCAGGGAAGCCTTCTTTGAATCCAAGACTAGATTGAGGTTCCATGCCATATGCTTTCGTAGTGTTCAGTTTGCAATATTCCGTGTGGGTGGGCCTTTGTTTGGTGTCTCTATCCCCCACTAGAGAGTGAGCCACATAGGCCGCATGAGGGATGAGGCTGGGTCTGTTTTCTTGCCTTTGCAACGGCTGGGCCCAGCTCAGTACCTGGCACAGAGCAGGGGTCGCATACATATATTCTGACCTAATCAAGTAAAGGAGTAATGACTACATGAATGAGTGAGGGAATAGAGTGCTTTCATTCACATAGTAACTAAAGTTCAGCATGATGGTTAAAAAAATGGGCCTTAGTCTATTCAGGCAAGTTATTTAGCCTTTCTGTGCCCCTTGTCCTCATCTGTAGAATGGGGATAATAGAATGGCTTATGAGGAGATTTAATTTTATGTCCATCATTCAATACATATGTAGTGTGTATACGTCATCAAATACTCAGAAGAGTGCTCAGAATATAGTAAGTACTGGATGTTATATATGCCCACCCTAAAAAAACACCTCTCTGTAACCATGGGATTTCCACACTCAGTTGTTGCTATTCTAATGCACTTACCCTGGCTCACATTAATATAAATATTTCATCTAATCTCTTTGTGTATTTTTAGTGCTTATTATCCTGTGTCTCCAAGTTCTGCAGGGCAGACTTATCTCTCCACGCAGTAGGCACCGGGCCCACGGTACTTGCAGAGGCCACAAAATTTTTAAAATTTCTTTTAAGGTCTGAATGGGGGAGAAAAGAAATGTTTAGGTTAAAAAACATGTTTTAATATGTAATCGTAATATATTTGCCTTTATACCAACATAGTCATGACATATACTTCTCACTGTGTGAGGGGGTGGTTTCTGGAAGAGGAAAGGGCCGGTGAAGGCAGCAGTGCCCAGTGGCCGCAGCGAATGTCGGAGTGCAGCCAGGCGGTCCCCCCCCTGCCACTCAGCCCCAGAGCCAGCGCTCCGCTGGGAGACTAAGTGGGGACAAAACCGCCTGCGTGGCGCGGCGTAACTTCCGCGCACCGGGGTTGGTTCTGGTCAGGCTGGTCTGCTGCTGGAGAAGGGACTTCCCAGAAGAGGACTTTCGTGTGCAGAGTCTACGCCCAGGAAAACGAATGCACTCAGCTGGCACCAGGCAGGAGGGAGGACTCCCCATCCCACCTTTCTCATCCACCCAGTGCCTCCCACTGGTTCCTCAGCTTCCCCTGCTCCTCGCCCAGGTCTCCTGCCCACATCACCTCCTTCCCCATCCCCCCGTGTCCCTCCTCCGCTGTCCACCCTCCGCCCCCTGTTCTGAGTATTCTGTAGGAACTCTGTCTTCTCCCCTTGGGGATGGGCCCCTGGGCCTGTCACCCTACTCGTCTGTGGCACCTCCTTTTGACCCGCCCCCCACCCCCCACCCCCCACCCCCCCTCACTTCTCTCTTCCTTCTCTTCACTCCCTATCCTTGTGCATTGTCAGCTTTTCTTTTCACTGTAGTCTCTTTCTGATTCCACTTTCAGGCACTCTTTATTTCTCCTGTTACTGTTTAAAAAATCATTATTAGCTCCACGCTGTTGTACAATAACTTCTTTCTTTCTCTCTTTCTTTTTTTGCTTCCTCTTCCTCCAAGGGCCCAGCCCCTTCCCTGCCACTCCTGACCAGGGCTGTGGAAACGTCTCTGTCTGCTCTGATCCACACAGCCCGGAGCAGGCCATGCCCCTCGGGCAGGAGGGCCACTGGGAAGGAGGTCGAGGTGTGACACAGACCTCTTCTCCCTGAATCGGGCCTCCATATATGGATACTGATTAGATCATTCAATTTTTCAGTGAAGACATTGGGGCCCTGGCTGATGTGACTCAGTGCATGGAGCATGGCCCTGCAAACCAAAGGGTCACTGGTTTGATTCCCAGTCAGGGCGCAGGCCTGAGTTGCAGGCCAGGTCCCCAGTAGGGGGCGCGTGAGAGGCAACCACACATTGATATTTCTCTTCCTTTCCTTCTCCCTCCTTACCACTTCTCTAAAAATAAATGAACAAAATCTTCTTTAAAAAAGACTTCAGGAAGAAGTAAAATAGAAGGCAAGTGTCACACACTCAGAAGCTCAGGGTCCTCACGTGACCCGGTGGTACCCACCGTTACTCCTTCTATTAAAATAAAGGACATGTGGCTCCTTTATTTTGTTTGTAGTCAACCTGCTTACCTTGGCAGAACAGCACACTGTCCCTCTCTCTTGGTTGGTGGCCAATGTTAATTGTTCTATCTGGACTAAATGTAGACAAATCTTATAAATCAAACAGCCCTATTAACAAATATTTAGCCTCTTTTGGGGGTAAAAACACTCCACATTCTAGATGCTTCCCCACCCCTTGCTGTTCCCTAAGGTGGCGAGGGGTTGTGGGTGGGGAGGCTTCGGCGTTGCCCTCCAGGGACTGGGGCGCTGACGCTTGCCCTGCTGGTGTTTGCAGATGGAGCCTGAAGCTGCTCTGATTCATGATCTGGTCTGTGCTGGGCCCGCCTTAGCTTGCACTGGTATGATGGAGTCTTCCGAGGATGGCCGTGGACTCTGTATCCTCAGCACAGAGGCCTGGCCACAGGAAACCACTCAGACCAGATTTCCTGGTAGGGTCTCAGCTACTTCTGGGTCCGGTGTGTATCACTTAAGTATCAAGGTCACCAGGGAAAGCTAAAAAGCAGCTTCTCCCTTCACCTAACAACCCGGCTTCACCTAGTGAAATTTATCGGTTAATTTAAATGGCTCCCTCTGGAATCTTCAATGGGATTCCAGACAGAAATGCCCACCTCTTAACCCCCACTGATTCACTAATATACATAATACTGGTCTACACTTAGATGAGGCTTAGTATGTGCTTTGCATGATTTAGTTTGCACAGCAATCCTTGGGGGAAGATGTACTGTTATTTCTATTTTCACATCCAATAGGTACAGAGACTGAGGCCCAGAGATGTTGAGTGGCTCTCAAAGATCGCACAGCCTGGTGGTAGTGGAAGGAGCTGGCATGGGAATTCGGTGCCAGGGGGCAGAACCTGTGCCCTCACACTTCGTGTCCTGCTGCTCTCCTGCCTGCCCTGAACCCTGTGCCCCGCCCCCATTCCTTTTTCTATTGCCCACCTCCAGGTCAGTAAAGGGGAGGCTTTTATTCCCCCACATCATCAGCTTGTTTTCCCATAGAGCTGGTTTCTTGCCATATAAAGAATGAATCGGGTGCACTTTGTTCTGAATGCCGTTGTGAAATTACAGAAACACACTGTGGGTTGACGTCATCTGTGAGGCAAACGCTTCACCTCGTCCACTATCCACTTCAGAGGAATTCTGGGAACTGCTGAGACGGGCGGCTGGCAGTCGTCCAACTCCCACACAGAGACACAGAACGTGCTCTCGAGAGCCTCGCTCAGGTGTCAGCTGCCGATAACCCCGAGAGGACAGCAGTGGTGTGATGACCTCCTCCTGCAGCAGCAAAGAGCCGTCCAGGGCTGGCCTCCGGCCCCCTCTCCCTGGGAGATCAGGAGCAGTGACCCAGGTAAGGCCCCATCCACGTGCCTGCCCCTGCCCAGCACCTGGCTGCGGACTATGGTGGCTTCGCCTGTGGCTACAGGGACAGAGAGCCTTTAATTTCTTCATCTGGTAGCTCACGGTGACGTCAAACAGAATGGGATCAGGGATCCTTGTCAGAGTTCCCCATGGAGGCACAAGGCCGCCCCAGGTGAGCCATGGGGAACCTGTCATTTCTCAGGTAATTGGATCCTCTATCAAAACTTTCAGTAGAGTTGAAGTCTTAAGGTGGTGCGGTCCCATTGCTACTGAGCAGTAGCGTAAAGTGCAACCACAGTAGGCTCGTCATGTATTATGTTATAAAACGTGAAGTGCATTGTACTGCATGCTGCTCTCGTTGTATAAGTGGCCATGTTTTACAATGTTTCATAGGGCTGGTGACTCAGTGGATTGAGTGCGGGACCGCGAGCCAAAGGGTCACCGGTTTGATTCCCAGTCAGGGCGCATGCCTGAGTTTGTGGGCCAGGTCCCCAGTAGAGGGAGCATGAGGGGCAACCAAACACTGATGTTTCTCTCCCTCTCTTTCTCCCTTCCTCCCCCCTCTCTAAAAAGTAAATAGATAAAATCTTTAAAAAATAAAATATTTTATAAATTTCATTCTTTTAGCCATCTTATTTGGAGTAGAATCCCTTCTTCCTCTTCATTTCCAAATACATCTCTTTCCTATTTATTCCAAATCCTGTATTACTGGTTCCCTGTGTGGTGTCCTAGGATTCTTATGTGTCCCCAAGGGCACTAAGGAGTGCCCTCTTCCCTATTTTCAGTATTGCCTACAGAAATTTTACTTTTATTTTAAGATGGTACCTACTGACTAAAAATTTCATTGCCTTCAAGTGAAATCATAAATGGCATGTGCATATTGGAAGGTCTGATTAACAGAAATACATGAAAAGGCAAATAATTTATTGCATGATAAATAACTTGTTTGGGAAATGGAATCTTTCAAAATGTGGGGTTTACATGGGCAAATGCCTGATGAGAAGACAGGGCCCCACTGCTGCATTGTCACTTGGCTATGTCTACTGTCCCTTTAAGAGATCACAATCTCATTGTCACTGTGAAAAATGTCTTCTCCACTTATTTCACAAAACTCTGTTTCAAGGGACGTGAAGGCGCAGTGGCTAAAATGTCCACCTTTTTGTAAAATGTGCCCTGGGGGCTCAGTGGCCACTGAAGTCCTTAGATTATTCTAGGATCAAATACTAAGTAATAAAAATTGGCATCCACTCTGTCACTAACTGGGGTTGTTGCAGTTGGTCATCTATGTTCAGTGGGTTCCCTGATCCCTCTCTGCCAGGAGTCCCATTGCCCTGGGGAGACACTGGGGCGGAGCAGAAGAGGGGGGCGCTGTAGCCTGCAGCTGCAGCCCCCGGGGAGTTGTTACACTGTGTCAAGTGCGTGAATGCCCACACACCTGGGATGACAGTGGCAGCTGCCGCGGCCATGTCTCTGCAGAGATCAGACGGAGAGTGAGGGCAACCACTACTTAGTGTCACTTCCTTTGTTAGCAAAAATTCCAAAAGATATCAAGTATTTTATCCACATATGATGTGCAATCCAGGGGCTAGTCCTCAGTATGAACTGAAGACACATACAGAGATGGGAGGGAGAGAGAACAGGTTGTTTTTTGTTTGATTGTGTTTTAAAGGTGTAAGTTGTAGCAAAGGGATGGGTTGCTAGGGGAAACAAAACCACAAACTTAAATTATTTGTTTTCCAAATGGTAGGGGCAGTTGGGCTTTCGACAGGCAGCTGACTCAGTGGTCAGCAAATGTGGCTGTGAGAGGAAAACAATAGATAGTGTGTGATTAGGCATTTGTTCTTGGCCCAGTTCTGGTTCACGCTGGTAGAACAAGGCTTCGGTGACCTCCCAACCAAAATCAGACCAAGAGGCCCTTGGTTCTGCAAGCAGTTTCCAAGTCCAAGTTTCGGAGAGTCCAGCCCTGTAAGCAGCCTCAGAGTTCAAGCTGCAAAAATCCCAATGTTGGGCCACAAAGTACTGTGTTTTGCCATGTATAACACACACCCACTTTTTTGACCCAAGCTTTCAGAAAGAAAAACTTTTGTTATAATTTTTTAATTCCATTTTTTATTTATATTTAGAAACAAACCCAGTTATTGTATTCCAGGGTACTATTTTGCATACAGATATCATTATTGCTTTTTAGAGTTACACTTTCAATGCATACGCCTAAATAAAAGAATTAAAAACATTTCCCTAGATAAAGAATTAGTACTACCCATGTATAAATGCACGTCCTTATTTTCCCCACAAAAATTTGGGTAAAACACTGCTCATTTTATACATGGCAAAACATGGTTATTAAAGTTTCTGTAAGTCCTCATCTTCTTCGCCCTTTTAACATGCTTCGTGTTTAGAGCGCTAGTTCTAACTCACTGCAGGACTTTTCATACACATGCTGAGAGTGCTGCCGCGTGCCAGGCCCTGCCTTAAATGCAGGGGCAACGGGAATGAAGGTCACTCACCTGCACCCGGGAAGCTCACATCCTGATGAGAAGTGAGATCTGTTTCCTCCCAACTACAAGCTGATCTTTGGAATCCTATTTTAGAGGTTGGAATCAGATGTTAATAGGAACACACAGCAGGGAGTAAATCGTAGGGAGGTAAGAAGGTGGTGATAGAAAACTGGGCGGAGGTGACATTTGAACCGGCCCATTGAAAGAGGAGAGGCGTTTTGCAGGGGCAGAAGGGATTTGGGGGTTCTGGCTTCGCTCTGAATGCCTAAGAGGAGGAGACCTGAGTTTTGGCCTTGCCGCTTGATTAAGCCCTCCAAGTTTCTGGCTTCTTTTGCAAGGCTGCAGATTTCTCAGACATTCATCACACTGGTTTCACCCGTTTCAGGTCACCTTGGTTTCCTAGGTGCAGTGGTTCTTGGAGGTTGGCGGCTGAGCCAGTAACAACAGCAACTAGAACTTGGTTTGAAATGCACGTTATGGGTGCCCACCCTGAATTAGAAACTCTTGGAGTTTCACCTGATACAGTCTCAGGCACCCACAGGCAGAGTTTGATCTGGGTTGTTTCCGGTGCCCTTCTTCGCCGCCCTTCTCAAACGGCTAGATGACGGACCGGGAGCGTCAGCTAAGCAACGGTGGTGCTGGCTTCGGAGTGAAGCGCTTTAGGTACGCACCTGAGCGAGGCGGCCCTCCAGCGCCCAGACAGCGGTCCCCGCGGCCCGAGCCTGGACCCGGCCTTTCTCCCTGGCAGTTTGGTCAGGTGACCGAGGCGGAGCGTTCTCGGCCGGGACACGGAAGGACGCGAGCGGGCGGGCCTGGCTCGGAGCGCGTAGGGACATGCGGGTCCCGGAGCTGCCAAGGCTCGCGTTCCCGCTGCTCCCGGTGCTGCTGCTGCTGCTGCTGCCGCTGCTGCCCGGGCAACGTCCCGCCCGCGGCGCCGCGCGCTTCGACCCCACCTGGGAGTCCCTGGACGCCCGACAGCTGCCCGCTTGGTTCGATCAGGCCAAGTTTGGCATCTTCATCCACTGGGGAGTGTTCTCCGTGCCCAGTTTCGGGAGCGAATGGTTCTGGTGAGTGCGCCTCTATCCTCTTATCCTCTGACCCTCGTTTTGACCCGGGGCCTCCAGCCAGGACCCAGCCACCGCTCTCAGTTTCGCCTCCTAGTGGTTTATCCACAGTTAGTATTCCTGGGCGTTAAATGCCTTATTGTACCCTTTTCCTCCGCGTGACTGCGGTAATTGTCAGACACTTAAGGCGGCTCTGACTTCCCAGCTTCCGGATAGTTGCACTTACCAACTTGTGTTTATCACATACATTATAACTGTCAAACGTCTAGGCTGGCAGAAGTCCATGGAGTTGTGTAGGGTCCAATGATAAGCTTTGAAGCTTGGGCCTAACTGTCCCAGGAGACTCCCGATGTCCCATCTGCCACCTGCTCATTTTCGGTCATTCTGACTTGCGGTAGGGTTCAAATGTGAATTCATGGGTGTGGGAAACGTTTGCTCATTTGGGCATGTACTGGCTCTTTAATGTTAAAGTGTTACCATGTGCCTCTAGGGGTTTTTAAAAAAGGTTCTAGAATGTTACCTTGATTTTAAAAAGTTTTAATTATTAGCCCTGGCTGGTGTAGATTAGTGGATTGAGCCTGCAAACCACACAATTGTGGTTCAATTCCCAGTCAGGGCACATGCCTGGATTGCAGGCCAGTTCCCGGCAGGGGACACACCAGAAGCAACCATATGTTGATATTTTTCTCCTTCTCTCCTTCCCTTCCCCTCTAAAAGATAAATAAATAAAATCTTAAAGAAATAAAAAGTTTTAATTATTCATAGTCTACTGTATGGAAGGTGATGCACAAGAAATTGCTCTTTAGGTTTTGCCTTGAGGCCTCTGTAAAAATGTGCATGTAATCTACAACTTTGACATGTTTCACGTGGCTTTCCTGATTACTTCAGGTGTTAAATTCTTCAAGATTGAAATGTAATCAAGCATATAGGCGTGTTCATATATATACATATATTCCTAAGTAAGATAAAAATAAATAATGAGTATTTAAATCTACTATATACTGTATATATATATATATAGTGCATAACTTTTTATACTATACCTATTATATAGTGCACATCAAATTTAACACATACTTTATGTAGTATATAGTATAAACTCTAGACTGTATCAACATTGCATGGTATACATTGTACCATTTTCCACAAAGACATTGACTTTCTGCAACCAATGACCTTTCTTATTAAATTAGGCCAGTTGTGTAACCTGCACAGTACTAGTCACCTGCTCTTTAGAAAGCTGCTTGTGAACAAGGGCTTCTTTCTCACCGCATCATATATTTTCAAATGTTTTTACTTCAGGATGCCATAAATCTTTATGTGCAAGTTTTGTGCTGTGAGGCATTTGGCGTTTCTTTGAAATGTTTCAGATTAGCTAGGTACATAAATTAACAGAGTTTCTTCCTCTTTTATTAAATATAATCCATTGCATTTTAAGCTATCATTTAGTTCAACCATGGTGATTAGGTAAACATATGTTTGGTGCTGGGAGAATGGTTGACGTTTGCTCATGGAGACCACTGCTCCACCACAAACAGCTAGTTTTTAGTGACTTTATTCTTTGTAATGGTAAACTTTTTATTTTCTCCAAATGGACGCAGGGTTGTTTTTTTGTGACCAAGAACGATAAAAATACTTCTCAATCAAAACAGAATAGAGTACATTTCTGATAGGTGGAAAGACATTTACTCTGTAGTGTAGAGGATTCTTCAATTATTGTGGTTTCCTTTGTTTCTTTTCTAAACCCCATCGCAGTTTGACTCCGGGGCAGTCAGCAGTACTGATGAGTGTATCTGGCTGTTCTTAATGGCAATTCAAAACCAAATGTAAATGGCAGACTTTTCAAGTGCCTCTTTTCATGTCCATTAGCATGAAGTTTGAGAAGTGGCCCTAGACAATATAGAGAATACAGGTTTGTATTAGACTGTACAAGGAGAAAATAGAAGTCCCTAATTCCTGTTCAACTTTCTCACTGTCCCACTTTCTCTATTATAGTTCCATGTGAAAGGTGAATATGTGCCGTGGATCAACAGGACACTTTCAGTGCAAGGCACAGAAAATTCAAATAAAACATACATAATAGGGGCCTGCTATCATACATGAGAAGAATTAGTTGGTTTGTTGATGAAATCAGAGACATGGGTTCTTTCTGTCACACTCAGCCTGTTGACTCCATCCTTCATGGTCACACAATGGTGGCCAGCCATAACTTCACACAACCTTGTCCAATGGCAGGAAGCCCAGTGTCTCTTCTTCTCAATTCCTGGAATCTCCCAAGTGGGCTTCCCCTTGAATTCCACTGATCAGCGTGGGTCACGTGTCCATGACCAAGCTGCAGTGGAATCTGGGAGATTATGTGTCTGACTTTTGAGCAGGCAAACAAGAGTGGCTGCGATATATGGTGCCTTCAATGAAGGCTTTTCAGCAGGAAGAACCGCCTGGTCACCTGAGGGGACGGAGTGCCAGTTACGGATTTGCTCATCCTATAGAACTACTCTGGAAGGGTGGAGGTGGAGAAAGCAGAAGATGGGTCAGGGATGGGGCTTGAGACTGCTTCATGAGGATAGTTACTGCTATGTTCATCTAAAATGTATAGCGTATTTTGCCATATATAATGTGCATCCATGTCTTGGGCTCAAACTGTTTGGGGAAATATTTCATTTTAATTTTTTAATTCAATTATTCATTTATTTATATTTAGAAACAAAACTGATGATCATATTGCAGGGTACTATTTTGCATGTGGATATTGTTACTGCTTTCTAGAATTACACTTTCAATGCATAAACGTAAATAAAAGAATTAAAGACATTTATATAGATATGGAACTAGTACTACCCATGTGTAATGCACATCCTTATTTTTCCCTCAAAAATTTGGGCAAAAAAGGTGCACATTGTACATAGCAAAATTCAGTACATTTTGATACTGTTTTCCTCATGAGGCCTTGCTTAGGAAGTTTTGGCCCTAATGCTCAGAATAAATGCATATAACAAGTAACCCTTGAAGGTTGAGTCCATACATTGAAATAACAGCATCTTCTTAATTTAACTGTTCTCTGCTAGTAAATGTAATAGACCCATGTTATGTTTTAGGAACTTAGTTTTCCTTCTGAAGCCTTCCTCACTTAGGTTACAAAGATATGTGCTACCCATTGCAATTTAACAGTGGGGAATTAATAGCAAATGTGTGGTGGGGTTGTGTAGAATGCTCTAGTTCATGAGCTGAGTGGATTTCACAGAGGGATAGATGGAAGGTGAGAGGAAAGTTGGTTTCCGTAAGCTTTTTTTCAGGAAAAGTTAGACTGGTGGGGAAGTGAGAAAGGGAGTGTGGGCAGTATTTGAGAGAGGAGAGAGTAGGCAAGAGAGCTGGCATGATTGTTTCAAACGTCTGTATGTTTTACGTGCTTGTCTCTGTTCCTCCATTTAGGTGGTACTGGCAAAAGGAAAAGATACCGAAGTTTGTGGACTTTATGAAAAATAATTACCCTCCTGATTTCAAATATGAAGATTTTGGCCCACTATTTACAGCAAAGTTTTTTAATGCGAACCAGTGGGCAGATATTTTTCAGGCTTCTGGTGCCAAATACGTTGTCTTAACTTCCAAACATCACGAAGGTAAGTAAGTGCAACATTTGCAAACATGGGCGATGGTTATGGAATGTAAAGTAGTTCTTTTGGAAGAATAAACTAAAGCAAGGTCATTCACACGAGATCAGAATTTTCTCTTGGGAGCCACTGGAAGTGGCTGCTGACATTTTGCTTATAATTTAAGGGCCACATGCCCCACCCAATTAAGAGGCATTTGGTAAGCAGAAAGATCATACCCTCCACATAACAGAATAAAAATGATCACATTTTATTATATGCACATTTAACAATATTTCCAAAATTCGATTAAGGCTATTTGAGTTGGGATGTGGGGGGCAGGTCACAGTTTATAACTGGAATTAGCGTCTTTGCTCTCCTTTCATTCCACCTCCATAATGCATTCTGGGAAGGCACCACGGGGCTATGCGGCTGTAGTACAGCAGCGTCAATGAATGGCATGCGTGGCTGTGCTTTTGGCCAACTCCTGCATGGCCAAATGGGGGACAGTCTGCTAATGAAGAAACTGACACAGATTATCTGAAAAGAAAAAGATTGTGGAAATGTAATGGTGACCAGAAATATCAGAGATGGTAGAAGAACAGCTCAAAGGAAACACAGTGGTTGTATTAGTCAGTTTCCCAGAGACACAGACCAGAGGAAGTATAATAGATGTAAAAAGATTTATTGTATGAAATGGACTCACACAATTATGGAGGCTGAGTGGTCCAGACTCAGGAGAGCTGGTACTATAGTTCCAGTCCGAATCTGAAGGCCTGAGAACCAGCAGGGTTAATGATGTAGGTTCTAATCTAAGTCTGGGTCCAAAGGTGAAGAAGACCAATGTCTTAGCTCAAAGACAGGCAGATAGAGAGAATTTTTTTCTAACTCAGCTTTTTATTCTACGTAGGCTTCAACAGACTGAATGAGGCCCACCACATTTGGGAGGGCAATCTGCTTTACTAAGTCTACTAATTTAAATGTTAATCTCACATAGCAATACCCTCAGATATACCAAGAATAAGGTTTAGCTAAATATATGGGTACCCTGTGGCCCAGTGAAGTTGGCCATCACTGTGGTCCTAGATTAGTAGGATTGTTGCACCCATCACCATTCAAGAGTTTATAAGATCAAGAAAGTATCGATAAATTGTTACTTCCCCAACTTCCTGTTAATTCATGTGACAGTTTCCTCTGTAAGCCCACCTTTGTCTCGGCATAAGAAACTTTGCCTCATTGCTTTCTTCAAGGGTGGGGAGGGGAGTAGGAGGGAACAACCAAAACCACAAATATGGAATTATTTTAGAATATTTTTTTCTTTGGCCACATTCTAGTGGCTTAATAAATTTTTTTGTATAAATGGTTCTCCTGCCTAGATGAATATTTATGAAGCATATTTGCTTGTGAACATGCTTATTTCCGGCTCTAGGAGCTTCTCCAAGCCGTATGGCACAAAGTATTATGTAGTGAGCTGTTTGAAAAAAACAAACAAAACAGTGCGATAATACTGTGAGGACAGAAGCTGAAGCTCACACTGAAAAACTTCCTAGGACCCCCATTGTCAGACATGGGAAAGACCCTGCTGAGCTTGGTCAGGCGGAGAACACTGTGGGAGCTTATGGTCGTGACACCCACTGAGGACCCACCTGCATTCAGCGCTGCCTGACTTAGGGCTCATCAAGTGGAGACATTTTGAATAAGACTTTAAATATCCCCACTGCTTTGAAGTGTACNAGCTGAAGCTCACACTGAAAAACTTCCTAGGACCCCCATTGTCAGACATGGGAAAGACCCTGCTGAGCTTGGTCAGGCGGAGAACACTGGGAGCTTATGGTCGTGACACCCACTGAGGACCCACCTGCATTCAGCGCTGCCTGACTTAGGGCTCATCAAGTGGAGACATTTTGAATAAGACTTTAAATATCCCCACTGCCCTGAAGTGTACCGCAGACATCTTTGGAGCAAGTGTGAGCTCTTTTAAAAGTGTCTTAAAAACGAATCTAAAGAGTGTGTCCACCTTAGATTGGACCTAATTTACCAGGGTTAATGGTTTCAACAAAAGTGCCTTATTGCACTCCATTTTCAGAGATTCTTGTAGATTTTGGTGGGATAATAACAATGTACCTATGTTCCTAAGCACTAACTAAAAATGTTGAGACTTTTATATGACTTTTAAAGTATATCAGTTTACATAACGCTTCTAATATTTTTAGATAGAACAACCAGCCATCCAAATGCCAATTCCTTGAAAACTATGAATTGTTTCACAGTGGTTGTGTAATGGCAGACGTTACTTTTCTTACTCATTTAGTTGGTAGGTAATCCATAGTAATTTAAGGAGCAAAATGGTGGGTGTAGTATTGCAAAGTACAGAACTACTACCATGGACTAGGTCTTACCCGCCCCCTCCCCCTCCCCCCCACCTCACTGCTTTTAATGAGTAATGAACCTAATGGAGATTTGCTGTTACNTGGTTGTGTAATGGCAGACGTTACTTTTCTTACTCATTTAGTTGGTAGGTAATCCACGGTAATTTAAGGAGCAAAATGGTGGGTGTAGTATTGCAAAGTACAGAACTACTACCATGGACTAGGTCTTACCCGCCCCCTCCCCCTCCCCCCCACCTCACTGCTTTTAATGAGTAATGAACCTAATGGAGATTTGCTGTTACACGTAGATCACCAGTGTTCTGAGAATCACACTATAATCAAATAAAGAATCCTAGAGCCAGGAATAGGCTTTAACCTTAGCCGTGACCTCCTGGTGTTGGTTTCACATTAGACCCTGGGCTCGCGGTTGGCCGGCCCGGACTTCACAGGGAACGCAGCAGATGGGATGCCGTCCCCAGAGAGCTTGTACTCCAAGGGGGGAGAATGCAGAAGATAGACCAGACTATACAGATCTTGGGGGTCCCCTGAGATTACTCTTAAAAACCTCGGTTTCCCTTGTTTAAATTCTCTCTCTCTCTTTTGCATATAAAAGCAGAATATATACTATGAAAAAAATTACTGTAAGAGCTGCTTGTAGAGGCAGTCGATTCTATAGCCCACGTTTGATCAAGTTTGTTTTGGCCTTTGTAGCGTAGAGATTGACCTGCAATGATTCAGTGGACGTTCTCACACAGGGTTTTAACGTAATTGCCAGGCTTCGCCTTGTGGGGCTCCGCGCACTCGTGGAACTGGAACGCCATAGACGAGGGGCCGAAGAGGGATGTGGTCAAGGAACTCGAGGTGGCCATTAGGCGCAGGACTGGCCTGCGTTTCGGACTGTACTACTCCCTCTTTGAGTGGTTTCACCCGCTCTTCCTCGATGATGAATCCAGCTCGTTCCAGAAGCGGCAATTCCCGGTTTCGAAGATGCTGCCCGAGCTCCGGGAGCTGGTGAACGAGTACCGGCCAGAGGTCCTGTGGGCGGACGGTGATGGAGGGGCGCCCGACTGCTACTGGAACAGCACGGGGTTCTTAGCCTGGCTCTACAACGAGAGGCACGTATGCGCCCGGATGGCTGTGGTGACCTGCACCGTGCTCAGCACAGGTGCTGCATGTCATTCCCCTGATTCTTGAAATATTTCCTTCCAGGCTCCTGTATGGTATGGGGAAGGGAATCATTATAAATAAGGCTTATGAGACATATTAATATTTACGAAAAATAGTCAAGAGTTACAAAGCAGGAGTCAAATGCAACTCAAAAGTCTGCTTTTGAAATCAGACTGAAAATCACAGAATGCAGAGTTTGAAGACATGAATGAATGTTGTGGGTCTCTACGTCCATCTCCTTTTCTGGGACAACTCTGTTGATTCATGACTGGTTCTCATTATGTGCTTTTCGATTTCTCTGATGGCTGCTGCTTTTTATCCTCTTACCCTCTGATAACCTTTGCTGGTCACTGTCCCCTTTGTCTGTCTCCTTTTCTCACCATCATTCTCAAGTCTTCTGTTCTTTCCCATTGCTTTCCAGCATGGTCCAGCCTGCCCTTTTTAGAAGAGGGAGTTCTGACTGAGCTCTCTATTAGGCTTAAACTGTGGAACAAATTTACGTTTGTGACTACAACAGAAGATACTGGGTATTGTGTTTGGAAGCCAGGAAGTGTTCTGCGGGTTCCCTGAGCCCCAGAGGGCCCACATACAGATACTCTAGGCAGCTCTCTTGACAGCAAAAACAACACATTGTTCATGGACTCCTTCCAGTGGGCAGCCTGGGAGCCATGTACTTCAACTTGTGAAGCAACACCGTCCCCTCTAAGTTGGAGAGATGCTGCGGGTACCACCTGTAAGATAAATACTATTGTAGGAATATTTCACATTCCAGTGAATTTCTTGATGGTGACAGTTGACTTCCCTGAGATTTTTCAATACTAGGCACAGTTGTAAGAGGAAGAAAGAGGCTAGAATGTATGTATCATGTTGTTTGGTCATGGGTGAGAAGAATGTCTTCATTGTAAATTCAATGTTGGGTATCATTTACTCTATTAGGAGAAGTTCCCAACAATAGTTTACTACTCTTATAAGTGCTGGGCACTGGGCACAGTGTCCTCTGTGTTATTTATTGTGTAATAATAGCTGAGGCAATTGTTTTCTCGGGGGCGAGGTAACTTGCTCTAGTGGAGGGACAGAGACAGACAGGACTGCAATCAGCCCAGGTCTACTTGATTTCAAAACCCTGGGTGTTGCGTTATGTTACACTATGGTGAATTTTCAGGGGTGCCTTCAGTCAGGCCTCTGTTCAGTGACATTTCCTTTCATGTTAAAAAAGTTTACTTTTTGTATATAAAAAGTATACTTCTCTTTTCAGCCCAGTGAGGGACACCGTTGTCACCAATGACCGCTGGGGAGCTGGGAGCATCTGTAAGCACGGTGGCTACTACACCTGCAGTGATCGTTACAACCCCGGACATCTTTTGCCACATAAGTGGGAAAACTGCATGACAATAGACAAGTTTTCCTGGGGCTATCGGAGGAACGCTGGAATCTGTGACTATCTTACAATTGAAGAATTGGTGAAGGTGCAGTAAAATGCCTTATAACAGTTATGGGACTACTCTTAATTAGGGTGGGTTTGTGGGAATCACTTTTTGCTACTTGTGTAGCTCAAGAGCCTATAAACACAGGGCCCCGTTCTGTCTTCCACATTGCTTCTCCTAGATGGTGACCACACGCACGTGTGAGTCCATAAATATAATCTCTCGATACATTCATGATGAAATTGTTTTCTTTCTCTAAAAACTCTATTCATTCTTAGTTTATTTTTTTAGCAACTTGTAGAAACAGTTTCGTGTGGAGGAAATCTTTTGATGAATATTGGACCCACACAAGATGGCATCATTTCTCCAATTTTCGAGGAGCGACTGAGGCAAATGGGGACGTGGCTGAAAGTCAATGGAGAAGCCATTTATGAAACCAGCGCTTGGAGATTGCAGAATGACACTGTCACCCCAGATGTGTGGTGAGCTATTCTTTTACCAAGTGCTGTTTGATTGAAGAAGGCACTGAAGTTTTCTCAGAGATATAAAGAGAACGGTAGGATAAAAAAGGAAATGGGATGACTGCCTGTCGATATAAAACACTTTTAAAGTTTATGAACTTTATTTACTGTAAGGAGAAGGGAGGGGAAGACATGAGCATGTTCTTGAACACTTACTGTTTAGCAAATTGAGCTTAAACCATCTGTGAATATCTCTGACTGGTGGACCAATTTTAGTGGAAAGCAATCAACTTGTAAGACTTGTGAGTCATTTAGAAAAGTGAAAAACCCTGAGTGGCTAATTCCAAAGAGAGACTCTGTTTAGTTAGTTAAGGAATTTCTAACTCTTGCAGATGTTGTATCAATCAGGTTAGCAAGCAAGAGGTGCCGCAGGGCAGTAAAATTTTACAGATTAGCTCCAATTACAGCATTTAGTTGATTAAAAAAGTATAATCTGTTCATAGTAGTCAGGTAAATCTAAACCTGGAGTTTCTTTAGAATAGATTATCTCAACTTGCTAATTTTTCTCTTTACTGTATTTTTCTTTTTTCTTTTTAGATTTTATTTATTTATCTTTAGAGGGGAAGGGAAGGGGAGAAGGAGAGAAGTATCAATGTATGGTTGCCTCTCGTGAGTCCCCTGCTGGGAACTGGCCTGCAACCCAGGCATGTGCCCTGACTGGGAATCGAACCGTGATCCTCTGGTTTGCAGGCCCACGCCCATCCACTGAGCTACACCAGCCAGGGCAACTGAATTTTCCTTTAAAAGCCTTGGCTTAGGCTTCTGTCTGAGTTTTGGAAGGTTCTGTGGGCTAGTGAATACCTGAATCAGACTCTGTGTGTGTTGTGGCTTCTGATGTGGGGTCTTATTCACAGATAAGAGTAGTGCGAGTGCGGCTCTAAAAATCCACCTTGTGTCACCACCAAAGTGAGGATAGCCTGACCAAGTACAGATCCAAAGCTTAGACTAAATGTTCTTTGATTTCACTTGACATGACAAAAAAATCATCAGCTCACTGAAGAAAAGAAACTAAGGCAGTGTAGACAGAAGCAACACATGGCAGAAGCTCAGAACTTTGGAGCTGTGAGAAGCCACAGTGAAAACTCAGTCCTGGGCCTTCATTTCACAGAGGCTTATTGAAGTCTGGTTTTGGAATTTTTTTTCTGTGCTTACATTTGCTAGTACAGTGTCTGATCTGGGCCTTCACAATCATTAACTGTTATTCCATTCCATTTTCTTTAAATAAGTAAAGATAAAAGCCGAGCTATCCAACAAGGCCTGTAAAGCCCTGTGTCTGGCTCTCGCCAATGGCTCCACCCCTGGTGGCCCTGCTCCCTGCTCCTCTCGGAGAGTGCGCTTCCACTCCGTCTCATTGGTGGCCCCTCCTCGCCGCAGCCATCCATAAGTGTCCGTGTAAGGAACACCCAGCCCTACAGAGAATTTTAATGCGTTTCTTGAGCCAAAACTGTTGTCAGCTGCTGGGAAGCAAGATCTCAAATGCTCCTGAGAAGGATCGCCTTGCAGTTTCTTGTATGCATTTGGAATTAAGGAGGGAAGGAAAGGAAGAGTCCATGAAGGTGGGAGAAAGCAAGGCAGGGATTGGATTACAGGATAGTTGACAAGATTATGTGCTTCCTTGAGGGTGCTTATGTGTTAACTAGGCGTTTTTTTTAATTAATTTATTTTTTTAAATTTAATTCTTGTTCAAGTACAGTTTTCTGAAAATAATAGACCGGGCTTGCTTACAGCAAAGGGGGACCTTTACTAAACGAGGTCCGTGCCTTGGGTGTTGGCTACCACCACCGCCTGCTCACGTCGGGAACAGATCGTCCTGTGCGGTTACTTTCCGCAGAACCCCCTTTTTTGTTTGCAATAGACTCCCAGGTCCATCGTTAAAATCCTTGGAGTTTTGGCCCTGGCTTACTGTCACTGTCCCCAGAACTACTCTAAACTGGTGGGATCTGACACCGTCTCTGGGTGCATAGTGTCCGAATTGAGTGGAATTGTGGGACCCCCTGAAGCTGTCTGATAATTGCTTTGTGGTACGGGCAGCCCCCTCCCCTCAACTGGACTTGGGATTAGTACTTTTGGGGTGCTTTTTCCACTACCATGGGGCTATTTTTCCTTCTCTCTATTAATGAAGACATTGAAAATATTTACCAAATGGAAGTATCTCTGTAAATAATTCCAAACTCGACCCATAATTAATGAGAACTATTACTGTGCCTTTCCCCCCTTTTAACCAGGTACACATGGAAACCTAAGGAAAAAATGGTCTATGCCGTGTTTCTCCGATGGCCCACCTCTGGAGAGCTGTTTCTCAGTGAACCCAAAGCTACTCTGGCGTCAACAGAGGTGAGAGGGAATGTTACCTTTATTGTTTCTTTTAATTGTTGACTAGAACATCCTGATGAAAACATCACTTTTAACTTCAAGGAGAGCCTTTATGGGTTTCTCTCATTCTGTAAGAGTAATTTTAAAATGAGCTTCATCAATGGCAATGTTTGGTGAGAACCTTTGAACATTTTCTTTCATTTCCAAGAAAACTAAATTTATAAAAACAGTTAGATCATCTCCGTGTGTATCAATGTAAATATTCTTCTTCACAGCCATTCTCTGTTGTTCAAGTTTACCGTATGCATCCCAAATGATTCTTGTCATAAAACTGGAATTCGGGTCCTTCCGCTGACATGTTGCCCCAGAACATGTCTGAGTAACAGAAAGATGTCCTGGCCCTACTATTTTAAGTTCATAACACACTTTGGAGAGAGGTGATGATTAATCTAAAAGTTATGACCACTAGGTGTGGTATTGGAGCTCATTTTGATAAATCGTATTGCTTATTTTTAAGAAAGTGACAATTTCTTTGGAGGCAAGTCATCCATATGCTTCCCCTCGCATCATCTTTTTATATTTCATGTCTAATGCTTATGATTGATCAGGAAGCAAAGAAAATGGAGCTCAAATCTGAGGTTTAATTATAGCTTAGTGGCCTGGGTATGACATTAACTTTTTATTTGATCAGTGTTCTCTTTGGCCCTTATTAATGCTGTTAGTTAAAAGTTAATGGGTTTTGTTTTTATATTGCTCTACATGACAAACAAAATTTAATCAGTCAAAATAACCACCTATGGGTCAACTGGGTCGAATCTCTGCCTATGTGGAAAACACTTTATTAACTTCACTTAGTATAAGACTAAGGATACAAAACTATTACAGTAATAATTGGTCACAGTTAAACATTGTAGGTATTCAATATCTGGGGAGGAAGTCCGGCTGGGTAAGGGAGAGGAAGCAAACATTCTGTGTAGGAACTTAATTTGGGCAGACTGGCTCCAGGGTCATTGTCTCTGCTCCTCTCCTCTGCATTTTCTCTATTCTGACACTTTGTTCAACCTTTACTATTCTTCTTCCCCAAGTCCTTCGCACTTTTCTTTGAGAATAATACAGGAGCAAGATGGATGCATGTTTTCTTTAATCCAGCATTAAACAGCTTGTGAACTCCTAAATAACAGTAAAACACTGAATCCTCTCTCTACCATGCTTTTAAGAAATATCAACCACCTTTTCTCAGTAAAGTGGGTGAGTGAGAGATACAACTGGAGATGCTTGTGTGTGTGTTTTAATTTCAGGTTAGACTTCTGGGACACGGACAGCCACTTCAGTGGACCCCTTTGGAGAAAAACGGCATCGTGGTGGCGCTGCCACGTCTGACCGTTCATCAGATGCCCTGTAAATGGGGCTGGGCTCTGGCACTCACTGATGTGACCTAATGTGCGGCGGAGTGGTCCACGCTGCAGTCACAGCTCAGACTGGACAATGTCAGGTTTGCAGAATGACAGCACATGGAGAAAGCATACGTGAAATGGAGCGAGAAAAGTCAAGTGATTATTGAGGCGGTACAGCCCTTTCCCTCTCTTACTCTCTAATTTTTTTTCTAAATTAGCCATGTAACGGTTTTAACTCTCCAGCACATTTTGTGTTCCGAACATGCCCGCCAAGGTGTGCCCCGCTGGCCCGTGAGTTACTGCGAGCTGAAGGCCATCAAGATCGTGAGGGCTCACGAGGAACTTTTACCTCTCCCCTAGAGAATTTAAACTTGGGACCCTGCCCATAATGGGTTATCACCAGAATTTACTTTTTTAAAAAAATTTATTTCTCAGCATTTTAAGGTTTCCAGAAAATTAACAGATCTACAAAGTAAACATGAAGAATATCTTTAAATCTTTGACAGGATATTTCATTTTGTTAGAATTCATGTAGAAATTAATATTAAAAACAAAATTCCACAGAACAGTGTTGTCCCAGACCTTCTTTGCTGAGTTAATAATCCACTTTATTCTGCAATCGTAAACCTCACATGCATTCTCCCACTTCACTTGAGAGAGTATGACACAGAAATGTCATCACTGTACATATCTTGGAAAGAAATAACTTTTGATGACCTCTCTGTAGGGCAGGGCCAACTTTGAATTACGGAACATCTCATTTTCTTTTTGTCCTGCAAAGCCCTGCCTCCCCTTGAAGCCCCGGCACCTTCCTTACCTCAGCCCCAGCTCAGAATGTCATGTACGCCTCCTTCTAACTTAGTGTCTCTGAATCTTTCATGTGCGTGCAGTTCCCACACATACATGTATTACATTTGATTATCTGTATTAAATTTGATTATCTTCTCTCTGTCTCATGTCAGTTTGATTTAGACCAGGTGGGAGGAAGAACCTAGAAGGGTAGAGGAAATTTCCTCTCTCCCTGCTCCCACATTGCCATTAAAGTATCTTCATACTGAATTGAATTCCATGTGTGATTCTGAGGCGGAGATTTTTGTTTCAGATTAGCTAGGAATTAGTGGTGTTAAGGACTGAAGTGTGTCCGCTGTCACACGATGGAGCCTTAATCCCCAGTGTGAGCGTATTTGGAGATGTGGCGTGTAAGGAGGTATGAAGGTTGCATGAAATCATAGGGGCGGGGCCCCAATACAGCATGACTGGTGTCCCTCTAAGAGGAAGAGGTGCCAGGCATGCACAAGCAGAGCATTAAGGCCGTGTAAGGGCACCGTGAGGAGGTGGGCCATCTGCAAGTGAAGGAGAGAGGCTTCAGGGGAAAGTGAACCTGCTGACACCTAGAACTTTCAGCCTCCAGAGCTGTGCGAAAATAATCACTATTGTTTACACCACCCAGTCAGAGGCATTTCGTCATGGCTGCCCTAGCAGACTAGGACAAGTGGTGGGTGTATAATAAATTTGGCCTAATACATGTTTCCAGTAAATAGAGTAATTGTGTTATTTTAAAATATTGTCTTTTTTCTCCTCCTGGTAATAAAACTAATTAATGTTCACTGTAGATATTTTAAAACATACAGAAATGCTCGAAGGTAAAATCACTATTCACATGACCACTACTAACATTTTAATACATATTCTTCCAGGTTTTTTTGATGGGATTGGAGGTGTGGGCCTATTTTTGTAGGAGGGCTAATTTGAGGTCCAATTTAAGTTTAAAATTTGAGCCCTGGTCAGGTAGTTCAGTTGGTTATCGCTTCGTCCTGATTTGCCAAGGTTGTGGGTTTGATCCCTGGTCAGGGCAGGTACAAGAATCGACCAACGAATGCATAAATAAGTAGCACAAATCAATGCTTCTCTCTCTCCCTCACTCCCTCTCTAAAAAAATTAATAAATAAAAAAATAAATAAGTTTACTCTCTATTTGCCTTCAACCAAAATGAAGTTGAAAATCTACTTAAAAATTATAAAACCTGCTCAGATGTTCTTTACGAATAAAGCAAGATAATGAAGCAAAAACAATACTGATTTTGATGGAAATTTAAAGAAACACTAATTATTGATTAGTTAACTTGAATGGAAGATTGCAGCATGGCCAGACCGTCATCTGAGGTCCCATTTTGCCACGTAATCAAATGTGGACATACCATAGTTTCCAAAAAATGCCTTAAATAGAGAGTGAAATAAAACACTACTTATTTCTTAAAATCATGCTGAAGTGGAAAAAAGTTATTCATTTCTAGACCTCAAATTTTTGAAACCATGCCAAATTATTTATACAAATAAATACTTTTCCTGTTCTAAATCTCAATGGATAATTTATTTGAGATCCAGCATGGACCTCTAATGTGTTTAATGTGATCTTAAACACTAGACTAACAAAAAACAAAAAAGGAAAAAAAACCAAACCAACACAAATAAATAGTGGTATATGAATCTTCAAAGTAGGGTCATCTGTCTTTTTTGAAGAAAGTATTTTTTGAGACCACTTCAATTCCTATCCTGTCCACCTTTACCTTTACACATTGAGAATAAAGGAGAAAAATGCAAATATTTAAGCAAATTATAGGTAGGCATAGGGTACAGGTAATGAGTAGCTATGAGGAAGTGAAATGACAAAATACAGCTCAGCTCTCAGAGACGCTGATAAAATGCTTTGCTAACAACCAGTCAGTACGAGGGGGACCCCCCAAAAGTAGAATTGTCTTCTGGAGGGCGAGACCCTTGTAGTACAGGCTTCCCCTGCTAGGCAAGTGTTCTAGGAATCCATCTATATCAGTGTACTAGCTGGCATTTAGGGGAAAATACAGGAAAAATCTACAAGACTTCTGTACTGCTGTTTCACAACTATGTCATGGAATACAAGTGATTTGTGCAAGAAAGACAACCAGGGAACACTGCTAAGGAGGCTTACTCCAAAAAGGTCCCTACATTAAATAATTGGCAAGTAAACAATACTTATATTTTAAGATAAAATATCTGAGAATACCTGTGCTACTCACAGTACCCTGCTTTAAATGACGTTTTGGACTAACCGAACAACGAATGGTCTCAGAGAAGAGGGCTCTCACCAACTGACAGAAGATGACTTTGTAATAATGTCTAAGGCCAATGAGCTCAAACACATGTGGTTCTTACCTTGTCATCTCTTCAGCTGCCACAGCTGGAGATGCAGATGGTTCCACTTTGTATCCTTAGAAAGCCACACCTGTTCAGCCTCAAATTTTCTTTGGATGGAATCCTGGGTTAATGCTGCTGGAAGAGATGCCCTACTGTACACATGTCCACTGATTCTACAAAATGCCATTTTTATAGCTCCCCATGGGAAATAACATTACATTGTCACATTTTTAAAAAGAAATGTTTTCCCTGTCCTCCCCCTTTACACTTTTTATTAAAACATTCTGTACACAGATTCCCTGGTAGTGGCTTTGGGCTTAGCCTGGCCTTAGAAGAGACTTCACAATACATTTTCTGCCTTCTACTATTGAGCTGCATGTTATGTTGGAAAAACATAGAATGAAGTTACTGGAAATATCCTTGTATTACTGAAAATACATCTAATATACTGATATGATTCATTCATTTCTGCACTACTTGCCCTTATAAATACAGTACTATAGATTCATTTATAAGTATTTTACTTTTTATTTTTTAAAGAGGGGTAGGGAGGGAGAGAGAGAGAGAAACATCAATGTGTGGTTGCCTCTCATGCATCCCTTACTGGGAACTTGGCCTGCAACCCAGTCAAGTGCCCTGACTGGGAATTGAACCTGCGACCCTTTGGTTCACAGGCCGGCACTCAATGCATTAAGCCACACCAGCCGGGGCCAGTACTATAGATTTAAAGGAACATGAATTATTTCTTTTCAGAAGGAAATGCTATGTTTTTCTTAACAAATTAAAATAGAGCATTAACTATAGTACATGAAACTTGAAAACTAGCATCTTCCCAAAGTAACAGCAAAAACGCTATGGGTATTGTACCACCTTGCATCCCCAGAGTAAATCCCATTTGATTCTGGCCTATGGTCTTTTCAATGTATTCCTACATCCAGTTTGCTACTATTTTATTGAGTATTTTAGCATCGATGTTCATCAGGGATATTGGCCTGTCATTTTCTTTCTTTGTAGTGTCTTTATCTGTTTGTAGAACTGGGATGATGCTGGCCTCCTAAAAGGAGCTTGGGTGCTTTTTCTCCCTTTGAATTGATTAAACTATTGGTAGTTTGAGAAAAATAGGTGTTAGTTCTTTTTGGAATGTTTGGTAAAAGTTACCTGCAAAGTCATTCCGCCCAGGATTTTTCTTTGTTGGAGTCTTTTGATTACTGCTTCACTTTGTAATCTGTCTACTCAGATGTTCGGATTCTTCCTGATTGAGTTTTGGAAGATTGTATGTTACTGGAAATTTATCCATTTTGTCCAGGTTGTTCAACTTATTGGCCTGTAGTTATTTATATTTTCTTACAATCCTATTTTTTGGTGTCAGTTGTTACTTCTTGTTCATTTCTTATTTATTTGGGTCTCTCTCTTTCTCTTTTCCCTTCATGAGTCTGGGTGAAGATTTGTCAGTCTTGTTTATCTTTTCAAAGAACTAGCTCTTGTTTTTATTGATCTTTTAAGTTGTTTTTTAGATTTTATTTCATTTACTTATGCTCTGACCTTTATTCTTTCCTTTTTTTCTACTCACTTTGGGCTTTGTTGTTCTTTCTGTAGTTCATTTAGGTGTAAATTTAGATTGTTTCTTTGAGATTTCTCTGGTTTCTTGAGGCAGGCCTTTAATGCTATGAATTTCCCACTTATGACGGCTTTCACTGTGTAGCATAGATTTTGTCCCATCAATAAATAAGAAAAAACACATAAACAAAGTGAAGGATAAAAACCATATAATCATATCAATAGATGCAGAAAAAGCATTTGATAAAATCCAGCATCCACTTATGATAAAAACTATTGGCACTGTGGGAATAGAGCGAACATACCTCAATGTAACAAAGACCATATATGACAAACCCACAGCCGACATCACACTCAATGGGCAGAAACTATGAGTGTTTCCCTTAAAATCGGGAACAAGACAGGGATGTTCTGCTTCACCACTCTTACTCAACATAGTCCTACCCACAGCAGTCAGACAAGAAGAAATAAAAGTTATCCAAATTGGAAAGGTAGAAGTAAAACTGTCATTATTTGCAGGTGACGTGATACTGTACATAGACAACTCTAAAGATTCCACTAGGACACAACTAGAACTGATAAATGAATTCAGTGAAGTAGCATGATACAAAGTTAACACCTAGAAATCAGATGCATTTTTATACACCAATAATGAACTATCAGGAAGGGAAACTAAGAAAACAATCACATTCACAATTGCTTCAAAAAATACCTACATATCAATTTAATCATGGATGCAAAAGACCTATACTTAGAATTATGACATTGAAGAAAAAAACTGAAGAAGATACACATAAGTGGAAGCAAATGCCACATTCAATGAAGAATTTACATTGAATTGTCCACACTACCCAAAGCAACTATAGATTCAATGCAATTCACATTAAGATACCAATGGCGTATTTCACAGAACTAGAATATGCCAAAAGTTTATATGGACCCACAAAAGACTCCGAATAGCCAAAGCCATACATTAAGAAACAAGTGTCAGTGAAGATATGGAGAAAAAGGAACTCTTGTGCTCTGTTGGTGGGAACTGAGACTGGTGCAGCCACTATGGAAAGCAGTATGGAGTTACCTCAAAATATTAAAAATGGAACTTATGGCCCAGAAATTCCACTTCTGGAAATACATCCAAAGAAACCCAAAACACTGATTCAAAAGAAATATGCACCCCTAAGTCCACTGCAGCATTATTTACAATAGCCAAGATTTGGAAGTGGTCCAAGTGTCCATCAGTAGATGAGTGGATAAAAAAGCCGTGGTACACAATGAAATACTATTCAGCTGCAAAAAAAAAAGGAAATTTTTTGCGACAGCATGGATGGACTTGGAGAGTATTATGCTAAGTGAAATAAGCCAGCCAGAGAAAGCTAAATATCATATGATTTCACTTACATGTGGAATCTGATGAATGAAATAAAATAGAAACAGACTCATAAATACAGAGAACAGACTGACAGCTGTCAGAGGGGAGGGGTGTTGGTGGAGTGGATGGAAAAGGTGAAGGGATTAAACAAAGGAAGGAAACCTCACAGGCATGGACAACAGCAGGGAGATAACTGGGAGCGAAGGGGGTGCAGGGGTAGAAGAGGGTAAAGGAGTGGATGATGGTGAGACTAGACTTCTAGACTTTGGGTGGTGAACACACAATGCAACATGCAGATGATGTATTACAGAATTGTACACCTGAAACCTACATAATTTCATTAACAAATGTTACCCCAATAAATTCAATAAAAATTCAATAAAAAATATGGGCAAAGGACTTGAATAGACATTATTCTAAAGATGATATACATATGGCTGATAAGAATATAAAAAGATGCATATATTGTTTTGAATTAGTATTTTGGGGTTCTTCCTGGAAGTGGAATTGCTATTGCTGATTTTTTGAGATAACTATGTACATTTCCACAGTGGCTGTCCCAGTCTGTATTCCCACCAACAGTGCATGAGGGTACCCTATTGCCACAACACTGCCAACACATTTGTTGATTTGTTGATGATAGCCATTCTGCACCCCTACGTTCATTGCAGCACTATTTACAATAGCCAAGATTCGGAAGCAGCCCAAGGGTCCGTCAGCAGATGCATGGATAAAACAGCTATGGTACATTTACACAATGGAATACTACTCAACTATGAAGAAGAAAATTGTACCCTTTGCGACAGCATGGATGGAACTAGCGAATGTTATACTAAGTGAAATAAGCCAGGAAGAGAAAGACAATTACCATATAATTTCACTCATATGTGGAATCTAATGAACAAACTGAACTAAGAACAGGCTGATAATTTGGGGCAGGGATGGTTGGGGGAGAGTGGAGGGGTCAAGCAAAAAAAAAAAGAGAAAGAATTCATGGATACAGACAACACAGTGGTGATTACATGGGGAGCGGATGGGTAGAGATGGAAGAGGGTATGGGGGGTAAATGGTAATAAAAATGCAATAAAAATAATATGAAAAGATGCTCAACATCACTAACCATCACAGAAATGCACATCAAATGCACAATGAGATATCGCTTCACATCCATTAGAATGGCCACTGTCAAAAACAAAACAAAATAACCAGTGCTAGCAAGGATGTAAAGAAATTATAGCGCATGTGCACAGCAGGTTAAATTGTAAAATGGTACAACCAGTATGAAAAACAGTATGTATGTTCCTTTAAAACTTAAAAATAGAATTTTTAGTACATGATCTGGAAATCCCACTGCTGGGTACATGTCCAAAAGGACTGAGAGCAGGGTGTTGAAGAGATATTTGCACGTTTCTGTTCATTACAACATTATTCACAATAGCCAGGAGTGGGAATCAACCAATGTCCATCAACAGATGAATGGATAAACAAAGTGTGGTAAAAAAGAAAAAAAGAAGAAATGAAATGCTATGGGACAAATAAATTAATGGCTATAAAGTATTAACAAAATTGTATTTTACTGAAATACTAAAATAAATTTACTAAAAAATTACTAAAACTTTATTGCAATAGCCGCTGTGTTTAAAATCAATACAAAGTAGGCTATTAAAACTATTGGTATGCAAATGAATGAAACTATGTAGTTAATAACAGCTGTGAGTAAATGACATCAACACAAGTTAGCCCCTAAATCACAGTGTAGTTTTCCGAGATTGTTAATGATAATAAAGAAAAAAGTGCTGATCATGGTTGTGAAATTCACTGATTTCCATAAAAAGAAAAGTCCTTCATCAGGCACAATGAAGACAAATCATTTATTTCTCTGCTAGGAGCAGCTGGAGACAAGTCTGATTGACTACTGTACAGTGCGGTCTGGTGACCTCTATGGTTGGTTAAATAGCACGTTTTCCAAACATCACATCTATTTCCCAAAGAGCTTTTACCTCAGTGTTAATATCAAAGTATACTGAATTTCACATCATATAAAAAATGTGTCTACATTAGTTTTCAGACAGTTTGGAACCAATACCCACAGGGTGAAAAAATTCTGGAGTATGTGCTATGTATATTGAGATATGCCCACAAAAATGAGTCTGTTGATGACTTTTTAAAAATATATTAAGATGACACATAAATCTTTTATTATGAAATGAACACTCTAAGAATATTTTTTAATTAGGCATTTTGGTAATAAATCATTATTATATACATATACGTCTGACTTATTCAGTGTATTTTTAAAAGTAAATTAATCTACACTAGGTATTTTTGAAAAAAGAATCATTTCTCCAGTTGCTGAGGGGTACTAAAAGCTTCATAGACATTGGCCGCAAAGTCTTTCACTTGCTCCATCATCAGCAGATCCTGGGAAGAGGACAACAAAACGTTACAGCTTGCAACATATACACACAATCTGAATCCATGTCTGCCATCAAGAAACAAATTTAGCAGCCTTGACTGGTGTAGCTCAGTGGATTGAGCACGGGCCTGCACGATCGCAGTTCGAGTCCCAGTCAGGGCACATGCCTGGGTTGCAGGCCAGTTCCCAGCAGGGGACGCATGAGAGGCAACCATACGTTGATATTTCTCTCTTTCCCTTCCCCTCTAAAGATAAAAAAAAACCCTAAAAATATATAATAAAAAAAAAGAAAAAAGAAACAAATTTAGCTCTAAATTTTATGGTGTTAAAGCCAAAAAGAAAACCATTCTATGAGAGGAGCATTTTCCTATGACAGGCCCCAGGAGGTGCTTACTGTCTAGGTCCTTACAAGGGAGGCCACTTTCACAGTGAGGCCTAGAGACGCCCTCACTGCACATTACTGAAGGGGTTCGGAAATGAGGCGCATGGCAAGTGATTCTTTACTTGTAATTCAGTTTCCAAATGACTCAGAAAAACTTGTGTGGATTCAAAGTTTAATATAATCAGTCTTAACGAATTCTAAAATACTTTCCTAAGAAAGAACATAGAGTACTAGGTAGTACAACGAAAAATCTAAATAACCCACTGTCTGCACAGCTTCTAGTGAGCTGATTATTGGTGTATTATTAACAGGTACATTTATTATTAAAATGCTTCATTGCTCCAGAAAACTTTTTTGATTTTTCTCAAAACTTGAGGATTCCTATCGCTGACTTGCCTCAATGCTCAATATTCTCTCTAGCACAGCTTAGCGTGAAACACAAACACTGAGAACGCAGCTGACCACGGAGGGTGGTGCCTGGACCGACACGCACTTGGTCACGTGTGGGGCAGCCTCCTAACTTTACCGTGGACACGTTACTGCTCTCAAGGGGCATCACCACACTCAGCATGCGGTTTCAGATTTTCAGTTTCTTTGAACAAGTATCGCAGGAGAGAAATGTAATTTTATGTCAGACACACAGGACCACAACCAAAAATAGAATGTTTCTAGTGCCCCAGAGCTTTCTTCTCACCTGGACAAAATGACTAGGTGTTTCACTGCAAACCGAGTGGATCTGTCCGTTCACGATGGGGATAATCTTCGCCAGAGGCAGGCCGACACTGGAAAGGCTGAAACACCACCACAGCAGTAAGTCCTCTCTGGGATTTACAGCGCAGGTGTTTACCGTTTTCATTATGAGAGATAAGCACTACTGACAAACACTGCAGAGACGTGCTAATAAGAAAGTGAAAATCATGCAGAGCTCTACCACCTAAAAGTAACAACTACAATAGACATCAGGGTTAATTTTTCCAGTAATTTTTATACATATCTATTTTTGGTCTATTTTTTAATACACAACTATAACTGCCCAAGTATTCTGTTTTAAATTTTATTTATATAAGCATGTTTTCATCTTATTAAAAGTTCTTCCAAAACTGTTGTCTGTTTTTAATGATTATGTGTGATAATTTACATCATCAGCTATGTTTAGAAGTATTAAAATTGGCCAAAGTATTGAATTATGTAGGCCAATTATAGCTTGCAGTACTCGAATAAAATTAGAGAAGACATTAACATTTAAAATATTTTTACAGATAATTACAGAATTGTACAACTGAAACCTATGTAATTTTATTAACCAATGTCACCCCAATAAATTCAATAAAAAAAAGCAAAAACAAAAACCCATTTTCAGCTTTGTATCCTAGAGTTAAAAAAAACAACCCTGAACAATTGGAATTTGGGTAATGGAAAGGTGGTTTCACAACTAGGTACTTATCTAAATTGGGGAAGTTTTTGAAAAACGTGAATTTTAATAGGAGTCCAGAAAGAGTTCTACTCCCGGTTCAACAGAGCTCATTTTGCTGAGAAAGGGACAAGCAAGTGTACCCTCCCAGACTTTTTGTTACCCGGAAGGGAACCGGAGTGCATCAAAAGCACTCCATTACCTGAGCGGCCCTCACCCTGATGGCACGGCCAGGCCCTCTCACCTGTTCACGGAGTCTCCGCGCTGGGGGTCCCGTTCAGTGGGGCGGAAGAACTCTGCCATGTTGTCCAGCAGCCGGCTAAATCCTCGGCTTAAACAGGTGTTCAAAACCATGCTGAAGTCTGGACTGCGCAGAATAAGAGGATAAGTTATACTTTTTGGATTCCTAATGGAAAAGAAAATTAATTCAGTAACTGTGGTTCCCTTTCACAGCTACCATTTCTAGCCACAATCTAGGTTTTAGAGCCTAAGACACTATAAAAGTACATTGAGGAGTCAATTTTTAAAAAGTAGAATAAAAGGAGAGCTTATTAGTGCAGCACAATGAAAGTATTCATTCATCCATTTCTTTAGATTTTATAACATTAGTCAGCATTTTGTACAATGTATTTTAAAAATATCAATAATAGTATTACTTCTCTCGAAGAAATTTTTGAAGAAAAATCCTCTTATAGTCACCGATTATTGGCTTGCTTTACATATTCCATCATGAAATACCAATAATTTAGAAAATTTTATTATCCTGTACAGGTGAGGAACTAACTGGATGTTTGAGGGGTAAAGAAATTTATCAGATGTTAATTACATACGTAACTAGTCAACGGGGGACCCAGGGTTGAACCCAAGTCTTTTTTATCTTAAAGTTCCAGATATGCCTTATAAGTACTTCACAGAAGCTCTGTGATACAAGAGTGATGTACGCGTGCTATGAAAGTCAGAAAAGGCCCAGCTGAACAAATCAGTCCTATCTCTGATGTGCAGAAATCTCCATCCATACCAACTCGTGGGAGTGCAGGGTTAGGGCTGTAGACTTGGAAATTATGAGCAGACAGACAGCAGTTAAAGCAGTGGGAGTAATGAAGCTACATGGAGCAATTAAGGATGAAATAAGAACAGATGCCTGGGAAACTCTAATGTGTAAAAGAAAGACAGACATAGAGGAACCTACAAAAATACAACCTGAGAACTGAGAGAAAAATGAAGAGATCGGACTGCCATGGAAGCCACGTGAGAAAAGAAGTTCAAGAAAGGCTTGGTCAACAGTGTCAATGATCAGAGAAAGGTCAAGTAAGATGACGGTTACAGGTTGACTGGATTTGGCAAAAGATCACTGATGACCTTTTCTAGAGCTTCATAGAGCGATTTGATGGAAGTCTGAATAAGAAAAAAAGAAGAGACTGCTACTGTAGAAAGTTAAGGGACTGGAACTTGATGAATTCAGACAGTAGACTCAGTAGCTGAGTTAATCTAAAAAATTGCTGATTTTTCTCAAGATTGTGAAAAATATTATAAGCAGAAGATAATTTCCTCAGAAAACAGAACTAGAGAAATGGCCTTAAATTATCCTTCATTCACTAGAAGTTTTGATATTTTAATCACTTAAGACAAAGTGGGCAAGACTGGTATTACCAGCATTATCCGATTTTCAAATGATAAAACTACCTGAGAGGTTAAGAGGCTCAAGCAAGGTTGGCCTGGAGCTAATACACAGGAGAGCCGACCTTGAGTCTAGGTCTGGTGTTCGGACTATCGTCTGGTGCTTCTACTGCTAGCACCCTGGCTCTTGTGGATCATTTAAAATACTAACGCTTGAGTTAGGGAAGAGGTGACATTTTTATCACTCAGAGTTTTAGCACCATTTTAGTGCACCCTGAAAGGGTTAGGGGCAGAGGTTTCACAGTGTGTGTGAGAGTGAGTGTGAGTGTGTGTGTACAAGAAGACTGCTGCAGCAGGCTGGCTCAGGCTGCAAGGGCACCTCTTCCCAGCTCCAGCCGTGAGTGGCTTCAGGATGGTAATCAGAGCTCTGTACCCTTTCAGCAGGGTACCCTTTCAGCATTTCTTTTTTACAGAGCTGGTTTGTAAACACTGACTACTTACTAGTATACACAGGGGATACCAGAATCATCCTTGAAAGACTTTTTCAAAATATAAATACTAACTTCCAGTGCCTCAACTGGCATATGGCATCTCTAGGCTAGGGAAGTAAGTGGGCCAGGAAAAGGCACCTTGAAAAAAAATCTCAGCTTCCCTCCCTACCCTAATAAAAGAACCACCAGTTTAGTTAGAAAATCCTAACCTAAAGGCAGGGAAATTAATTCAAAATCTAATTTTAACAAAAGATTATGTTGAATACGCTGTTCAGGAAAGACTGAAAAATGGTCCAGGTACAATCGAAACAGAAACACGTTTCCCATTACATGCAGCAGACATACCTTTCCAACATGTCCCTAGTTTCGTTGAGGAGTTTAATAGTGGTGACGTCCCTAGGAGAAAGCCCACAGGCCTGCAAAATAAAGTGCCATGTTCAGGTTCCCACTGCCAGCACAGTGCTACGACGAAACTAGTCATATTAATAAACTAAAGAGTTGAAGAAATCCAGAAGCCTATGTTTTATCAACAATTAAAAAAAAGTTAAACAAAAGAAAAGAACTGTAAAGGTTCCTGTGTTGTTAAAAGATGAGACAAAGTGAAATCATACTTTGTAAGACCTTTGCTTAGCGGGCCATCTTGGAACCCATTTCTAGAATACCTTCACAAAGAAAAATAGTCTTTTACATCTGCACTACTCCGGGGCTCTGTGCACCCTTCAGTCTGAAGTTTCGAGTTTTACTTCAATTCAGGTATGACTCAGTTCATCATTCCTCTCTTCACCTGTTCCTTTGAACAGTTTTCATTTTTAGTTCCACTGCTGAATTTAACATTTGGAAACCATTTTATCATTCCAGAATGCTTTTTTAATACTCTTATTGCATCTCCTTGAGATTCTAATTTCTAAGTAAGTCTTCTCCTGTTTCTTTATTAATTCTGTCCTGTCCTGCTCCTTTAATTTAGTCTCCACCCTGCAGGGGTGCCTTAAACGGGCTGTGGGTTTGTTGGTTTACTCACGAATGCAGGGTGTCGCAGCACCCAACAGACCTATCCTTGGGGTCTTCAGGGGAGGGGAAAACTTGGAGGCAATGAAAAAATCTATCATTCTTTGTTCAAATGTACAGGTATGGCATCAGGGTCTTTCTGGTCTAAGGGTTTTCCAGTTGTCAATACTCTTTTCTCAATTGCAAAGCGTGGGTGCAATTTACTTACATGTGAAACCACCGATCATATTTTAAAATTAGGTTATTAACACCTGCAGTCTTGGGCATTTTTATTATTCTTAATCAATGAATAACTTAATCACAGCTGCCCAGGACACACAAGTATGCAGCAACACCACGGTGGGTAACTGCTAGATCAGGCCTCTGTTCCTCCACTGGATGGTAACTTCCTTCAGTCCGTTTTGGGACGGCCATCATTGATTAACTTTAGTGCACGCAAATGTGCAGGTGGTATGGGCCTGATGAAAATGTGCCTTTCTTTGCCTACAGATTCAAGTTCAGGCTCTTTATCTCGGCACGCACAGCTCTTCGTGATCTTGCCCCCGGATCAGCTCTGTCTTCTGCTACTTGACCTCACAGGAATACGTTCTTGCCATACGCACTGAATTGTCTCCTGAGTTCCTCATGTGTAATGAACACACCCTCTTCATTTTACATGCTGATCATACATCACAGTATCTGTCACATAACTCTCAATAAAAATTTGCTGAATATCTAAAATTATAAATGTTTCTAACTAGAAATATGAAATTTGCTTTCTAAATTAATAAGGTTTTATTTAAATTATTGAAATATCTATCTTTCAATCGCACACCTTGAAAGAGACTCAGAAATCTAAATTTTAAAAGACAGTAAAAATATTAAATATGTTGGGTCACTGCTTTGGTTAAATGGTTATGATTAAGTACCTGAGCTGCTAATGGAGTTTCTTCATCTGGCATCATGTAATGACATAATAAAGATTTGGATCCATCTTTACCGATCCAGCAAGAAGAGTTACGCTGCTCAGTGAGATTTCTGATTTCTTTTAGCTTTTGCTCCAAGTCCAAAAGGGACAAAGAATGTTTAAGAGAAACACTGGAAACAGAGAAAAGGAAATCGGGCATTAACTGAAATGATATGATACCTCCTACACCCACTCTTTTCCTAGCATGTTAGTATCTGAGATCCCGTTTCACGCAGTCGAACCTGAAATTGCCAACTGTGAGATCACTAGAGTAGATAAGCCATCAGCCATCAGTGAAGGGGCATTACTACAGAGCCCAGAAAAATGTTGCTGCATACTTCACAAGAAAATTCCCACTGTAATTATAGATATCACCAGTACAAGTAAGAGATAAAAGCCTCACAGGCAGGTTTTAAAGTAGGTTTTTAATCTCATGACCCAGATTTTTCTGGTTGGTTTGGAAATCAATCAATAAATAATGAAACACTAAGACTTTCCCCTTAGTATCAAAAGGTTGACACTGATGAAGAAAATGGAATTTTCTTACAATGCAATGCCCAGGGCTGTGTCTCTCACCAGGTCACAAAGAGTCTCAGAGACCACCATTTGTGAAGTCACTAAAAAAACTCTACTTTTTCTTCTATTCACTAGAATCAGGAAGTCAGAAAAGCCAAAACAAAATGTCTTACTTTCCTAAAATCTCCTGCACAGCCTGTTTAATGACAGTGATGAGTTCTGTCAGGCCTATTGAAAGAAAAACAAACACGAAAACCTTGTTTATTTTCCAAACGCCTCAACGATACCAATAAATGAATTACAGATAGTTTACAGGTCGTAGATAAAAATCTTACCATCTCCAAGGAGGTGCTGAATACTTGATAAATATTGCTGTTGGACATCTGGGGGCGCGAGGACTGTCTGTACAAAACAGAGTCAGGTTAAATCACCCAGCGTTATTAGTAACTTAATATTTTCAGTGTATCTGAGCTGAGATTTTCAGGACCTGGACTAACAAGCAAAATAATATTCTTTAACATAACGAACAGTCTAGTCTCAAAATGTAAAAATAATAATGCTAAAAGTTTACAGTCACATGAATTATAAAGATATTTAATTTACAGAAATTACCAGAACAAGCAATAATCAGTTAAAGTCTGAACCTCCTGACAAAAGGGCAGCATCTGCTCCAGTCCATCACACTTACGGTGCCGTTTCTGCCAACTGCCGCGTTATCCAGGTAGATGTACCCACCAATGATGTTTAACTGGACTCGCAAGAGGACCACCAGCATACAAGTACTATACACAGCCACAATACTCCTTGTGAAACCTTCAGAGAGAAAAGAGAATCACTCGGTACTATTATTGAAACGAACAGATGCGTAAAATCACAAATCATCCCTATGGTTATTTTTTTATAGGATGACTTAAAAACACATTTGTAACCGTTTCAAGTACAAAAATATGCCCACTCAAGATATTTCAAAGTCTATTTCCTTACATCTTTTTAATGTAGATTAGGTAGATCTCTTAATTAAAATGGTAACTAATATATTGAGTGAAGGAATATATATTATAAGCTTTAAAAAATTAAATAAGGCCCTGGCCCGTGTGGCTTATTTGGTTGGAGCACTGTCCTATAAACTGAAAGGTCTTGGGTTCAATTTCTGGTTGGGGCACAGGCCTAGGTTGCAGGTTTGGCCCTAGGTCCAGGCGCATTTTGTAAAGCAACCAGTTTCCCTCTCATACCCATGTTCCTCTCCCTCCCTTCCTTGTTTGAAAATTTATTTTTTTTAATTCTTGTTTATTCTATTACAGCTGTCACAATTTTTCTCCCTTCGCCCTCCTCTGCCCAGCCCACCCCCCGCTCCCACAGTCAATGCCCACACTGCTGTCCATGTCCATGGGTCATTCATGCACGTTAACTAGTCCCTTCCCTTTCTTTCCACCCCCCCCCCAATCCCCTTCCCCTCTGGCAGCTGTCAGTCTGTTCCATGTTTTCACGTCTCTCATTCTGTTTTGTTTGTTAGACTATTTTATTCATTAGATTCCTCTTATAAGTGAGATCATATGGTTTTTGTCTTTCACCAACTGGCTTATCTCACTTAACATAATAGTCTCTAGTTTCATCCTTGCTGTTGCAAAAAGTAGAAATTCTTTCTGCCATAGAGTATTCCACTGTGTAATGTACCATAGGTTTTTAATCCATTCATCATATACTGATGGGCACTTAGGCTGTTTCCAACACTTGGCTATTGCAACAGCACTGCTATAAACATTGGGGTGCATAAGTTCTCTTGAATAGGTATTTTGGGATTTTTAGGGTATATTCCCAGCAATGTAATCACTGGGTCAAAAGGCAGTTCCATTTTTAGTTTTTTGAGGAAATTCCATATTGTTTTCCACAGTGGCTGCACCAGTCTGCATTCCTGCCAATGGTGCACTAGGGTTCCCTTTTCTCCACATCCTCATTAGCACCTGTTTGTTGATTTAGTAATGATGGCTATTCTTACAGATGTGAGGTGATACCTCATTGTGGTCTTAATTTGCATCTCTCTGATGGCTGGTAAAGTTGAATATCTTTTAATGTCTATGAGCCATCTGTATGTCCCCCTTGGGGAAGTGTCTTGAGGTCTTTTGCACATTTTTTAATTGGATTGTTTGTCTTCTTGGTGTTAAGTCATGTGAGTTCTTTATACATTTTGGAGATTATACCCTTGTCCAATGTATCATTGGGAAATAAGTTTTTGATGATGGTTTCTTTAGCTGTGCAGAAGCTTTTTAACTTGATATAGTCCCATTTGGATTTTCCCCCCTTTATTTCCCTTTCCCTAAGAGATATATTGGCAAAAATATTGCTGTGTGGGATACCTGAAATTTTACTGCCTATGTTTTCCTCTAGGACTTTTGTGGTATCACAATCTTAAGTTTATCCAGTTTGAGTCTGTTTGATGTATGGTGTAAGTTGATAGTCTAGTTTCCCTTTTTTTGCATGTAGCTGTCCATTTCTCCCAACACCATTTGTTGATGAGACCATTTTTACTCCATCTTATGCCCCTGCCCCCTCTGTCAAATATTAATTGATTGTAGAGACCTGGGTTTATCTCCAGGCTTATTTCTGGGCTCTCTATTTTGTTCTATTGACATAGATGTCTGTTCTTATGTCAGTACCACACTATTCTGATTACAGTGGCTTTGTAGTATAGTTTGATATCAGGCATTGTGATCCCTCCAACTTTGTTCTTCTTTCTCAAGGTTGCTGAGGCTATTTGGATTCTTTTTTGGTTTCCATGTTTAAAAACACATATTTAAAAAATATATGTTCTAGATCTGTGAAATATTCCATTGGTATTTTAATGGAAATTGCTCTAAAAGTCAGTAAGCGTGTCCTTGGGCGAGGCTTAAAACTAAATACATAAATAAATGAATAAAACCTTAGAAAGGAGTGGCAAGCACTAAGAGTTGTAGCCTCAGAACTCTGATTTGTCCAGGGAGCTAGTTCAGAGTAAAAGAGGGCGAAGCGTGAAGGATTCAGCCTCCAGAGGCAGGTGAAGGAGGATGAGCCCTTTAAAGGCCTGATGAAAGGTACAGAGTCACAGAGAAGCCTGGAGATGAGGTTTTACAGGAACGTAGGGTAGTGTCTGAAACGAGGAGAGAACAAAGGTGTTGACTGTTGCCCTGAGGTCCAGCAGGAGGAAAATGTCCAGTGGATTTAGCAACACAAAAGTTACTACTAAGGTTGCAAGATCTGCTTGGGTGGAGAGGGGAGTGGAGCCCAGGCTGTAGTGTGTCAAAGGGTGAGTGGGAGTGAGAAAGGAATGAAGAAACCTTGGTTATTATGTAAGTGTGTGAGAATGCATAAAGCCGAAGGGAAATACAGGGTACTACACAAAGGTTTAATTTATTTTCAAACTGGAAGGTTTAACCATGATTCAGTGGGCAAAGACTAGTTGCATGGATGGGAAAATGTAGGAATAACTGTCCGTATGAAGCTCTAAGACATGGTGTGTGTATATTAATACAAATCTACATGCATGCCCCAGGGCAGCTCTTTGCTTCAAACTTTTATGACTGATGAAAGTGTGTACTCAATATCAAAGCCAAGTTTGTATCTGAGTTGGAGGAAGAACTTCTTTAAAGTGTAATGCCACAGATATCAGCACCGGCGCAGGCATACGCAGGACAGGAGTCCACGTTATCCTAACAATAACAACAACCCCCCAATGTCACTGACACTCACCAAGCACCTGCTATGACCAGAAGTGATCTGCTTAATTCATGAGAATCATTTAACCCTGAGAGCTCTAAGGGGAACGAGCCACCCACACAACAGAGCACACGGACGACCCTGCAGAGATTCTGCCAGGACGTGCGGTCCCAGAGTGTGGGCACTTACTTATTATCTTCAGATCCTCCCATATTTCCAGCTTGTTTGAAGGCCTAAATAAAAAACATACAAAAATAATAATTAGATAATTTAACAAAAAGTTTGAACTTTATAGCTGTATATTTAATTACAGTTTATAACAGGGTAACTGTAGAAAACAAAGCCCACAAAATATAGTAAAAAGAAAACCCTATCCAATGACAACAACTATTTTCCCTAGTCCATTGGTATATATCTTCCAGTCTTTTACCTTTCTGAGAATATCCCTATACACCTTATAAAATTATATAGGAAAGACAGAAAAAACGTTTATTTCTTTCCCTCATTTAGCATTTTACACATAATGAAGTAGGTCTTTTAATCATTCATAGCTAAATAATGAAGTTTTTTTGTTTAAAGTATCATTACAAACACATGGATTTAAATATATATTAATATTTGATATGTTTTAACTCATTGCAGTCATTCTTATTGATGTTCAAATCGTCCATCTTTGACCAAGGTGGGGACTATTCAGGTTCGTTCCTGAATCCTTCTGACATGAGCTCACTTGTATCTGCTCATTGACTGATAACTTCCCTGCTTATTGACATGAAAAGTTCTTGTGTTTAACTTGTTCATTTCTTGCTGCAGACCTGAAATCAGCCATTTCTCCAAGATTCTTACTTCTTGGTAGCAGGAAATCGTAGTCTGAGATGGCCACCTTTCATTAAAGATTAAAGATTCCATTGCCACTGGGTAGCAATTTTAAGCGTTTTCAGTATTTACCATATTTTTTTGGACTATAAGACGCACCCCCCCCCCCCATCTGGGAGGAATAATGGTTCTTAATGCTGCCATTGAGTTCTATTTACATTTACATTGGTGAAATATTATGTTATTTATGTTATTAAATATTTTACCACATTTTTTGCTTCAAAAATTTTTTCCTATTTTCTTCCTCTAAAACCTGGGTGTACCTTATAGTCTGAAAAATATAGTATATATCCATATGAACATATATTCCAAGAGATAAAATGTATCATGAGTTTATTCTAATTTTACTTTTTAAAAATTTTTATTTAATGGTTTTAGAAAGAGAGAGGAAGGGAGGGGAGAGAGAGAGAGAGAGAGAGACACTGATTTGTTGTTCCAGTTGTTTATTGGGACAACACTCTAACCAACTAGCTACCTAGCCACGGCCACTTCTGATTCTTTAATGTAACTAAAATATCTGCAAAAGAATTAATCTAATCCTTTCAAAGTGTTCGACCTCTCTTGTGATAGAAGACAAATTTAAGATTTTTTGTCACTGCTCCTGGTTAGGTAGCTGGGTTGGTTAGAGCGTCATCTTGATATGCCAAGGAGGTGGGTTCTATCCCAGTCAGGGCATACACAAGAAGCAACCAATGAATGCATAAGTAAGTGGAACAACAAAGAACAAATTAATATTTTCTCTCTCCTCCTTCCTCTTTCTCTAAATTCAATACCTTTCAAAAAGATTTTATTTTATTTATTTTTAGAGAGAGGGAAAGGGAGGGAGAAGAGAGGGAAACATCCATGTGTGGTTGCCTCTTGTGCGCCCCCTACTTGGGACCTGGCCCACAACCCAGGCATGTGCCCTGACTGGGAATTGATTCGGTGACCCTTTGGTTAGCAGGCCAGTGCTCAATCCACTGAGCCACACAAGACAGGGCTAAAATCAATAAATTAAAAAAAAAGATACTTTGTTGCACACTGAAACATTGTCATTATCAATGTTCAATAAGAATGCTAAGTCCCTGAAACAGTGGTGACTATTTATTTGTTATTATAAAACTGACAAAATAAGACTATCAAATCTTTTATTTATTTCTGACTAGTTATTACCATAATGAGTTTAAAGAGAAAATTAACTTGTTTGACAGGCTTACACGAGACTTAGCTGACTGAAAACTGACAGAAAAGCACGTATCAGACTGGAGGCCTCATTCGGTCGCACTCTGCAGGGGCTCAGGCCCCTCTCTGTGCAGGTACCTTTCAAGGGGCTATCCTTTTACTCCAGTCTGCAAACAGCAATTTCAAATCAAAAGGAAAACGAACCTTGAGATATAAAGAGGAAACAGTGAATGACAACGCTTGCTCATCTTAAACTCTTAGACCTTAAGAAACTCTCCTGCCTGCGTATGGAGTGAGAAGAGAGGAATGACATCCTTTCTTCACAGCTGGCCAGGACCAGCCTTCAAAATGAATCCGTCTTCTCCAGCTTGGCACATTTTCACCTCACATGTGGCTTTTCCTTTCTTTTTTAAACCACAGATCAAACATAATGTGTCTTGAATTATAATTTATTTCATTTACTTCCTCCCATGATGGCAACATCTTGAAGGGAAAGAGACCTTGCCTTGTCTGAACTGTCACAAGGAACAGAGTCACTGAGGGGAAGAGCGCCGCTCTGCTTACTGTGTCTCTTTTCATGTTGCTTTTAGCAAGGTGCTGCTTACGTTTTTACTTTTATTGTCTTCCAGTAAGACCAAGACTTAAGACAATTAAAATGTATTTTATTCTCTATTTACATATACAGACGTGATAATTAGCATTTATTTGAGAGTAATCTGCTTATATGTTTCTTCTTCATACAATTCCATAAACGAACTTATACATGGAACCTTACATCTGCATGTAATGGTGAAGTCATGTCAGCCCCTAAGAGTGATGAAATTTAGCAGCAAAATCCCTTACCACTGGCATCACACTTTAATCAGATACAATCTCAAGTACACAGATCCACTGTTACTTTGGGAGACACTCTCTGCATATAGAAAATGTTTCAAGAAATTTTCTAGCTTTCTACTGAAGCAGTAAATTCCCATGTGCACAATGAATGATAATATCTGCCCCACGAGGACACTGAAAATTCAAGGGGAGCCAGTGTGAACATTACTTCACGTGAGAAGGAGGTGGGAGCGTGCACGTGAGGCATCTCGCACTAGGCCCGGAAACAGCACTTCCTTCCCCTGGGTGCTGGGGGAGGGTTACAAGGAAAGTAAACATTTCGGTAAGGTCACAATAGTGAAAATTTACTAATGGAAACCATTTCCCTTCACCTTGTTCATTAAAATGAGAAGCCATTTCTTTCTGGAACCCTTTTCTAACTTACACGACAGCACACTAACTCACAATACTGCAACACATACTGTGCACCGTAAACAGGGGCCTGTGTGGGAAAGTGCTGCGTGCCCAGGGAGCTGTCACAGGAAGGCCCATTATCACTACTGTGTGCTCACATTCCATCTGTACTTCTTTTTTTTAAAAAAAAGATTTTATTTATTTATCTTTAGAGGGGAAGGGAAGGACAGAAGGAGAGAAGTATCAATGTATGGTTACCTCTTGTGCCAGGAACCGGCCTGCAACCCAGGCATGTGCCCTGACTGGGAATCAAACCTTGATCATGTGGTTCGCAGGCCCGCGCTCTATCCACTGAGCTACACCAGCCAGGGCCCCATTTGTACTTCTTTTTGTTAGTTCAAATGCCTTATTTATCTACAATGTGTGTTCACATGCTTTACCTGTGACATTGCAAACTCTTTAGGAAGCCCAATGTTCAATGTAGCTTAGCTTCACAATATCTGGTTAGGGAACACATTTCCTAAGCACTCAATAATTACATTTCTGAATAACATCAAAGTGATATAAGGTCTGTTTATACAAAAACCAGAATGCTATAGATATTTGTTCACCTAAATGTTTTGTGCATCAAGGTAGAGGGTAAACAAATGGACAAAATACGAGCTCAACGTTATAGTTGGTAAATATTTTTTCTAAATAAGCCTATATACTATAAGCTAATCAGAAAAAGTAAGGAAACGAAGATGTCTGAGACATGTTCCAGTTGACTGTATAAACTGTGAGTGCACAGTATATGTGAAAAGGTGTGGCCTCTAGCGTTTACCTGTGTTTCAGCAGAGCCGTGAGGCTCTCGGAATTGAGCTGCTGCATTAAGGCCTCCTTCAGCGTCGGCAGCATGGACAGCACTGTGACACAGACAGAAAGGAAACGGGTCACGGGGGTACGGTTCCCTTGATGGGCGGCGCACGTGACAGGACCAGCATCCAGCTAGGGTTGGCAGGGCAGGGCCCGGCAGGAGTTCGGATTAGTGGTAGTAATAGGTTATATACCAGTAAGTCATTTATCTGCTATGCTAAGTGAACAAAAGTTTACACGCGCTTTGACCACGGCAACGTAAACAAGCACACACAGAACAAGTGCGAGAACTGTTCCCAGGCACTAATGGCGGTGGTCTCTGGGCTATGGAGTACGTGTCATTCTCCTCTTGTCTCCTCTTTTCTGTGCTCTCCAAATTCTCTTTCCCACAAATGTTTACTTCTGATACAAGATGATTAATCACCTAAGTCCAGCAGGTGTGTCCAACCTTATGGTGTCTCCCGGCCACACTGCAAGAAGAAGAGTTGTCTTGGGCCACACATTAAATACCCAAACACTAGTGAAGACTGATGAGAAAAAAAAAAGGTTTTAAGTAAATTTATGACCTTGTGTTAGGCTGCATTCATAGCCATCCTGGGCTGTGAGTTGGACACCCCTGGAGGCATTTAGACCATTAACTAAAAGTCTAGTTGGTATTTATATTTGGCCAAACATGATGTTACTTTACCAAGAAAAAACAAGGTCAGAGTCCTAGATTCAGCAAACAGAGTCAGTAGGAAACTGATTCAAAGATTATATGGTGTAACAACATGATGTGAGAAGAGTCTCTTCAGTAATTCTCCTGAGAGGTAAGTTTTTTACTTTCCATTTCCGCCTACTAAACCAAAGACGAGTCTATTCTTCAGTTCTAGCCACCTGTATGAACACTGAACAAACATGTTTCTGTATCTACTTGAACACAGTATTCACATCTTCTTTCAGCCATCTGGTCTCCATGACAAACGGTCCAGTTCGACCACAAATTACAAGATGGCCCCTCACCAGCCACGAATGTGTGCGACCCTGAGCAGCGCCCTCGGCCTCAGCACACTTCCTCTGTAAACTGAGGACAGCGCCAATCTACTCACGGGGTGGTGTGAGGATGGAGCCATACATGCATTCAGAACAGTGCTTCTTGCCTGTGGAAATGCTCAGTAAGTGTTAGTGCTTCTTGTTATCCTTACTTAGCGTTTCTGACACGTTCCAGTTTGTATCTTCTTACACGTGAGAGGCAGAAATGGACCTGGACCATGACTAGTGCAAAGCATGCTGAACCGGACTTTACTACTGAAGCCCAAGATTAAATTCGTATTTCCAGAAGTCACAGCATGCTATTTATTCATAACAAGCTTATGCTCGACCAGAATTCCCAGTCCTTACTCATACATCCTGCTTCCAAGCGAGCATGGGTAATTCTGTATCTGCACAACTGACTCAGTACAGACAATTCACGTATCCTAATCTAGCACTCGCATAAGACAAAACTATCTTGCATCCTAAAACTTCACTTATGGTGTCAGCTATGCATCCATGCACGGTGTCATGTGAGTCTGATAAGCATTCCTTCTAAATCTTTAGTGAAATCATGAAGAAGATAAAGCCTAAGGTCAGGGCACAGAAACATTTTATTAGATGCCATTTTTCAAGTTGGGGATAATTTCTTGGGCAGAAAACTAGCTGTATTTACATAAAAGAACTAAATATTTTTAGAATATCCACTACACCTTATTTAAAATGACAGGTATTTAATCACATGACTTGTAACCCCATTATCAATGCACACCAGAAAGCTAATTTGGAAAATCTCTCCGTGAACCCGTATTTGGGCTCCTAGTGATTACCATTTTTTATCTTTGATTGCCTGTAGTCAGCTATTCATTCATCAAGGGCTGTGATGGTCATGGAAATGCACCACCATGTCCACTGCTGGGAGGAGCAGTCAGCTGCCACCCTCAGCTGCCGCCCCTCTGGGTCCACTGCCGTGTGCTCACTGCTCCAAGCCAATGTATGTTCAGGGGGGAAGTGAAGCGAACCCAGTTCTGCGGGCTCCTCTCCCAGGGAACTCACTGGCCTGCCTAACTCTCTTAGAACTGTGCTGCAGATGGAGACGCTTCTTACCGAATCTTTTCCTTCTCCCTTTCCCCACATTGTCCTCCAAAGGACTGCCCTACCTACCTCTGCCCCCGGCCTTCAGTCTTCACAGGCGCTTCCCCCAATTAACCTCTCCCACATCCACTCTCATCTTAGCATCTGCTGCCCAGAGGACCCAAACTGACACAGGGGTCCATGTGAAACTGAGATGTATTTTGAGACTCCAGGATTGCCTTTTTTATTTTCTGAAAACGTGAGTAAAAAGCAAAAACTGGACTTGTTCTTAGTCCCTAAAACTCCATTAAAATGTCCTTGGTCACACCGCTACATTGAATGCTGAATATCAACTTAAAGGATTATGCCATAAAATGTTATTTACTGAGTATTACATGCCAAGCACTTCATCTGTATTACCTCATCACATTCTCACAAAACATTTATGAAGTGGGTTTTATGGTGACCATTCTGTGCAGGCGAGAACTGAGACTTAGCTTTCCCCAGAGACACCAGAGAGGACAAGGCTGAAGCGGGGGCCGAAACAGATCCGCCTCTCCCGAGTCATGCCCTTGCCCATTGTGCCTTAACCAGTATTTATAACTAGTACTGGCTTTACAGAATGAAGTATTATTATTTTAAATATAAAAATCAGACGCCAGCTATAACTTTGGATTGTCTCTGAACCTCCTTAATTTCAGCCTCTTTATCTATTAAATGAAACTAACATCCTTTCACCACGGAAAAAAATTCTACTTTTAAAATTAAACAAAGAGAACTTAGCTGCATAAATTCATTCTAAATTGTTTTTGAAAATAATGTTACAGAAAGCTTTAATTTTAATAATAATAATAATAATACCCAAACCAAAATAGGTTTGACATAGATTTGAGAACTAATTCTTTAAGGAGTTAGACCAATTATAATATAGCTTCTTTCTTTGAATGATTTTTTAATGGTATTCTCCTAGTAGCTTTCCGGCTCTGGAGGTTAAATTATCACCATTAGTTAACACTGCTTGAATATGTACCATGGTGCTGGACTTACAGGTCTGCAGTTACTGACCGTAAGTTTAACAAACGTACAACTCTACTATGACCTAAAGGCCCAATGGGATAGGGCCCACCTGCGGCCTCCTTTCCATCGTCCTTGCGCTGCTCGTCGGCTGCAGCCACACAGCCTTTGTGCTGTTCCTTAACTGCTCAGCTTGTTCTCACCTCAGGCACGTTGACGGTTTGCATGGTTCCTTCCGCTGGGCCATTTGGTTCCTCCTCAAATGTCACCTCCCCAAAGAGGCCCGACTTTCTGCCTGCACGATGTGAAACAGCGTCCCCTCCCTACTCCTCCTCCCAGCAGCCAGCACCGCCCGAAGTCATCTATTTGTTGTTTATCGTGTTTTCCTCACTAGCACATAAACACTGAAGGTCAGGGATTTTTTTTTCACCTGTTTCCCCAGTACTGGGCACTTTAAGTTATTTGCTGAGTAAATAAGTAAAATGAAAGAATAAGCATTTATATTGTATATTGATTTATATTGCTTTTTTAATCTTCACTGGAGGATATGTTTTTATTGATTTTAGAGAGGAATGGCGAGAAAGAGAGAGAGAAACATCGATATGAGAGAAACGATGATGGGATGCCTCCCACACGTGCCCCTACCGGGACTTGAACCCACAACTCAGGTGCGTGTCCTGACTGGAAATCAAGTCCCGCAACCTTCTGGTGTGCAGGATGATGCTCCAACCAACGGAGGCAGGGCGATTTATATTGATTTTTAAAATTTACATTAAGAGATGTATTTCAGTTAAATCATGTAATTAGTACTTGCTAGATTTTACTATTTTTTCCTTTGCCTTTTCTTCTAACGTTTGTCCTGGAGGCATGCAAATTAATACAAATCACTGAGTAACTTTATACACCATAAATATTTCTCTTTGGCTTACCTGTCATATTGCAAGTCCTCTGGTTACTTTCAAAATGATATTGTCTCCGTGCTTGGGCAATATATTCTGCAGCTTCCTTTTCTTGTATTTCTCTGATTTTCTTCTGTCCATACTTCCCCAGGATATATACTCCTAAAATGGTATATTTAAAACAAGTTAGTATATTAATCCAATAATTAGTGTACTAAAAATCTCAAACCTTACTTTTAACCTGCTTTATCTAAATACACGGCTTATATTAGCAAAAAGCTAAAAGTTATAACTTTAAAAACCCAAACTGAAGAATTATGTGAGAATTGTGACCTAAAGGGGCCTGAAGAGAAGGAAAAGGGGCCTGTTGTTTTAACAGCCAATGTAGACTGGTACTTGAGAACTAGGTCTGAAAAACACAGGGATTAAGTCTACAAAGTCTGGCAATGCCTTTAACTGTAAACAGGAGATATTCTATATGCCAGCAATAGGGGATTGCTCACATAAATTAAGGTCTATCCACACAACAGAATCTGTTGTAGCTGTTAAAACCACATGACTAAATAGTTAATGGCTCAAGGAAATATCCATGTTATATTATTATATGATGAAATAAGACCCTGGAAGTCTTGCGATACACAGAAAAACACGTGGGTTTTCATTTCTAACATATAATAAATAATTATCATTGCTGAACAGTGGGATAGGAGGTGATTTTTTCTTGTTATTTTCCTACCACTGGGTGGCTAGGCCTCTTTGAGGATGCATGTTGATGTCTAGCTTTCAAACCTGTCAATATATGTCCCTATGAAGTCCTTTCTTTTTTATAACTTTACATGGCATCTGCCAATGTGATGTGTATGACATTTTTTAGCTCTTATTATTTTGTATTTTAATTATTTGTGTATTTGTTGCTATGTCGTGCATGTTGTGTGCCCTGAATTCCTATATTGGAATCCTGATGCCCAACGTGATGGCATTAGGAGGTGGGGTCTCTGGGAGCTGCTGAGGTCATGAGGGAGGAGCCCTCACGAATGGGGTTAGTGTCCTTCTGAGATGGGTTTCACAGAGCCCCTTCTGCCATATGAGGATATAACAAGCGTGCGACTTGGAAGCAGGTCCTTGCTTAACCATGCTGGCACCCTGATCCTGGACTTCCAGTCTCCAGGACTGTGAGAAATAAATTTATGTTGTTTATAAGCTGCTCACTCTGTGGTATTTTGTTATAGCAGCCTGAATGGACTAAGACACTATTTTTCATCCCACCTGATCATAAAGTCCACAAAGGCAAAGTGGTATACGGTAGCAAGAGAACGTGCTTGGGGATCAAACATACCTGGGTCTGAATTCTAGCTTTCTCATTAGTAACTCTGAGACCCTGGGCAAGTTTCTTAATATCTTAGGGCTCTAGTTGCCACATTCTTGAATGGGGTAACGATAACTACTCTTGCTGTCGTCCCCACTGATTATGAGAGCTTAGCCTGATGCCCACTGGGCACCTCATAAATGGTAACTATTACTGTTAAAAATCTCTCTAAATCTTCTATTTCCAATCACATTACCGTCAACCCTGCAAGCACTTCATAAATATTTCTTAAATAGATTAACTGAAATGTAACATGTTACAGGACCTCTCTCTTGAAGCAGAAAAAAAATATGAGGCTCAAACAAACACCATAAAGTCATCTTCTTTTTTTTTAGATTAACTTCTGTTTTTAAATTATAGAATACTAGGATTATTTTCTTTTTCTGTCTCTCTGAACCCCCTTTTCCTTTCTCATTCTGCTTAATCTGTAACTATAAAGCTCTCAATAGCCTGTTTGAAAAAATGTATAATTGTCTCGTAAGTATAATCTTTTGCTTCTCCTATGATTACCCCCAATCCACTGTTAGATTTTTCCTATAAGTTTGAAGGTGTATGCTAGTCTTTCATAGATTGCTAAAGGGAGATTCTTTCTTTTCCTTCAGTGGTGGCAAACATATTTTATTTATACTTCTTCCATCACACATGTACCTTTAGCATCTACAAATATTGATAAAGTGGACTTACGGGTCTTAGCACCATCTAACTATACATCAGATGTCAGTAACTGTAAGTATCAGAAAGCATTTTAACTGTAAAGAATTTCTCAAAAATATTCAATGATGCTCATTATCAAGTTATGATAGACCTCAGAGACCTCTAAGACTCTCTCCTTGCCTCATCAACAAGATGCCTATTCTAAACTTTCAAGAATTGACAGATCTGCATTATTGTTAATTTCGAATTGCTTGGGGGGATAATTGAATATAATCTAATAGTGGTAAGAGAAAAGCAACCAAATTCTTTGTGAAACTTCTGTTCTTGTTTTTTGAGTTCTTCTGTAACCGAAGCATGTAGTTAGTGATAATATTTCTCAAAAAACTCCAATTCTAAAAATTTCTTAATATTCCTAAATTTTCTCCTGTATCTCACAAGGCTTTTTATTCTCCCCTGTAAACCCTTGCTACTTATGACATGACTGCCATACAAGGAAAAAGCCTCTCAAGGTTGTTATCATATTGCTGTCTGTTACTAAATCTCTTTCAGCCTGTGCAACTCAGTAACGTCAGCTGGATGGGCACTGATCCCAACCTTGAGGAAGACTGCACGTAGGGAAACCACCGTCTTATAGCATAATTTGTGGCACAGTCCACCTTCTACAACACCAGAAATGCAGCTAAAGTATTGATTTGTGGGCTTTTTAAATCTTCCAGTATATATCTTCCAGTCCTTCTGTACCTCTGTGCTGTTTTAAAAAATTCAAATTAACTTTAAGCAACACTCAACATGCAGCCTTTAGGTAACTAAAGGTAACTAATTAGGTCACTACTTTAGGTAACTAATTTCCTGGCATATAAGGAAATTTCTGCAAAGAGTGAAAAAGCCAAGCAAAAAGCCAAGCAAAAGGAGGGCCAAACAGAAACAAAGAATCTCAGGAAAATACTAGAAGAGCAGTTTAAAAAAAAAGTGTGTCCGTAAAAGAATGGTGCCTTGAAACAGAAACTTAATTGTGGTGGGTTCTCCCAAAGTCTGGGAGAATAAAGGACAGGTGACGAACAGGTTGTGGCAAAGGGCACGCATTTCACAATCGGGGAGATGTAGAGAACCTTGGAGGTTTGGGTCCCTATCCCATTGTTGAACATACGTGGTACTATGGTCGCCCGCCTCTCTATTTGAGACGACTGCCACCTCTCTTCCACCCTCTTCTCCCAAAGTCCCGTTCCAAGAACGCTGTCACCCACCTCCGAGGACCGTGCCCAGGAAGATACACTTCTTTTTGTGACGTTTGAGAAAATTCCACAAAGATCTCAGCATCTTCAGTCCCTGGGGTTGCGGGCTGCCTAAGGGTGGGGGCTTGGTGCACCAGGAAACCCTTTCTTTGTCACCTGGCCTGGACGACTCGGCAGGACCGCCGTGGTCCCACTCGGTGCAATCCAGAAATCACAAACACGACTTCCCGCTGAGACTGTCACCGGAGCGGGAAGGGGGCGTGACTACACCCGGGCAGCTGCGCTTTCTGTTGCAGCCGCCGCCCCGCCACCTACACTCATGCGTTCGCGACACCCAGGTCCGTCCAGAATTCGCTCCCGTGTGCTTCGCCGTTCGACTCCCCCGGAAACGGTAGCCCGCACACGCCGAGTTCCGGGCCAGCGCTCCTCCCTCTCCTAGGTGTCTCTGGCCGGGAGCGCTGGGGCCCCAGCACGGTATGGAGGCGAAGGAGGCATCCGCGCCGGTTACCGGTGTTGGATGCACTGTGTCAGCGGAGGAGATCGAGAAGTGGATGGAGGAGGCCATGCAAATGGTGAGGAGCCCGGGAGATAGATACCGGGGGTGGGAACGTCTCCGGCTCTCTTCACAACCGGATCATTTGAGCAAACGTCACCATAATCTCATCACCATAATCTCGATGGCACCACGTTTTAGGCAAACAGCTGGATTTAGCCTGTTTTCACAGTAGCCCTGAGGAAGGAAGAAGAGAAATACAAAAATTATTTCATTTTCGCTGGCATGAAGTATGCGTCAAATAACCCTATCCAGCTGTGTTCTTTACTATGAACACATTCGCAAATCCGCCAAGGCACATTATTTTGTGTTTATGACCACTGGAACGTATGTAGTAAAAGGAAGGAAGCTGGGGATGTTTCTGGTAGGAAGTAGATAAAAACAAATCCCAGTACAGCAGATTCTACCTACCGTCCATCCGTCCGTCCGTCCATCCATCCATCCTACTACCTTCTTTCTGTTCTTTACTTCCTTCCCTCGCTCTCTCAGGACTGTTGATTAAGGAGGGCTCTAATCGGATTTGTGTGTAATCCAAGTTTTACCCATACGTATGTGTGCCAGTGAGCTCTTTAATAGGGATAGAAGTGTACTTGGCATATGTATGTATCTAAATACAGGCGCGCACACATATATACATATGTGAAATGCCCTTCAGTTTTACATTTCCCTAAAGCTTCTCTAAAATAAATCTTTTCCATAACATGTTTTTGATTATATTCGTTCTATCCTTAATCGTCTCTGGACTCCCACAGTTAATGAATTCACAATTATGTCTTCATTCACTGCACAGATGTTTATCAAGTGCACATGTGGCTATTGACATTTAAATTAAGCGGAGATAAAATGAAATATTCGGCTCCTCAGTCACATTAGTCACATTTCAAGTACTAAGTAGCCGCACATGGCCAGTGGCTACTATATTGGACAACACAGATCAGAGGACGTTTCCAATACAACAGAAGGTTCGGCTAGCACTGGTCTGCAATGGTCACAATTCCTTCTGCAATACATAAGAAATGTATTCTGTTCTACCCCTCTTTCCACTAGCCCTGAAATGATCACTTTCTACTATTTGGCAATGTTTCAGGTGAGAAGCAACATGTGTGTAACTTTTTTGTTGTCAAAGTTATCAAACTTTAAATAAACTATGTTACTGTTTTGTAAAATCACTATTTTTCATGACAGTTTTCTTTTGGAGAATGAGGCTTATAACAAAGTTTATTGTTTTCATCATCACAGCAACTAATTCTAGGGGTATAGGCTTGGAAACAAATAATAGGAGTAAGTAACAGTGTTGCACTCTGACTGTTTAGACACCTAGGCCCAGTGTTTGATATGGGCTATAGTATGTAAGCTGCACATATGATCTACATGTTATCACTGCCCTCATTTGCAGATGGCAACAGAGAGGTAAATAATTTTGCAAATCTGGAAGGCAGGTGAGGACGAGGCTCTGGCTAGCCCTTTGTTCTCACCACGGCCTGCACTGCACGGTGTTTGCTTGCCCACTGCTCTCCAGCATACACTCTGCTGGGTCTCTCTGCCTTTTTCCTTTCATTAGCCTGACCTACTGTGCACTGAGCTTCTGAATTAGATGTTTGAATTTTTTTCTTCTGTGAATTGCCTAGACATATCTGCACTTCAATTTTATTATTAGTTTTATTTTTTAAAATCACAGTGTAGGAGCCCTTTGTCTTTTATGTCTATTTCTAGAAATAATTCACAAGGAAGTAAGAGAGATATTAGTGAAAATATGTAGGGGAGTTCACCTGTTTATAATAGTAGAGATTTGAAGCAATGTCAATATCAAACAATAGGGGACCAGTTAAGTGAATCATATAGTTATACAGAGGAGCACTGTGCAACCTTAAACAATAAGACCCTGTGCTGAAAATATTACCCAAAATAGGGAAGTGCTTGTATTTCTAAGTGAAAAAGGTGGACTGCTAAAATGTATATATAGTGTAAATATATTAGACTTGAAAAACTGCAAGCATGTTTATGCAGGCATAGAAAAAAGCTTGAAAATCTTTTGTCAAAGAATAATAACTAACTGGTTTTATTTTTCTGCCTTGAACAAACCTTACTTTATAATGAAGAAAAAACAAAAATTGAGTGTGTATATCTATCTGTCTATCTAGATTTATCTATTTAAATGAGAAAACAAGTATTCTAGAACAAATCCATTATATATTATTGTAGTGCTCATTTTCTGGGTGCCTGGTATTAGTACAGCATTGTGCTAGGTGAAATCAAGCCATGCACCAATGAAAAAGTTAGGAAGTAACATGCCCGGGGTCCAAAAGAAGACATAGACATAAAGCTCCATCAGATAATAGGCGACAAAGTCCTGAGCGAGTCAGCTGACGTGAACTTGGGATGCTTACTGGAGTTTAAAAAGGAAAAACAGGGTATGGGTTGGTGGAAAGGAAGGGAAGGGTTGACAGGTGCAGAGGAACTGGCAAATACCAAGAAATGAAGGACTTCGCCTTCGCTTCGGAGGCGATCCACCAGTCTGGAACAGGGCTGCCTAACCAGGGGCCCAGGTTAGGGGGATCTGTAAATCCTGACACTGTGTGTAACAACATTGTGAGCATAGGCCTGTTTGATGCGAGCGAGCCCCCGAACTTTCGTCAGATTCTCACGAAACCAGGGACCTAGAAGAACAGTGAAAAGTTGGGCTGGGTCTGTCATCATCTGTAACCAGCAGGCCCCAACTAGAGCAAAAGAAATGACATTTAGAGACAAAGAGGAGACCAGTGATTGGACTGGGAAGAAGAGGGGTTTCATTCGTTAATTGTGAAAGCTGCTAATTTTTTAATTATGGAAAACCAAGTTGCCATTTTAAAAGTAGTTGAGCTTTGTCCTCTCCCCTAAAGGATGAGATAGTTACAACCTCCCAACACATGTCTCAGACCCATTTTGCCCAAGTTCGTTTGCATTCATAAAGCACTGATTGGACTTGCCAGGAGAGGGGGTGGGAACGTTAGAAAGTATGAGATGGGTGGGTGGAAGATTATTTTCAGCCTAGTTAAATCTATTTTGAACTTGACAACAAAGCAAATATATATCTATTTTAATTTTTTTTAAAAAGATATGATGCATTTATTTTTAGAGAGAGGGGAAGGGAAGAACGAAAGGGAGAAATATCAATGTGTGGTTGCGTCTTGCACACCTACCACTGGGGGCCTGGCCCGCAACGCAGGCATGTGCCCTGACTGGGAATCAAACCAGTGACTCTTTGGTTTGCAGGCTGGTGCTTAATCCACTGAGCTACACCAGCCAGGGTGTAGCTGGCTGGTGTAGCTGGTGTAGCTATTATATATATATTGGAAGAGGGACTTCTCTGTAGGTTAAACATCTAGCTTCTATTTCAACAGACTGTTATGGATATATTGCAAGTGTTCTGATTCTGAGCTTGCAAATAATAAGAGCTTACAACTTACTAAAAACCTTGCTTTGATCCAGGATGATTTTAAGCACTTTGTAAGTAGCAATGTATTTGGGTTATAGTCCTATGAGACAGGTTCAATCATCTTCCCCATTTTACAGATGAGGAAACTGAGACATGGGGAGGTTGTGGAATGTGCCCATGTGAGAGGCAGGACTAGAGCCCAGGCAATCTGGCTCCATTTATTCATTTGTTCAAAGGGAATTTGTGGAGCACCTACCAGGTGCCAGGTTTAGTAAGTTTAGTAAGTTGTAAGCTCTTATATATATTTTATATATGCATGTATGTACATATACAGTTGACCTTTGAACAACATGGGTTTCAACTGCACAGATCCATTTATAGGAGGATTTTTTTCAATTGACCCTTGCAGTTCAGATGCTTGTGTTTCAAGGGTCAACTCTGTGGTTCAGAATCTGCATATGAGAAGTGGGAAACAGAGTAAAAGGAGATGCATTTTCTGGAAGGAAAAAAAAATCCTTAAGCAAGCATGAGAGACACAAGCCCAGCCACCTGGAGGCCTGGGTGGAGAGAGCTGCCAGGCCTCTGCAGGGTGCCCCCCCCCCACTGTCTTCCAGGTGGACAGGTGAGGACCCACAGCCCCACGGGCTCTCCCTCTCCACTGCTGCCCGCTCTCTTCCTACTTTGTCTTGGATTCTCTTCTACATGTTCGAAGTGGCCACAAGCCCAGACATAGTTTTACAGAAAATCCTTGTTACATGGTCTCCTCATTTGTTTATTCTCTTGCAGTTTTTTTTTAAATTCTTAAACTTTCTGTGTCTCACTCTCTTGCTAAGTGTTTCCTCTCCTTTTGCCCCTTGAAGTACAGCTACTTTGACCCCAAACACTGAGAATGTAGGTGATCAGTTGTGACTGGAGTAGAAATTAGAGGCAGATCAGTGGCAAATTGCTGAGGAAACTGGCACCTGGTAGGTGCTCCACAAATTCCCTTTGAACAAATGAATAAATGGAGCCAGATTGCCTGGGCTCTAGTCCCGCCTCTCACATGGGCACATTCCACAACCTCCCCGTGTCTCAGTTTCCTCATCTGTAAAATGGGGAAGATGATTGAACCTGTCTCACAGGACTATAACCCAAATACATTGCTACTTACAAAGTGCCTAAAATCGTCCTGGATCAAAGCAAGGTTTTTAGTAAGTTGTAAGCTCTTATTATTTGCAAGCTCAGAATCAGAACACTTGCAATATATCCATAACAGTCTGTTGAAATAGAAGCTAGATGTTTAACCTACAGAGAAGTCCCTCTTCCAGCCACTGGTTTTCTTTCCCATCACTCTTCCCAAATTGCCTCCCCCTCACTGACTCTTCTTTCTCGGTCCAGTTTTTTCTGGGGTCTTGGATGACACCAGACACTCCTGGTTTTCTTCCTACCTCACCAGGCATCTCTTAATCTGCCTTCCAAGGTGCTTCTCATTTATTCCACCCTAAAAAACACCCACCTTTTTATTTTGAAATAATTACAGATTCACAGGAAGTTGCTAAAAGAAGTGTAGAGGGAAGGCCCGCATACCTTCACCCAGTTTCTTCACATGACACAAGTACAGTATCAAACCCAGGAAAATGGCATTGGTGCCGTCTGGGAGTTCATTCAGCTTTCACAGCTTTGTGTGCACTCCTGCGTGTGTGCCTATGTGTGTGTAGTTCTGTGTAACCTCATGTCCTGTTCAGTTTGTTTAATTACCAGCAGAACTGCTCCATGAGCCCAGGTTTCCTGACACTACCCTTTGGGGCCGCCGTCCCCTCCCACGTCCTAAGCCCTGGCGGCCACTTGTCAATACGTAAGCTTTTAAGATTCTCCATATCAATATGTCAGCTTTTAAGATGTTCTGTTTTCATTCAACATAATTTCCTTGAGATCCATCCAAGTTGTTGAGTCAGTCGATAGTACATTCCTTTTTACTGGGGTGCAGTTTTTCCATGGTAGGGACATGACACAGTTCATTGAAGTATTCCCACTGAAGGACATTGGGGTCATTTGCAGTTTTTGGCTACTTTGAATGAAACTCCTACAAACATTCATGTCCATATATGAAATGATCTATTGTATGAACCTAAGATTTTGTTTTCCTGGGTAAGTAAATGTCCAAGAGTGTGATTTCTGGGTTATGTATTTAGTGCACATTTAGCTTTTTAAGGCACTGCCGACTGTTTTCCAGAGTGGCTGTGCCCTTTTACATTCCCGTGATCCTGTTTCTTCACAGCCTCGTCAGCATCTGGTGTGTTTTTACTTTCCATTTTAGGCATCCTGGTAGGTGTGTAGTACTGTCTCACGGTGGTTTTAATTTGCATTTTCCCAATGGCTAATGATGTGGACATCTTTCCATGTGCTTATTTGCCATTTGTATGCCTTCTCTGGTGAAATGTCTGTTAATATATTTTGCCCCTTTTCCAGTGGGCTTGTTTGGGCTTTTTTTAACTTGTTGAAGTTTGTAGAGTTCTTTACCTTGTCTAGATACTAGATCTGTGTTCTGTATGTGGTTTGCAAATATTTTCTTCCAGTTTTAGTTTGGCTTTTCTTCCTCTTAGTGGTAGGTGTTAGATTCCAATGGTTTTTGCAACAAATTATCACGAACTTAGTGGGATAAAACAACACAACTTCATTCTCTTATAGTTCTGGAGGCCAGGAGCCTGGAATCAGTTTCTCTGGGCCGCAACCAGTGTTTCATCAGGGCACAGCGCCCTCTGGAGGCTGTAGAGGATATGCTTCCTTGCCTTTTCTAGCTTGTAGAGCAGAAATTTTCAAATTTTTTAAAAATCTCACGGCATGGGGAAACTAATTACTAAATTTCGGTGGCACACCAAAAAAGGTATTACATTTTTTGCCAATATTACAAAATAGGTACAATTTTGATTCATTCACAGCAGACGGCTGTTACTGTGTTGGCTAATGTCATTTTTTTTTTTTTAATTTGACAATCTAAGGGAAAAAGAGGTCAGTCCCCTGATTAAGTAGCCAGGTATTGCCTGTTTTGAAAGTCTTGCAGCACACCACTTGGAAACTGCTGCTCCAGAGGCACATTGGGTGCTTGGCTCACAGCCTCCTCCGTCTTCAACGCCGACAGCATCACATTGGTTTCTGCTCTCGGTGTCAAATCTCTCCCTGCAGCCGTGTGACTGCAGTTAGGGCCACTAGGGCAGTTTCCTTATGTCAAGACTCTCAGCAAATATTGCTGGACAAATACATGATTTGTCTCTCATAAGTACCTGGAATTACGTATAAAATCCAAGCTTATGTTAAATTACATTCTTGGTGTGACCACACTCAGCTTCTCCACCCTCCCCCGCTGCCAGTCCCCGTCCTGGCTTCCTTTCAGTAGTAGCCTGTGGTGCGTTTGTACTATGTGTTTGTATGTATTCACCAAATCTTGGGAGTCTTCCGGCTTTCAAACCTGGTGTGAACTGGGCGTGCTTTCGCCTTTTTTCCAGAAGGGGGACAGACTCAGCCTGTGGGTGTTCATGTTACTGTTCTGAAGAACGCAGTCTCCTTGCTTCAGAGACCACCATCGCCTTACATCTCTCCAGCCCACCACTGCAGAGGAGAGGGGAGGTATAGTCGGCTACCCCTGTGTGCCTCTGGTTGTCCCCTTACAGCCACGTGAAAAGTGTCTGTTGAGCATGCTTGAAATGGCTCAGGGACCCATGCTAACATTGCGATAGGAAGTTATTGCTACTGTGGATAAAGTAGAGCCGGGAGTGAGAGGCTAGTGAAGGAGAAAGAGCACAATTTTCAGGACTGTCTTCAACTTTGCACTACATGTGCCATATGGTGTGTGTACTGATGTCCTACACTTAACGTGCATCTAGGCTTCCAAAGTATCCTGGGGCCTCCGGAAACAAGAAATGCCGTGCTTTCTGAAAACGGCTGGTTTGGGGTTCTTTTAACTGTAGTGAGATGGAAACGGTTGTGCACTAGCCCAAGGGTCCCACCCTCCTTCATTCCCTCTCAGTGGCAGTACCAGGAAGTACCCAGATACAACCTGCCTGTCTTGGCCATCTGCCCGGAAACAGTATTCTTTCCCTGTCCTGGGCCCTGGAGCTCCTGTGGTTCTCAAAGCAGGAAGAGAGGAAAAATGGACAGTAGGTGATGGAGGCTTTGCGGACGGAATAGGTTGTTGTTCCCGGGATGGTGTGGTGGGGTTGGGCTGGACTTACTTTCCAGGTGAGGTGTACTGTCCGCACAGTGAGATGCACGGGTCTGAAATGCATTGTTCATTCCGTTTTGAGTGATGAAAACATCCGTGTGACCCATACCCTTATCGAGATAAAGTCTTCTCCATCCCAGACAATTGCTTTATGTCCCTTCTGGCTCAGTGGGTTGTCACGTCCCCCTCCACATCTGTCACCGTAGTGTCATTTTGTCCAGTCTGGTGCTCCTCCTGAGGGGAGCCATGTGGTACGTGTGCTTGGTGTTGGACTTCTCTTACCCAGCACGTCTGGGGTTCGTCCCAGCTGTTGGGTACATCCGTGTTGGGCCTTTTCTCTGCTGAGTAGTATTCCACTGTGTGCAGGGACCGCAGTTGGTCCGATCTTTTGTTGATGAGCCCCTCTGCTGTTTCCAGATCTGCGTATTAGGAATCAAGCTATTTTACAGGTCTTTTTTCTTTTTGTAGACATACAGGGTGGGGCAAAAATAGGTTTATAGTTGTTCATAAATAGTCATGCAAAAACAAACTCTGTATTTCGCATACTCACAGTGGTCACCCTACTTTTGCCCCACCCTGTGGAGTCGCTTTTCTTAAATACATACTCTGGAGGGGAATTTGTCCATAGGCGATGGGTGTGTTTACTTTTTAAGAAAACTTCCAAAATGTCCTCCAAAGTGCTTGTGCCATTTCACCTCCAGTGCTCCTGGCTTTTCGTGTCTCACTTAGAGCAGGAATTGGGGGTGCAGGGGCACCTCCAGTCTGTCGCTTTAGTGTTACTGGGACTCTGGAGGATATTTGCTGTCACTTTTAGAGAAACCAAATTAAGCAAGTAGAATTTGAACAAGGAAAGAATTTTAAGAAAGGATTTATAAATATTTTTTCTTTTACCTCTTTGCAAATACACATACTATCTCTGAAAAGGAACATAGACTTTGGCAATTTAAAAATAAGAGTCAATAACAGTCTTTTTGGTCCCCCCAAAACGGGGGGGAAGCAGACTTCCAGTGAGGGGAAAAATCAGGGGCTCAGGACCTAGAAACAGGATTTTTTTGCTGAGTGTCCCTTAGTGTGAATGCACATAGAACAACGGAGCCAAGTGCTGCACTCTGTTTGAGGACAGGGGAAGGCCAATTGCATTTCTTTGTTTTAGTATAATTACGTGTTTACTGCTCCTGCTGCGTCTGTTTCTTTCCTGTAGTCCTTTCAAGCATTGAACATTACATCTGAGACTTTCCACTTGTTTTTTAGGCCAAAGAAGCCCTAGAAAATACTGAAGTCCCTGTCGGCTGCCTTCTGGTCTACAACGATGAAGTTGTGGGGAAGGGAAGAAATGAAGTTAATCAAACCAAAAACGTGCGTGCATGCGTTCAGTGGTACACCTGCCGACTCAGGGTGGGGATGGCGGGAGTGGACCGAGGTCGTCACCCTGGGTGACAGGGGGTCTGTGTACAGTCCGAGAGTCTCAGCGGAAGGGCCTGAACATCTCACTTTTCTTTTTAAAATGCCTTTGTCTCTGACTGTAAAAGTGACACATGTTGACTTTTTAAAATTTGGAAAATTCAGAAAAATTGAACGAACCCATGAGATCCCTGGAGCTAATATTCTGTTTTATGGAGCCCTAGTCTTGCACTTGAGTGAAACTAAGGGGCGAGTTTAGTATACTGGAGCGTCAGTGTGGAGGAAACGAGTCCATCTCCATTTTAAGCAAATCTGATATATGAAAACTCCGTAGAACATACCAATTTAACTCAAGTTGCATTTTTTAGTAACTTCAAATAATGTGTTGCTGCTAGTAAATTAAAACTCACCCTCAACTTATGACTTTGGAGGTAGAAACAACATATAAAGAAGCTACTCCTGTTTCAGGGAATTCAGCGAAATGGAGTCTCCACCACCTGCTCGCTCTGTACCTGTATGCAGTGTGTACACTGTACTAGGTTGTGGGACTTTTGACTTACTGTGGTTTGGTTGAGAGGCTCGTGAATTAAGGCAACAGTTCTTGGCTGTGGTATCACACTAGTGTGTCACAGTAGGGATAATTGTGGTGTCAGATTCTATGATTCTAAGAAGTCCTAGGTGGACTCAAGGAGTGCCTATCACTCTCACACCCCCACACAGGCTTTGGTCTTGTGGGGTGACCTTGGGACCCAGGGCATGGTGTGAGGTGTTGAAGTTCACTGGTACAGCCGGTGTTGGTACTGGTGCTCTATGGATATTGAAGTTCATCCATCGCACGTACCAAAAGGAAAATCAAGACTTAGCAGAACACATGCAAAGTGCAAACCCAGATTCACAAAGCGTTCATTATGTGGATGTCAAAATACCTGTGAGATAAGTAATAGACATAATAGAGCAATTAGTGAATGTATAGATACTTACGTTTGGGAGTAGAATTTTGTATTGTAGACAATGATCATATCTCCCTATTTGTATTTTGTCATTTGGTACAATATCTTTAATGTGAGAGCTTTGTCCTAATGACATCCGTCTAACTGCCAGTGACTTAGGTTTCTTATTTACCTTGAAACAAACCTGGATTTATTTTGGCATTCTGTGTCCCATAGAGGGTTGTCTGAGAGTCATAGTATAGAAGGATGCTTGATCCCAAATGAGGAGGCCTGAGTTGGGCTTTTGGCTCTGACATCACTCCCTCCCCATTCCCTGGTCACCGCCCACACCTGTCCCAATTGTGTGCCTATAATACATGTGGCAAAGCCTCTGGTTCTTCAGCTGTGAAAGGGGAAGTTGGTTGAAATGATTTAGTTCAACAAGCACTTATCGAGAACTACGGGGACATGTGATTTAGTCATTCTGAATCTGATTTTTACAAAGCACTCCAGTTGGGCAAACTTATTTTTAAGCTGCCCATTTGGTTCTGGTCTGCCGCCAGGCTCAGGGACCCCTTCTCCAACGTGCCTTCTAGCTCTGAGTTTGTCATTCTGGCTTTCACAGTACTTGGGCCACTGTGCCAGCACTCTTCACGCCCTGCCCTGTGTCGCCGCAGGTCACCTTTCTGCTACCCTGCCAGACTTCACACTTGTTGAGGACAGAGACGCTTTATTCCACACACAATTTAGCCCAGTGGCTTGTGCATAGGAAACACTCAGTATACGTTTGTTGATAAATGTGATGTCCGTGAGTATTATAATTAATTGTCATATAACAAAATATATGTGTAGCATTACATGGCATTAGCTGCCTGTAATTCAGGTTGCTTTAAGAGCCATAGATACCAGAGTACCCCATTTTACATATGGGTAAACCAAGGTGTAGAGAAGGTATGTGACTTGCCCAAAGCCACAAAATTAGGAATGTCATGGTCAGGATTCGAACTTAAAATTAGTTGATTCTAACTGCTGTGTGATTTCTCCCATATTCTGCTGCCTGCATGAGGTATCTGAGACCCAAACCAAAGCGCTGCTTCTGCTTAAAGTCCACCAGCATATGAAATCTCATCCCCACGAGCATGAAAGTGATGACATCCCCGTAAACTAAATACAGATTTGCTTAGAGTCGGGTCAGCGACAGCCTTGAAAACACATCTGAAACTGGAGCACGTGTTTCTGACAATTTCAGCCTTTCCCTAAAGGGTTCAGAAACGCTAGGCTCACCTCCCCCCCCCCCCAAATTAAGACCTGTCTTCCCTATGGCATTGTAATTGAAAGAGTGTTCCTCAATTTCTTAGGTACTTAACTAAAAATACAGCATAATTCGGGCGGCAGTTCAGATTAAATGTCTTCTGTTGCTGAGGTTACAGTCCTGTATCTGGGGGTCATGTTGTTCGCTGCTGAGTGTGTCCCGAAACCTCCACTCTTTAAAAACGTTGGCAGAAACAGTAGGCCCATTCTTTGTATTTATTTTTGAGTATTTGGCAAATGTCACAAACATCGTCAAGGTAAGCTCCTCACTCTTTTCAGGCCACTCGACATGCGGAAATGGTGGCCATCGACCAGGTCCTCGAGTGGTGTCGCGAGAGTGGCAGGCGGCCCTCCGAGGTGTTCGAGCGCACCGTGCTCTACGTCACCGTGGAGCCGTGCGTCATGTGCGCAGCCGCGCTCCGCCTGATGAGTATCCTTGGACCTGGTGGGGTATGTCTGTGAACTTGAAAGAGGCCAAGCACATAACCCGTTCCTAATGTATGAAAACAGAGGCCAAAGAGACAAATTCTAGGAGGTGAACATTGTAAAATATAGCATCCCTTGGTCAAAAATTTTTTGAAAAGATTTTTAAATAGTAAAATGGCCTCTTTTAAAAAGAATATGTAGAAAGATATAACTAGTAAATAAGCCAGAGAAAGAAAAGCTTAGCACTAATTTGAGCTGCTTTGGAAGGGTGAATCATGATAGATATTTACTAGATATTTAAATATGATAGATATTTAATGTCATGATAGATATTAACCTCCAACACTTAAAGTAGGTTATAAAGGTCTGAAGAACACACCGTCAAGTCTTGCCTTTGGGAAATAGATTTTGGTGGTTTAAAAAATTTCTTTATCTGATATGTTGATATGTTTTTATTCCTTTATTTTTGCCATGAAGACCTATTACAATGAGAAGCGAGAAGTCAATACAGAGTGGAAAACCAATCACTTGTGATACGATTGTAAACAAACTGGAAACCGACGGAGCTGAGGCTCTCTGAGGGTGTCTCTCGTAGTATGACTCAAATGCTGAGCCCTGCGAGTTAGTCTCTTAAGATTTTAAACTGTTATTTAGTAATTAAAAAACTCGGCTTCATACTGCATATTTTTATCTACTTATGTTACTATGTATGTGCGATCATCTGATCACATCTAACACAGAGGGATGTGAGTCCGAGAAAAGGTACAAGCTCCACCTTGTCAAACGGGCAGCTCTGGGCAGCAGAACTGCCTCCCCCACCTGCCTTTCCCAGGGATGCAGCAGCAGTCGGTTGTGTACAGGAGCAAGGGGTGTATTGTATTTGAAGGAAGGGCAGGGAACCATATGCTGTTTTTAAGAGGTGAAAATCTCTGGATTAAATTCTTGCCTCTTTTCTGGCTACAATTCTCTAATGATTCCAAGACAACTGGTTTAGGAGAAACCAGAGAGAACACCAAAACTGTAAACATTTACCAGCTACCTATTAAGTTTTCAGTATGCTTACAATTGTGGGATATTAATTTCTAGATCCTTTAAACCTCTTTTGTGTAACTGGATTGTATGACTTTCAAGCTGAAGCCTAAACTTAATCATGTTTAAGAGTAGCATGAGGTTACGAAACCTTCCGGGATGGCTGGTGTAGACTCTGCTGGTGTCCTGAACTGCACGTTCTCTGCAGAACCTTAACTCGCTCTCATAAATCCCGCTGGTTGTGTATGGCTGTCAGAATGAACGCTTCGGTGGTTGTGGCTCTGTTCTAGATATTGCCTCTGCGGATTTACCAAACACTGGGAGACCGTTTCAGGTAACGTGAACTGTTACACTTTTGCCTTCTTTCTGATTACCTCGATCTCATCGTGGACTTGCGAATGGTAAGTATGTGGTGGGTATACCAGGGGCCATGCTCCAACCAGACAGGCTCCCAGCACTACTGGTCCAGTTTGTTTGTGCTTCAGTGCTCGGCGACAGGCGGTCATTTCCAGGTGAGTGTGCCTGGCTCAGAGAGAAGAGAATGTCTGTTGAAGGCGAGTCCCCAGCCTTCCAAGGTATCTTTGGACAAGCTTCACCCAGGCCTTTACGTGTGTTTGAAGGCACGGCCGCTATTGGTGTGTTCACAGTGAGCGGTCCCCAGCTCCGAGCTGCCCCGAGTTTGTGGGATGCTTGGCCTCTGACAGTGACAGTAGATGCCGTTTACCGCAAACACAATATTTTTGCAGACATTCAGTAATTTTGCTTGATTGCTATTTTTGGTGTGTAGCAATCGGTACCTGTATTTTCATTATATTTGTTTCTGCCCTTGATACCCGAGAGGGTGGTTTCAGTGGAGTCGTGGGAGCACAAGCCAGTGAAGACGAGCCTGAGGAGGGAATGAGAGGCCCAAAAGTGAAGACCACAATTCTGGAAAGTTCTTAGGAGTCAGCAGGGTAGCAGCTTGCCTGGGAGCAGGGTAGAAGGAAGGTCATTGGGTTTTTCACCCAGCTTTACTGAGATATAATTGACATACGACACTGTGTAAGTTTACGCTGTGCAGCTTGCTTTGGTAGACGTGCTTATTGTGACATGTTTACCCCAACAAAGTTAGTTAACATAGCCTTCTCCTCACATAATTACCATTTTGTCGTTGTAGTTGTTATGGTAAAACATTTAAGCTTTACTGTCTTAACACCTGTCAAGTACACAGTTTGTCAGTTAACTGCAGTCACTATGCTGTGTCTTTGATTCCTGGAACTCAATCCTCTTATGACACAAAGTTTGTACCTTTTGGCCAGTGTCTCCCCATTTCTGCCACCCCTGTGTTCCTGGTGACCACCATTCTGCTCTCTGCTTCTAAAAAGAAAATACGATATGAACACACGCACAGAATATTATTCAGCCTTAAAGAAGAAGGAAATCCTACCATTTGGATAGACCAACGTGGATGGAGCTCGAGGGCAGTATGCTAAATCAGACAGAGGAAGACAAGTACCACATGATCGATCTCACTTATTGGTGGAGTTTAAAAACACTGAACTCTCATTTGTTTTGATGGGGAAGGTTTGTGTAGGCTCTGCAGGCTCAGGCAAGAGCCAACTGAAGGCACAAGAGAAGGCTCATTCTGAGCAGCGGACCGTGCCTGCCAGTCCTTCCTCTCCTGTTCGCTGCTTCCAGACGCGCCTCCACGATGTGCCTCTCTGCTCATTGGAGCTTTTCACACACCCTCAGAAGGGCGCAGTATGTTAAGGCCAAACTCCTGGGGTGAGCCTTCTAAGCCCTCTATGTTTTGACCTTGTTTTATCTCTTTAATTTTAATATAACCCCCATTATACTCCCTTAATACCCCCTACCCCCACCAGCTGGTTGCCTCACATGCGACCCATGTTTATTCTTACTCTTTCCCCAATATGCTCTGTTCAGCCTCTTTAAATATCCTCTGTCATTAAAGCAGGTTCGTTTCAAGTCCTTACTGTTATCACAACTTCTTATTCTTTCACACGTTGTTCTCTTCTCCCAAATTAGATACCAAAGATAGAATAAATTGAACACTTAAAACATCCTCAATAGTAAGTAGGGGTTGACAAATTTTTTTTGTAAGAGCCAGATAGTAAAAATTTTAGCCTTTGAAAACCATTTATGTCCCTGTCACATATTCTATTTTTAATAACCCTTTAAAAATGTACCCCTCCCCCTTTTGCTGATCATTTATGGCTGTGGACAGCCAGCCACAGCTCTACAGATCCAACACTTAATGGGCCACCAGTAAACGAGAACAGAGAGAAAGAGCTAATACAGAATGAGCACTTGGGATGCACCAGGTACTTAACAGGTGTTACTTTATGTGTTCCCATTTAATCCTCAGAAAATCCTTCTGGGTTAATTGTTTTAATTACCTACGTTTTACATAGGAGGAAACTGAGGCACAAAGCGTTTAAGAATCTTACCCAAGATCACACAGCTAGTAGTTTCGATATCAGTTAATTGAGTACTAATAGTTGATTGACAGTAGAGTTTCCCAGGCCACCACCCAGCTGTTTTTTTTTTTGAAATATACTTCCTGTGTTACTAATAGCTACACAGTGTATCAACATCTGAAAAATGTTTACATAATTATGTATATATTGCTTTTTATGGGTTATGGCACATATTTTCATAGGCTTATGTTCATTCTCAACTTCCTCATTTCATCAGTGCATTCCTGGCTACCGGGCTGAGGAAGCAGTGGACATGTTAAAGAACTTCTACAAACAAGAAAATCCAAACGGTCAGTTTCCCCTGCCATATGTAATATCCTTCGCCTAAAACAAATCAGTGTGAAGAGTCTGACTTGGGCTGACCTCATTTTCTTTTCTCCCTTCTCTTTTCACAGCCCCAAAATCAAAGGTTCGAAAAAAGGAATGTCAGAAATCCTGAACTTGAGCTAATGAAGGACTCATGAATGCCACTGGATGAAATTCTTGTACTGAAAGCTGGCGACCTCATCGGATCATGTGTTATATATTGTCCTTAACCCATGGGAAAAGGATCTCTCATCATTTCCTTCGTTAAAGGAACAACTTAGCACTTTTTAAAAGTCTGACAATTGTAATCAACTACTAGTTTTTCCGTGAGCTGAAAGACTATTTTGAAAAGGGAAAAATTAAAGATTGAGGTGATAGAAATTAGTAAGCAGTGCAATGTGCTTCCTACCAAAACGGTATGCCCAGTCCTGGAGAGTGCTGTGAGGAGCGAGCATCCAGACTCAGTTACCGGTGTGTCCTGACGGGGGCGCTGCCGTGGACACTGAGTCCACGCCCAGCATTGCAGGAGCGAGTCTGCCTTCCTAGCAGCCTCTACGCACTCGCAGGGTGCCGGGGGCCCGCGACTTCCGTGGACATTGTACATGAGTTGTGTACATGCAGACCGTGATTGTATAGTGCTCAGAACAGACTTTTTACTTTTATAAAACACTTAGAATAAATGCCTATGGTAGAACAAGTGCTAAAACCGTATTTGTGCCTTTTTGGGAGATGGATAGTCTTAAAAATAGAAGATAAAAGCACAATTGGGACAAGGCCTTCTTTGTTCCTGAGCAACCGCACTGTGAATCAGGGAGCGAAATAGAATCTGGCCCTGGTGGAGCAGGGAGATGGGTAACAAACGGAACAGCATGTTAGGGGGTGACACAGATTATGGCAAAAAGAACGGGCAAGCCACTGGTGGTGAGTCTGCTGGTTGCACAATGAAATAGCGTGGTCAGTTTGATCTGAAATAGAATACAGTTCTCTTTATAAAAACCCAGATTTAGAATTTAAAAGTCTAAAATGGTGAAACGTGAACACAGCCCTGGACAGGGTGCCGCGGCAGGAACTCCCAGATTCTCGCAGAAACTGGCTGACTGCCCTAAGGCTGGTGCGGATTTGAAGGGCAGCTTTGCAGAGCCCGGCTGCGGTGCACCGCGTCGGTCTGCCCAGAAGGGGGCCTTGCCGTTCCACCAGAAGCCTCGCTCCGGGCCCAGGACCTCAGCTCCTTCTCAGCTGCATTTCTTCACTGGATTCATTTCCTTGATGCAAAGCATCTGTATTTGTTGGTTCTGCAATTTGAGCGATGTCTCTGACTTGTTTGTTTTGAATTACATTACAGGCTGGAATGTAATTGTGGTGAAAGTATTTTTATATTGCTGAGAGTAGCAGCTAATCACAGTTACATGCTTCAGAGGATTTATAATTGCTTGATTTTGTATGTGTGTGTTTTTAACTGCATTTGAATTTTATAGAGAAGAATAGGCATGATTTTAAATCTGTAATGATGTTACATGTAACTTCTCTTCAATTTCACCTGCTTTAAAAGTTATCCTCTCATTAAATTTTAGTGCTTTGACTACTTCATTCCTACATGCAGTTGGTCATGATTCATTTCTGGCTCCTTATGGTTTTCTGCAGGCGGACTCCATTGCGCATGCTGTGTTCATGTCATTTCCTGGAGGATTATTTGTAGACACAAATACCTGGACTCTTTCCTCTAGGAAGTGCCACCCAGTGTGTCTGGCTAAGCCTCAGACGTCAAGTAGGTTCTTAGTAAACATGCGTTAAGTAAAATCGTTGATTGAAATTTGAGGAAAAATGAGTAATGAGAATATTTAGGATGAAAAGCCAAAGCCAAAAGTCACATACGGTTATTTTGACCCCAAGATAGTTACTACTGGAAGGATCTGGAAAATAATAAAACTATAAACAGGGAAGGGTAGAAAAGATTGACCAAGGCACATGTGCTCTGTCTGTGTTGTGTTTTGGAGAATGGGTATTTCCTAATACCTAAGCTTGACTGAAAATTTCAATTTTGGTTCTGATCTTTTTGATTATCCAGTGATTGACTTATGAAAAAGTTTCCGAAATTTTTGTTCTTAGGCACAGTTTCCTATTTCACTTTGTGGCGGAGTAAGGGCGGGCGCGAACTTGGTTTAGAGGGTGTGTTGCACATCGAAGGTCGGCACCTCCAGGGCTGCTACAGGATCAGTACAGAGTCACAGACATTAAGGCTGCGGGATTCTGACACTGTGTTTGAGGTGGTGGTGAGGAGTCATGGATGCCTGATGAGGTGATGCTGCGTTGTGAGTACCGTTTTCTCCAGCTACTTAAATGTGGCTTAAAATATTAACATGCTCCCATTCAAAAGATTGACTCCAGTTGATTGGTACTGTTAGTGCCTGTTGAAGAGACCAGCCAAGAGACTTGTTCTGTGTATGAAACAATTCAGGAGACAACTGTGGGGTGTGAAAAGGTTTTAGAATCTCTACCCTGTCGAGAGAAACTACTGGGAAGTGACCGCGTGTAAGTCACTGGAGTATACATTTTTCGCTGGCTTTTGCAACGGACCCTGCTGCGAATGGGCGCTGTGTAATGCCACAGGCTTCAATCACTGATGAGAGACATGTTAAAATATCTTTGCATTTTCTTTTTTCTTGGCGTAAGCATCACTTCCTGTGTGGTATTTGGAATATTATGGAGAGAAATTAGATAGCCAGGAACTCCAATGTAGGCAAAAACTGTTAATCTTTCCTTAAACTCTATTTGGGAATAATTTAAAACTTACAGAAAAATACCCATGTATCCCTTATTCTTTAAACCTATTGTTAACATTTTATACCTTTTTATTTGCTCTCTTTATTCTCTCTTTTCTCTTCCTCTATTCATATATAATCACTTTTCCTGAACCATTTGATAGGAAGTTACATGCATGTACATCACGATCCTTTATGCTGAATGTTTCAGTATTTCCTAAGCATAGGGTCCGTCTCTTAAATAATCATAGTGTAGTTATTGACATTAGTAAATTTAACATTAACACGTTACTGTTACCGAGATTGCCGTTTGGGTTCTCGTTTTGTCAGTGACCTCATAATGTTCTTTAGAGAATTTTCCCTGCCCCATCCGCACAATATTAAACCCATTCTGGTCGGATGTCACATTCAATTGTCATGTATCTGTAACTGCTTTTAGTCTATAATAGTCCTATGACATTTTAAAAACCACACAGCCCTCCTACCCTCCCCTTCAATTTTCCTTCCTTCCCTCCCTTCCCACCTTCCTCCCTCCCTTCCTTCCAAATAATTGTGTTTTCCCATGAGTAGATTTAGGTTATGCGTGCTAAGTGATGTGTTCTCACTGTGTCGTTTCTGGAGGTGCTCAAAAGCCATCTTGCCTCAATAGTGATGTTAACTTTGGTTACCTGGTGAAGGTGTTCTCTGATTTCTACAGTATCCAACTGTGTTTTCTCTTTGCAACAAATAAGCAGCTTGGGGTGAGAAAACAGCCGTGCTTAAAAAATATGTATTTGACATTGATGGAAAAGAGGGGAAGAAAATGATACAAATTTCAAAGCAACTGTTAAACTATTTCATTGCATGCTTTCTCTTTCGTGTTTGCCAAAAGTTCCCTAAGAATATTTTAAATAGGGATGTCTTAATAAAAATTTAAAAGGAGCCTCAGACATAAGTTTTTTTCTCTCTTGATCTCCTCAACAAAACTAATTATTTTATCGACTTAATCATGTCTGGTAAGAAACAGAGTTTTGGGAAAACAGGTCTAAGATGTTCCTGGTGTCACAGATGGCCTGTAGCGATCCAATAGGTTATATAATTCTAGGTAGGTAGCTATTTGGCCACAACATAGGAGATTTCTTGGGTTTCCATAGAGACATCTAGTCTTAGAATGTTTCAAGCAGTGCTACTTTTAAATGAGCGTAGGTAAAAATAGCAAAAGCCAAGGCCCTTTAAAAAAATCATTAAAAAATTTTTCAAGTAGTGAGGTTCCCAGTTAAAATCCACTGTTGACGCCAAAGCTTGTTCTTCCCAGTCATTCTGCAACAGCTGGAGAAGAGGCACCAGGAACTGGTTTCCCTGCCTTTTGGCGAAGGAATGAGACTGTTGACTTCATCCGTGAAGACAGCTGCCAACTGTTTTCTTACCCTGTGACTGTTAATCACATGTGGTGAGGAAAGGAGTGATGGGTGACGTTATTTTTATGGGTGTAAATTCTGGTGGAAGTTTGACATCCTTAGGATCCTAAACTTTTTCAAGAAGAGCTAATAAAAACGGGCTCACGGAATTACTTCATACCTGATATTTAAGTGAATATCGGGCTGAAGACTTTGTGGTGTGGTTGGAGAAGCGTGAACTTGGGAGTCTAAGCAGGAGTTGGCAAAGGATGGCATGGGCCAAACCCAGCCTGCTGCCTATTTTTGGTACCACTCACAAGTCAAAAATGGGTTTACATTTTTAGGTCGGTGGGAAAAAAATCAAAAGAATGTAGTGACCTGTGAACATGAAATGAAATTCAAACTGCAGAGTCCACAAATTCGGTTTCTGTGGAAGTAGCCACGCCCACTTGTTTTCCACCATCCAGGCCTGTCTGCCCTACAGCGCAGAGCCCAGTGGCTGGGACAGAGACCTGCCTATGGCTCCCAAAGCCTAATACTTTGTGTCCGGCCCTCTAAGGGGAGGTTGGCTGCCCCCTGGCCCACAGAGTATAGAATGGTGAGGTGTCATCTCTGAGGTACTTGTTCAAGTTCTGTGACTTTGGAACTGAACAATGTGGCTCATTGTGCAGCTGTGGTGAATTGCTTTGGTACCATGATTTTTTAAAGTCAGTTGTAAATATGAAAGAGAGATCCAAGACACCCATTTATTCTGCCTTACAATATTTTGTTTTCTTATAAAAATAATTTATTATTTTATTTGGGTGTAGAATAAGTAATACATATTATTTAAAATCATCATGTTTAAAATGTCATGTATTTATAATTTTTAAGAGCAGTTGCTATTATGTCAAAAATCTACTGGACTCTTGTCAAAACCAGGACTTAAGCAGGTCCGGTGCTTTGGGGCTGGAACCATGCACACTGAAATTTTAAGAAAAGACAAAAAAGAAACATCTATTAGGTGTTTTGTTATTACTATTATTTTTTACCCTGCATTGAGTTCAGGACCAAGTATGTCTAATAAACAAATACTATGCCCAAATTCTCAATTGCATAGTGAAGAAGGACCGGAGGGAGACTTCCTGAAGGATGGACACCAGCTGTGTCCTGAAAGGCACGTGGGATTTGGAAACATAGGCAAGAAGGTGAGCATCACATGTGCAGTCATAGAGCATGGAGAATGACAGTGACGGCAAGACACAGATGACAAATGCTTGGGCCGAGTTATCGTAGCTGAGATCCCCAACTTCTTCCTGAGAAGGAGTAATTTTTCATTCCCTTTCTGATGTGTGATTTCATATGTTTCTGGAGTGTGCATGGTTTGGGGTGGGGCACTGCCAGGGACCAAGGTTGTGATACTCCTGTCACTGAGGTAAGCAGACTGGAATTTGAGCTGTGGGGGTGGAGAGTGTCAATATTAGAAGCCAGTATTTACTTAGAAATTACTAGGTGCCAGTCTCTATTCATATATTACCTCGTTAATCCTCATAACAGCCCTTTTAGTCAGTACTATTATTTCCATTTTATACCAAGGAAACTGAGGCACAGGGAAATTAAATACCTTGCCCAGGGTCGCTGAGTATTAAGTGATCATGTCAGAATGGGCTAGGTCATTGCAAGGTAAAATTCCTCATGATTTAGTGACTTAGAATAGAGGCTTAACTCTCTTATGCTTTACTTCTTGTCCGTGTCGGTCAGGCCAGGGCGTAGGCTAGGCTCACCCATCTGGGGCATCACCAGTCTGGGAGACAGGGAGAAGTGGCGGATAATGCTCCAGGCTTAGAGCACAGCATCACATGTTGCTTGTATGTAAATTGCTCGGGGAACTTATTAAATGCATGTTATGATTCAGGAGGCCCGGGATGGGCCTGAGATTCTGCCTTTTTAGCAAGCTTCTCACGGATTTCTCTACTGCTGGACCATGGACCACTCTGGAGTCGAGAAGACTTGCTGACTTTTGCCCAGAAACGGCATCACTTCTGCTCACCAAAGAATTACAGTAAATCGCCCTGGCTGGTGTAGCTCAGTGGATTGAGCTTGGGCCTGCGAACCACAGGATCACGGTTCGATTCCCAGTCAGGGCACATGCCTGGGTTGCAGGCCAGTTCCCAGCATGGGAACTCACAAGAGGCAACCATACATTGATGTTTCTCTCCTTCTCTCCTTCCCTTCCCCTCTAAAGATAAATAAATAAATTCTTTAAAAAAAAAAAAGGAATTACAGTAAATCACAGAACCACGCCCACTTTCAAGGTGGCAGGGAATGTAATCCACCATCTACTCTAGGGGGAGGAGGAAGATTGGAATATTTGGGAACAGCCCCAGTGAAGACAGCAACAAATGTGAAGCTGGGATTTGAATTCAGGCAGACTGTCCTGCTGCACAGTTAGAAGTGTTGGTCCCTTCCCCACGAGAGAGGGCAGCATCGTGGCACCTGCCCTACTTGGCTGGCAGCCCACTGGGGTCACCCTCGAGACCGACCAGTTGCAGTTCATCTGTGTGACATCGATGCAGTGTGGTGTCAAAGGCAGCCACTCTCAGTATAGCATTGCAACTCTGAAATGTTTCAACTCATTTTTTCTTCATAACTTGCTGACATCTATGAATTATTTCTTTTTGTTCAAAGCATACCTTCGAATAGATTCAAGTCTTTCCCTATGACGCTGCCTCTCTTCTAATATTCTGCCACACTTTCCTGTTTTGGAGAAGGGGTGAGGTTACAGCCAACACTCGGCGAGCTGGGCCCTATCCTGGGAACGCCCGTGGGCGTGTGCCCACACAGCACACATCACTCATCATGAGTGTTTGCTGCAGAGGGCTGCAGCTGCTGGTCTGGAAGAGCCCTGGGCGCGCAGTCGGCACAGCAAACTCGGTTTCCAGCTTTTTTGAGCCTGCGGCCTGTACCCTATCTGGGAACTTCTGATGTGGCCATAAATGACCGAGAATCGTGGGAGCAAGGGGTGGTTTCCAGGCCCCAGTTAGAGCCTTCAAAGAGAGAGCAGTGGACAGGGTTACTCAGAGCTCAGCACTGAGTATCAGCACGCCTCCTTTGACCGGCCCCCGGTGCCCACAGAAGGCCCTGCTGTCAGGCCCCTGGTTGGTGTGCAGATGAACTAACTACTCAGCAACACTCATCTAAGCAAGGCCCCTGTCCGCTGTCTGGAAAACCTGATCTGCAAATGGTACTTGGAGTGAAATAAAATTTTTCTCCCTCCCTTAAAAAAAATCCTCCCGAAAGGGAGCTAGAGGCACCTTCAGGTTTACAGGAGAATCGGGAGCTAAGAGTGCAGAAGCAACTCGTGGCACTAACTAAGCCAGATGGCAGTCTAGCCAAACACGAGGGAGAAAATGGGTCTCGTCAGCTTTTCGTTGGGCGAGTCAAGGTTGCTGTGTTGGAAATGCCTTCGCTCTGTGCACCTGCTCTGTCGTTAATCCTGGGCAGAGCTGGAGAAACTGAATGTCCTCCGGAGACACTTTCGTCCTGAAATGCTCGTAGTTCAACAAAAAAAATGTTAATAGTTAAGAGGGAATAATAAAGCAAAGTATTGCTATTTTCATTAATTACTTAGACAGAAACCTACAGTATGACTTATAAAAATTCATGGAAGTGAATCCCACTCTTTGATCATTCTAGTCCTAACCCTAGATGGAATTGCCAGCGATCCTTGGGAAGAAGACCCATCATGCCACCAGGTAATCCTCATTTCACATGAAGCCCTCTTGGCTTTTAATCTAGCCTGCACTGGCATTGACAGGAAGTCATTTCCTCCCATGGCATTTCTATACTGGAAGCCTAAGTAAGTTAAGGATGTCACCATCCTGATTCAAACCCTCAGCAATTTCAGGAAAGATTAAATTACCTCTTGACCTGAGAGGAAACCCATTTTTGTAGCCAGTCGCTACCCTGGCAGGGTGCCAACGGGTGCCCTGCCTCCACCTTCCTTTGCGGACTTCCTCCTCAGGTAAGCTCCACCCTCAGCTCAGTGCTCTCTCATTCTAAGCACATTGCATCCACGTCATTAACCTCAAGCATTATCTTACTCTCCCCTTCAAAGTCCTGCAATCGCCATGAAATGTTTTCCAACTACTCTAGCCCACAGTGATCGTTTTCTTTAAACGCTTACTTAGTGTCACACAGTTGAACACTCAATCAGCCCCTAATTATAGTAATTAGACGGTAAGCTCCTCCAAAGCCAGGACTGAGCCCCATGCTAGGCCCAGGGGTGGTTTCGGTAAATGCCTGCTGAGTGATGGATCTGAGCTCTGGCTGGTTTCCAGTCAACAGGACAAAACGGGCGAATTAGCACCAGCCCGAGAAGGCTGCCCCAGCTGACTGAGCAGGGCCTCCATCTACGTGCATGCTCGGGAAGGTCACCACGGCCAGAAGGCTCTAGGTAGCCAGGGTTGGGCGACTCAGACTCCCAAGGTCATCCTCCGGCTCATCTCTTCTCACTTGGAAGCCTGCATTTTGAACGCAGGTGTGCCATTTCCCATTGCAGAAGTCAGGAGGAACACGCAGGAGCGAGGCAGAGAGGGAAAGATTTCCTATCTGCTTTGCTGGATCCTGTAACTTTCCAGTGGAGGCATAACAAATAGAAGGGAAGACACGTCGCATAGCGAAGAGCAAATATTGTGCTGTGTGGAGATGGATTTATATAACTTTCTTGCTAGACTAGTCCAGAGGCTGGATTCATGTTTTAATCATATTCTCTTGAGAGGAAAAGGCAGCTGGTGAAATTGTTGGGGGTGACATGCCAATCTACATAGAAACCGAGTGTGGTTTGGAGACCACCATGGAAATAATAACTTCAGTCATTAAGTGGAGAAAGAAAGAAGGAAAGAAACCAGATAAGTTTTCCAGGATCAAGAAGTTATTTTTATTATAAACTAACCTTAGGGAGGCCATCGGCTTTATTATTATTTTAACATTTAAATTCAGATACTGACGGTTTTATCTTTTTCACTGTTGATTACCCTTGGCAAGAGTGGAGCTGGTCACGAGGGCAACAGAACATCCTTCACGTTTTTATTTTTAAGTTGCATTTTAATTATGTGTATAAACTCAGTTGTGCAGGCAGAACATGGTCAGGAGCATGCAGTGACACAGTTCAGGTCTTGAGGTACGATTTCTCTCTCCCTTGAACTTGGCTTTCCAAGGCCTGAATTTTTACAGTTGGTAAAACTTGACTGGCATCATGAAAGTGGAAGGAAGAAGGCTCGCTCGCTCTCTTCCCCCACCCGCCCCTGTCTTGTTTTTTTGCACACCTGGATAACACCAAACCTTGACAATGGTTTATAGCTGGCACTAGCAATAAGGGTCTAGAATATAATGTGTTGAGCTCTGGGAAATGCTTTCTTTTGCTTGGACAGAAATCGGTATTTAGATTATTACTGGGAATTTGTGCTTCTGGACTTTGTGGGATTAAGGCTAATGCTATATTATGCTCGTTGTTTTGCTGACCCTTAGGTCCTTGAGAAAAGAGGGGAAAAGAGTGTCAGGGTTGAAATAATCAAAATTTGAAGGTGCTCAGGCTCGACTCCATTTGTACTGGCAGGTGGCCCAGGGTGCAGCTGGTGACAAAGGACCCCTATTTCCACCCAAAGTTCCAAAATACCATCTCTTCTGCCTGTAACTGGGTCAGTAAAAGGAAATTTTATGGGCAGACGTTTGGACTGAAATTTCTCTGTGGGAACAGCAGATTGAATTGATAATGGGAGAAAGTTTGTATTGTTAACTTTTATAAGGTGGTAGTAATTTCAGGAACTTTATGGTGCTGGCAAATTATTTGGGCCATATTTGTACCTGATGCTCAAAGTTCGCTCTGCTTTGTTGGGCAGGACAGCCAAGCTGGATCCAGGAGAGAGAGAATTGGAGCAGACTGTGGCACCCGGCACCCGGCTAATGTAAGTAACATTCTGACCTGTTGCCACAGCTTGTGGGGACCACAACAGAGAACCATTTATAAAGGCCCTGAGGGGATGGAATAGCCACCGCTTTGAGACCAGGAAGAAGCGGATGGAACAAAGAGAGGGTCAGAGAGCACACAAAGGAAGTGGCTCCATGAAGGAGAGCATGAGACTTTTTTTTTTTTTACTTCTTTCCTGATCTTTCCTGAGCAGGACAGCAACCCTTAGGGTAGACTATGACCTCAATGGCTAATTTCACTGGATCAATAAGAGCAATAGCCCAAAGGGAAGAATGTTGATGTTTAAGGTGGGGAGAGTCACTCCTCTATCAGTGCTGCTGGTTGCTTAGGCGAAGGACATTTGGTATGTCTCTGCTGATGGACAGAACTACAGTGCAAAGTTGGAAGTCAGTCTGAACCCTCTTGGTCATCAGATGTCATGGGAGCAGCTGAGAAACGTCACTCTTGGCCTGTGTCCAAACCCTGTTTCTTCTTTTTGATGGGTGTGTCTTTTTCTTACATTGCAGTGTAAAATCTGAGATTTGGTTTGTTTTCTTTTTCATGATCTCAAATCCTTTTATTTTTATTTTTTATTTTTACAAAATAATTTTATTCAATTTATTTGGAGGTTATTGGTTAACAAGGTCATGTTGGTTTCAAGTGTGCATTTCACTGATACTAGACCTGCACATTGCACTGTGTGTCCACCACCTAAGGTCAAACCATCTTCCCTCACCATATATTAGGCCGCCTCCAACCTCCACTCCCCAGCTCCCTTCCCTCTGACAGTTTGTCTGTCTGTATCCCCATTGCTGTCCGTATCCATGTGTTTCAGTTTTATATCCCCCAAATGAGTGAAATCATACTGTTCTTAGCTTTTTCTGACTGACTTAAGTGAGATCCAGTTTTTAATCTGTACTTAGGGCAGACATAAGCAGTTCAATACTAACGGGCTGTTTTGAATCAAGGCACATTATACTTACCATGCATAGACCGTGGTGTTTTCTACAATCCAGTGTAGTTAGAAATTTAGCTCACAGAACACAGACTCATTCATTATAGTAACTACTACTAGCTAATATTTATTGACTGTTTATTGTGCACCAGGCATAGCTCTAAAGGCTGTACAGACATTATATAACCCTTGTAATGACCTTAGAGGGTTACAGTCTTTTTCCCCACTTAAGTGAGTTCAGAGTTCATCTTTAGCTTGTTAGAGATCACAGGGCTTGTAAGGGGCAGAATTAGAATTGAATTCTAGAGTTAGCATTCTTCAGCCATTATACTATTTCAAGAAGATTACCCAAATAGGAAAAGAATACAAAAGATGGTGACTGTTCCCTGCCGCGCCCTCTACTGGGACAAAACCCTAAAACTGGGGTGTATCCGTGAAGCTAGCCTTTGGTTTCATTTCCTCTCAGTATTTCATGAATCTGAATGTCTTTTTTTTTTTACTCTGTGTGTGGGTTTTTTGTTTATTTGTTTGTTTTTAAATTTTAACAAAGTAAATCTTCTGGAAAGAAAATAAGTGTTATGAGAACAGACCTCAAGATACTTATAGACTTAAAAAATAAAAGTGGACCATCATCTTGGTTCTTGACAAAAACTGGAAAGAATAAAATTGCCTAATATTGTAAAAAAACTTTCAGCGAGACAGGCCTGGTTCAGGATCCACAGATGAATTGAATTGTCAGTACCTTGGCATAGTCTGTAATTGGTTCTGTGAAAGGCCAGCACATGTTATGGTTGTGGTTGTTATTGTTAGCATTAGGCACTGACACATACTAGATATATCGGTCATCTATTGCCACGGCAACGATGCCTAACAAAAGCCCCCAAGCCCCCAGTGCCATATAAAAATAACTATGGCTTGCACATCTTGGGTGTTTGGCTCAGCAGATCTGTCAATTGTGGCCAGACTGGCTCACAATGCACTGGGTTTGGCTCACTGGAGACTAAACTAGCCTGGCCTTGGTTAAGATGGATGGGGAGATTCAGCTCCTCCATTTTTCTCTCATCCTCCAATAGACTGGGCTGGGCATATTTTGTTGGCAATTGCAGGGCTTCAAATTCTGACCGTAAGCACTGTACAAGCTTAATGGTGTAAGCCCGTTCCAACCTTCTGCTTGCAACATGTGTGTTAATATTCCTTGGTCAAAGCCAGCCACATAGCCAGGTCTATGGATGTGGAATTATGCAGCCATTCCTTGGAAGAGCCCTGGAAAGCAGCAGTAAAAGGTATGGATACGGGGAATGGTGCACAACTGGACCCATTTTTATATTTATTACATATTCTCATTCTACAGAGGGAGAGACTGGAACTCAGTAAGTGGCTTGCCTAGGATCACATAGCTATCAAGTGACAGAGCTGGAATTTGGACCTGCGTTTGTCTTTTCTCAAAGCTGGAGTTCTTAATGATGTGCTATAAACGCAAGATTTAGAAACTAGCTCTGCCTCCAACTGCTTTCCAGATCTGAGCCATCTTCTCACTCCCTTTTTATACATCTTCACCAAGGAGGACAGAACGCAGCTGTTGATATTGTGCAATGAAAATGCTCTGAGGAGTAATTAATGTTAGCAAATTCTCTGTAAAAGTGCTAGGTATTATGATCAAAGAGATATACAGACTTTTAAATCACCGCTTGACCTCATTTTACGTTCTGTAGTTTTTCCAATCTCTCTCACCCGCCATGGTTTAGACATTCACTGAACACGAAATCTTTTCATATTCTCACTTCTTTCCACTCCAATTACCCTAGCAGTGCCCCCTGATCTTTCATTAGCAGTAACTATAAATGGAAAGAATACCCTATACAAATTGCTTTTTTTAAAAAAAAATGACAGTAACATCTTTAAGACTGTCCACAAAGTTGCACATTTGGACAACTGACCAATGTGAGCTCTAAGCTCATAAAATACAGTCTTTATATCAAGTGATTCAGCAGATGTGTCCTAGTCTGGTTTTGCACCGTTACCAGCTCCCGCTGTTGTTATTCATTTTATTGAGTCAATTTCATGGCTCATGTTTTGAAGAAAGTTGGAAAGTTTTATATACTTTGGTTGACCCTAGAAGCAAAACAGCAGGACACATTCAGATATACTGCTTGCTGAAAATGCACCCCTAGAGAAGAAAGTTTATGGCGTAGCCTTTGACTCTTGGCCCTCTGGTCCTGTTCTGGACCTTTCACAGTATGACAAAGACAACTTCTGCTTTTCAGGAAAAGCACTGAGGACCACTGAGGACTCACCAGCATCTATGTGAATGTTCTATGGGTCCATAATAATGTTGGAAAGCACCTTAAAAGTATGGGATTAAGGAGACTATGAAGAAGAAAGAGGAGAGGTGATACTGTGAAGATGTAGGGACCTAGACTCTGAAAGAACAAGGAAGACCAAGGCTGGTCAGTTTCAATCAATACACACATGACTGGGGGAGACTGGGAAATTAAGCATTTTGGGGACTTAACTATATGCTGTACTTCCTCATCTTAGCACATAGCACATGCATGGTGCTCCCCTATTCTCCCGCAAGACCATAAACTCCGGGAAGGTAGGGACTATATATATCTTGAGTGATGTTATCATCACAGGATAGTCCAAGGCATTGCACTTAGCATGTGCTGTGCACATATTTGTTAATCAAATGTCCCTGAACCAGCTAGTACTTCTCTTTTCCTCTAGGAAAAACTCAGAAGCTGCCTTTATTTTGTGCAAGAAAAGAATAACTTATGAGTTGGATGTAATGTGGGAATTAAATAAGATACAGTGCTGGCATTTAATTGTGTCCTGAAGGAGACATGTCTCGTTGTGGTGGAGAGGGGAGGAAGGGACACACTGTAAGTTGGGGGACCTGTCTTGTCGTAGATCTGGTTTTGATCTTGGTCACAGGACCCACCAGTGGCTTACCCTGTGTACACTAGGTACACTAGGACTAACAGATGATGTGTTATATTTGAAAATACTCCATAAATAAAAATAGCAAATTAACACTAGGTGCTAGTATTGTATAAGACACAGTTGAAGTGAGAAGACGAACTCCAGATACAGGAGCCGGGGCAAGTGCCATGTTTTCTGCCTTTCTCGTCTGGTGCACAACCCCAGCGCCTACCATAGTGCATGACTGTAGTTGGCACTTGGATGTGTTTCTGGAATTGTCAAAGGATCCTAAACTGCAATGTAGAATCACAGAGATGCTTTTAGATGGTTGCTTTTGTTCATGGATGAAGATTTTCATGTGATTATTATCATGCAGATGCATTGTTAAAAGTTTGGATAAGATATATAGAGTCTTAAGGCAGTTTCTTTCCTCAAGAAACTTCCTATTGTTGGTGCACAAGACTTAATTAGCTCTTTTGTCTTTGTATTAAAAGTAATAAAAGGCAATAAGAGAGTCCTACTTAAGTTTATTTGCATATAGGTAGAAACATTTATTTTGGACAACTTAAGGGGAAATTTTAAAAGGGTGGATTCCAGAAAAAAAGGAAATGTGGAAGGGCCACATCCAGGAAGTCCAGACCCTTTATCTCCCAAGGTCAAGGAGGTGGAACTGAGTCACAGGCTCAGCAGAGCCCTAAGGCCAGGATGGTGTATCGCCACCCATTTTCTCCTTCTGTCACTCTATTCAACAATTGTATTCAAGGGAGAGAGTCCAGTTGGCATGACAAGGTACGTCCTCCTTCGCTGGCCAAGAAAGAGCAGTTGGCAAGGTTGCATGGGGTTGGTACTGTCGTAGTCCCTGAAGCAGTGTGGATGCACCTCGGAGATGCAGTGGGTCCCATTGGCAGTTTTGCAAGATTTCAGAGAAGGGAGGTTCTTGTGAGACTTCACAGATGAAAAGGAGCTCAAGCTGGACCTTTCAGGATGGGTAGGACTGAGATAATGAAGTAGAGGGAAGATTTCAGGTAGGCCCTCAGGAGGAGCAAAGGGTTAGAGTTAGAACTGAGACCAGTGTGTTCGCCAAAGTCAGATGTACCAGAGACAGAGATGTTAGTAAAAGGTCCTTGGATCTGCTTCAGTAGAGAAGTCAGGATAGATGCCAGGTTTAAAGGATAAGCCAACGGTTCAGGCTGGGAAACTGTTGGTGGAGCACTAACTAAATAACAAACATTCAGGGGAAGCACAAGGAAGCCTATGTATTTCTGAAAGACAAAGAGACAAATAAATGACCATTGGAAGAATAAGACTGAGAACCCAAGTAAAGGGCCGAGTCTTGAAGAAGGAGTGAGTTTGTTCAGCTGCCGGAGAAGTAATGGGGCTAATGAGGGTGGTGATATCAGCACAGTTATTAGAGGACACATTCTAAATATACCAGATCTTAGCAACACAAAGTAAAAGCTACTGCTGAGTGAACGGCAGCAGTGTTGAAAGAGGACTCAAAGATAAAGATGCTTTGGAAAACCCAATGTGGTCAGAGTGCTCAGGAATCAACCAGGGGTCAGCGAAAGATTACAAAACAACATCTCTGCCCTGGTTAAAATTAGCATGAATTGGAGTTGTGTGTCCAAACAACTGGATGGAAACTCTTCTGGGGGGGAATATTTAAAAGGTAGGGTTTCTCAAACTTTGGAGCTGATTTTAAAGATAAGAAGAATTTATAAAGGAATTTAATGTTTGTTCCTAGACTTAAAGGATTATTGGAACTATTTGGAAGGCAGCAGAATGGCATATTTTGTTTGGGATGGTTTGCATCCCTCATCCAGATATGGAGCAGTTGCCACAGAAGTCTCTTGATCTTATATCCTTTTCATAAAATAAATGTATTACTAGAAACATCAGACACTTCAGTGTTTGACTTAGCACTGAAATAACACCGAATAGAGTATCTTTAGCCATTTCAACCTTCTTCTGTGCTCGCCCATTATTTATGCTGGAGTTATCTCAAAAATGGTTTGAAGGAGAAAGCACGAATCTACAAGCAATGCCTAACCTCAAATATTGGTCTATGTCATCACATTTAAGTAGTTCAGGATCTGTTTAGAACAGACAAACCAGGGTTTGGCTTCTCTTGATGTCTTTGAAAGAGTCAACGTTTACAGCTTATTAGTGAAGCAGATTCTGTCTATGCCTAAGTCACCCACTGGTGGCCCTTTCTGTCGGCTCGAGGCAACGCACAAATAATGACTGTATGTCATACATCTGCTTCTGCAAAATTAAAAGGAAACCAAGTGCTCTTTGCTCCATAAAAGGTCTATTAATCGTGTTTTGAGAAAAAGCAATCACTCATTATTTGTTTGTTTTTTAAGTTTAAAATTCCATGTGTTGGCTTTACGTACCAAGAAATGCATCAGAAGTTTAGAAACACAGTCTGTGGTGTATCTACCTGGCCTTAAAGGGGCCATGTAGGGCACAGTGTGTAACTGCTCACAAGGAATAGCCTAGTCATTCATATGGCTAATTGTGACAACCGTAATACCAACCGCTAATTCTTTGCAAATATTGTCTATTGAATAAGATGATCATAATATAGATAGTAATAGAGATAATTATAATCATACGAAGTAGGTATAGGACTCGTTTTATATATGAGTAAACTGAAGCTTAGGAAGATTAAGTAGCCAGTCTGGCATCACACGACCAGTGAGTGACAAGGCCGGAGTTGAGCCTACAACCAGGTGGCACCAAAGCCCAAGCTTGTAGCACGCAGGATCCCTCACTAACTTAGTAGATTCTCCTGTCTGAGACATTAGGCTACATTCTTCTCAAGAAGCCTTGTATCTTACTTGTCTGGCTTTGCTATTCTTAAATTAAAACTGTTTTCAATTTTCATTTTAAGTCAATTATACACTTAAAAATCTTGTTCAAAGAGTAGGAACAATTCCTGTGTACCCAGACTCCTCACATGTTAATCTTACATAACTACAGTGCAATGATCAAAATTGGGAAATGAACCTAGATGCATTTCTATGATATAGTCTGGAGACCTTTTTCAATTTTCACTAGTTTTCCCACCAATGTCCAGGGTCCAAACCAGGATGACATGTTGCATTTTATTGTCATGTCTCTTAGGTACCTTTCAGGGCCGGCTCTACACCCTCGTGACGCTGAGGGTGAGTGCCTCTTTAAAGTGCCTCTTCAAAATGCTGCCTCATTCCAGTCCTTTCCATGGAGAAGAGTTCCTTGGCTTTTTTTGACTTTCATGACAATAATGCCTCAAAAAGGTACTGGCTCATGATGTTTCCAGAATTTTTACTCCATCTGGGCTTGTGAGATAATTTCTCATGAATAAATTTGGGCTGTTCCCTTTTGGTAAAAGTACTATGAAAGTTATCTGTGTCCCCAGCACATCATTCCAAGGGGCTCGTGACATTGACCTGCGCCCTCACTGGTGATACTAACTTCGATCATTTGGTCCAGGTAGTATCTGCTAGACTTCCTCTCTGTAAATCAACTATTTTTTAATTAATGAATATTTTGTAGGAGCTCTAGTTTGAGACTATGTAAGTATCCTGTTTCACATAATACTTTTGCACTAATCTTTATCATTTATTGACAATTCTTTTCTGAAACAATTATACTATAGTAATTGAAAAAGTAACATTCTTTTTCCATCTTTAATTCTACATTTATTAGTTTTACTGTAAGAAAGAGCTTTCTCTTCTTCCCCGTTTACTTATTTAATCAATTATTTATTTATATCAGTATGGACTCTCAGATTCTTATTATATTCTGTGGGTCATGGTCGATTTCTATCATTATTTATTTTGTTTGTTGAAATTGTCCCGTATTTGGCCAAAAGAAGCCTGTCGAGTTGGCTCCTGAGTCCTTTTGACACGTTGCCATCCTTTTGTTTTAAAGCACTTATTTTCTGGCACCACGAGATGCTGCAGACTCATCTTGTACTTTCTGGGTCTGGCCATGGCGTGAGCCATTTCTCCAGGGACACCTGGCTCCTTTTGCTGGACAGTGGTATCCAGAAACCAAGTTCTTGGCACCGAGGGCACTTACTGCTACTGGAGTGTCATTGCTCCTAATTTTCCACAGTGGAGAGAGCTAGCAATATGTGTGAGTATACACATATTTCTATTCATTACTTTTCATATAGTGAGGTTTATTTGTGTGTTTGTTTTCTCTGCTGATTATCAATCTATTGCTCCTTATCTCCAAATTTACCCATCTTTGCCTACTCTGTAGTGATGGAGCTGGAACCTGTAAGTGTTTCTCCTTGGTAGCAAGCACAGTGCCATGATGGGCACTGCAGGGACATTGTAGGAGAGAGGGCTTCTCTTCCCGGCTCTGGTACCCAGCTGTTTGATCTCCCGGTGCTTACGACACAGCTGCCAATGATGTGTGGGAAAATCGGTGCTGCACTGTCTTAGCTGCTTGTCCATCCCACACAGTCCATTCATGAGCTCGCAGCCCTGGCCCTGCCCAGTGACCACCTCACTGCCCCCTCCCAGCATGGACACCACACCCTCTGGGGCTCATGCTGCTCTGTGGGGGAGCAGCCTCCCAATGTCCCAACTTCTTTTGCATGCCTATCTGCTAGACTTGTCCACTTGGACCCCAGGGGAGTGCTTTCAGCTTGCTGGGCCTGGCTGGTAGTCCCTCCTGCCAGCGTCAGCCTTCCTGCACTGCAGAGGGGTATTTTCTGCTTGGCTGGTAGCTAGGGAACTGAGGCAACCTGCTAGTTTTTGGTGTTCATGGCTGTCTCCACCTACTACCTCCATTCAATGAGGCCCAAATGTCATTCCTGGGGACTCCCCTTCCAAGATTGGTCATTCCTCAGGCGTTCTTTCTTTCTGTTCCAGAGTATTCCTTAGAGTTCTCTTTAACCTTTATAGTTATTCCTACGTCACAGTTCATGTTAAGTTTCCTGGTTCAGATCACTGTGTAATATCTGCCTCCTGACTGGCCCCTGGCTGAAAAAACATATTTTATTTTGGATTCCTTTTCCCATCTTTGTTGATTTTATTTACAGTCTCTACATATTTTGTCAGAGTGAATCACTAGTGTGGTTTCCAAAAGCCAGGACTCTATAAAAAGGCTCATTCAGAAAAGTCACTCTCTTGTCCTGCCGTCCATCTCCTTATCCTGTTCCCATTTCCCCACCTTCCCAGCCCATTCCCACTCACTCCTTGTTTCCCACTTACTTGTCTCTACTTTGTTCTATCTCTGTTTTTAAACTACTGAGTATATCCATGTATAGCTTCCTATTTCCTTTTTCACAAAGGGTAACATTTTATTTATATTCATTTACACTTTACTTTTTCACTTAACAATATATCCGAGTAAGTTCACCGTAATGATTTATAGAAATCTTTATCATTCCTTCTTACAGTTGCATTGTCTGGATGCACTATAGTTTATTCAGCCATTTTTAAAGTGTGTGTATTGTCATAAATCATGATCTATTTTCTCAGAATAGATGATGGTCTATTCCAAGAAATGCATCCTGGGAGATTTCATTATTGGGCAAACATCGCTGAGTGCACTCATACAGACCTGGATGGTATAGCCACTGGCTCCCAGGCTCCAGGCTATACAGCATGCTACTGGACTGAATACTGTAGGCAACTGTGACACTGTGGTGCTTGTATCTAAACACATCCAAACAGTAACAGGTTCAGTAAAAGCACTGCTTGAAAGACATAAACAGTACATCTGTACAAGGCACTGACTGCAAGTGGATAAGGCGGGATGGAAAGCTGCTCTGGGCGGGTCAGTGAGTGGGTGCCGAGCCATCGTGAGGACCTGACGGTCGTGTGTACTGCTGTAGACTCTGTGACCTCTGCGCACTTAAGCTACACTAAGTTTATAAAAACTTTCTTTCTTCAATAATAATAGCTTACTGTCACTTTGTTATTTTATGAACTTTTTAATTTTAAAAGCCTTTCAACTCTTTCGTAATGACACTTAAAATAGAAACACAAAATTGTGCGTCTGTCCAAAAACATTTTCCTTCTCTATAGCCTTATTCTCTAAGCTTTGCTTCCTATTTTTAAACTTTCCTGGGCAGAGCTAGGACGTGCACACAATAGCCTAGGCCTACCCAGGGTCTAGATTGTCACTCTCACGGTCTTCTTCCTCCTCATCTGCAGGGACATGGGACTGTCACCTCTATGCTGACAATGAGTTCTCCTGAAGAACCTTCCTGAGGCCCTACTTGAAGAGGTGTCATCAGAAATATGATCACAGTGGTTTTCTTGGGTTGTTTCTCTTTTTTTCACCCTAGATTTGCTTGTTACCAGGTAATGCCCATGAACGTGCCTCTCTATTAATGAAAACCTTTCGGTGTCAGGGGTCTATGTTTTCAAACCTTAAAAAATGTTTTTAAAATTTACTTTTTAGAGAGAGGAGAAGGAGGGGGAAAGGGAGGGAGAGAAACATTGATGTGAGAGAGAATCATGGATTGGTTGTGCCCCGATGGGGGACCAAACCCACAGCCCAGGCGTGGGCCCCGATGGGGACTTGAATCAGTGGGCCTTTCGTTTCATGGAAGGTGCCCAGCCAATTGAGCCACACCAGTGAAGCCCATTTCCAGACTTTTTAAGGAGCTTGTGTCAGTCTTCAAAAATTTTCTGTTAAGCCCTTCACTGTGAATTTTCTGGGAGGCTCTTTTTTTCAGTTCTCTGATTTTCTTTTCTCCTGCTCCATCCCAGGTAAGTGTTCCTGTTCCAGTTCCAACAACTTCTCATTCGCCAGTCCTCGGGAACCGCTTCTAGTTGCTCTTCCGCGCCATCCTTATCTGCACCCGGATTAAAGTTGTTTGCCACCCGAACCACGGCGTTGCAGATTTTGCAACCTCTTCATTCTTGGAAAATCCTCTGAAGTCTGGATGCACCTCCTGAGTGTATCAGGTGCCATTCGTAGACTTCTTGGTGACACCACCACACAAGGCTTTGGGTGTGGTCGTAGACATCGTAATCCTTTCAGAATCGCATCCACGTTTTCTCAGTTGCCATAACAGCCTGGGCAAAGGTCCTCCTCAGGTAGTAGGACTTAAAAGCTGCTATAATCCTCGAGCCCTTGGTTAAATCAAAGAGACGGTATTTGGAAGGAGAAGCACCACTCTGGGTTTGGGATGAAGACGGCCAATAAAAGAAGGATATTCAGAAGCATTATCGACAATAAGCAAAATCTTGAAAGGTAGGCTATTTTCCAAATAGTCCTCCTCCATTTCTGGGGCATAGCAATTCAGGAAGGCAGCTTGGAAGCGTAGCTGGGTCATCCATGACTTTTTATCGCTCTTGCAGGACCCGGAAGTGTGTGCTGATTGATATGCGTGAGGGCCCTGGCATTCTCAGGGTGCTAGGTCACAAGGGGTCTCAATCTGTAGCCTGCAAGACCCTGCCCCTTTTTTAAAAAAATATTTTTATTTGTTTTTATTTTTAGAGAGAGGGGAAGGGAAGGAGAAAGTGGGAGAGAAACATCAATGTGTGATTGCCTCTCATGTATCCCCTACTGGAGACCTGGCCTGCAACCCAGGCATGTGCCCTGACCGGGGATTGAACTGGCGACCCTTTGCTTCACAGGCCTGTGCTCAATCCACTGAGCTACACCAGCCAGGGCAAGACCCTGTTCCTAAAAGCACTGAAACCTGGCATTGCTTGGGCTCCTTAAGGATGAAAGCCCTTTTAGGCATCGGTTTCTAGAACAGAGAGGTTTCACCCATATTGAATATTTGCTCTGGCAAGATATTTTCTTCCACATCAGCTTATCAAGAGTTTCCAGAAATTCCTTAGCTGACTTCACATCAGCACTCACAGACTCACCACTCACTCTCAGTTATGCAATGAATAACAATTCTTGAATTGTTTAAATCCCTCGGAGCTAGCGGTAAATACAACATTGTAGTTGGGCCCAGCCTCTTCTTTCAACATTGCAAACAAGCTGCTTTGGTGGTGACCCTCACGGCGCTGAGAGAAATACACTTCTGTGTCTGGTCTTCAATCTAGATCATTAGAAATTTCTCCATGTCTGATACAGGCCCTATCTAATTTTTGTTAGTTTTGTTGCTTTTGATGAAGGCGGTCTTTTAACAGCTTCCACCACTTTCTTTGTGTTCTTCAAGATCATACCTATGGTGGAACGGGACACGCCTGATGGGTGAGGAGTCAGCATCCCTGATCTCCTACCTTCGTGGTCCTTAATCCCTTTAAATTTTATTCCTGGGTCAGTCACTGGATGTGGCCTCTTATTGGCAACATTAACAATGGGTTTTGTAGGTTTAGGGGCCATGATGACCAAATCGCCACAAAATTAAATCAAGTACAAGAGAAAGTGATGCCATCAAGAGATAAGGGAAACAGAAGATACAGGATGCTGCTGCCCACATAACATGGCATTCTGTTGTCCAGCAAACTTTCCTGTTTTATATCCTCACTCGTGGCTATATTTATCGATTTTAGAGAGAGAGGAAGGGAAGTGGGGGAGAGAGGTCAGCCCGAGAGAGAGAGAGAGAGGGGAGGCAGAAACATTGATCGGTTGCCCCAACCAGGAATCAAACCCACAAACTTTTGGCGTGTGGATGACTCTCTAACCAACTGAGCCACCCGGCCAGGGTGCACTTAACTATCTTTCTGTAAGTAGAAATAATAGGCTCTAAAATAATAGTAAAGAGTATAGTATAGTAAATACACTGAATGTGTAACTTAGTCATTTATTGTCATTACCAAGTGCTGCGTACTGCACATACCTGCATGTGTGCTATTTTTCATGTCTGTCCATGCTGCTTCATTTAAACCAGCATCACCCCAAACACATGAGCAGTGCGTTGCATTTTGACCTAACAATGGCAACGTTGCCTAACCATGGCAACGTTGTAAGGTCAAAATGCAACCAATCCATGGTTGTAAGGTCAATGCCCCATCAGGGCACAACCAATCCATGACAATGTGACAATGTCACAAGGTGGCAGGAATTTTTCAGTTCCATTATCATCTTAAGGGACTACCATCATATATGCGGTCCACTTTTGACTGAAGCATCGCTGTGTGGTTCGTGGCTGTATTTAAACCATTGCTAAACAGTGTTGCAGTGAATTACCTATATGTGTTTATTTTTGTATCTTCAGGGCAGATTCCTAGAAGTGGGATTGCTCGGCTGAGAGGCAAGTGCATGAATTGTTTTCCTGGTCATTGCCAAGTTCCTCTCTCAGAAGGCTGTGCCAGTCTGTACCCCCTGCCCCATGAGGATGCCTGTTTTCTCCGGGTTTGCCAACAGGACATTGTTGCACTTTAACATTTCTGCTTACCTCAGAGGTAACAGGATTATTCTAACTTGCACTTCTTTAGTTGTGAGTTATCCGAATATCTTTTCGTATGTTTAAATGCCCATATATGTGTTTTAAAATAAATTTTCTGTTTATGTTTGTCTCCATTTTTCTGTTGATTTTGATTATTTTTCCCTCTTAAGACTTTCTAAATATCGAGGAGATTAGCCCCTTGTCTGTGGTGTGAGTTATAAACACTTTTCCCAGTGTGTCCATTGTCTTTTAACTTTGCAGGTGGTGCTCTCGCCACCCACGTGTTTTTATAGTTTTATGCAGCCACATCTATTGATCTAGTCTCTTTTTTTTCTGAGCTGTGAGTCATGGTTAGGAAGACTTTCCTTCTAACACGGCTAAAAAGGAATTCATGCATGTTTTCCTCTAGTACTTGTATACTTTAAAGGTTTCCATTCAGATTCCCAATCCAGTTGACGTTGACTCTCGGGTCCGGGACCAGACACGGGCCTCGCCTTTTTCCAGCAGCATCCCAGCTTCTCTGACCTTTGCCCTGGCAATCTGGGACGCTCCCTTCGTCGCACGTTAAATTTCCAGATGTGCCTGGGTATCCTCGGCGGCTTTTTGTTCTATCCTGTGGCTCTGCTTGCCTAGTCGGTAGTCAGTGCCAGACTTTTTTTCAGATGTGGAGGCTTTATAGCCGGCTTTCGTCTTCAGAAGAGCTAGTGTACCCTCATGGATGCTCTTTTTAATTGATTTCCTGGCTACTGTTGCGTGTTTATTTTTCCATACTAATGTTAATAACACCCTGTTTTTGATCATTCATATGGTTCAATTATGGGGTGCCAAATTAAAGATGCAAATCTGGAGTCCGGGGGCGGGGTACATTTGCATTAACAGTAAATAATTCAGTGAATGGGCATCCACAGCAGAGGCCGGGATCCTGGGAGAGGACCGAGGAGCCAGTGTCAGCAGGTCAGATGAGGTGAGGAAAGTCGTCAAGGGAGGAGAGAAGCCCCAGCTATGAATCAGATCTTGGACGTCACAGGTGGCTAGAGCATCAAGTCTGAAAGGCAGAAGCAGTGGCCTGCTGCAGAACAGCCCAGGAGTCATGACCTTGCTCCACGTTGGTAAAGAGATGCCAGCAGGTTTGACTTGGGAGCCCACAAGGTCTGCATTGCAGGTGAAGTGAACTTAGATTATCCACTTGGTAGGAAAATGTTCTACTCTGTCTTCAGATAGCCACCAACGTGGCTTTAAGGTGCATTTATTGGACCTGGAGATTATTATGCTAAGTGAAATATGCCAGTTGGTAAAAGACAAATGCCATATGATCTCACTTATATGTGGAATCCAATAAACAAAATAAACTGAGGAACAAAATAGAAACAGAGGCATGGATACATGGAACAGACAGCTGTCAGAGGGGAGGGGGAAGGGGGGGCTGAATGAAAGATGGCGAAGGGATTAGCCAGAGAACACATGTGTCTGACCCTTGACTGTGGACAATAGTGTGGCGATGGCCAGACAGAAGGTGATGGGGGCTGGGTGGAGGTGGGCAAAGGGAGGGAAAGGAACAATATCTGTAATAGTGTCAACGTTAAAACTTAAGTTAAAAAAGAAAATAAAGCGCATTTTTGCTTGACATATTTCTGGAGTACGTTTGGTTGTATTTTGTTCCTAGGAAATCTAAATTCCTTCTTGCAGATTTTAATAATTGGAAACTACAAGTTTTAAATGCATTTTAAACAGCCATTTCCCCTCCCCTACCCACACATTTACCAAAATAAGCAAGGCCACCCTACAAGACACTCTCTGATTTGCATAGCAGTGAGAGCTGATGCCATTTCTCACAGTTGGGGCTATTTCAGGGTTTGCAGAGATGGTGAAGGGTTCCTTCCCTTAAATAGTCTTGAGCATGGTGCCCTTGGACGGGTGCTTTTCTGAAGTGCTGCTGCTGTACATTGAAAATATTTCAGGAAGTGAAATACTACTAATAAAATAATTTAGTCAGGTTTGAATATGCAGTAAAACCACATCCCTGCCCTGAGTGGCAACTTAGAACTTGCAGCCTGGCTGTCTGCAGCTCCAACTTCCCTCCCACTCCTCTCCCCGGCCCCCAGGTCTCCCCCAGTCCTGCCCTCTCAGGCATTTCACTTCTTCCCTCCCACACAAAAAAGCAGGACCCGAATTCCCTTTGCACCCCTCCAAAGTCTGTTCTCAAAAGCGTGTGAATGCTGCTTGCCACGTTTTCTTTTTCCTAAAGTAAATTCAAGGACTTTGTGTTTTAGGTCAGTACTCCTATGTAGAATCCAGCACATCATATGCCCACCTGGTGACGAGACAGCAAGGCAAGCAGACTGTCATCCCCTCCCCTGTCTTCCATGGCACCAGCTCATCCTGCCCCACTGCCTGGAGATGCCCACTGTGCTCAGTTCTATTTTCCATCTCGTGAACATTGCTGGCTTCACAAGCACTGAGAGTGGCAAATTAAGTGTTAAAGGGGATTAGAAGAAAGGCACGGGGAATTACTTTTTACCGAGAACCTACTTTGTCCCAGGCTAAAAAGCCTTGAATGCCTTGTTTCGCCTAACTCCCATAACTCCCTTGGAAACGGGCATTTTCATCCTCATTTTTCACTGTGTCATTAGTCAGCCAGTTTTCCTCTCGCCTCTGCCTGACCCAGGCCCACGCTGCACTACGGTGCCTTCCGATCAAGCCAGTGTCCGCGGCAGAGTTTGGTGCATAGGAGGCGCTCGGGCCACTGGGGTTATTTGAAGCTTAATCATGTCCTTTCAGAGACTGAACGCCTGACCCTCAGGTAATAATTACTTTCAAAGATTTGGGCACCAGCAAGGATCGTGGGGCAGATAAAGATCTTTTTGGCATTACCCGTTTCCCCCAGCCACGCAGCTTAGCAGACTGCCTCATCTGGCCCAGAATAAGATTTCTTGGACTTCCGATTCTGTTTCTTCTCTTTTCTGTGCCTTTGATTGAGCCTAAATTTAGAAAATCTCATAATTTGGTCTCTAGATTTTCTCAAACGTTGGAAGGTCCCTGATGACAACACTTGCTTTGCTAATGTTCATTCCAGCAGAGTCTGACCTCGGAAGCACTGCGCCTGCCTTTTCCCAGCTGAGAGCACCGTTCAGATTTTTTTCAAGGATTCTTCCCAGCCCAGGAGGGTGCTTCTAGATGCAGCCAAATACAGAGGCCAGTGAGTATATGTAAACATGCTTGACCACACTAATCTTCAGGAAAATGCTAATTAAAATGAAGGGACGCCATTTTTTTCATCTGACAAATTACCTCAAATTAAAAAAGTTGATAATATCTAAAGTCAGCACGGGTATAGGAAAACTCCCATCTGTTTTGATCAAAGTGCAGATTTTTTGATAAACATCTTTAGATACCCAATTTAAAAAACTGATCAAAATTTGAAACGTACATCCCTGGCCAGGAAGCTCAGTTGGTTGGAGCATCATTCCGTACACTAAAAAGGCTGCAGGCTGGATCACTAGTTAGGGCACATACCTAGGTTGCCGGTTCTGTCCTCAGTCAGGGCACATATGGGAGGCAACTGATCTATGTTTCTCTTTCACATTAATGTCTCTCTCTCTTCTTTCCTCCCTCTTTAAAATCAATAAACATATTCTCAGGTGAGGATTAACAGAATCTAAAATATGCATAATTGCAGGTTTACTTCTGGCTATTTTCTCTTGTTTTATACTCATTTTGGAGGTTTTCTATCTTTTCCCTCCGTATTAGTCAATACTAATTCTTACTCTCTGGTTCTCCCAAGAAACAAGATACAGAGTGGGTCAAAAGTAGGTTTACATTGTGAGTACACAAAACACAGAGTGTATTCTTGGATTATTATTTAGTCATTATTGTATTACTTTCCATCAACTGTAAACCGACTCTACCCCTCCCTGTGTGTGTTTATATATGGAGTGGAGGGGCGGTGAGGGGTTTACTCTAGGAATTGGCTTATATAATTATGGAGACTGAGAAGCTCCACGATCTGTCTGTCACTTGCAAGCTGGAAAACCGGCAAAACCTGTCGTGTGTAGTTCAGTCCAGTCCAAAGTCTGAGAATGAGGGGCCAGCCGGATAAGTCCTGATCAGGGTCTGAAGGCCTGAGGACCAGGGGCACTGAGGTCCCGGGGCAGCTGAATGAAGATGGGTGTCCCAGCCAAGCCAAAAGAGCAAAATCTGCCTTCCCATTCCTTTGCTTCATGCAGGCCAGCACCGACTGGATGACACCCACAGTGTTGGTGCCGGCCTTTGCCTTTCCCTTTCTATTGATTCTAATGCTGATCTGTCCCCATAGCGCCACCCCCTCCCCCACCCAGGACACGCTGGGAAGTAAGGTTTTACCAGGTATCTGGGCATTCCTTAGACCAGTCACGTTGACACCTAACAATTAATCATCACTCTTTCTTTCTGTTTTGTTTTTTATATTTAGAATCTTGTTGGCTGAAATTGTTTCTTTGGGAGACTCTTCCAATCCTGTGTGTCCTTCACCTGCTTTTGCCTGAGCTCCTTGCCACCTTGCTTGCTTCATTAGAATGAGGGAAGCACTTACAGCCAGGTTGTTTTTCATTTAAAAGATTTTACCGAGAACCACCCTCATTTGCAGAGACTGAAAATAAATGGGAGACACAGTCCCAAGGGAAAAAATGAGCAGATACGGTGAGACTCCTCAAGCACAGCTGACTCTGTGTCCCTCCGGAGAGTGGGGCTGGGGTTTGCTCTGAACCTCTCCCTTTCATTCGTGGCCTGTCTGGCTCCTGGATGTCCCCTCTGTAGCTGGGACCCAGGACTGTTGGTGGCCCTCTCAGTGCCTTGTGTGAGTTACAAAAAAACAATCACCTTTGGGTTGCTTGGTGAGTAGACACCGTCTTTGTGTGATTAAAGGGAAAAGATTTAGCCCCAGCCTCCCCTCCGCTCACCCCCTCGCCCAGGCACACTTTTCAGGGCATTGCCCTCAGGACCCGCAAAGGATGCTGGGTTTGTCTTTCAGATCTGACATTTGGGAGACTGGCGGTTTGCCTGAGCTTTAAGGATTTGGTTCTCAGTCTCCTTCCAGGCTTTCAAGTTTGAGGCAGCCTGTTAGGTAGTTTTGTTTGGAGAACGGTCATCCTTCTGTTTCACTGAAGACAGTTTTTTTCACTGAGTTATAAGAGAGGGGACTGAAGTCTGTGCTTCTGCTACCACATTGAGTTGGAATTTTAATTTCGGAAACATAACATGGTAACTTATTTGAAATTGCCTTTCATTTTACATTTCATTCTGGTGCTCACTCATTCATTCATAACTGGGTTGTGTTAGTCATGTGTACTCTTCTCAGAAAGAACATGTACTTAGATTGCTAAAGCTACATGGTATTGTTCAAACACACTTTTTTCCTTGGCTTTTGTGCCAGCAAACTGTGTCCCACCATCTTCCACTCTCACACTCTCTTCGACGTGCTTTTGCCCTTTCCCAAGAGCACAGTGGGTGGGGAGGCACGCTAAAGGGGTCAACACTTAGATCGTGGAACAAGTCACCCGTCTCCGGTAAACAGCACCAAACCGGGTATTGCTTGGTTTCAGAATTCCAGTGGACTAGGGCGACCCTGTTAACTCGACTCGTGGCCAGCGACAGCATTGGTGGGATGGTTCGAGTCAGTCTGCGGCTCTCTGTCAGTCCACGGCTCTCTGTCAGTCCACAGTGCGGGGGGGGGGGGGGGGGGTGCAGGGGAGAAGTAATCACTCCACAAAGAAAGGCCGGTGTGTGGAGGGCTTTGTTTTTGTTTTCTGCTTGTTTTTAATTTTCTCTATCCTAGGTTGTCCACTCCAACAAGGAAGAGATCTGTTTACAGTTGGCCACCTGTGAGGTGGACAAAGAGTTGAGTGTAGAAATCCAAATTAGTTGGCGTCATCTTTTTATGTCGTTTATTTTAATATTTTACAGATTGTCACCCTGAGCAACTGGTCTTTTTGCAGACGGCCGCTAGTGAGGAGGACCCTTGAACACCTTTCTTTCCTGAAGGCTGTGCCTTTGACCTTAGAACAATCACTGACGTGTTCCCGAGCCTCCTACCGGGCTGCCCCAGCAGGCCAGGCCAGAGGCTCAAAACATCCTTAGATTCTGTGACCCAGACTCCAGGGCTCAACAGCAGCCTTGTTTGTAAACAGCTTCAAAAGAATGCCTCTGTGTCCCCAGGGTTCTACTGAGACATCTTTTTTTTCCTGTTTTGTAACTTTGGTGGCGGTGGTAGAGGGGGCAACATTTTCCTCAGGAGAGAACCTTCACATTTACAGGGTATTTTAAAGATAATGTCTGGGGTTTCCAAGTTACTTTTTGTGAACAGAAACCATAGAAACATGTTCATTTATAAGGAGGGGTACAGAGAGCACAAGCGTAATGCGCACTCAAACGAAAGAAGCTGAGACAGTGTCTTAGCCTGACCAGTGCGATCCCAGACACTGTAAAAAACATCCCTCTTCAGGGGAGAAGAGTGCATGTCTGTCATAGGTGGAAAATGTGAAAGAATCCCCCCACCCCGCACGGTTTTGCTGAATGCTGGAGAGAGAGCCAGGATTTCGTGGCCTCAGCAAGCTCACTGTCCTGGTCACTTGTGATTTTCATTGAGGCGTAGTGGACGCTCTTTCCCACAGTATCAGCATTCCTTAGCATGGGAATCGGGGAATCAGCACGGGACCCCAGAGGCTGTTCGGGGAGGACCAGAGAAGAGAACCAATGCCCCAGGGGATTCTACAAAGCTGAGGAGACTTGCACGTTCACTTGTGTGGTTACACCCTCTAAACAATACAATCTTAACAGTTATTGCCACATGAAATTATAGCCTTGCCAGTCTTGCTAATATAGATCATACTTCTCTATTTCTTCAAAGCATGATGAGCAAAGTAACACTTTCTCTTGCTGTTTAAATCAAGATAGTTTTAGAAGCCATGAGTGCTGTGCTGAGCTGTTGGCCACTGTGGGCCCAGTGTGCTCTTGGCCTGGAGAGACAGCCTGCAGATGCCCTCTCACTTCGTTTCCCATAGTGTGTCTGCATTTCGAGTTGTGTTGTGGTGTGTCACCTTGCTGCCTGGGGCCCTTCTCAGTGCCATGGATGGTCTGGCTGTGGCCTAGGAGCTCTTACTTTCTATTTCCTTGCTCTTCCCAGTGTTCTGGGAGCTTGAAAACCATTCAGACGCTTCTTAAATTTATTAATCCATTGTCAGGGACTCCAACAAAGGCCTGACAGGACTCACTATGAGCTTCAGTGTAGGTCCTATTTTTGCCTTTATGGGGGCCTTTCTTTGCTTACTACCTGATTTCAGGCTGTTTTTATGCAGATGAGGGGTTTTTTGTGTCCTAATTTGAGATAGATCAGGAATCACCATAATGCAAAGGAAGAGAGTGATTAAAAATACGGCGAAGGCAACTCTGCATTTGGAGCTTGTGGTCTCCTCTGACCACGTTAAGGAAGAATCCCCTTCAGTGCTTTAAGGTCAAGTGCTGAGCATTAGGAAAACTGCCACTGAGTCTGGATGGTTCCAGACTGTATACCAGAGTCACTTGGATGTGGCTTTTCTGTGAATTTGATAGAAGGACATGTGGCTTTCTGTCCTGGTTTTGTTGCTGTCTCAAAAACTGCTCTTTCACCATGGATCTATTTCCTCCATGGTAAGTTGAAAGATTTAACATAGAAAATAAGATTCTCCCGGCTTCACATTTTGAGGTGTGTGTACATGTGTATGTGTGCCTATTTAAAGACCTTTAAAACGCAGGACTCATGACCGCTGACCAAATGGCAAACACCAGATGTCTGGTGTCTTTCCGAGATCAGATATAAGAGCAAGGCCACGGTACAAATGACCTGGGCCCCTCTCGCCAGCTCTGACTTGACAGAACAGGACAAGGTTAGGTCTGGGTGCCACTGTCGTGCATGGGAACCTTTCCACCACCATCCGTTAGGCAGCAGAGAATCGGGCAGGGCCTCTGCTGGGACCCGGGAGCCACCCAAATTGATGAATAAGAACAATTTTGACACACTCCTGCCTGTAAGTTCCAGCTGGTGTTTGCTATGTTGTCCGAATTTTATAATCCTCTTTCCTGTTTTAAATTTTTTAATTCTTGTTCTGTATGTTCCAAGATGATCCATCTATGTTTAATACTTTTTTGCCCTTTCAAATCTTGCCATCTGTATGCTGGTGTGTAAAGGGATGGCTCATTCTGAAAATCTTGAGTAACTTTTATTTTTTTTTAAACTGCAGAGTTCATAAATTTTAAATGGAAGGAGGAAAGCAGGGAGGCATATTTCATTTTCAACATATTGTCAGAAATGAGTGAGCTTCAGTCTGGAGAGAAAATCTTGGCCATGAAATGATGACTTGATACCCATGATTCTGAACCATCACAATGATGAGAACAGATAGCTTGGATTTTTCCCCAGGGTCCTGGGGTGCTCCGGGGGATGGGAGCAGGTTTGGACTGAGAGCTGAGAGTCCCCTCTCTCTTTCTTTCAGCACGTTCACAGCATTCTCGCCAGACAAGGAGTCTTAGGAGGGCCTCTGTGAACTCTATGTGCAATATGTAGAATTCACTCTATTTTAAGTTTAATTATCATTCACAACCACATACATGCTTAAGAAATGAAGTATGCCTATATTATTCGGATACTCATGGTGCAATATGCATTCATGTAAGACAGTACCTGTGTAAGGTATCAGAGTCTCTTTCAGGGTCCAAAAATTACCATGTGGGTGTATATGGCCACTTTCTAGATCCCAGGTACACATCTGATCACTAGATAGTTGTTATCCACTTCCTCAAGTCCCAGGTGCTCTGAGAGCTTCTGGGATTGTCGACTAGGGTCTGATTCACACACTGTATTTATGGGCTGGATTATAAGTCTACTCCACCTAAATCCCCCTTTACATTTCCTATTACATATTATAAAGTCAAATTCCTTGCTAAGAGTAGCAAGCCCCCTTCTGACTTGGCTCCTGCCACACTCTTACCTCCTCTCTTGTCACTCTGTCTCCTTCACTCTCTCCTTGTTTGCCCTGGTCTTTTTTCTGTCCCTAGCATGCTCCAGTCTCCTTTCTTTGGGACCTCTACACTTTCTGTTCCCTCTGCCTTGAATGCAAATCTTATTCTGCAAGGTTGGCTGCTTCTTGTCACTGAGGTTTCTACCCGTGTCATGACCTTGGAGAGGTCTTTCCTTACTCCCTTAGTGAATGCTACTCCTTCCCCATGCCTTTGTCACACGAATGTTTTGTTTTTCTTGAAACCCATCACCCTGAACTGTTCTCTGTCTGTTGACTTGCTCCTTGCCCATCTCCTGCTCAGTAAGGTTCCATGGCTCTAAGGTTCCATAGCTGGTGTTGTCCAAGGCCCAAGGCCAGCTCCTGGAAGAGGATCTGGCACAGAGGGCCAGCTGGATGCACACTGGTGGACTCCATGACTATCCATGGCACTGACTGAGAAGTGAGGTGTATGTTTTCAGAGCCAGGACAACAAAAATTAAAAAAAAAAAAAAGAGGTCTGACCCTGGCCAGTGTGGCTTAGTTGGTTGGAGCATCATCCCATAAACCAAAATGTTGCTGGTTGGATTCCCAGTCAGGGCACATGCCTGGATTGTGGGTTCGGTCCCCGGCCAGGGTGTGTAGGTGTGGACAGAGGCGGTTGATCAATCTTTCTCTCTCGCATCGATGGATGTTTCTCTCCCTCACTTTCGACTCCTCCCTTCTCTTCTCTCTAAAATCAGTGAGTATGCCCTAAAATGCCCTCAAGTGAGGATTAAAATAAAAAAAAGGTCTACTGAACAATTTTCTCTACCATGTTATAATCTGTATTTCCTGGTGCGTCCCTTCTTGGGAGGCGATGCAGTAAAATCCCATTGCCCCACAGACGTTTCTGCTGCCCCCTGCTTGCAACCCCTAACGCTGCCTCAGGACCCTCCCTGGCCACTCTCCACTGTCAGTCTCCAAAGCCTGGTGAGGAACTCAGCACCCTGCGGAGGCTTTCTCATCAGCCTCTCCCTCCCTTCCCACCCCGAAGCATGCCCTGGGTGCCTGCACAGACGGCACCCGAGGTGTGAATTTGCATTTGCTGACATCCTGTTCTGGAACAGGACTGTATTCTTTGGTGTGTCAGGTGGCCGAGGGGGAATAGGCAAGGGTACTTCTTAATCATCTTTTCAGGCCTTTGACAGTGAAAGTTGATTTTTTCTTTTGCAAAAATTTTCTTACTTTGTGAACTGACAGAAGGAGCTGCCAGAGTCTTCTGTGATATGGGCTTATTGGGATCTTCAGGTGGTGCGTTGTCTGAAAGAAACAACAGTCACACGGCCTGCCGCCTGAGGTTTAAAACACCCCAGGTGAGTGCGTCTTTCCAGAATGGGTTCATCCCTTCCAGTAACAACGATGTGCAATCCCATGGTTCCGGACAGAGGGACATCACCAAGGGCTCTATTCCTATGAATGGCGGGGTTGGAGAACATTGGAGGTCTTCTTGGCTAACCTCTCACCTCAGGAGAGACACAGGGAAGCCATTCAGTGCAGTAGCAGAATCAAAGAACAGGGTTAAACCATCTGGTCCTTCCTCCTGCCCTCAGGCATGAAGAAAGCTGACCCACCCTAGTCAAACTGGAGGGTTTTTACAAGAGCCCCGCTAGCTCTCTCTGTGGCACTCTGAAAGGCAAATGCATGGCCTGGTGGCGTGAAGGGACAGCACAGGAAACCAACTGGGAGGCCAGCCCGACAGGTCGCTCAGTTCCCTTTCCCAGGCTCCGAGGCCAGCCCCATTCCTGTGGTTCCCACAGAGCAGAAGTGTTTGTGTGGTTCAGGGATCTCCAGGAGAAGCTGGTCATGAGGTGATGGCCTCTTCCTCCCCTGGTGCCAGGGGTGCACCCTGTGACTTCTCACAGCGGGCGTTTCCCGCACGTCCTCGACCTAATTTTCTAAACCTTAAGGTTTCATAACGCGACCTGACTCAGAGTGAGGTGTTACTTAATAACATAGTGAGGCAAGGAAACACATTTTGCCATGTTCACACCTGTGGGATTTTGAATTACAAAAAGCAGGGAAAGAGAACGAGCAGAGGCCGGCAAAATCATTTTCATTTCTCGCCAGCCCTGTTTCTGATACCCAGATATTTCTTTCTTCCACCTTTTCCTCCTCACTGAGTTCTACTGCTCAAGTACAGAACTGGCAAGGAAAAGAACCAATAGGCACAATCAAGGAAAAGCATTCACTGGGAGACAGGCTGGGAAGCTTGTTCGGGTCTCCTGTGTTGGTCCTACCAAGGCCTCACTGCCCTGGGATTTGCTGAGCACCGGCTGGCCGCCCCTACCTGGGCTCAGCAAGCCCCCCACCCAGGACTGATGAATCTGTGCACGTCTGTGTGAGTGTGTGCGTGTGTGAGCATGTGTGCATGTGTGTGCACGTGTGTGTGTGGTCCGTGATGGGGAGGACATAAAAGAGACAAAAAACTCAACCTTCAAAGAGAATGATTCAATTCAAGAGTGTTCCCACCAAAGGATTTTAATATAAAACCAGAGACAAATGCATCCTCATGGCAAAAGATGTTGCCAAGAAACATGTCAAATGCTTGCACTTTTCATTCAAACTAAGAGTTAAATCACAGTTAACAGGTCCATCAAGACTGGTAAGTAAAAATTCCTGCTGGAAGAGAATTATCTAGAGCTCCACAGGAAATCTGCCAAGTGCTGTCTGTCCCTGGCTTTAAGTTGCCTGGTTCTGCTGATGTCGCCGTGTCCTGGGTGTCTCTCTGAACTGGTTAGAGCCCAAGTTTACACCATCTCTGTGTCCTCCATCCGCAACTGTCATTTCATCTCATTCATCTCTCATGACTGTTTCTCCCAAACAAGACAGGGGAAGCATCACCAGTGCCCTTGGGAGGAGGGTCTCAGATCGTGGTTGTGACCACAAGATAGCAGTGCTCTGTGGCAAAGCCGAAGTTGTCTCTGCTTTGCTGAATGACAGGTCAGGTCAGGGGGGACCAGAAATGATTTTCTTTCAACTACCAGCTGTCCTGTACTTGAATGCGTTTGCAGCCAGAGTACTCAGAATTATGAACATCTTAGAGCTCACTGGAAAAGTGATTGCTTGGTTCTTTTCTAAGGTCCAAGTCCTCCTGCACTTTCCCCCCAGCTCAGCCGTTGACCTGGTAGCACAGAACCCTCTGAGTTTTCCTATTTGTGAAGTGGGGTAAATGATAAGAGCCTTCAGTGTGCTTTCAGAAAGATGTGGTTTTCATAGTTATTTTGAACAATTCAGAAAAGGGCCTAATTGCTTCTTCTGCCTTTCATCTGGCTAATGAGAACAGGGTTTCTCGAGGTAGCGTGGAGACTTCTGAAAGGATCCTGAGCTCTGTGGTTCTGGCATTGACAGGTTACACAGGTCTGGGGTGGGATGGCTGGCTAAGCTCCACCTAAAATCAAATGTGAGGCTGGTGCATGGGGTGAGGACGCCAGACTTGGTTAGAAGCACAGCCTCTGAAGCAGGACACGTAGAGTGACCTTCCAGCCCCACCACTTGGGTGTAACCATGGCCAAGTGAGGTCACGTCACTCTGAATCTCTATGATAAATAACATAGCTTTGTTATCAGTGGGATCACAAAAGCAGCTCCTGTAGGATTATTGTAAGGGTTCAAGGAGCCCACCCATTTCCATTATTACTTCAGTGTATCAGGACTTAGAGCAGAGAGAAGAGATGTATTAATCATGGAGAGATTGGGAAAAGGAAAAGTTGAAAGAAATTCAAAAGCTGTTGGAAGAGGGCAGTCATTTTGTGTAATTAAAGTCACATTTTATTTTTACTTTACAAAAGCTCGTTGGGCTTCTTTCCTATGTAGGGGTGGCAGTTTACCTTCTCTGCAACTCCTGACACATTATGCTAGACCAAGTCAGCTTTCCTAAGGCCTGTATTTGGTCACTTTGAACTTGATTAGACAGGGGTAACATTCACCATATTCAAAATGACCTTGGCCCATTCTTGAGGTCTTGGAACTATTTCCAAAAGCTTGTGGGAAGTTTTCAGCCAAAATGCCCTGGTGCATTCTGGAATTACAGAAATTTCTTCCCAAAGCATAATCAAAGAACCAGTTACACAAGCTGTCAATTATAAGATGAATACAATGTGAGAATTTAATGTACAATATGATCACTATAGTTGACAACACTGTATTGAATAACTGAAATTTGCTAAGAAAGTAGAACTCGAGGCAAATATACGAGGTTGTAGATGTGGAACTAACTTGAGGGGGGGGGTAATCCTTTCCCAACAGGTGCCCACATCAAATGGTCACATGGTACATGTTAAAATCTTACCATTTCATCTGTCAACTGTATCTCACTAAAGCTGAAATAAATAACTAACTTAGAACAAATGATTCCATCTCATCTCAAATGGAGAAAGATTTTTCTTTACCAAGAAGAAGGAATTTTTCCCTCACCTTTATCCCTAACTCTCAGTGCAATTGCAAATAAAAATTGTTTAAACTCTTAAAATTTTCTTTGTGGTCTCCCAATGGGACAATCAACCACGTTGGCATGTTTAAACACAGGCACCACTTTTTGTACACCCATGATTCAGCCTCTTTCCACTCAATTCCTTGAAAAATGGAAATTAAGTGGGAAGCAACGTACCTCCTTGTGAGTTTCCTGTGTGTTTCCCCATGTCCAAGGTCAGTGGAGGGATGGAAGTTTGAATGATGCTTCTGCCTCATGGGGCAAAGGTGTACATGTCTCATCATCATCAGCTTATAGCAGGTAGGTATCCAGCCCAGAGGAGCTAGAAGCAGGTGCTGGCAAGTTGAGCCTGGCCCTGGGACCAGGGACCAGTGCTTCATGCTTATGTCACCACAGGCTCTAAGAGGAAGGCCTGGGCTCTGCTGTTGCAGACCTCCCTCCACTTCCTCCTCCTCTTCCTTTTCCCCCTCATCTGGGCTGCCTGGAATGTACCCATGTGGCTCCTCAGCCCACTGGGGCCTTTCTCTCTACCCTTAACATCTCAGCAGGAGAAGTAACACCGGGCTGGTGGTGAAGGTGAACTCAGGACAGGCTTTTTACCATAATTCTGAATTTCCTAGGTTTTTCCAGTGTCAGCCAGACTCATAATGCTATTTTAATGCCGTTGTTTTGTGTGTGAATAATATGCTCATTTTGCCAAACCTCAAGCCCTGGAACTAAGAGCTCATAAAAATGCCTAGAGTCCGAAGCTAATAGCTGTTATTCAGCTGTTATGGGTAAGGCCTAAAAAGTTTCAGATTGATGTTATTCTCACCAGGGCAGTGGCTGACGTGAAACTGTTGTGGGGCGGCTGGGACTCCAGACGCCTGAGGTGTGGGAGGAGCTGTGCCCCATCAGCCTGTCCCAGCTGCCCCACTGCACAGAGGTCCTGGGAGGAGCTTTTTGAAGTTCATTCTCTCTGCGGCCCCTGGTCAGAGCTTCCCTTTTTGTGATTCTCACTTCCCATCTATGTGGAAAGTTCTGGAAGTGATTTTTGACACTTGCCCCCAACCTCCATCCCCCCACCATTTTCACCATACATATCTGATTGTCACCTACACTCATGCAACAAGAATTTACTGAGGACTGTACATGCCAGGCATTCTGCTGGGCGTAATGATAAAGTCTGTTTGAAAGAGAGAGTGTAGGGTCATGGGTAAGGGTGTGGACTCTGAGGCCAGAGGCCACATACTGGTCCTGCCACTTGTTAGCTCTGTGACATTGGGCAAGGCCTTCCTGTCTCCCCATGGGGATAATAATAGCACTTGCTTTCTGATACCTTCATGAGTTAATATTTCTCACTCAGTGCCTGGACCACGGTAAACACCATATATTTGAAAAATAAAATAATGGGGGAGAGGGGATTTGTATCAAGCCTTCACGCAGACCATTGGAGTGGCTGCTGGGAAAGGCTGGTACCTGTGAGATCTGAGGGTCCTGGGCCGGGATGCGGGGGCCGGGCGGGGATGTGAAGACTGAGATGGGATGTGAGGCCCGGCTGGATGTGAAGGCCAAGTGGGTATCAATGTCCTCTGGGCTCCATTTCCTGTTACTCTCCTAGTTCAAGGTATGGTCCCGTCCCGTCTGGACAACAGAAATGCCCTTCCTGGTGGCTCTTCCTTCCTGTTCTCCTATGCAGACTGCAGCCAGCTGGTTTTTCTAAATCTTAAATCTGACCATGCCATTTCCTAAATGGCATTCTTCAGTGGCTCCAAGCACCCTCAGGTTGATATCCACACTCCTCAGTGTGCTCACAAGGCCCTCATTATTTTCCTCCCAGAGTCGTCTCTGCCCCTTCAGCCCTTGTCTCCTTAATATCTAAGATATACCCTCACATGTCGTATGCCAAAACCATGGACATTTTTGTCACCCCTATCTGGAATATCTACCTGCTCCACCCCACCTTTTCTCTGGCAACCTCCTACCATTCTTCAGCCTCAGCTTCAGCCTCACTTCTTCAGGGCCGCCTCCCCTGGGCTCCAAGGCTAGAATCGGAGCCCTGCCTGTGTGCTCCCACAGCCCCTCTTAGGGCTTTATCACAACATTAATAATGTGATTTTCCTGTTATTCTCTCTGCCCCTCTCCCCCAACACATGCCCTGGGAGGAGGGTAGAAGCTGCCTTTCTTCTTCAAGAGTGCATCCCCAGAATCATCACGGTGCCTGGCATATAGCAGGTTCACAATACATTTGTAGGTTCAATTTTGTATTCCCCAAATCCTCATTCAATCCCTCCAAATGTGCCTTTATCTGGACAGAGGATTGTTGCAGATGTCGTTAGCTAAGATGAGGTCAAATTGGAGTTAGGGAGTAGGCCTTTCATTCAGTGTCACAAGTGTCTTTGTAAAGAAGAATGCCATGTGAAGAGAAAGACACATGCCCAGAGAGAAGACTAGTGTGAAGCGAATCAGGGAGCCGACAGCCCACAAGCGAAGAACAGGCCCTGAGCAGATCCCGCCCTCACAGCCCTCGGCAGGAGCCCATCCTGCTGACCCTTTGGTTCCGACTTCCGGCCTCCAGAACTGGGAGACAAAGAATCTGTGTTGTTTGAGCTGCCCAGTGTGTGGCACATTGTTTTGGCAGCCCTAGGAGATGAATGCAACCTGTTTCTTCACAGACCGAGTTTCCAACTCTCTTAAATGTATGCCTTTAAGTAAAGACTTTGCCTGCACACAAATACACCCTAAATGGCCCCGTATTCCACAAATAGACGGATCCACGAGAATGGCAGGCCCAGGTGGCTGTTAGTCATCCCAGCAAGCAGCCGATTTTAGCTTTGAACGACCCCCTCCTCACTGGGTATTCCAAGAATTCACCCAAATGGGCAGGGGTGGCCGCGTTCTCAGCAAGCCCCCACAGCAGGGGGGATGCGAGTTGATGGGCACGCAGGTGCTTGTTTTTCTCTCCCAGCCAGGAGAAGCAGCTGAGGAGGAACCAGGGGAGGTGGGCGTGGGGCAGAGCAAAGGGAAGAAGAGAAGTATGAGCAGGAATTTGGAGCCAGAGCCGTGTTCCCACCGGACCCCAGAGCCGCACCGCAGGGTGTCAGAGGAGGCTGTGCAGAGGCCAAGGTGTCAGGGGGGAGTTTCCCCCTTCTTTAGAAAAGCTCCCCCTCTCCATTTGATTGCAGCCTCTAATAAGCAATTCTTTCAAATTTCTTCTGACTTAAGAAGTTCAGAGTGTGTTGAGCTAAAGAAACACCAGGATCATAATTACGGTTATTATAGGGAGTTGTTGTGTGCCCATCACCACAGCATCTGGCTGTAATCACATGCTTAATGGAATGCAAGATGATCCACTGCTCGTAATGGGCACTTTCCAAGCCAGGCAGCCACCAAGTGCCCACCCTCCCCCTTGGGGGCCCAATGGAACAGATGTTTGTGGAAAGAGAAGATGCTTGTGTCGGTCTGAGGACCAGTGACCTTGGGGCCGTGCTCAGGGGGTTAGTTCCATCACCAGGTCCCGGAGCTTGTATGGTTCCAATGAGCCAGCAAGGTGGGAAGCCAGATTTCTCCGACTCAGGGAGGCAGGAAAGGGGTGCATGTGGTCCAGTCCATTGCTTACCTCTAATCATATTCTCATGGGTGGTGAACTGGAGAGGTGCTGCTGCCGGATCTGGGCCCATATTTGCTCTTGGTAACCCCAAGCTCCTGGTCCCATTCTTCAGCAAGTTGAATATTCCAACTCCTGGGAAAGGCAGAAGGAAAGTTCCTCCAGCCAAACAATTCCTCTGAAGCAAAATTGTCTTAGCTTGGGCTGCCATAACACACCACCATGGGCTGATGGGGCGGCTCAAACAACAGCGCTTACCTCTCAGTTCTGGAGGCTGGGAAGTCCAAAATCAAGGTGCCAGCAGATTTGTTTCTGGAGATGGGCTTTTTTTTTTTTTTTTGCAAGTGGCTGCCTTTACCTTCTCACTGTATCTTCACATGGTGGGGACAGGGGGTGTGGTGTCTCCTTCTCTCCCTGTAAAGATACCAGTCCCATCACCAGGGCTCCACCCTTGTGACCACATGTAAACTTAACTGTCTCCCAAATGCTATGAAATTAGGGGCTCTGGCCTCCACATAAAAATTTTAAGGGGATACAACTCTTCTGTTCCTAACTAAATAAACTTTCTCTTTCTACTTTCTTGTACCACCCATTTCTATCTTTATTCTCAGTTACAGGTGCCTGAGCAGGCCTATTCGCTACCGATGGGGCTTGGGAATCCTTCGGGCCTCTCACCCTGCTCAGCTTCCAGGCACCGTTCTTTCCCGGCACCCCATATTGACTACATCAGGTTCTGGGTTTTGACGACAGTGGAGTCTTAGCTCACGCCTGTGTTCACTTCCTTTCGATTAGTACTGTCAGAAACCTGGTTCCACTGTGCCCCACATTCTGGGCATCTTTGTTAACGCCCTCAAACATAAACCCTTACAGTCATCTCACCTCTCCCATGTCATCACGCTCAGCCTCCACGCTACTTCTCTTTTATTCTGGGTTTCAGCTGCTGTTTCCTTCTATGGGTCCAGTGCAAATAAACTTTCCCATCTCCTCAACTCATTCCATACCTAAAGATCTTCTGTCTGCCCTCAAAAGACTCTCAAACTCAACATGGCCAACAACGAACTTTTAATCTCCTCTTGTCCACTGGTTCACCCTGGAACCTGTGTCTGTGCCATGGACTAGTTCAGTTGGTAATACGATCGCCCATCCAAGGGACTTGACCTTTGTCATCCATCATTCTACTTATCGAGTCCTGCAGGGTTTCCTCTCTGAGTACTTCAGATATCAGGAAAGAAGGACATGAGCACTTCAAGTAAAATTCTTTCAATTAGAAGATCATCTCCCTAAAACTTAACCATATTTAGGGAGGTGATTTAATCACTATCTTAATGTCTATCTATACTTGAATGATTTAGCTTCCTATGCATATTGAAAAAACATAAACTACAAGAAACTAATTTAGGAATTAATATCCTCATTCATATTTCATGAAGTCGTTTTATTCAAACTTCTCATGTGCTGTTTTCCATCAGGGCCTTTCTCATCAGTAGAATTAAGGTAGTTTTCTAGAGCAAGTCGTGGTCGATTCTGTGGTGTCTGAGACACAGCATTTTTGGAATCCAGATGTGGTTCTGACTTGGGAAATGTTTGCTGAAGTCACAAGAATCCATGAAACAGCTGTTTTTTTTTCAACTGTGTATTGTACTCCTCACTATGTAATCACTTAATACATTCATTTCGATGTAGATGTTCAAAGGCTTTTTATGACACTATCCAACATTTGTAATTTTGGAAGTCATAATCCTGGGAAAAATTACTGTAGCTCTATTAGTCGACTTTGCCTTATTTTTCTTTTTAACTGAATCAGTCAGGAGACCTCTCTAACACTCCAAACTAGCATTTTGTCAAGCCATCTTAGGAGAATGTGCGTTCTCCAAGCATAGCGTGGCCACATGCCCAGTTGGCTGGGGCAGTCCTGGTTTAACATGTTGTCTCTGTGTAGCTATCAATAGAACCATTTCAAAACGTGTTTCAGTTTAGATCATTAACCATATCATCAAATACCAGTTTGCTGTTCTAATGAAAAAGTAATTAAGAGAGCCTCCTTAATAAGGATTCATAAGAATTTAAATATAAGGATTCATGTATAAGGTCACACTATCTTACCTGAGAAATTATGTGGGGCTGGGAAGCCCTTCATCTTACATTTTAGCGTAAGTGGTTCTTCTCATTAAATCTCAGAGTAGCTTCCCAAGTGGCTTCTCTGCTTCCAGGGTGTCCCCCTCAGTTCAGCTTCCGCCGTCCTGCCTGTCCCCTGATCGCAGCCTGCAATAGTTCCCCCTCGTCTACAGGGTTATCTCCATCTCCTAGTGTGGCTTACAATGCCCTCTTCTTCTGAATCCCCTTTGCTCCCTGAAACTCATTTCCTGCCATTCACGATGCCAAAGTCTGAATCAAAGCCTCCCAGGTATGCCTTCATCTCAACCCCTAATGCCTATGAATATTATCATCTTCTGCTGTTGCTCTGCAACCTCTTGAGATGGGGAGGTTAACCTAAAATTGTGTGGGTGGGCCTGATGCAATATGACAGTCCTAATGAGAGGAGGGCAAGAGGGTCCATGAGAATGCAGGAAATGGGATGTGGGTGGGAAAAGGCCCGATGATGACAGATGCACAGACTGAAGCCATTTGCTTTGAAGATGAAGGAAGACGCCACAAGCCAAGAGACAAAGAGCAACAGCAGACGATGAAAAGGGCAAGGAGCCTCCAGAAGGAACCGGCCTCGCCGACATCTTGACTTGAGCCCGTTGAATCTCAGTAGAGATGTCTGACCTCCAGAGCTGTAAAGAGAATAAATTTGTGTTGCTTCAGCCACTATGTTTGTGGCAATGTGTTAGAGGACATAGTGCCCCCTACTCAGGCCTCATGTTCCAGGAACAGCAGTCTGTTGGACGTTCACCACCCACATTACACTCTTTGCTGCATTGCTCTTTCACTGCCATCCCTGCTGCCTGGAATGTCCTTTCCTTCCCTCCCTCCTCCCTTCCTTGCTCNGCTGTAAAGAGAATAAATTTGTGTTGCTTCAGCCACTATGTTTGTGGCAATGTGTTAGAGGACATAGTGCCCCCTACTCATGCCTCATGTTCCAGGAACAGCAGTCTGTTGGACGTTCACCACCCACATTACACTCTTTGCTGCATTGCTCTTTCACTGCCATCCCTGCTGCCTGGAATGTCCTTTCCTTCCCTCCCTCCTCCCTTCCTTGCTCCAGCCCCTGTTTGCTGGGTCCAATTCTGTTTAACCCCGTGACTCAGCTTGGGTGTTCCCACTACAGGAAAGAGTTCCCTGACCTTCACACTTATACTCACCCAGGCAGGATCAGTCCCCTTCCTTCGACTCCCATGATTCCATTCACATTTCTCTAGCATTTCTTTGACCATAGTTTACTAAAATTGTCTATGGAATTGTCACCCGCAATACTCCAGGAATGGACACTGTGAAGGAACCCTGATTTATTATTTTCTATCTCCATATTTAACAGATGCTCAAAAATTATTTGTGGAATAATCAAAGAAAATGAATTTGAATGGCTTAACAAATATTTCTTTTTTTAAAGAATTTATTTCTTTATCTTTAGAGGGGAAGGGAAGGAGAGGAAAGAATATCAATGTATGGTTGCCTCTCGTGAGTCCCCTGCTGGGAACTGGCCTGCAACCCAGGCATGTGCCCTGACTGGGAATCGAACCGCAATCGTGTGGTTCGCAGGCCCGCGCTCAATCCACTGAGCTACACCAGCCAGGGCTGCTTAACAAATATTTCTTAATTAAGAAATATTGGGTATTCCTTGCCATCTTCCAAATAATTTGAGGAAGAACCATCTATACTTAATATTCTATTACATATTGTCCTGCAAAAAATTGTGATTTGCTCCCAATCAGAGAAGTCCCAGAAATCATCGTGGGAGAGTCCCAGGTCTCCCTCATCCCCCGCAGAGAGGGTTTTCTGGAATCCTGGCCCAGCAATAGATATGTAGTACATCAGAGGAGGCTTTCCCCTCAGATGAGCTTGCACACCAGCATCCGGGACCCTGGGCTCTACGCTCTGTTGGGCAATGGAGCCTAAGTTCAGATTTGTATGTGCCATCAATGTCTCCTCCCCCACTTTAGCCCAACTGGACTGTGCTTGTCCTCAGACATGCCTTCCTTTCTAGACACCTTTGTCTACTCCTTTTCTCCTCCCAGAACGCTGTTCTCTCTCCCTCTTTGTGTGTTCATATTTCAATCTACTTATCCACTGAAGTTACAGCTTCTGAAACTATCCCAGCTCCTGGTTGTCCATTTCATAGTTCGGATGAATGGAAATGAATGTCAACCCGATCCATCAGTACCAAATAAGTAGCCGAAATTCAAGTTCCTCCAAGAGGGAGCCAACATTTTTCTATAAAGGAGAGCACATTTTCAAGGGAAAGCAAGCCTATCTTTCTAAAGGTGGTAAAATCTACCATATAGGAATCTGAGCATTCTCTTGTGTGTATTCTGTGGCCCATTATGGTAATTTCGTCTCCTCTTTACCTCTTTGCAACTGGGTGATTATACTGCAGATCCCTGGGTGCTGGAATTTGCATTGCAGTATGAGGCTTCATCTGATGTTTGGAAATTATGGGCCCAGGGCTGAAGCTCTGATGTGAGTTGCTTCCACACTAGTCAGAAGGAGTTACATATATATGAGTGTAGCTCTGGGAATACAGAGCCTTTTTTCACAATCACAATTTGATATTTAAAAATAAAATCTCAGTCATAGAAAAATAAGAGGAGCAGCTCCCCCCAGAGGAAGAGGAGAACTGAAATGAAGTTCTCTCATAAAAGTTTCATATAATGCAGCCGCATACATATCACACACTAGGGAGAAATGCCATAAAATTTCTATTCAGGAAGAGGCAATGTTCCCTCGATCTCCTTCCTGTTCAACAAAGATTTGTTCTGAAGTTTGAAGTCCCCACAGGTGAGTGCTTACAGGCATCGTGGCATTTCAGAGGAAAGACATTGCCATCCCTGAGCTGCGAAGATGGGAAAAGAGAAATGAGCACCATCCAGGGAAATCAAAAGTTGTTGGTACCAGAGGACAAGGATTTTCAAACAGAGAAGTTCTTCCTAACTCAGGTTTTGTGAGAATACGTAGGTTCCTCTGATCCTGAATTCAGGAGGGGGCTTGGTGTGTCGAAGTTGGCAGTTTCCTGGAGGTAAGAAGACCTGGGTTCTAGTCTCATTTCACCTCCTAGTTACCTAGTCATCTTCTATCGAGGCCTTGTTTCTTCAACTCTTTATCCTGGAGGTTGAACAAGGATATCGTTAAGGTTCATCCTATGTTTAATGTTTTAGTTCTATTACCCAGTACTCACTGGTGTGTGAGGACTGTTTTTGTCAGGACGAGAGGCCAAAGCTGGCCAAAAACCAAGGCCAAAGCTGTGTCTGGAAAACATTATTCCAGTACCGACCAACGTAACAGAGCTGGTAAGACACCAAATCCAGAGCTGGGTAGTTGGCCCATCACAGTTTTGGTGGTCTGAGCAAAAAGCATTTTATTCTTCCCTCAAAATCTTCCATATAATTGATTTCTCTGTAGAAGGGGTATGTGCGTGTGCGTATGTGTGTATGTGTGTGTGTGTGTGTGTGTGTGTGTGTGTGAGAGAGAGAGAGAGAGAGAGAGAGACAGAGAGAGACTACTCGAAGAAGGACAGCATTGAAATTTATAGACTTGACAAAAACAAGGGCAGGGAGGTAAAAATGAGGCAATCTTGAGCTAGTATCTGTTAGCAAAAAAATAGGAACAGGAAAGTATCCATAATGGTAAGTAACATTCAGATAATGCTGTGTTCTCTGCAGTTCAGCTACGGGTTTGTTTTCAAATAAAATTCATATAAACAATTTCAGGTCCTAGGAAACTCACTAAATGAAGTTATTCGTTTGCTTTAAACTGATCTATAATAAAATTCTTCTAATTTTCAACTAAAGGATACTTATTTAAAAAAAAATACTCAGTATAATAAATGATGATTCAAATACCAAGGCTGCTTTGCTATAACAAAATTACTCGGGTTGTCCTAAACTTATTATAAAATTTGACCCATATGGAATTTTACATAAAACACAACTGACAAGAACAATCTACAATGGTACTCTTAATCTTTTTCTCGTCATTTGAGAAGCAGAAGGCGAAGAGTTCAAGCTCGGAGTCAGGCAACCCTGGGCTCGCATCCTGGCAGTGCTATTTCTTTGTGACCTCGGGTGGGTTTTGTAATCTGTCCAAACTCAGGTTCCTCACCTGTTAAATGCAGATAGTATCTTAGGGGATGGTTGTAAAAATTAGAGATGATGAATTAAACACCCAGTGAAGAGCTCTTGATAGGTCGTTATGAACATGTAAGCTAAATTTTTACAGCCCAGGATAAGCAATAGACTGCATGTGAAAAAAATAGGGCCTATGAGCCTTAAAGTGTCTTAACAGAAAAATATTTGTTTATGGAGTGCCTACTATGTGCCAGAGACTGTGCTAAGTTTTAATGATGTGGAGAGAATTAGCCATGTTCTGTGGTCTTAGGGAGTGCGGAGCTGAAAAGAACAGACAGGCTTCCTTGTGTTATGGTTACAGGGATAATTGGGCTGGTAGATATTAACATATTTCAGACCTCTAATGGAACCGAGATGATGCAAGCGCCTTCTTGCCTGCTCTAGTCTGTGGTTTGGCTGAGGGAGATGGATCAGACATTGCCAATCAAGAGAGGGCATTTTCCTCTCCTTCTTTCCATTCCTCTCCTGTTTCCTTCTCTCCCTCCCTCCCTGCTTCTTTCCCTCTCCCCTTCCCTTTCTTCCTCTGCTTCTTCCTCACAAAACCATCTGCTACCTTCTGACAATCTTTTCTTACCACCTCCTCACCAATGTCTGCTTTTCATTTCTTTTTACCACAATCTGGTGGTCTAAGTGAGGAATGACTCTTCTTTGGATCGATTGTCCCAAACTGCGAAGAATAACGCCCAGCCTCTCAATTTCTTTAATCGATCTCAAAAGCATGTTTACAATAGCTTTTCCAAGAGCCACCCATCCATCTGCTGAAGGTATGCACAGCTTTAGAGTCAAGACTCCCTTGTGTGCTGCAAAGGGGGAGGAGGCTTCCTGCCACACACGGAGGGGCCTGGGGTGCTTGCTGAGTTTATCGCTAGCCTGCTCTAGGGGGCTGTTGGCTGGTCAAACTGTTTCTTAATGTTCAAGAAACCTCTAAGACCATCTGGACTATACTAGGGGCAACACTAGTTATTTATTCTTCCCAAACTACCTACACTTTCAAATAAAGTGGCCAGTTTTATTCTTACTAATTAAGTCATATCTCCTCTAGAAAACAGAGGCAAAAGAATCTTTAATAGTTCCTTGATCTCTTCTTGCACTGTTTGACTTGAAACATGATAGTTTTTATATGGCATATTTATACAAAGTAGTTTAAAATTAAAAATGATATTATGTTAATATCAACTGTATGATGACTACCTGATTTTGAGCCATTAGAACATTCTATGTACATCATTGTCATTTTATACACGTAATTTTCATTTCAAATTATAACCATGCAAGATAGGTAGTATTGTTAGTATTCCTCAAATGAAGAAAAGCTGATCGTTAGAAAAGCTAGGTATCTTTACCATAATCACACACCTGGTCAACAGCAGAGCCGAGATTTCAGCACAAATGTGTGTATTAACACTCTCACATGTATATATGTGTCATGTAAGTTAGATGCTGAATCATCCTTATGTCTATTTTACTTTTAAGAGTAGTTGTTATGAAAATATAGCCTTTTTCACATAAAAAGCTGACTTTGGGGAGAGATGATGATGACAGATGTCAACAAATGTTTAGAATAAGAAAGAAGGTTTTATTTGTCACAAGAGGTAAACACTAGGCATTTATTTAATAACAATGTAATAAAGTTATATGAGGGTGATGGGAGAGGGAAAATGTCTGGGGGCTGAGGAGTTGTGAGTGCAAGAGGCCTAATTCTTCTCTGGCCCTAGTAGAAAGCCAATAGAAATAAAATGGAAATATTTTTTAAAAAGCTAAACCTGGGTTAAAAAATAAAGATAAATATCCGAAGATACAGTGGAAAGAACTGAAACTAGTCTCTTGTGCAACAGGACTTGATGGATAGACTAGAGAGAGCCTCATAAGATGCATGACTTTGAAAATTAAATTTGAGTGTAACCCTGATGCAAAATAAAATACAACAGATGCGTGGACATTGTAGATAACAGAAAGCACAGATTAGTATAGAGATAACAAAGATTACCTATTAATAATTTTGCCACCTCAATATAGTTATAATTAACATTTTAGTGTGTTTTCCTCCAATGAATATTTTTTGTTATAAACTAAATATATTTATATGTTTATATACGTATTAAAAAGATTCTGTTGAAAATACCTAATGTCATAGATATTCTCTTATGTGATTAAAACCTTGCCCTAATTTTTTGTATACTATTCGGTAGTATGGATATTATATAATTATTCATTTTTCTATGGATGGGCATTTAACTTCTAAAATATGTTATTTCACTGAGTCACTACAATAGCATTATCAGTTACTCTCATTATAAACCTCTTTTAAAAAGGAAACTTGAGGGAAGTTTAGGGGGATAATGATGGGGAGAAGGGGCAGGGACTAGTCAAAGAATATGTATGAGTGACCCACAGACATGGGAAATTGTGTGGGGATGGACTGTGGGAGTGGGGGGGGTGGGCTGAGTGGAGGAGAGAAAAGACGGGAGAATTTGGACAACTGTAATAAAATAACAATAAAAATGATTTAAAAGGAACCTTGAAAAGTTTACATGATGTGCTATTATAAGCTGAGTCACAGTCCCCCAAATTGATATGCTGAAGTCCTAACCCCCAGTACCACAAAATGGGACTGCATTTGGGGAGAGGGTCTTAATGAGGTAATTAAGTTAAAAGGAGATATTAGGGGGCGCCCTAGTTCAGTGCCACCAGTGTCTTTAAAAGAAAAGGAGATTAAGACAGGGTTACAGAGTGAAGAGCGTGCGAAGACACAGGGAGAAGAATGTTTACCTACAAGGCCTGGGAAGAAACCAGCCCTCCTGACACCTTGATCTTGGACTTGTAGCCTCCAGAACTGGGAGAAATCAATTTCTGTTGGTTAAGCCACCCAGTCTGTGGGAATTTATGTTGGCAGCCTTAGCAGACTAATGCGTATGCTTGTGGTCATGTCACCAGTGAAGGCTAAATTTTGGGACAAAATACAAATCTTTCAAATTCAGGTTTCAGGTCCAAGCTCTTTCCCCAATGCTCTGCTGCGTTAATGTGTGCACACATGAACATGTGCACGTCTTATTGTACATGACTCAATACTCTCATCTTCCTTTGCTTTTATTTCTATTCTATTCTTTATCTCTTCTTATAATGTTTCCATATTCTCTTTACCCTTTCCCCTTCTGCTATTTTTTCCATAGTCATGCCTGGGTAGTTTTTCTCATCCTAAACATCTGTTTTGGAATATGCAAAAATCTGCTTTTTATACTCTGACGTGTAGGTCTAAATCCACCTTATGTTCTGTATCCTCAATTTGTTTCTCAAGGCACATCTGGTTAAGAACATGATGTCACCTGGGGCTCTTGGTTGCTAATTGAGATTGATAAAGGAACAAACTTCACAGTGTAATGTAATTTCTGATATGAACTGAGATTTGATATGATCAAAGAAAAACAAAGAAGGTAGTTACTAGCCTGGGATGTTCTTGCTTTGTAATTATTGTAGTTTTAGCTAGCTTCTCCTTGTCACACTCTCAGGGAGTTGCCTCTTCCTTCCCCCAAACCACACCTTCTTCTCCAGGATCCTATGATCAACAAAAAGTAACTAACACTCTGTTTGGAGCAGTCCTTGTCTTTATTTAAGCAGGTGCTCAGTAATTATAGACATACTTGGCATTTAAAGAGTGTATTTCTTTTTAAATCCTTAAAACACATGTTCACATTTATGTTTCAAATGCAGAAACAAATTCCAAAGAAAAGAATGAAATTTCAAAAGTTCACTAGTTCTGGTAAATAGAAATGGGACAGGTGGTTTTACCCCCCTGAAATCAGTATTTTATTCTGAAGGGGATGGAAGTCACTCTGGCATAGAACCCATTTAGAAAGGATGAGGGCTTTGAACTCTTCTTTCCTGAAGTACAGATGTGAGTTATGTGTATTTTCTGGGGAGTCATAGCAATTGGGAGATGTGTTGACATCCAGAGATTAGTTATATCATGCATCTAATTTTCACGCTCATGAACTTAAAATATCTTGAGAAAGACAATGAGAGTTGACAATACGGGTTGTTAGACATTAAATTTTTTTGTTATTTTTTATGTTCTAGCATCTATTTTCTTGAAATTATACAAAAAATTGATAGCATCTCGTATTTCTTTAATGGTTCTGCTGAAAAGCAGAGAAATGGATTTAAGTGACTTTTAAAGACTCTTTTGAGCCCCAATGAGTCTGAACTTGCCACCTCTTCTGCAGGCCACCAGATAGTGGTAATCATTAACCACAGACAGTTCCATAGCCCATGAAAATAATAATTAATAAGGGGCATATTCAAAGTGCTTATGGGATCTCTTCACCTTCTTCTCCTTAGATGCCTTTCATGTGTTAGGATTAAGTTGGGGGTTGCCTGCAACATCTGGAGGATGAATTTGTAAAAGGACTAATTAAAGAGGATGTCATTTTTCTCTCCCCTTTTTAGTTGTACAGTTTCTAATGAAGCCTATGAAGATTCATTGCTGTGTTCTACAGAGCTGTGATTGCAGAAACTTAAACCTCATTAATCTGGAACCAGAGTTAAAGCCACCACCTAATTAAAAGAGTGCCAATTCACCCTGGCTGGTATAGCTCAGTACATTGAGCATGGGCCTGTGAACCACGTGGTTGTGGTTCGATTCCCAGTCAGGGCACATGCCTGGGTTGCAGGCCAGTTCCCAGCAGGGGACTCACGAGAGGCAACCATACATTGATACTCCTCTCCTTCTCTCCTTCCCTTCCCCTCTAAAAGATAAATAAATAAAATCTTTAAAAAAAAGAGTGCCAATCCTTCTTTTAACCATGTAGATGAAATGCAACCCTAGTAGAGTTTTTCTCAGAACCCAACTGGGTGCTCAGGAAAAGAAATATGAGGAACCCAAAATGTGCCTGGGAGTAAAAGTAATGAGCATATTTTGATGTGTTTCAATTTAGTTAAAAAGTTTTACTCCATAAGTGTGAAAGTAAACTTTGACCTGGAAAATATGTCTGGATTGTAATAGGGCTGATTTTTTTCTGAAGAAGCTATATGTTTTAAAATTTTTCATTTTATGAAGATACAGAGAATTGAAACTTGCATTGTAGTAAAATTTGGGCAACTGTATGATTAAACTGTTTTTTTTTCCATCTGGGGGCATGTGAATAACAACAGTCCCAGAATCACTTAATGGAACCTTTGTTTGTTCAGACATTTATGCAAAATTTCTGTTGTGATTGAATTTCTTGGTAATGGATTATTCATGTTATTTTAATTTTACTTTCACATTTAGGTTATAAGAACAATTACATGCTTATAGAAGTACTATTTGTGAAATTTAAAGCCAACATGTTTCTCTTTCCTAACATCTTTTTAGAAAGCACAAAGTCTTTTTTTGCCATTTTTAAATTTTAATTGTTGTTCAAGTACAGTTTTCTCCCTTTTATCCCCATCCCAGCCCACACCTCCAGCCCTTCCCACCTCCCTCCCATTTTCACCCACCTCCTTCTTTTTGTCCATGTGTCCTTTATACTTGTTCCTGTAAACCCTTCCCTTTTCCCCTGAAATTCCCTCCCCTCTCCCCTCCAGTCCCTGTCAGCCTGTTCTCCATTTCAGTGTCTTTGGTTGTATTTTGCTTGTTTGTTCATTTTGTTGATTAGGTTCCTGTTAAAGCGCAAAGTCTTAATATTTTTATATTCAGTCTCCTAGTTCTTTTGTTTGCTCTCATATTAGTTCATATGACCTCAAGTCTGTACTTTGTATGTAAAAGGTAATTCAACGTCCTTAGACATTCTCTTTGTCCTCAACTTCATGCTAGTGTACCTGGGAAGATAGAGATATCTTTGAAGCTCTCTAGTGCTTACCAATTGGCCAAAATTATTTCATTCTGTATGTTTCTAGTTTAAATATACTATGTTTTCAATGGGCAAAAAGGTATTGGTAATACTCCAGGTTCTATATTTTCCTTTACGGCTGGTCCAATTCAGAGAATGGAATCCTCTCAAGTCATTAGCGAAGAGGAAGAGCCTCCAGTTGCTTACAGAGAGTTACTGAAACCTTGGGGTAATATACCACCTTTTGGTCCCTTGATTATGTTCTTTTAAACCCTTGCATTTCGTGTGTGTTAGGTCTCACCCCTCCCGTAACACTTGAGCTTTTGAGGTCAGAGCTCTGTCTCATTTTTTTTGTATTCCTTTATCTGGGTTTCTAATAGTTGTTCCACAAGTACTTTAAGGGAGACACACTGTTCATGCTTGATGGCAGTCACCATTGCAAAGAGTTGTGTATTAAAGCCAGTGTCCTTGGATCCTCTTGGCAACAGTTTTCCCCAAAGCAGTTCCTAACTCCAGTGAGCTACTCTCTTTGGCAAGGTGATTCAGTCACTTTCAAACAATTCACTTTTGGTTTTCTTAATCCAAGTAGAACTCTATATCGGCCTTATTTTTATCATGTTTATAATTCTTCTCAAACCTTTGTATCCCAAACTTCTCTGTCTTCTCAAGTGTCCGAACCTTGAACGTTCAGAGGGATTGCTCATCATTTGCCCCAAGAATTGCTGGGTGTTGTGTGCTCATTGTCTGGAGCTCCTGACCACGAGGAAGCCGCGTGTTTGTTTTGTATGCATGGCTGCCCAGACCTACACGATTAGTACATTCATTCCCGGCTGTGTACATGTTGGGGGTTGGTGGGAATTTGGGGGCCATATCAGTCTTCATGTGTAAGTCAGAGAAATCATTTCTCAATTTAGTCTAACCAAAAGGGGGAAATTATTGAACCACCATGCAGGATCAAGGTGGTCCTCCATGGTCCATTATGGGAGCACTCAGGAGTCAGATTAGCTAAGCCATTTAGATGATCTCCTTTGGGGTGTGAATCAGGGCTGTCTGGCCTAGAATCATAGTTCAGCGAGCACCAGGTTCCTCCTGTCCACTCCTTCCTGCATTTCTTTTCTCCACGTCCTCCTCTAGGTTAATTCTCTCCTACTCCACACAGGCTTTCTAAATGCTGTAAAAACACTGCTTATATCTTTCAGGTTTATATCTTTCAGGTTTATATCTTTCCAGTTCTACAAATTAAAGGGCACTGCCCTGTGTTTTTTTTAGGTTAAAACCTGGGGAGAACTCTAATGGCTAACCTTGATTTATTTGTTCATTGGTGGACCTGTCTAGAGTCAAAGACATGGGGTCACTATGATAGGTCCTGCCTTGGTCATGTGTCCACCTCTGTGGCCAGGAGGTAGGGCAGCACTGTCATAGGCAGACCCCACTGAAACCAAAATGTGGGAATAAAGAGCAGTTCTTCCCCCAGAAGGATGAATGTTGACAGTTATGTTAGATTTATATGTTGAAGTCCCTAACCCCCAATGTGACTATTTGGAGATAGGCTCTTAGGGTGGTAATTGAGGTTAAATGAGCATAAAGTGGAGCCCTAGTTCAATGTGACTGGTGTCCTGAGAAGAGAGAGGAACACCAGCATGTGTGCACACAGAGAATAGGCTGTGTGAAGACACAGCCGTAAAGTGGTCATGTGCAAGTCAAGCAGAGAGCCCTCGGAAGAAATCAAACTTGCTAAAACCTGATCTGGGACTCCAAAAGTGTGAAGGAGCATATTTCTGTTGCATAATTTATTTTATCCATCTATGGTATTTTGTTATGGCCACCTAGTAGACTAGTACACTGTCCTAGGTGTCACTAGGTGGTACCTGTCATACCCAGCTCCATCTTGCTTTCTTTACAAATTCTGAAACTGTCTTACAAATTCTGCAACTGTGTTTACAAGAGGAAGTTCTGGGTTCAGGAAGGTAGCAAGCTAGCTATATAGAGAAATGCTCACAGATTGGACAGGGACAGTCACCTGAAGCCAAGGCCAGCCCATTCATACCCCAAGCTGGCAGGGAATCCAGTGTGTGTGAGTGCACGTGTGTGCTATGATGGGGGTGGGTAGTGTGTGCAATGGTTCTTAGCTAAGCCATTTAGATGATCTCCTCTAGGGTGTGGATCAGGGAATACCTAGTTCATTCCTAGTGAAAAGAGAGCAGTGACGACTCTTCTGAAGAGGCCAAATCTCCATGAGACACAGAGATGGAGAGTAACAAATTCCTAATGTGACCTCAGATTCTGACAGCTTTCCATCGGGTGACCAACTTTCCCCAGTGTTTCTGGGCTTTTCTGGGTTTGGCTCTAAAATTCTTGTGCCCTGATTGCTTTTCTAGTTACTTACTGTGGCTAACTCTGTCTCTGTTCTTTTAATGCTAAGATTAGTCTAATTGTGTCTACATCTGTTATAATTTTTTTCTGATTCTATTATCCTGGGAGATTGATTATATTGCAAATTATTTTTGTTTTTTAACAAAATAGTGCTCTCTATGAGTGAACTCCAGAATTAGCTCTGGAGAAAAGAGGAGAGAGAGACAAGGAGGGAGAGAGATTATGAATTTGAATGTGTGGCCTTGTGTAGTGAGGGGGTGGGGTTGTGGTGGCGGGGAGGTCAGTGAGGGAGCTGGAACTGGTGATATAGAGGGAGATGTGATTAGAGAGAATACGTTTAAAATGAAATTACAGGCCAAAATGAGATCTGAATAACATTCCCCATGCCAAAGTGTCAGTGCCTGTGGGTGAACGTGGAGGCTGGTTTTCGGAAGCAGCGCAGTGGTGGGTTTTGCAGAACACCCCTGGGTCTCTCCTTCCCCTGGGAGCACACTCGCCAATGATTCAAAGAAAAATTCAGGTCAAATGACATCATCTGTTACATAGGTCCAAGTCTTTCTTTGTAGCTTTCTTCTATCATCCTGTTTCTGTTTTACTAAACTTTTCATCTTTAAAAGATGTCTATTTTTATTCCACTTATTTTTTAAAAATGGTATTTTACTTCTTAACACTCTTTAGTCTAGCTTCTACCTTCATCACGCCTCTGAAATCATCGTGTCAATCTCTACAATGACCTCCTAAGTACTCGTATTTATGGTTCCTTCTCCAACTGGTCTTCCCTATTCTTTCAAAGACTTGACATTGCTATTTCTACATTTTTGAAACTTGCTCCTCCTTTGGTTTCTAGGATACCACTTTCCTGTGGGTCATTCTTGGTGCACCTTGGCTGACTCCTTTTCCTCTGTGTCCTGTGAATGTTGGCATTGTTAAAGGGTCTTCCTCATCTTTTTCTCTGGACATTCTTTAGATTCTATTTGGATGAACTCATCTTTGCTCCTACAACATCATCATTTCCAAGTACTTACCTCTAGGGCATTTCTTGCTCCTGCTCTTCAGACCTGCTTTCTTGGTGACTATTGAACAACTCCATCCTCATAGTCGCTAAACCCCTGAAACACAGTAGCACTGAAATCAAGTTCTTGCTTGTTGCCTCTACCTCTTCCTTCTTTACTTTTTACCTGGTTCTCCATGGTAACATTGTCCAACAATCAGCTGGGACAGTTGCTATTGTTTCCCAGTATCGATTCTCCCTTCTTTCCAGAGTTTTCTCCAACTCTGGAAAAAATTCTATATTTCTAGCTGGACCAATTGCCACTCAGAAAAAAGGCTACTTTCCCAATCTCTCTGTGGCTGAGTTTTGGCCAAAGGAATGCTAATGGTTGTATCATGTGGCAACTTTTGAAAGCTTTTTAAAATGTTGCTAGGATCCTTCCTTCGCCCTTGTTTTCTTTGTTCCTCCCCCCACCCTGCTGCCTGGAATGTGAACACGATGACAGGAGCTTGAGTGGCCACACTGGACCACAAGACTGGGGCTCCACCTTAGGAATGCTGACACATGCGGCGAGGAGCCGGGCTCTGTGGGGGCTTCGAGGAGCAGAGCCATTCTAATCCTACGCTGCCGACTTCTGGACTTACACACAAGTGATGATAAGCTTTCATATTGTGTAGCCTTTCCTATATTTTGTTTTTATTCCTCACAGCCAAACCTAACCCTAGCTGATAATATTAGCCAAACCAAAATCCGAGAGTAATGCTAGACAATTCGCTCTCTTCCAAGAACCACAATCAATCAGTCATCATGATCTATTAAGTCCTACTGCTCTGGTACCTTTCTCTATTCTTTTAAGACTTTATTTGCTCCATCTTAAACTTCAGTTTCATTCTTTCTCAATATACGCTCCACGCTGCCACCAGAATGACCTTTCTGAAATGAATTAAATCACTGCTTAATCTCCTGCAATCATCCCATACTTTCTACAATTCTTAGTATGGAAAACCCTGCATGACCCGTACCTCTTAATTTACCTCCTGTCACTCTGTCATGTTCATGACTCTCCAAGCTCTTTATCGTTCTGGGCCGTGCCACCCTGTGTTATGTCTCTGTGGCTGTGCCTGTGCCCCCCTACAGTTTGGCGCAACCTGTCCTTTTTCTCCCTCAACAGGCATCCAGAACCTTTTATGCAAAACTCCTAGTTCCTGAAGAAAGAGGGAGACCGATAATGTCTCCCTTTGTGGCGGGAATGAACCTTACGTGTATACATCTCTGCTGTAGTTTTTATTCTCTTCTTGAATTACTTGCTTATATGTCTCTCTCTTTTAGACTCTGTGTTTTTTTTTTTTGATGATAGGAACCGCGCCTTTTCTCATTTAATCATTAGGGTCTAACCTAGTGTCTGGCACATGGTGAGTGTACAGCAGCTGAATTGCCTCTCTGCCCCCACCTTTGCATCCCACCTATATTAGTTTCTGATCATTGCCCTAAAAACTTAGCACAAGTTTAGTGGCTTCAGAAAAAACAAATTTATCTTTCAGTTCTGGAGATGAGAAGTCTAACATGTGTTGGCAGTTTGCATTCCTTCCAGAAGCTCCGGGAGTGAATCTATTTCCTTGCCTTTTCCAGTTTCTAGAGGTTGCCTGCATTTCTGGGCGTATGACGGCCTCCCATCTTCAAAGCCAGCAAGGACGGTTAAGCCTTTCACATTGCATCACCCTCACTCTGACTCTCCTGTCTCCTCTTTCATTTACGACGACCCTGTGGTCATCTTCGGCCCACCTGGAAAATCCAGGATCATCTTTCCTTCTCTCCCCATTTGATCAGTAACCCGAATTCCATCTGCAACCTTAATTCCCCTTTGCCCTGTGACATCACATATTCAGAGGTTTCAGGGATTCAGAGATGGACATTATTCTGCCTACCACACCATGTTAGGTCTAGTCTTATTACTGTACCTTAGAACAATCCATTAAAAACATACATTACGTAACATCACAACTCTGCTTGAGACTTGCCAATAACTTCTGATTTCAGGTAGGGTAAAAGTCCTCGTAGTAATATTTCTGTGTCTTACGTGGTCTGAGCCTCTTCTTGTTCCTGATATCTGGTGTGCTGTGTGCCAGCCAATCCCCCATTAGCTGCAGAAATTCAATGCCAACTTACCCGTGTAATTCTTGACAAACTTATACAAAATAGCAACTCTCATCCCTCTGACAATTCTTATCACCTTATTCTATTTTATTTTTCCAATAGTTTTCACCTTTCTATGACCTGCTGTAAGTGTACTGTTGTTGTTTTAAATTTTGTCATCCATGTCAACTAGGATGAGAGTAGGATTTTTTGTCATTGTTGTTCACTATTGTATCTCTGGTTCCTAGAAGAGTAGCGGGCACATAGACAATTTCCAGAAAACATTTAGTGAGTCAACTAAATGGATGGGTGAATGGAGGCATGAAGTACTAGGAAGAAAAATGGAAGGCCACTGGTAAATCAAGTGCCTGGATTTAGCTCAGATCTATTTTTTTTAATAAAAGGAATGATCTCATCTTTATCGTTAAATGAAGAAGCCCATATCAACCTCTAAGGAGAGTTTGCAGTAGGTCAACATGACTAATTTTTCAAAGATTTTAAAAATATGTCAAGAGAGGGGAGGTTGCCCAGGACTTCGCAGAGCCCCTGGTAGATGTCATGCTGACTGGAGCCCCCGGGAGCCCCGAGACCTCAGAGTCAAGACCAAGAGAAGAGCACGTCGTTAGACAGACGTATTTTAAAATAAAAAAAGAAATTCTCATTTTGAAAAGTGAAAGTGCTCCCTGATTGGCTTTCACTCACCTGTTTTCTTTCCTTTTCCCGGAGGTGTTGAAAACAGCTAACTCCCCTGTGTATGTATGTATCTCTTCCCGACAGCAATCCCATGTGAGGCCAGGGCTTCAGGGGGGAAAGTTACAGAGCGCAACCCACACAGACACACACCCACACACACTGGTATATTCAGAAAATCTGAAATCTCTGAGGACAGTCGAATTCTGCAAGTGTAGTCCTAACGGCGATTCACGGACAGCAGCCCGCATTTTACCCCGAGTGTTGCAGCAACGGCGGGCAGCGCAGCGAAGAGGCCCGGTGCAGAGCGGCCCCGCGCTTCTCTGCGCCCTGCGCCGTTTCCTGCGTCACGATCTCCTTCCTACTGCCATCCCATTCCAGACATTTTGCCTCAGCTGTAAGATTCTTTATATAATGTTGAAAATGAGAGAAAAAAAACCCCAAAGAACCTGAACTAAAAAAGGTGTAAAGTTTTTTTTTTTTAGGAGGGCCGGGGGTTCTGCATTTTTATCCGTAAAGCAGACAAAGAAGAAGCTGGTAAACATGAGTGTCTTTTAATGTCGATCTGGCATCTCGTTTTCAGGTCCATTAATTTTATAGGTAACAGTCAGAGTGACGCATATGCTCACCTTCTGGACTGTGGTTGTGGCTTCACGGCACGTGCATGTGTCGAAACACCAGCACTGCACTGTAAGCATGTGCAATTGGTTTTTTCCAGTTACGCCTCAATAAAGATATTTTAAAAATTTAAAAAATGCACACACACCAGCATGTATACACACACACACACAGAGTTTTACCTTGTAAAGCTCAGCTGTCCAGTAAATTATGGCACCTATTTAAGTTAATTAAAATGAAGGAAAATTAGAAGTTCAATATTTTAGTTGTGCTAGCTCCATTGATGGCATTTTGCAATATGAACTGTATTGGCTTAGACCTAGACTAGAATATAATGTATATTTTATTTAAAATAATCTTGAAATAAAAGATTTTTAAAGGTGTTCAACATAATTTTCTGTCTATCATCATAAATTGTTTACTTTAGTTAAAGCCATACAATTCCATTCATTTTTAATGTCTTTCATTTTCACCCCAACACTTCACTGTTTTTCATCTCAGATTTCAGGTCAGAAAATTATGTGATTTATTCTCTCTTTCTGTCTGTGTGTGTATGTGGGTAGAGCATCCATCTGCCCGTCTGTCTGTCTGTCTGTCTATCATGGGGCGGAGCCCTTACGAGGGGGATTACTGTCCTTATGAGACATGAGATCCTCCTCTCTTTGCCCTTCACAGTGTGAGGTTACAATGACAAAGGCAGGATGCTCTAAAATAGAAACATTCAGAAACACAGATAGAACTTTTTAAAATTAAAAACACGTTAGCCATTGAAAAGCTCAACTGAAGGGCTGGAAGATAACATGAGAAAACTCCCAAGAAAGTACAGCAAAGAGGCAGAAAGATGAAACATAACAGGAAAGACTAGAATTAAGAGGACCAGTCTAGGCTGCTTAACATCTGAGAAGCAGAATACACAGACACCAAGAACAGAGAAAAGTGAAGGGAAGAATTTACCAATAAATAGTTTAAGATTTTTCCAGGCCTGAAAGACATTAGCCTGTTAATTAAAAGGGATTTGAAAAGGATCTCTGCCCAGAACCATAAATGAAAACAATAAATTCCGAGGAACATCAAAATGGAATTTAGGAACATTGGGGATGCACAGAGAGTCTCCAGACTGATATGTATCAGACACATACGAGTATCAGGAGTCTGGAGAACTTCTCCCATTTCCCCTTTTTGATAAGATTCGCACAGCCACGAGGGCAAGAGGTTCAGACTCAGGACATTGTCAGTATGCATGGTCACAGATTTTATCCCCCCAAATCACACACAATTTTTCATAGACTCTGAAGTTTGAGAGTGATGAAGACAGTATAGAAATTGCTGTACATTAAAAATGATTTCTTTAAGCTAAACAGTTCTGTGCCTTATAGCATCTTCAAACCTTTTTCTTCTGTGTTCACAGATTTCTCTTGTCTTAGAACTCCTACTGAGGCTATTGTCAATAAACCAACCTTATCTGAGTTAGTATTTTTTGTGTTTTTAAAAAATTAAATCGTGAGCTCCTGAAGGGCAGCAAATAACTTCGCTTCTAACCACGTTGCATCGAATAAGTGATATTGGCTTCCATCTCTTCAGATCCCATTCTAAGGCAAGCTAAACACTCTCTAGCTGTCTTACTGCAATTCTACAACAGCTCGGTAAAGAAGGGAACGTTATTACCCCCACTCTGTAGTTGAGAACACCAAGGCTTAGAAGGCTTCATAATGTGGTCCCTTAACTAGTGAATGGCAGCGCTGGGAATCCAACCTGCTGCCTGAAATCCCAAGCGCTGTGTTATTTGAGCTCACCATTCATTTCCTTTTTGCTTCAGACAAAATAGTTTCCTTTCAGCTTTAGGAAGGTAAACTAGGGAATTTATCACAAAAGGCAATGAACACTGTTATTCTGTCCATTTCCACCTTTTCTCCTCTCTCTGCTCTGTATTATGATAGTCCCTTTTCACTAACTGAAGGGACCCTGGCTGGGACAGTAACAGAAATGAGAAAATGCTGAAAATCTTGAGGAGATCCAGAGTTTGGGGGTCTTGTGGCAACAATCAATATGCTAATCACCTAACAATCCTCAAACCATTTAAGGGTAATACTTCCAGTGTCCTGGGACCAGTACTTTCCATTTCTGTTGCTGACGGTGGGGGACAAAAAGAGTACTGTTCGGGTTGGTGGGGGGCCTGGCAGGATCCCAGCTCCACTCTGTCCCCACGCCCACACCCTTGTCTCAGGCCCCTTTGCCTGTCATTTTTCTTGACAAAAGGGATCAAGTCTCACAGCAGTGGGGAACTGTCACCACCCTCAGTTTAGTTTAATAAACCCGCTGTCTCAAAGAAGAAGAATGAATGAAAATTGTTGGGGAAGCAGGCAGTGCAGAGAGGAATAAAGAGAAGGGGCTGAAGGCAGATAAATGGGCAAAGACAGAACTGAGAAACTGCCTTGCTAGAAAATGGCAGAAATGTGTGGGAGGGAGGAGAGGGGTTCCCGTAGAGGTGGGGGTGGGGAGGTCATATGAGAAAGGAGAGAAAAAACTGTGTGCAGCCACTTTTAATTCAGGGTCCATCCAGAGCCAACTGCAAACTATTTTTCCTGCATTGTTTTTTTAAATGTAACATGTGATACACACAAAAGAATATGGACATATCCCAAGTTATTTTCAAGCCCTTGGAATTTTGTGTCTAAATGAAGTGTGAGAAAACACAGTAGGTAAGACGGTTTGTTCTATGCCTGGATGAAAATGCAAGAAGGGATATTTCTTTACCTGGAGTATGGCCCTAAAATTTTCCCCTTTACTGCTTACATGAGTAAATTACAGGTAAGAAACCCTAGTTACATTTAGGGGAAAAGAAGCTTTGCCCAGTTTTGAGGCTTTGCGTTCATAGCTCCTTCCAGGGGTGTCCTATCTGCAGCCCATAGGCGGGCCGCATACAGCCGAGGATGGCTATAAATGTGGTCCCACATAAAATTGCAAATTTACTTAAAACATTATGAAATTTTTTGGTGATTATGTGTTGCAATATATTCAATATGTGGCCCAAGACAACTCTTCTTCTTCCAGTGTAGCCCAGAGACACCAAAACGTTGGGCATCCTTGCTTGAGTACGCAATGAAATTGGAGACGGGCTTTATGTTCAGGACCTCCTGCAGGGAGACTCTCTCTTGGTCCTAGTCTTAATTGATGTTCAAATAAGAGAGCACTTTGTGCTTCAAATAACTCTTTTTTAAAAATTAGATTGTGTAGCAAGATGTTAACTTAGGGAATGTTGTTTGCAGAAATGAACTCCAATACTTTAAAAATGAATCTGTCAAGAGTAACCTGCCTGACAAGGAGCCCGACCAGGATTTGGTCCCATTGGGTGATGGCCCTTCGGGGACACCAACTCAGGTGTTTCCCGCCCCTGCTCACTGAATTTCTTCCCTTGTTCTCTGGGTTGCTTTGCTCCAGTTCAGATAACAAGGATAGACACCCGAGAATAAAAATGTCCACTCTTTGTCAGCCATGTGCAAAACTTAGCGCAAACATGAGACGGGTGAGGTATGGAAGAAGATGCAGTTGGGCATCACCGGTCCCTGCCACAAGCAGGTAAAAAGCCTCTAAGCTGGACAAAGGGAGAGAGCCGGAGAGGGTTAGGGAGAGTTAGACTCCAAAATAGGGGGCCTTGTGGCGTACTCCCCAGGTTGAGCCAAGTCATCACTGAGATAGAGGAGGATGAGAAAAGGACAACATCGTTCAAAGGGGGCACATGGAGAGGCATCCTATGCCTTGCTTTTGATCTGGGATTCTCTTGTGCAGGAATATAACACCTAATGCAGTGTATGTGAATGCAAACACAGAGTTTGTTTTCTTTTTTTAATGGGAATTGTAGAAATAGAATTTGTAAAGACCTCTGTGTTCAGAGGGCATGAGCTTTGCAAACAGATAGTACATCTGTATGGGAAGTTGCATGTTTTATTAATCTTGACTATTTAGAGTAATAATCTCATTTGACTATGCTAGAGAAAAAATTATTATTTAGTCTCTCCATTGAAATCATATAACAAAAAACAATATGAGTCAAAAAAGGCAAGAAAAAAGGTAGCATGGAGGTATGATAGTCAATTAATGAATAAGAATATTTGTTACTTTTCTTGATTTTCTGTTTTTGATGTTTGTCAGCTTTGTAAAATTAGAGATGTGTTGTCAATAAGTGTTCATTTTTATACCTACTCTTGGCTGTATAAGTTCGTGTTTTTTCAGGAACTGATCTCTTTCAGTACCTACCATACTGCTACCTTCTACACATAGGCACTCGCACAGAGAAGATGCGAGGACCCTGTGGGCAGAGCAAGCTGACAGTCCCACATGTGCAAGGAAGGCCTCCCCCTCACCATGACGTAGAACCATCCCAGAAGAGCATGGCCACGCCAGTCTAAGGCAAGGGAGAACACCAATCAGAAAGGCAAAGGGCAACCATCTCAAAGGCCCCCAGAGGAGACAGGCACCAGTACTTCTGGAGCATGACTGAGACAGCCCAGGGACCTTGCAGGCAGCTTTGACGGATCAGCCTAGATGCCAGAAATGGGGAGTGCAAAAACATTCTTGCTGCCTTCAGGTGATCATGGGCAGCCTTGAAGTCAGAAGGTACAGGGGCAACTTGGGTATGGGTCCAAACGCATGGCTCAAAGACAAGGGTTGGCAGTGAACTCTGGCAGTAGTCCAGACATCTAAACTTGCTCTGTGTCTGACATAAGTAAGTAAGAGTCACTCAAAATCAGTGTGTAGGCACCGCTCTGAAAACCCATACTTTCACGATCCCACAAAAGTAATACTGTGCGTGTCAGAGGGAGCCCTCTGCTTTCCAGCATTTCTTTTGGGAACTGAAATCTTACCTTGGGATGACCTCACAGGTATGGGTCCCGGAGCAAATCAGGCATTTGGTTAACCCCATGTGAAAGGTAGAGAGTCAGAAAAGGGAGAACGTGGGACTAAGACCAACGAGGGTCAAAGGGCAAGCATAAGGCATTTCAACAAGTTGGCACTGCCAGCCCAGTTGATCCCAGGCACCAGAGGGGTGCTTAGGAAATCTTGACGAAGGTGCACCAAAGTATGAAGCTCCCTGAGGCATAAAAGCCCAGAGCAAGTGTCCTGACTGGTTGGGCCTAAGGGCAGCATTAAGTATCAGGGTGAGTCTGGTTCATAAATCAGTTGGGAAGTTTATCTCCCTTGTCTATAGTCTGCAAGTGTTTGTGCAAGATTGGCATTATTTCCTTCTTATTGTGTTTTATAGAATTTACCGTCTTGGCCTGGAGTTATCTTTGTGAGAATTGAATTATGTATTACATTTATTCAATTAACATAGGGTATTCCAGTTTTCTATTTCTTCTTGAGTACATTTTGGTAATTTTTGCTTTTCAAGGAATTTGCCAATTTTATTGGAATTTGAAAGCTTGAATTAATTTGTCCATAATATTCTCTTATTACCTTTTTATTTTTATTTTTAAAAGATTTTATTTATTTATTTATAGAGGGGAAGGAGAGAGGGAGAGAAACATCAATGTATGGTTGCCTTTTGTGCATCCCCTGCTGGTAGTTAGCCTGCAAGGAACCGGTTTGCAACCCAGGCATGTGCCCTGACTGGGAATCGAACCTCGATCGTCTGGTTCGCAGGCCCGCGCTCAATCCACTGAGCTACGCCAGCCAGGGCTCTTATTACCTTTTTAATGTCTGTAGCATTTCTAGCATAGGATAGGATCTCTTCTCATTTATTCCTGGTAACGGTAAATATTTGTTCTCTTTCTTTCTCGATTAGTCTAGGTAGAAGTTTACCAATTTAATTGTTGTTTTTGAAGAGCCAGCTTTTGGTTTCATTGGTTTTCTCTACTACTGTTTGTTTACTTTTATTTATTTATTTATTTACTTACTTATTTATCTATATCGAATTTATTGGGGGACATAGGTTTCAGGTGTACCATTCTCTAATATTGCCTCTGCATGTTGTGTGTGTTTATCACTCCAAGCAAAGTTTCTTTTCATCACTACTTATCCCACCATACCCTCTTTTACCTGTTCATTTTCTATTTTATTCATTTCTGTTCTTGTCCTTATTATTTCCTTCCATCTTTCCTTCTGGCTTGTTTTGCTTTATTTTTCTAACTTTTATGGTAGAAGATTCCACCATGCATGTTAGATCTTCTTTTCTAAATAAGTATCTACCACTTACATTTCCATCTATGCACTAGTCCTTAGCAGCACTGAATTTCGATATGTTCAATTTTCAACTCTACTTAGTTCATTTTAATTATGTTTTAGCTGAAGAATATACTTGGCATGATTTAAATACTCTTAAATATTTGCGACTTGTTTTATGACTCAGCATGTAGTTTACCAAGTACATAGGTCCATGTGCACTTGAGTGTGCACTCTGTAGTTAGGTGGAGCGGTCTATAGATGTCCATTGCGTTAAGTTGGTTGGTGACGTTGAGTTTTCTGTTCCCTTACTATCTTGTATAGTTCTATCAGTTAGAGAGGGCAATGCTGAAATATTCTATTACAATGATCGATTCTTCTATTTCTCTTTCAAAACTATTAGTTTTTTCCTTATGCATTTGCACCTGTATTGCTAGTTGCACACACACTTGAGATAGTCTTTTTGATGAGTTATAACATGCTCTTCTTTATTCCTGGTAATAATCTTTGTTGTAAAGTTTACTTTGCACCCTAGTAATACAGCTAGTTTAGATGCTTCTGACCACCAGAACATGGGATATATTTTCAATTCTTTTACTTTTAACCTGTGTTTTTATTTTTAAAATGAATTTCTTATAGGCAGAACATGGATTGGTCTTGCCTTTTGATTCAGTGAGACAGCTGCATCCATCGAAGTATTTAGGCTATTTACATTTAATGTAATTATTAAGTGGTTGGATTTAAATATAAAATCTTACTATTTATTTTCTATTTGTCCTACCTGTTTTATGTTTCTTTCCCCTTTTTTCATGCTTTCCATGAGGTTATTTTTATCTAACTTAACTTTTCTCAAAGTGTGCAGTGTGAAGAGTTCTGACAGTTATGTACAAACGTGGATTCACCCCCACAATTAAGATACAGAACACTTTAATAACTGAGTATTTTTAGTATCCCGTTTTATCTTTGCTCCTAGTTTATTAGCTATATCTCACCTTCTTATTAGTTGCATTGGGTTTAAATATTGCTGCTTTGATTTTTGATGGTTTACTTTCAAAAACATGATACCAGTTTATGAATTATGGAAGAAGCTTACAAAATTTTCTCCTAATTTTTGGGGGCTCAAAAGTTTTTATATATTTTACTTCTACACGTATCTTAGCCATATTTTGTTTAGATACTGTTTTATTTTTGCTTTAGACATTCATTATCTCTAAAGAAATTATAATATGAGAAAACTAACTTTTATATTTACCCAGAAATTTTCCATTTTAAATGTTCTTCGCTTGCTGTGGAAATCTGGGCTCTCATTTGCCTCTGCGTAGCATGCAGGTATGCTGATGAGGTTCTCTTCACTTTTGTTAATCTGGAAAAAAATCTTTGTTTTTCCTTGATTACCAAAATATACTTCTCTGGGTGTATAACCCCAGGTTAACAGTTATATTCTTTCAGCTCTCTAAAGATGTCATTCCATTGTCTTTGGGCTTGCATCATTTCTGAGAAGAAATCTATGATTCTTACCTCTGTTCCTTTCTATATAAAAGTGTGACTTATGTTAAAGTTGTCTATCCGTTGTTTACAGTAATATTATTATTATTCCTGTTGATGTGATTGCCTTAGCTTTTGTACTGTATGAGATATGTTAAGTTATATGGATTTATCGTTTTCAACAAATTTGGAGTATATTTTGTCGTTATTTGTTCAAGTATTATTTCTTCTCTTCCTCCTTTCTCTCCTTTTCAATGGACCTCAATTGCATATATAACACCTCACAGATCAGTGAAGCTGTGTTTATTTCTTCAGTCTTTTTATTTTCTGTGCTTCAGTTTGGGTGGTTTCTATTGCAATGCCTTCACATCCACTGATCCTTTGTTCCCTCGAAGTCTCTAATCTGTTAAATCCATTCAGTGTATTTTTCATATCTAAAAATTTTTATTGGCATTTTTTCTATCTTCCATTTTTCTTCCAGTCACATCAGTTTTCCCCTCTGCCTTCTTGACATGTGGAGTGTATTTATAATAGTTGTTCAAGTGCCCCTATCTGCCTGTTTCATCTCTTTATCAGTCTGAGTCTATTTCTATTGATTGACTTTTCCCCCGGTTTTGGGTCAAGTTCTCTTGACTCTTGGCATGTCTTGAAATTTTGGTTGTAGGCCAGGCATGACAAATTTTGTCTTGAGTACTGACTTTTTATTTATTTCCCTCAGAGTTTTCCTTAGAGACTGTTGTGTTTTATTCTGGCAGGCAATTAGGTTACTGAGGATTACTTAAGTAATTTTGAGGCTTCTTTGAAAGCTTTTTAAGAGTGAGCCTAGAGTAATTTTTACCTAGAACTCTGACAAACACCTGAGCCTTCTGAATACCCTGTGTGTTTTACTGAGGCCCCTTCACTCTGGCTAGTGGGAATACATTGTAAATCATACCTGTTTTTATGTGAGCTCTTGGATTTATTCAGTTTATAGCTCCTGTGTAAGCATTTTCCCCCCAAATTGTAGAGTTTCATTATTCATGTGCACATTGATATTCAGCCAAGATTGGAGTGGATTCCATGCAGATTTCTGGACGTCTTTCTCTTTATAACTTCCTCATGTCTGTTACTGTCTTGCACAAATCTTGGTCACTCTGGTCTTCCTGAACTGGTCTCCTTCACTCAGTGAGACCTGCAGGCGTAGTTTGGGGTTTCCTGCCCAGCACTGCAATGTGGAAATGCCTCTAGGCACAAAGCCAGATTGATCATAGGGCACGTTTCATTTATGTCCCTTTCTCAGGGTTCACAGTCATAACCAGTTCTGTTGACCGATGTCTGAAAGTCACCAATCTTTTCTTGTTGTTTACAGCTGGGCATGGGTACTTCCACACCTCTTAATTTCTTCAAGGCAGAAATTCACCAGGCATGATATACCATCTTTCAACTTTGCCTTAACATTCTACTGGAGTGCAGAATAAATGCTGCTGATTGTGAGGCTGTCTTACAAATGCAAACTCTATTTTTGGACTTTCCCCCTTCCTCCCTCTTCCCCTTCATTCTCAGAAATCTTTATCTCAGAGTTACAAATGGACTCTTGGAAGCAATATCATGACCTCCTAAATTATCATTTAGTTGGTGCGAAGATTATACTAGCAACTTGATTCAGCTTAAATAGAAAAGTTACTTCAAAACTGCCTCTAAAGTGAAGATCTGCCTTGGCAAAACCATCTTGTAATATAAAAATTCCAGAATTAATGATGACTGTAATACAAAATTAATATAGACATAAAAAACAGTGGTGATGAGGGACATTTGTGCTTCCCTGGAACTGCTAACAGGAGTCCATGGTTCAGGATAAAACTTACCAAGTGTCTCACCTTTTACGCTCTGTGAAATGCCAATGTGATGCCAGCCCCACACTGTGATATTCACTAACAAAAGGCATCCAGCACAGCCAGTTTCTTAAAGACCCCTCCTTTAGTCTTTATAGAATAAAGGACAAAGCTGGAGCAAGGATCAGACCTCTGAAGGAAGGTTCACGTAGTAAATACTAACAATGCCTTTCCCCTCTCCTTCCCTTGGTGAAGAGCCTGGGGCTAGGCAGCAGGGAAGTGTCTATCTGTTCCAACCTCTTCTGTTGAAATCTGTGTTTCCCAAGTTGTGTTTCCCCTGAGTAAGGACTGTGGGGTGGGGTGGGGGTGGGGGTGGGGTTGTGTGCCACTGAGCTGAGCCAGCAATTGAGCTGCTATTGATGGAGCTGTAAGAAAGAGTGCCCAAGGGCAGCCTGTGTTTCTACTCCTGGCTTGGAAAGGATGGATGGGTGCATGCCACGGAAGGTAGCTGGGGCTTGCCAGAAGTGGAGACTTTGGGATGTATTGCTTGTTGCCTTGGTAATAGGGGAAAAGAGGACAGGGGAACTGTGCAAAGATGGGACCTTGGGGAGTTCCCTAGAGAGCTAATAATTTCATCCTCACTTAGAACCCAGGGCCAACACTTGATCCCAGCCCAGCTGCGTTGGCCTTTGAGGCGGAGAGGGAACTTGCCAGCTCTGATGCCATTTGCTGTGTAAGCATAGGTCTTTCCCCCTCCTACCCAGGCACAAGGCAAAAGACAGAAGAGAGAGGGATTACTGACAGTTCAGATTTCAAAAAGCACAGGAATAAATTTTAAACCTGAATGGAATAAAGAAATAGTATATCTGGCCTGGGCAGGTTGCAGGAGCGAAAGTCCACAACATTTAGTGCTGCTTGAAAATGAATGAATTTCATTCTCGCACACATCTATGTCGAGGCTATTCAATCAAACTTATTAATATGCTAGTGCATATACGTAAAACCAGACATATAATTTTAAAAAGCTTTTATGTTTTGTTTTGCTTTTACACACTTGCAAAATTCCCTTGAGAGACTTTTATTGCATGGATTGTTTTGACTGAGGCTTTAAAAATATATTTTCAATAAAGTTTGGGTATAGGATGCCTTTCTCCCTTCCTGGCAAATCTCTTTATAATAAGCAAAGGCACTTGTCATCACTCCAAAGCCCTTTGAATTGTACTTGAAATTAGGGTCATCTGCCTCAAAAATTTTAATTGCTTTGTTGATGAATAGGCATGAAAGCATCTAAATGTTTTGAATGTTTCCATGGAGACTTCTTCAGCCATCATCGGCACTTCCATTTCAATACATCTGATGAGTCTGAATAACTTAGATCAGCTTGTCAAGATTGGATAATTGGTTTGGCTTAATGAGGGACAACAGTGCTGGTCACTCAACTATTAGAAATTCACAAATGTGAATTTTTGATATTACCCTGTGGCCATTACCCTCTTTTTTTAGCATAGCACAAGAATAGCCCCTATAAATATGTACAAATGCTTAATTTTAACATGTGTCCATTTTCCATATTACCACAAACTTGGCTGAAAACTCTAATTTGTTACCTAACAGCTCTGGAGGTTAGAAGTCCTAAATCAGGGTGTTAAGAGCACAGAATTGCTTTTGAGGTTCCATGTAAGAATCCATTGCCTTGTCTTTCTTGAGCTTCTAGGGTCTACCCAAATTCTTTGGCTTGTGGCCCCTTCCTCGCATCACTCCAGTCTCTGCTACCATTGTCACATTGGTTCTTTTATTGTGACTTTCTTGCTTCCTTCTTTGATGGACACTTGTAATTACATTGGGTGCCGTGGAAAATCTAGTGCAGACCCCACATCTCAAAATCCTTAACTTAGTCACACCTAGAGTTCCTTTGCTATGACAGGTAATAGTTAAAGGCTCTGGTGGTTAGAACCTGGGCATCCTTGGGGCGGGGCACTGCTACCACACCCTACTAACTAAAGGGAGCCCCAGGTAGTATGATCTGCATCCCTGCAATGTTAAACCCTCACCATTTGTTTCTGATCGTGACTTCCTGTCTATGGCCCTCATTTCCTTGGTACATCTGTTTTTGAGACTTATTGAGACTGTCAATTTCTGGATCATTTTGTTGTGCCCCAACATTTATCCTCTTTCTTTCTTTTTCAGTTCCAGACCCCACGTTCATCCTTCCAGCCACCCCTGATGCTCATTAGCTCATCCTTTTGTGGCAGTCCCTCTTCTCAAACAAAATTTCAACTTTGTTACTATGCCTGTTGTGTTCTCTTGGAGAAAATCTCTACATGATCCCAGGTATCAGCAAGGTAATTCCTGATCTTCAGCCTCTCCTCAATATCAGTGCCACCCAGAAGGCCTTCTGTGTTTTCAGAGTCTATACTGTCTTCGGGTGTATCACAAACTCCAACCCATGTTCTGTTCTCTCACTCTCTTTGGGCGATACTTTGAGGAGTAAATTTCAGCCATCCCAAAGAAGTCCATGAGTTTTGTTTTTTGTCTTGCAAGCTCACTTCCAAGCACACTTCTTTCTCCTTCTTTCCTGTGACTGGGAGAGGTGTCCCCGTCAAAGGCTAATCCAGAATTTTTACCAACCAAGATTTTTCACATTCGATTCATATTACCCTCATAGCTTTTGTTCTACAGGTGCAAGTTCTGTTTTTGAAGTAGTATTCTGTAGTTGCTATCTCTTCTTTTTTACAACACACTCGAGTCAGAAGCTCCTCAATTACCTGGAATGTGTTTTGTTCCTACAGTTTCACTGAAATAGCCCTTGTCCTACATACAGAGAAATCTGAAACCCAGTTTATAATCAAACCCCATCCCAGGCTGGTTCTCCTGGTTTCTTAAATAAGGAAATGGTGTTAACATTGTCTTGAACACATCTTAGGTTTTGTCCCAATTAGTGGACACTATGTCAGTTACCAGACCTGTAGGTTCAAGTTCCTAACACATATACATACATGTGTATGTGTGTTATTCAGTTTCCTCATTCTATTTTTTATAATATGCAATTTCCTAATACATACATTGTACATAAATGCTACATACTTTTTTCATTACTTTATTATAGGATCAGCTATTCATCTATATTTTATTATACTTATTTTGTACCTTTTGGGGACATTTCATTATTTAATATATATAAAAGTGTACCTATGGTGTGCATGTGGGTGTGTGGTTTAAGGGAGAAGTTTAGCTTTATTTATTTATTTTTTTAGCTAATAACTATTCATTTGTTGCAGCACCATTTAATCATTTACTATGCCCTTATTAATGCCACCTTTATTATTCACTAAATTTATGCACACACACAAACCTGCTTGTTTTCTCTGTTTTGTTCATTTTTCTCTCTGTGCTTAAGTCGTACCACTCTGTTTTATTTGCTGCATTTTTGTTTTAAGAGTACTATCTACTTTAATTATTTGTCCTCTTTAAGATTTTTTCAGTTGTTTTTACTTTCTTATTTTTCTGTTAAATTAAAAAAAACAACTTTGGCAACTTTGAAATGGAATTGTATAGCACTTATAAATAAATTATTTGAAGGAAGAAATGAGATCTTAAGAATAAAGTCTTCTTTTCCAGAATTTAGCATATCTTTTCATCATATTAGTCTTCTTAAAAAGTCCCTTAGAAGAAAAAAAACACATGATTAGACCAATGACAATTATTATTTTATAGTATTAGACTTATGTTACTAGTATTCTTGTCAATGATGTGTGGAAATTTGTACTCTTCTGGCTTTATTTTGGGAAGTGTATTAAGTCTGAAAAATAATATGAGAAGCTGTTCCTTGTTCTGCATCTTTGATACAATTTCCTGTTAAATGCTTGTATACTAATTTGCATTATCTACTTGTTGATTTTCTGGTTCTAGAAGTTGAAGTAGAAGAACATTCTCCCCAGACACTGTGGGTGTTGGGTTGGACTTCATACTTGTGTATAGAGAAGAAGGTAAAACACAGCATCCTTCTGAGAACTGACAGGGGAAAGCGGGGAGGCTCCCAGCCCAAAGAAAAAAACCACTGATAATTTTTTCCTCCCCACTCAGTGCTCATAGAGCAGTGGCGCACTCTGCTCCGGGGCAAGCCGAATGCCTATGAAGGCTCAGTGAGAGCATCAGCAGCTCCTGGTTCACGGGCGTCAGGGCATTCCACACACCTGGAGAGAGAGGCCTGGGTGTCCGTCTGGCAGAAAGGGTCTCCAGCGTTCCCCAAACAAAGATGACCCACCACGAGAAAACCAAACTGAACCCCAAACTTGATCACATAATTCTATTTCAAACAGAAGTAAGGTATACATTCAAACTACTATCCTACGAATTGAATCAGCTTTCTATCGAAAACCCACAGGCTTCAGCTTCTTGAGGCGTCAGTTTGGTGGCCAAAGTAAGAAAGGTAATTTGCTAGCAGAGATGGGTAGTCACCAGGTCCCTGAGGAACTGTCCCAGAAACTCCTTACAAATATTCCACTCCTTGCGGTTTCCACTTCTGAGAGTCATCTGGAAAAATGGTTTCCTTTTAAATGGTGGTTTTGCCCCTTTCCTGTTATTCGTTAACCACATTTTTCTTTTCCATTAATAACATCAATACTATAGTTACGTACTTACATAAAACTTTTTTTAACCATGAAACTTTTCTGTCCAGGTCAAAGAATAATTTATTTGATGCTGGATCTCACATTTCCAAACATCTCAGAACAATAACAATAATAGCGTCATGGACATTTTAGCTCTGACCCCAAATGAAATGCGTTTGGTGTTTGAGAGGACTGTTTTTTCTCATGATATGAAATATGTTTGTATTACTAATGGTATTATCAGAAATAAATGCTTAGATTTCTCAAGTGCCTTAGAGCAACTATGGAGAGAATCATATGATTTTGTATTTTGTGCATCACTGAGACAAGGCTTTTGACAAAAAACCCTAGTATTAAGCCATCCTTGAATTTTTAGAATAAACATTACTTATAGTTTTGAAAAATTATTTGTGTAGTGTTGGGTTGATGTTGCCAGCATTTAGTTAAAGCAAGTAAAATTTCTTTCTTTGCTGTGTTGGCTTTATTATTAAGGATTAATTTTGAAACATAATTCGGGAAGTGTTTTATCAGTTTGTAATTTGGGAATGATTTAAATAACATGAGATTTGTTATTTGAAAGTTTTTAAGAACTTGCTCATAAAGGATCTTTGGATCCAATTCCCCATTTGAAACATAAAAAATATCTTCCATGAGTGTCAGTCTATTACAGCTTTCTGATTCTTACTGAATTTATTTTTCATTAAAATCTGCATAATTCACTAGGTACTAAGACTTTGTTATCATAGAGCTATAAAATATATTTTTACAGTTAAAAAGTTGCTTCACATCTGTGCTTATATTTGTCTTTCCTCCTCTTTCTTTTCAGTTAATATATCAGTAATTTTCATGTTTTAATGTTCTTTGTATAGATGAAATACTATAATAATCACTTTATCAATTCCACTGTTCTTTTCCTGCTACCTTACATAATTGCTGCTTTTATTCTTATTCGTTCCTTCATTATATTTCTCTAAGATTTACTTTTGTGTGTTTTACTACATATTCTGCATCAGTATTCTTGAAAACTAATTATGATCTAACACTTTGTAAATTAGGTTTTTTTTCAAAAAATGATTCTTTTTGGATTTATCGGAAAGATACAGATTTTTATAATCATTAAACTATAAGAACCAGGTTCAGTAAAACCATTTTCAACAAGTAATAGAAACAAAGTCAGAAAGAGGACGCCAGTGTTGTTAGGGCTTGAGATGTACCACACAGATATCAGACTAAGAGCTGCCTGGTCTTTATGAAAGTCACAGTCTGCATTTAGGAGAAGTTTCACAAGGTTAAACCATGAGATCCAAAAACATTCAGGGATTTGACTAAATCGACATACTTTTTACTAACATTGCCTTTTTGAGGCAACTGTGACGTTATTGCAATAGGGACGAACCACCCATTCCACTTCCTCCAGACTTACACTGACCCAGGTTCATTACCCCCGCCACCTGGGGACAAATACACGAATGCCTTCCTCCGCATCTGCGCCTTTGATTTTCACCAATTCTCTCAACAAGAAACACAATAGCATTTTATTCTTTATGGTATTACATTGTGCACATTAAAATCCAATGACCCATTTTAGTTTTAAAAACCAGGAGAGGAAAAAAAATGTTATCATCAATCATGAACTTGGAAAGAGTCCTTTGACAAACAATGAGGGGGAGTTATTTTGGAAATAACTGGGTTCTATCCTGGTAGACCGCGTGTCTCTATAAAAGGTGCCCTTCCTCTGGGGCCAGGAGGTGGACGCGAGTTCCGTCCAGGCCTCTGGGGCCTCCTCTGCTGCACTGCCAGCGCCCGGGGGAACGAGTCTACACTGGAGGCTCCACTCAGCTCTTCCGTGTAGACTTCCATCTCATTCCAGTTTAGGCTTCTCCTTCTCTTCCTCCATACCTAAAACACAGGCAGAGCACTTTATGTGAGCATCAGATTGAACTAGGAGCAGCTTTGCCAAGCTGCTTAAAAAAAAACCCCAAAACTCTCCTCTCAACACTTCTCACCCACCCTCCCGCATTCACCCCTTCTTTTTAGCTGAGAAGAGAAGTCCTTCATGGCTTTTTCTAGAAACTTCATCAGTGACCTCTCTCGCCACCCTTTCCCACCAAATCAGGACAGAACATCTCCGGGACACACTCAGTTCTTACGGCTTCTGGGAGTGAGGGACTCAAGTTAGTTCTTGACTCACTGAGTTTGCATGGAAGTCCCCGACTGGACTGCTTGCTGTGTGACCAGCTTCTAGTGAAAGGAGGTGTGCGGCTGATGAGTTCCTAACTGACCTTCTTAATTTTTTTTATTTCAGTCCTGTCCCTTTCTAAGACAAGGACTCTGGATTTTTTTAAAAGATTTATTTATTTATATTTAGAGAGGAAAGGAAGGAGAGAAGGAGAGAAATATCAATGTATGGTTGCCTCTCATGAGTCCCCTGCTGGGAACTGGCCTGCAACCCAGGCATGTGCCCTGACTGGGAATCGAACCGCGATTGTGTGGTTCGCAGGCCTGTGCTCAATCCACTGAGCTACACCAGCCAGGGCACAAGGACTCTGGATTTTAAAAAAATCAAGAAATATACCTATCTGTCTATCTATCTATATATGTATGTATGTATATATATATATATGTATATATATATATGTGTGTGTGTGTGTGTGTGTATATATATATATATATATATATATATATATATATATATTAAAGCTCGCAGCCCATTAGCCACAAGAACTGTTTATATCCATACCCATTTGCACTTAAACTTAAGTTCTCCCTATGTTCACCCCAAGACTGGTAGAACTGTTTTTCTTCCTGAGACTCATGGATCTGGCTGGTAAGACCTCTGTCTGTTGTCTGGAGCGAATAGTTAATGATGTATCGTTTTCCTGGAGATGAAAACGTTCAAGTCATTCTCATGAATTAAAGTGAAATCGAGCAAATGGCTCCCTACTTCAGTTTTTCTAGCTGAGTATTTTTCTGTGACACTAAATTCTCGAACACTTTTTGCTGGGACAAAAGAATGACCAAATGCTGCTTAGAAGGTTCTGTTGGTGTTCTTTTGTAAATTGCAAGCTCTCTGAGGACAGAGCCCTCAACTGTTTTATTTCGGATTGTATATCCCTAGCACATCATAACACAGTGTCTTTTTCACAGTAGGAGCTCCATTAAACCTTACTAAATCAATTAATAAACAGTAAACACAGGAGGCTTCAGCAGGCTGGGCTAGAGGGAAAACAGAACAACCTACGGAATTTCGCAATATAAAAACCCATGAAGCCTAACTGCAGGGGGCCACCATGATAGGGCTTAGGGTAGGAGGGATGTGCCCCTCCCATCTCGGCTGTTAGTCTGTGTTCTGCAGGGTCAGGGTGGTGGCAGTGGGCTCTGGATAACATGCTCTGAACAGGTGTCCTTAGACATTCTTTCAGGTTTGGTTTGCATGACTAAGGAACTGGCAGAGATCTGTAACACTTTTTCCAAAGTAATTCCCAGAATCATACTAAGGGAAACTTCACACGGAGCAGTCATGACATCCAAAGGGAGGAGGGGCAGGGCAGAGGGGGGAAGGCAGGCGATGCCTTAGTTGTTGGGTAACCAAGGCAAAGGCAGACAAACACAACAGATTCCGCTGGAACAACCCATGTGACTTGACCCCCACTCCGTCCCCTGTCCATCCCCGTGGAGGAGCTATTGGGAGCTAGCCGCTTGCCTCTCGTTTTCCTCCTAAGTGTTTTCTTGCAGCTGGGTTGGCTTGGCAGTAAGAGCGGAACCTTCAAAAGCGGGGGTGGAGAACAGGGGGTGCTCACTGACCCAGACAGGGAAAACGGCTCCCCACCTACTTTCACTTGGCAGCTGGTAGGTAGAGGGAAAAATTAGTCAGCTGTAAATAACATGGAAGAGCCACAGGTATAATTTCCACACAAATGAAACCTAACTGAAAGAAACCTGTCACAAAGCTGAGGCAGGAGGTGCTTTCGGGGACACAGAGGAAGAGCTGACTGATCCCCAGAGACTAACTCATCTGTGACTTCCCTGGGCTGGGGCGGGGGTGGGGGGCGGGGGTGGGGACGCAACCTGAGTGCAGGGCTGGGACAAGGCTGCCTGGTGGGCAGTTGGCAGAGAAGGAAGGTGCAAGTTTGTGTCAGAGGCCTGGTGCTGACCTCCTTTCATCTGCTTTCTCCTCCCTCACCCCGGCCTTTCACCCTTGGACGCTTCCATTTCTGGTCATATGAAGTTTGACTTTAATAAGATGACACATCGGAATGGGGAAAAATTCTTAGCTAAAGTGCAGACGTATTTTAGGTATTGTAGGTGGAATTGTGTCCCCCACAGAATTTGTTGAGGTCCTAAATTCCAGGACCTTAGAATGTGAGAGAAGGCCAAGGATGTGGCCGAACTGTTTGTGAAAGAGACCAGGTACGTGACCTGTGAATCCAATTGATCATCTCAGCAGACTCTGGGAAGGACCTGTAGGGGATGCTCTGTCGGATGCTTTGGACCCCCATGAATTACGTGGGAAGCCAAAAGGTTTTTTTGAGAATTTGGTACCAGCAGAAACCCTGCTGACATAGACTGAAAGGGACGGGATGAAATGAAGGAAGAGTTAACTCCAAAAGCATTTTAGGGGATGGATCGTTCTTGGTTCCAGAGGGTAGGGCTGCTGCCCAAGCCCAAGGATGCAGGGCCACAGCCCCCCTCCTGGTGAGTCCCGAGGACAGGACATTCAGCCAAAGGGGATTATTCTCAAGCCTTGAAATGGAATGGAATTTGCCTTGCTAGCTTTTAGACTTGGTTGGGAATCATGACCCTTTCTTACCCTGCGACTTCTCTCTTTCGGAAAGGGAACATATATTCTATGTCTGTTCAGCCATTGTATTTTGGAAGCAGACAACTTTCTTCCTGGGTTCACAGGTTCACAACTGGAGTGCAATGTTGCTTTGGGATGCACTGTACCCCCAGCTTACCCACATGTGATTTAGATAATATTTAAGGTGAGATTTTGGACTTAAGATGCTGGAAAAACTTTGAGGGCTATTGGGAATGTATATTGCATGAATGAAGGGCATGAATTTGGGGGGCATAAGGCAGAGTGCTATGGGCTAAATTGTGTCTCCCCAAACCTCACTGCCAGTACTGTAAGAATGTGACTGTGTTGGAGAGAGGGTCTTTACCAAGTTAAAAGGAAGCCATTGGGGTGAGCCCTACTCAGATATGACTGATGTCTTTATAAAAAAAAACAAATTTGGCCCTGGCTGGAATGGCTCATTTGGTTGTGGCATTGTCCCATGGGCCAAAGTCCTGGGTTCAATCTCCAGTCAGGGCACACAGCCAGGTGGTGGGTTTGATCCCCCGTCGGGACACATATGAGAAGGCAACCCATCCATATTTCCCTCTCACAATGATGTTTCTATCTCTCTCTCTGTCTCTATCTCCCTTCCTCTCTGTCTAGAAACAATGAAAAATATCCTTGAGTGTGAATACAATATTTAAAAAAGAAATTTGGAGACAGCCTTATATATAAGTGTTAATGCCATGTGAATGTGAAAATGGTCATCTATAAGTGGAGGAGACAGGCCTGGAACAAAGTTTCCCTCATGGTCCTCAGAAGGAACCCACCCTGCTCAGACCTTGATTTTGGCATCCAGAACTGTGAGACATGACATTTCTATTGTTAAAGTCATCCAGTTTGTGGTACTTTATTGTGGCAGCCCTAGCGAACTAATACACTATCCACAAAGTCTCATGGAATTACTTTCTTTTAAAAAGAGCAAATGAATACCTCTAAATTTAGCCTCCCTTAAAAGCCTTTTTTCATAGCTCATATCAGGTTGGTCTATTTTGTTATTTGATAAGCTCTGGGTGAATTTTCTGAACTCTCGCGGGTCTGGTGTTCCGGTGGAGACACTCTGATAGTTCACTAGAAACAACATCCTTCAGGTGTTGGCTCTGCAACCGCCCTTTTTAGTGGGTTGCTTAAGATTTCGGGGCCTCAGTTGTTTCTTAATAAAAAGAAAGAGTCGGTTTAGATGATTTCTGATCTCCTTTTTAGTTCTAGGATTCTGTAACAATGTGATTTCATCTTGTAGTTGAGGCCAACATAACATTCCCAGTGGAGGAAGTCGAGCCACTCAAAGTCATTATGGATGAAAAGAAGGGGGGCCAAATGTGGCATTCCTGCTCCTTGGAGGAATTTGGTTTGGGGTGTAGTAAATGTGCTGAGGATCGTAATACTGTGCTCCATTGTATTCGATTCATTCTATAACACACACACACACACACAACACACACTTCTTTTATTTATTTAGTTTTTGATCTTTAAATACTTTTTATTGTATTGTTTCCATTACCATTTATCCTCCTTATGACCTCTTCCACACCCACCACTCTCCTCCACCCCGCAATCAGCACCCTGTAATCCAAGTCCAGGAGTCCTTTCTCTTTTTTGTTCGATTCCTCCTCTGCTTTTAATTGGCAGTTTCAAATCAACTACCTGCAGAGCAAGCCAACTAATGGGACTGAGCAAAGTGGCCAGAGGGGGACTAGGGTAAATTAGAGCACCATTTAAAGGGAACAACTGACCCTCAGCTCCAGACCACTGTTGCCAGGTCTTAAAATATTTGAGGAGATAAAAAATCTGGCCTCTATATGAGATCTCCCAGTTTCAAAGTGTTGGTTCCAAATAAAAGTCCCACTATGGAGGCCTGACAAAACTTTTCTGCAGGTAAGGTTTGGAGGAGGCCATTAGTTTGTCATCTCTCTCTGATGTGAAAAAGATGATTTCTTGGCACAAAACCTCTGTCTCCATTGAATTAACTACATGGTCCCAAGTAGATAAAATTAATCTCTAAACCTGACATGAGCTACAAAATATTAGTCAACTGTAACTCGTGTTGCTTCAAAGAATGGCACAAATTAAACTAAACAGATGACTAAAAATAACAACCCTTAGTTTTACTACTCATTTTTAACTTCTTTTTTATTTTTTATTTTTTTACAGATTTTTTATTTATTTATCTTTAGAGGGGAAGGGAAGGAGAGAAGGAGAGAAATATCAATGTATGGTTGCCTCTCGTGGGTCCCCTGCTGGGAACTGGCCTGCAACCCAGGCATGTGCCCTGACTGGGAATCGAACCGCAATCGTGTGGTTCGCAGGCCCACGCTCAATCCACTGAGCTACACCAGCCAGGGCCTTATTTTTAACTTCTTACTCAAAGTTGCTAAAATGTAGTATTTTATTTATGTAGATTGAACTTTTTTTCCCTCCTGGTTTTCAGGCCATCTTCTCTCTTAGAAGTTATACAACAATGGCCGAATGACTGTTGGAATCAAGCCAGTTGAGGGGAAGCAGGCTTGATTGAATAAACACTTCCTGAATAACATACATTGGACATATTAGCTTAAATTGAAATATGGCCTTTCCCCCAAAAGTTGATAAGGTTTGCATTTTATTTTTTATTTAAAAAATTTTTTATCATCGCCTGAGGCTATGTTTATTGATACTTAGACAGAGAGGAAGACAGAGAGAGAAAGAGAGAGACAGACAGACAGATGGACACTGATGTGAGAGAGAAACATCAACCAGCTGCCTCCAGTACCTGCCCGTGTCCCGACCAGGGCTCGAAACCTTAACCTGGGTATGTGCCCTGACTGGGGATCGAACCCACAATGCTCTAGCCAACTGAGCTACCCTGCCAGGGGGTATTTAACTTTGAATACATTTTGAAAGTTAACTAAATACTTTTATAAGTTAATTAATAGAGAAAGATTACTATTCCCATTGAACAGAAAGGAAAATTATTAAAATATGGTTTCTGGGCCCTCAAGTTATGGCCTGAACGGGATAAAAAATTTTGACACTTTTACATATAGACCACTTATTCAAATCAAGCCAGCTGCTGGGGAAAAAACCCTCAGATTCCTTTGGGCCATTTAACATTGGCTGGTACGTTGAGGCATACCATCTTGGGAGAGCCACACACATAAGAAGCCCGATTCAATGACCATGCAATGACTGCTTTATTTGTCTAATTAGATCACGTTCCCTGCAGAGTGTCTGGCACACAGTAGGGTACTTGACGTCTGTGGAAAGTGGATCATTTCCTGGTGATGTCTAGAGAGGTCTCTGACATCCCCACTTCATCTTGCCTTTAGATGGATTCTCATGCAGGACCCAAGTCACTACATGTCTGCACGGTTGCTTTGGCCACCTTCCCAATTTTGTGTTATCTTACACACACTTTGGTCAGATTTTGCACAGCTTGGGTAAGATTACATGCCTTGCCGGGGTGGAGGCTCTGCCGTAAATAGAAACAAAAGAGAAATCAATCCGTAGGTTAAGAGAGTTTATGCAGCAATGAAGTATTATCCTTTACTGCCCGAACTTCTTTGCCACTTCAACCCTTGAACATGATAGTCACTGGTGAATCTCAGTGGCCTGAGCCTTCTGTGCTGCTTAAAGGTTGAGCAGAATGGTGGTGAGGCGTCTCTGAGGCTACTGCACCCCTGGAAAGGATGGTGTAAAAACTGGAGATCTGGGTGACTTCTACTGAGACTGGTTACATTTAAAGATTTTATTTGTTTATTTTTAGAGGGGGATGGAGGGAGAAAGAGAGTGAGAGAAACATGATGTGTGAGAGAAACATTGATTGGTCACCTCTTGCATGCCCCCAGCTGGAGACCTGGCTTGCAACCCAGACATGTGCTCTGACTGGGAGTTGAACTGGTGACCAGGCTGGTGCTCAATCCACTGAGCCACACTAGCCAGGGAAAGATTGGTTACAGTTAATAATTAAACTATTTAATTGGGGGTTCTTTAGCTAAGGCTGTCTTTTATTAATCAGAGTAAACTCCTTATAAAATTTTATAGACACGCTTCTATTCTCTTAGGTTTGGATATTTTACTACCTAATAAGACAAAGTGAGTAATAAACCATTCCGGTTACTGCCAGGAGCTCTTAGATTAATGCTGTGATTATAAAAAGGTAAGTCTTCCTACGTGATTCTGTGCTACAGTGGAATTTTCCTTCAGTCTCTGCACAAGGTTTTACGACAGGAATTCTCTTGTTTTATACTCCCCTAAATAATACTTACTTTTCTGTGTATCCCAGATATAGCTGTTCAGCACTTCTCCCAGCAGGTACAAAAAGTTCATTAAGATGGCTGCAGACCCGAAGAAGATGATTCTGGGTCCTGAGCCAAGGTGTTCCAGGAACGGATACACCCACATCCCAGTTACGTGATGGATCCAGCACACCCTGCAATGGAATTGCAACGGTGACCAAGATAGAATTTACTTTCAGGTCAGATCTCAAAGCTGCTAATATTACAAATATGGACCCCCCCATTCCAACTAGTCTTCATCAGTGCCCATCATGGTTTTGCTTCTGACACTTAGGAGCTACCAGAGATTTTGTTGTTGTTTGTTTTCTTTTACTTCTTTTTTTTAACTCTAAAATAATTTTAGGTTCACAGAGAAGTTGCAAATACAGTATTAGGGAATTCCAGTGTGCCTTTTGCTCAAGACTCCTGCATGTTAATATCTTACATAACTAGCACAATTACTAAAAGGAAGCAGTTAGGCTGTTAGGCATGGAACATAGGCTGATACACAGTTTAGCCGTAGTACTAACAATCCATGGGCCCAGCAATGCCACTCCGAGGTCTAGAGCCAAGGGCACTGAAGCAGGGACACAGACACCTGGGCGGCCGTGTTCACAGCAGCATTATTCGCAGTAGCCAAAAGAATGAAAGAGCCCAGGTGTCCACCAACAGGTGAGTGGATGAAGAAAATGTTGTATATACATGCAGTGAAATATTACTCAGCCTTAGAGAGGAATGAGGTTCTCATATATGCTACAACATAGATGGATACTGGAAACATTATGTTAAGTGAAAAAAGCCAGACACAAAAGGATAAATATCATATCATTCCACTTAAATAGGATACTAGAAGCAGCAAATTCATAGAGATAGAAAGTATAATAGAAGTTACCTGGGGCTAAGGGGAATTGGGGAATGGGGAGTTACTGCATAATGGGTTCAGAGATTATGTTGGAGATAACGAAAATATGTTGGGAATGGGTAGTGGCGATGGTTACACAACATAGTGAATATATTTTGTGACTCTGAATTGTACACTCATGAGTGGTGAAAATAATGAATATTATGTTATGTATAGGGTGTGTCAAAAGTAGGTTTACAGTTGTGAGTCCACAAAACATAGAGTTTATTTTTGTAATATCATTTATTAATTGTATTATTTCTATATGAACAACTGTAAGCTTACTTTTGTCCCACCCTGTGTATTTTTGGCACAATAAGGTATTTTCACGAGGTGGAGATTAGGGAAAATACACCCAAAAACTTTCCTTGGTTGGGGGAGTCAGTAAGTAGAAACACTGCCCCAGAGGGAAGAGGTGGTCATGAGATCCAGCCAGGCAGCTTGAATAACAGTCCAAACAAAAATATTTTACCAAAAGAGGAAGCCAAGCCAGTCATTATTTTTTAAAGGCTGAAGCATTTGTGAGTTAGAAATTTGATTGTTAGAACTGGCTCTACTTTCCAAATATAACCAAATTGTCTACTTCTCACCGTTGCTACCACTACCGTCTCAAGTCTTCATCACCTCTCAACAGAACCATGCCAAGAGCCTCCTGTACCTTGGCTACAGTCTATTCTATAACCTATTCTCATTGGAGCAGCCAGAATCCTATGAGATTCTGATGCTTAATATTGTTCATAAGTTAGAGGCAATTTTATTTTCCTAATCTTGTCTTAATTAGTGTAGACAGTGTTGTGTGCCTATCACACAGCTTATTAATTTTCATTCAGATAACATGCAATATCCCCAAAATGCAATACCACAGATCTATAATTGACTTTGTAAATCAACTTATAAAATAATCTGACTCACTGTAAAACTTTCCTCGAATAGGCGAGCAATTCAAATTATGAATGCTAGTCATATTTTTAAATACCTGCTGCTGGCATTCTACTTGCTTCCAGAAAATGAAACTTACATTTGAAGCTTTTGGTAATGTCTCTGATACCAGGTCTCTACTCTTCAGACATTGTCTGCAGTGTATTTTTGGTCCATATGGAATCATGACACTGAATAGGTAACCATGACCACATCCTGTCTATTTGTAGCTGACTCCTGAATGTCTATTTCCAGCCTTGAACTCTCCCTGAACTCTGGAGCCCCAGGTTGCCCACTGCACATTTCTACTTGGAGCATCTCTAACCTGACATTTCCATGACATCATCATCACCCCTGCATCCTAGTTTCTGTGCATCTCTGCCCTCTCCCCATCACCAAACAGCAAATATGTTTCCCCTGTCTCTTACCTCTTAAACTGATGACTACTCTGTCACTCCAGTACTAGCTTGGGGCAGAATATGTGCTTTAATATGATACATAATCCCATTCACCTTATTCAATCACCGTCTGAAGTATGATTATCCCCATTTCACAGATAAACAAACACAGTAGACTAAAGACCTTGTCTAGAAAAATAGGAAAAGAATGCACATATGATTTCTTATCTGCTGCACAGACTTGCTTCCCTAAATGAGGCACATTTATTGCCTTCAAAAATGAAGTAAAGGTTTTCTTTTTAAAAAGTTTTCTTGACTTAGTAGGCCATCCAACCATCTCAGATGCAATAGTCCTATTATGTGGGATTTCACCTGGATCAGTGTGAATGATGCATCTTCTTGTCCCAACAAGCTGTGCTTTCACCGTTTGTTTCCTTGATATAATCAAGGCTCAATTCTCTGCACATGCGTGACTCATGGGCTTGCTCATCTGTTTGCAGAGAGTTCTTGCTTCTTGGTTACCTTTCAAATTCTATCTTAATCTAACGCTGTCTTGTCTTAATGCCCAAATAGCTTCTGCTTAAAGTAATGATATCAATTTTAATTTTAGCCTAAAAATTGATAACCAAGGTGTGTTTGTGTGCTCATGCACACATGTGTGCATAAGTATATGAAATCTGTTTGGAAAAAGTCCAGCCACTGTTAACATAATGAGAATGGTTTGTGTGACATTGATGTAACCTGGCAGCCAAGGAGAGTGGACTGGAATGCACATGCATGAACAATGGCCATTTCACTATACTACTCAGTGGGGGCGGTAGACACCATGGAGTGAGCGTGTGCACTGTGTGGCCATTGCATTCAAAATAACTGAGTAGTAAATTTGCATCCAATTTGGCATCACGCTTGAACATTCCTCTCTTCCCTTTCAAAGGTGATTCTAGTTTTAGGAAAGGCCAGAAGTTGCAGTGCACCAAATCTGGGCTATAGGGGGACTGAATCACCTGGGTGATTCGATTCTTTGCTAAAAAATTCTGCATGAGAAGTGATGCATGAGTGTGTTCATTGTTGTGATGAGGCTGCCAATTATGAGTTGCCCATGGCTGCAGCTTTTTGAATCACCCAAATAGTTTTTGTAGAGGACTTAGCATATGCACGTGTTACAGTACCATAAGACTTGTGGGGTAGTCTATTTTATTAAATGTACCTCCAAAGTCATTCCCTTTAAAGTACAATTAAAAATGACATTTATTAATACCTCCTGAGTCCTGAGATTGACACTAGGGATACAAAAGTAAGTGAGGCAAAGGTGATTCAGGTCTTCATGAATCACAGTCCAATGAGGAATACAGATATTAAGTGCAGTAGAATGAAGAAAATGTTAAGTATAGGATGTCACAGGTGCCAGGGATCATTTCCTCCTTTTTGGGGACCTTCCATTCACCATCAGTGTTTTTTTTTCTCTTGTGTATTCAACTTCCTTTTAAGTCAATTTTTTCATAGCTGATAAATATGCTCTAATGTCTTCCATTAAAGCACAGCAAAAGATTTTCCATCAACTTCACAAACATTGCTCCACACCTCTTTCTCTTCAAAACTAACTTCTCCAATGAGTCTACACTCATTGACTCCATGTCTGCACTTTGCACTATTCCTCCACCCACAAGGGTCAGGCTTCTGTTCTTGATAATCCACCAAAACATGCTGACATTGAGTTCTTCTGGTTCTCCCCCTATATGTGAGGTTGTTCTTCTTGGATCTTTTTGTGATTTCCTTCTTCCCTACCCAACCATTGAATGTTGAATTTCCTTAAGGTTTGGTTCTCAGTGAAATATAATTTAATGAGTCTAGGGGGTGGGTAAAAGCATAGACAGGAAAAAAAAAAGCATTTGAAAATCTGCATGGCAGGAAGGAATGTGGCAATCACAGAGCCAAATGAAAGCCAGTATAAGAAAAGCAAGGCATGGTGTGGAGGGATGAAACAGGTAGAAGCCATTCTGTGAAGGACACTCTCCACTTTGTTAAAAATGAGGGTCTTTGATATCACCTTTAACAGGAATCTAAACAACAAAACAAACAAGCAATCAAAATGTAACCAAAGACACTGAAACACAGAACGTGCTGACAGGGTCTAGAGGGGAGAGGGGAGAGAATCACAGGGTAAAAGGGGAAGTACTCACATGAACAAATATAAAGAACACATGGACAATAACTAAGGTGGGGGGCAGAGATGGGAGGGAGGTGGGGAGCACTGGGGGAGGGCAGGGCTGGGAATACAAGAAAGAAAACTGTACTTGAACAAGAGTTAAATAAAATTTTCTACTTAATTAAAAAAAATGAGGGTCTTTAACAAAATACAATGGAAGGGGCATTCACGTGTCCGAGCCAGCGATATAATGTGTTCAGATTTCTGGTTTGAAAAGTCCCCTCTGGCAGTTGTGAGGACGAATTGGAAGGAGACATAAGTAGATATGGAAATGAGAAACTATGACAATACTTCAGACAGAGATAGATGATTATAGCATGCATTCAGATGCTGGTGATACATTCTCAGTTGACGAGTTTACTCATGCCCACTGCTTCCTGTCTACTACCTATACTTGAATATCTCACAAATTCAAGACCTATGAACTGTTAATCAAACAGTCCTCACCTCATCTCATTTTGCACATCATAAAGATACCTCAGTTTTGATATATCTGTAGCCAACCACATACTCGTTTCCCTCAAATCTGGTCCTCCGCTGGTGTTCCTCATCCCTGAGAACGACGCTAGCTCCATTCAGTTTTGCAACTCAAACCTGAGAGTTACCTTTGTCACTTTCCTCTCTTTCACCACACCTTTTCAACCCAGTACTTCGTCTTGTCATGGCTATCTCACACATCTCTCCAATATGTTTTTGTTTGCATCTCTATCACCAGCATCTGAATGCATGCTATAATCATCTATCTCTGTCTGAAGTATTGTCATAGTTTCTCATTTCTCTCCATATCTACTTGTGTCTTCTTCCAATTCGTCCTCACAACTGCCAGAAGGATCTTTTCAAACCAGAAATCTGAACACATTATATCGCTGGCTTGGACATGTGAATGCCTCCACCGTTGTATTTTGTTAAAGACCCACATTTTTAGCAAAGTGGAGAGTGTCCTTCACAGAATGGCTTCTACCTGTTTCATCCCTCCATACCATAGCTTGCTTTTGTTACACTGGCTTTCATTTGGCTCTGTGATTTTTTCCACGTTCCTTCCTGCCATGCAGATTTTCAAATGCTTTTTTCCCTGTCTATGCTTTTACCCACCCCCTAGACTCATTAAATTATATTTTGCTTTTATATCTTAGCTCAATTATTATACCTAACCACTCATCACTTAGGAAAGGTTTCTCTGGCCTATTAGATTAGGTCAGATTTTATAAGCTCTTTCAGAACCATGAATCTCTTCTTTTCTTTTCTTTTATTTATTTATCTTTAGAGGGGAAGGGAAGGAGAGAGAGAGAGAAATATCAATGTACATTGATATACATTGATATACATTGCATGCATATCAACTCTCATGCATCCCTTGCTGGGAACTGGCCTGCAACACAGGCATGTGCCCTGACTGGGAATTGAACCGTGATCCTTTGGTTCGCAGGCCCATGCTCAATCTACTGAGCTACACCAGCCAGGGCTTCTCTTCTATTTCTAAAGCTTTTTAAATTAGTACTTAAATTTGAATGACATATTTGTTTGAATAATATTTCTCCCCCTTTAGACTATCTGAATTTTGTGAGGCGAGGGACTACATTTGTTTTTACTTCTCATTGTATCCTCAGCTCTTAGCACCAGGCCTGTCACATAGAAGAAAGGGTAAATGAACAAAATGGCATTTAAGCTACCATAGGAGGAGTAAGAGTTAATTGAACAAAGATGGGAGGCAAGTGCTTTCTAGCCAAATGAAATCACATGTCAAAAGACCCCAAAATAGGGAGAGTTTCCAAATATTCAACAAGACAACATTTTGTTGAGCTCGAGGGAGAAAGGACATGAAGGGCAGGCAGGTGCCACCTATGGGTGGCTTTTTAAGCCATAGTAAGAACTGTAGACTGTCCTATGGTGGACATCAGGAAGTCTTTGAGGGGTGTTAAATAAATGTGAAATAAATCAGGTGGCCAGGAGAGCGGGCTATTGGATCTTCACGATGTTTGCAAGCTGGTTGGTTGGTGGTTCAAATTCAACCGAAGAATGTCAAATGCACATCAGGCTTACCCACCCTCAGCTACCGAAGAGTGAGTTGTTAGATATTAGGTTGGTCAAAAAGTCCGTAAGGTTTTTTCCATAAAATAAAAGACACACTTTTTATTTTCACTAATAATTTTGTTGGTTTACATATTTTGAGTATGTTAGCTATCTCTCTCAGGTTAGAAGGTTGATTGTTCTCAGAGAATGTCTCAATTTGATTGCTCTCACCTTTAACTGGTCTACCCAACCATGAACCATTGTCTGGCGAGAAATTCTCCAGCACTCAGTTTTACAAACCACTTTTGACACGTTCGATCAGTCACAGCACCTTCTGCAAATACTGCACAAATCTCTCTCTTTTTTACATTTCAGTTGCATGTTACCTTTCTTGACAAAATAAAGCATAATGCACTGAAAATGTTGCATATTCTTCCATCTTCAATATTAAAATGGCTACACAAAAATTCACCAATTTTGATACGTTTTTAAAAAATGCACACTGATATGACAACTGTCACCATACAGTCTAACACAATTGTTTCGAATGAAGTTATAGACAGCTAAGTGCTACTACAGCCATCTTACAGAAAAAAACATATGAACTTTTTGGCCAATGCAACATTTGCCAGTAACACACTGGTTGCTAGCATTTAAAAAGTAAGACTAGAAGAAAACATAAGAGAAAATATCAGAAGGCCTTGTCTGCAGTGATGATAAAAATGGGTTGTGGAACTTCCACTTGATGAGTTTCATGCACATGTGTGTTGATGGGGTCATGATGCAAAGGATGTTTTGTATATGTTTTATTCACAATAAAGTCCATTGGAAACACACTGATTTGGAAAATAGAATTAAGATAACTTGACGATTATGACTGGACTTAGGCAGTTAGGGAACTGAGATGAATTAAGGATTAATCATAGATTCCTGCTTGATTAAGTAGGAGGAGGATGCTGCCAGTTCCTGAGGCAGGGAATGCTGTAAAGGAGCTGGTTTGAGGGGTTACCAGTTCTGTTTGGACACGTTGAGTTTGAGGTACCTGTAAGATATCCAAGTGGAGATATCCTGAAGGCAGTTACATGGGTTCGAACTGGAGAGAAGAGGACTGATGTGCCAATACAGGTTTTGGGTGTATTGGCAAAAAGATGGTGGCTGAAGCCACCAGAACAGACTGAGACCACTCAGATAGAGGATAAGGTATGAATACAGTGAGTCTGTAACGGAGCCTTAAAAAAGATCAAGATTTAAGGAATAGCTAAGGATGAAGCTAAAAAAGAAAAAAAAATGTGGGCTACTGACTTGGGAGGAAGACAGAAAAGTGTAGTGTCTTGAAGCCAATGAACAAGTGGTTCAAGAGTAGAGGAGGTTACATTTTATTAGCACAGTAGCTCTGAGAAGAACTGAGAGTAATTAGAAAATACATTTGCCCAATGCAACACTACACAGCAGAAGGAAAGAAGGAGCTCCTATCCTTGACAACAGCATGGATGAATCTGGAAAGCATTATGCTAAGTGAAATAAGCCAGGTGGTGAAAGACAAATACCATATGATCTCACCTATAAGTGGAACCTAATCAACAAAACAAACAAGTGAGCAAAATAGAACCAGAGACATGGAGATAAAGAACAAACTGACAGTAACCAGAGGGGAGGGGAGAAGGGGATAACAGGGCAAAGAGGGGGAAGGGTCATCAAGGAACATGTACAAAAAGACCCATGGAAAAAAGAAAACGGGGTGGGAGCTAGGGGTGGGTAGGGTGGGAGAGAGTGATGGGGAGGGGAGATGGGGACAACTATAACCAAACAATAATAGTAAAAAGAAACAGACTTTCCACCTACGAAGCAGAAGCAAGCTATTTTTCTGATTTCAGGTAGTAAGTGTATCATTCACATCTACTCTGGATGCTGACTAGATACAAATGGTAAATAGTAAGTAAAGAAAAATTGACCTTGTCAAGCTCAGTAGTTCTCTATGCCACATGGCCAAGTTTCAACCTGTCACATAGCTCACGAGTTGTGGAGGTCACTGGGGTCCTGGAGGAGCTGTAATGAAGGAGACACAATGTCCCTCCCTTTTTTGGCTCTATCACTCTTCTTTTTTTAGAAAAAAATTTTATTTATTTTTGGAGAAAGGGGAAGGGAGGGGGAAAGAGAGTGAGAAAAACCATCAATGTGTGGTTTCTTCTCATGTGCCCTGACTGGGGACCTGGCCCACAACTCAGGCATGTGCTCTGACTGGGAATCGAACCAGCGACCCTTTGGTTTGGAGACTGGCACTCAATCCACTGAGCCATACCAGCCAGGTCTGTCACCTTTCTTTATCCTAATGATGACCTTTCAGTTCTTATGATACATTTATTTTAAAGAGGATTTAAAAATTGTTTTATTATTCACATTTTGGTAAGGAGCCAAGCTATTTGGCAGCCAGGATATTAGGTCATAAGACAGGATAGAACAAATTCACTGCAGTACAGCTCATAGCAATAGCTACTGATACTGAATTCTCACTGACAGGCAACGTGCAACTCCCTGGGGCAGGTATTCTGTATAGTAGCACCATTTTATAGATGAGAGGTGTGGGGCAAACGGAGGTTCAATCTGTGGGGAAGCAGGGACGTGGCGCTCAGCAGGGTCCCCAGTGCTCTGACCACGAAGATGCGATGGATGGGAACAGGGCTCTGCAAGGCTTTTAATGTGCTCAGAACCAAAAATAATCAAAGCATAAAGTCTCTGGGTAAATTTTTTCTTTTTCCCTCCATGGACTCTAAAAGTAATTCATGCTCATTATGGAAAATGTGTGAAATATAGAAACGTTGCAAGATGCAAGGTAAGTCAGTTTTGGTGAAGTTTTAATGTAAGACTAAGTCTCTTATAAAACTCAAAGATCAGATTTTAAAACTTCCTCAGAGGAGAGGAAAACCACTGCAGATAAAGTCATAAACACTTCCTTCAGAGAAGGCACTGACCTACTTCTTAAGAAACTGGCATATCACCTATGCATTCAGCCTACTGGAGTTTACTACACTGCTTGGCAGGCAATGAATGTGTATCTCGGTGTGGAATGACAGAAGGGACATGACTCAGCTCTCACCCAGTGGGTCTCTGTGTGTCTCCCATGGTACCTCCACTCTGATGCTTTTGAAGGATTTTTCAAGGGCATGTTTGACTTTTGCCTCAAATGCTGACTGTAGACCTGGCCTTCTCTTTAGTCATATTCATTTCATTTTAGGGTCATTCTATAGGGCTTTTGGACCATCTTCTGAGTACTGATTGCATGAAGCCTTGTTTGTATCACATTTTTGAAAACCTAGAATTCTACCAGAGTTTTCTGGAATTCATGGACTCCTTCGCTTATTCAGCAAACATTTCTGGAGTGCTCAGTTTGTGCCAGGTGGAATAAGCAACAGTGAGGGTGCAAAGGGGTGCCCTTGAGGAGATTACGGTGCAGAGGGGCTGCCCAGGTTCCCACTGAAAAGACTGTAGGTCCCAGGGAATATGACAGAGGATGTCTGCGTGGGGGTAGCAACAAGGCTCTCGGAACAGCACTCCAAAAGTGCTCCTTGGCCATGTGTGTGATAGAGCTAGAGCAACCATCCACAAGCAAATACCAACCGGAGGGGCCCCATCAGAAGCAGTGTGGAAATATCCCCTAACTCAATTCCAGAGATTATGTTAGACGTTACAGGAAGAATGATCTGATCCTTCCTGTACTGTGGGTTTCATGGAGTACTCTGCAAGGCAGTCTCTTAAGGCATAATCATCATTTAAGACTGACCGAAGTCTTTCCAATTTTCTTTCCGGAGTGAGTGCAGATACACTGAGCCTGAGATGGTCTAAGCACCAGGCTGCCTGGAGGCTGTGCGTCCCAGGCAGCCACCCGGGGGCCCTGTGCTTGTTTCAATGCTGTGTTGTCACTGCCTTGAATCCTTGATCACTTCTGCACATTTTCATTTTGCACTGACCCTGCTAATTATGTAGCTGGTCCTGTCTATGTACCCGTGTCATCTATTCTTTGGATCAACTTCCAGCTCGTCTACACGCCAGTAGGTCACCTTGGATATTATTGAACTTCTCCAGCCTCAGTTTCCCTTTTGGGAAAGGGGTATAAACTGCCCACCTTAGACATGTATGCATGAAATAATGTAAAGTTGTTAGCACTGTCCACTTTGGTTAGATAGAAAACAAGCAAACTGATAAACAAATAAACAAAACACCTTCCCACTGCTGCTCCCTGTGCAAAAATATATAATATTTTTCTGTGCTTCTCACACACAAAGATGTTTTCAAGGTTACAAGTCCCTCCACCCATCCCTGGGGAAAGGGGCAAATTGTGCGTGCCTCCCGGCCTGAATTCTTATAGTGAGGGAGTGAATGTGTTTTTCTCCTGCTTCTCAATTGCAAATATCAGGGTCATTCATCCACACAGGCAGGCCATCATTGACTTCAGAATATTTTCTCCTAACACATGTCTCAACCGGTTTCAAAAGATCTACCTCTGAGTCACACTTTCTACCTGGTCCTGTGGTCATATTCCCTTGGAGAGGCTTCAATTCGAGTTTCCCGTAACAAAAGTCATATCGGTTTTGCTTAACTTGAATCATTTGGACCTTCTCAAAGCATACAGGTGACCAAACATCAAGTTGACATGTTGGTAGGGAACATGAGAGCAGTCAGTGAGGGACTCACGGCCCAAATGGTCATCAGGACTGGCTTTGGTCATGAGAAACCCATGCGCTCAAACTGCTAGCTCTGGAAAGAGAGGAGGAACGTCCTAAATGCCACGACAGAAAATCATCAGAATGTTTCCATATTCTGCAGACATGGGCTGCAGTGTTTAGCACACCGTGTGCTTCTCCTCCTAGCAGGTTCTTCTTCTCAGCGTGACAAACACCATTCTGGTGACCCCTGCCACGGTTCCATCTTCCTCGATCCTGCGACCTTTTTTGGACTACCCATCTTTCTCTCTCTAATCGCCAACCTCCTTTAATGGCCAGCAAGCTTTCCAGACATTTCTTGCGCTCCTGCTTTGTGGCAGTGCTCAGTGTCAAATGATAGTGAAGCCATGTCTGTATTACTTGTCGCCACCCTCCTGTGTGTGCTGCTTGCACGGCTGATGGGATGCTCCAATTTTGTGGAATGACGTTTTCACTCGCCCAGTGTATATTGGTGCCTAGCATGTGCCCGACCTGGGACTGCAGCAGGGTATGAAACAGATGCTGTCCCCACCTTGCGACAGACGTCCTTGTCGAACAGGAGTGATTCAGGCGTTAGACGACACCTCAGGCTTATGCCCTGACTCGGGCAATGGAGGAGGGGTAGAGTGGATTATTATTTTTTCAAGTTGAGTGTTAGTGTTCATTTTTTCAACTTTACTTCAACTTTCTAAATCAGAATTAAACCATCAAAAAGTTCTAGAAAGCTCGTTAAAAAAAGCAGGAACTCCCTGCCCCACCCACCTGCAGCTCTTGGTCTCCTTCCCAAGGCTTGCCCTGCTCCCCAGAGGAGGCCACCTTCAACAATTTCAGCTGTTTCTTCTAGATTTTATACCCATATTTCTTAAAAATAGCCATATATTGATGTTTCTTGAGTCATCAATTTTGATGTTAATCATAAGACTTCCTAATATGAAATATGCTAGTTCAGCCCTCTTATAACCTCTCCTCTCATTTCTCCCTATCTTTTATTGACCTAGTACATTTATAACACATTTTGGAGGCCTAGCTTGGTTTTCAGTACTTTTTTCTTTATGCTTCTTGTGTTGTATCTAAAAGCTCTGCCAAACTTGTATTCCTTGTGTTTTCTCCTGGAAGTGTATAGTATCGAGCTTTTCATTTAGGTTTATGATGTATTTTGAATTAACTTTTGTGAAAGGTGTAAGGTGTGTTTCAGCACCATCTGATGAAAAGATACCCTTTCTGCAGGAAAGTCTCTTTCCTCCTTAGTGAAATATCAGTTGACTATATTTATATGAATCTATTTCTGGGCTCTCTATTCAGTCCCAGTGACGTTTGTGTTTATTCTCTTGTTAAGACCACAGTGTCTTGTGGAGCTTTACAGAAAGTCTTGAAGTCAGGTAGTATCAGTTCTCCAATTTTCTCTTTCTTTTTCAATGCTGAGCTGCCTATTTCGGGTCTTCGGCCTTCACACACAAATGTTAGAATGAGTTCGTCAATGCCCACAGAATAATTTGCCAAGATTTTAATTAGGCTTGTGTGGAATCCATGCATCAAGCTGGTAAGAATTACCACCGTAACAGTCCATGAACGGAGACTGTGTATCCTCCTATTTACATGTTATTTATTTCCTTTGTCAGTTTTATAGTTTTTGCATATAAATCTTGTACATATTTTGTTAGATTTATATCTAAGTATTTCCTTTTTTGGTGTTATTTTAAACGGTATTGTTTTCAATTACATATACCAATTATTCATTGCTAATATATATCAAAGCAATTGATTTTTGCATACTAACCTTGTATCCAGTGACTACTTAATTCCAGGAGTGTTTTCGTAAAATTTGGGGGGTTGTCTACATGTCATCTATGAACAAAGATAGTTTTATTCTTTTCTCTTACTCTATATGTACTTTTTACTTTATTTTCTTGTCTAATTGCACTAGCTAGGACTTCCTAGACAATGTTAAATAGGAGCGGTGAGAGTGGACACTCTTGCCTTATTCCCAATCTTAAAGAGAAAGCATTCAGTTTTCTACAATGTTATGGTTCTGACATGTGCATTGTTTGCAATAAATCTGGCTGCACCAGCTCCGTTTTGATTAGTGTTAGTGTGTTATATCTCTCTCCATCCTTTCACTCTTAGCTTATCTATATCTTTATATTTAAAGTGGAGTTCTTGTATGCAACACATATTTGGGTATTGCTTTTTAAATCTACTGTGACAATTGCTATGATGAGATAATTCACATTTAAAGTGATTACTGATTTAGTTGGGTTAATAACTACTCTGTATTTTTATATTATACTTGTTTGTGTTTTCTTTTCCCTCTTTTATATATTTTTGGTTTTAGTTGTTTTACATGCTTCCATTTTATTTTCTCTCTTAAAATATCGGTTATACTTCTTTTTGCAATTTTTCTCTAGTGTTTCCCTATAGTTGCAATATAAATTTACAACAAATCTAAATACACTTCCAAATATTGATCCCTAGATAGTTCTGATACCTAATAACAAGCTATTCTCAATTCTTCCTTTCCATCCCTTATAACCTTTTCATTCATTTCACTTCTTCACATACTATAACTACCCAGCACATTGTTACTGCTGTAATGTGAACAACACTTTACTAATAGATTAATTAAGAATAAAGAAATTAAAGCTTATATTTTGCCTTTACTTATTCCTTTTTGCACATTCTTCCTTTCTTTATGTAGATCCAAGTTTCTAACCTGTATGATTTTCTTCCTGAAAAACATCTTTTAACATGTCTAGGATCGGTCTGCAGGCAATGAATTCCCTCAGTTTTTGTCTAAGATCTTTATTTCTCCTTCATTTTTGAAAGATAATTTTGTAGGGTACAGTGAATTCTAGGTTGATGGTCTTTTTATTTCAACATTTTAAAGTATTTTACTCCACTTTCTTCTTGTTTACAGTAGTTTCTGATGAAAAGTATGCTATTAATCCTATCCTCATTCTTCTAAAAGTAAATAGTGCTCCCCTACCCTGATCCTCATCCTAGCTTCTTTCAAGACATTGTCTTTGGTCTTTTGAGCTTGAACATGGCATTTGTACTTTTTTTGGTGCTTATCCTGCTTTGTAATCCCTGAGCTTCCTGAATCTGGATCTGTGGTTTCGTGTCATCAGTTCTGGAATATTCTTAGCCATTACTACTACAAGTATTTCTTCTGCTCTATTCTCTCTTCTGGTGTTCCAATTTTGTGTATGTTACACCTTTTAATCTTGCTCCACAGTTCTTGAATATCCTGTTCCATTTTTGTCATTCTTTTTTTTCTTTTGCAGTTCAGTTTGAGAAATTTCTATTGAATATTGTCAAGCTCATTGATTTGGTCCTTGCCTGTGTCCTGTGTCCTGGTAAACCCACAAAAGGTGTTCTTTACTTTTGTTAGTGTTTTGATTTGTAGCCTTTCTTTTTAATTCATTCCTAAAGTTTCTAACTCTCTGATTGTAAATCTCCTGTTTTTACATGTTGTCTACTTTTACCACAAGAACTGTTAACATATAAGTCATAGTTATTCTAAATGCCTTGTCTAATAATTTCAAAATCTGTGCCATATCTGGTTCTGATGCTTGCTTTGTCTCTTCAGACTTTTGCTTTGTTTTTTACTATTGTCATACCTTGTAATTTTTTTGAAAATCAGGCCTGATGTCTCCGGCACTAGAAATAGAAGTAAACAGGACTTTAGTGTCGCTCTGACTAGGACTTGGGCTGTGTTTAGTGTTTTCTATAGCCATGGGTGCCAGAAGCTTCAATTTCCTTTAATGTCCTTGCTTTTCTCTTCCCTTTATCTTGAGTTTCCCTCCGAACTCAAAACTCTTTGTTAAATAGAGTTTATGTCTTGTAGCTGTCAGTTGTAATCCACTGTTATACTGGGGCCCTGTTAAGTGGTGGTTAGTGTGGGGTGGCGATGTGTTTTATAATCATGTGGTTCAATCTTAGTGCTCTAATGGACTTGTGCTCCTGGTCTGTGAGAAAAGAAAGCTAGAGGGGGTTAGAATTGGGTAATTGCCCTTTCTTTGGGTTTATAAGCCTCTGGTAAAGTCTTTCCCCTTTTCATTGTTGAGAATACTCTGGTTGTATTTCAAAATGGTTGCTTCTGCTCTCTCCTTGCTAGAAACACAAGAGCTTTGCTTGGTTTTTCACCATTGGTTTCACTCATCTTTGAGTCTCTGTCAGCTAGCAGAGTCAATATACAGTGAGTGCTGTATATACCTGGAGTAAAAATAAAGCAGTGAATAAAGGTAAGTCCATAATATAGATGGTTTAGAATAATAAGCAGAGAGTATTTCCACCTCATCACTGGAGGCTGCATTCAAAATGCAGAGTAATATTTTACATTTTATATCCATTGAACAGAGGCAAAATGTTGTGTATTACTGATTTTTAAAATGGGAAATCAGCAGTGCTCTGCACACTGCAGAAACATTTGAAGGCCTTCCTTCTTCTGGAACAAAGTCTGGTCTGCTGTTAGGTTTCTGGAAGTAGTGCAGGATCCTATCAGGCTGTCTTTGGAGCTCTGTCTCTACTCCTTCCCACTCACAGTTCTCCACTCTATCCCATACCCTTCATGAGTATCCCACCCTGCTGCCCCCCTGCCCTGGTTTCTAGTCCTGCTGATCTGGAATTTCGATCCTTGTCCTGATCTCACTTTTGTCTGTCCGTTGGAAAAGCCCACATTCCCCCATCATCCACTCCACCTAAAAGGTGAATGTTGCTTCCCAACCACTTCAAGCTTGAAATCTTAAACCCTTGATTCAGTTTAAATCTTCCATCTCAGTCCTGGGTCCTTTCCATTTCTGCCTCACTGGCCAAATTCATATCTAATTCCTTATTAATTTATGCTCTCCATCTCACTGAAGATTTCTTTTAAAAGTATTTTGAAGTATGTGTAATATATGGCAGAAATTTTACATACTTCTAATGCATGAAGGTATGTAACGAAGACTAACACTACAAGGGAAAGTTGTACATGCCCTGGGGAAATTTAATAAATTTAAGTAGCTAAAACTGAAGCACTAAAATTCTCCCAGTTCATAAATGTTTTCAGATCTCCTAGCCCGCGGGAAAGAGAAAAGTAAATTAAATCAAGAGTTAAGTTACAGTTTTTACTCTCTCCTAAGTGGCAGAAACAATGTTTTGGTGTGACTGAATAGAAGAACAGATGCTAAGCCTTTGTAAATAAATTGTTCTGTTTATTTGAATGAGTGAACACCAGTTGACTTCTCTGGTGACCCCTGTTAGAACCAGACAGGCTACAGAATAAAGCTCCCCTGTGCTGCTAGGGGGCTCAAACATGGGGCTCACAACCATGGGGATGTGACACTTAGTGGAATGCATTTATTTGAGACAACAAAGACAATGAGCAAATCCAGGTGCTGAGTCACTAGGAAAAATGAACACATACATGAACATAACCAAAACCCAAAGCTATTGTCTTTCCTTGCTATTATCCTCATATCTTGAAAAGTTGATTTTTCTCCCTTCCATAGTTTTATACCAGTCTTAGTAGTATACGAACAGAAACCTGTCTTTTGTAAGGTTCAGCACTAATAAAATAATTCTGTTCACCATTTAGTTCCATTTGTCCCTAGAGCAATAACTAAGACCACCGAAGGTCATAATGTGATAAGATCAAAGGGACACTAGTCTCACTGGGTGGGAAGCTGCTTGAAAGAAAACCTGACTAGCCAGCATGGCCGCCCTCAGTGTTGCACCCAAAGACCACCTTCGACTGTCCTGCATTACCAATATTCAATTTCTTTTCATTAAGCAGTGACACGGTGAGCATTTCCGTACTGTCTATGTTCCCAATGGGAATAACAAAGGAAGAACTGCTGCCATGGAAACTTACCTAATGGTCTTTGTGGTGAGCTCCTTGGTACTTGAATGCAAGCAAACCCCACACAACAAAGGGCCGATCAACGTTAGGCATAAAGCTTCTATGCAAGCGCACTGATGATTAACTTTAATGAATGCCTTGAACATCACAACTCGAGGCAGCATTCTTCTTGTCCAACCTCATTATTAGATAAGCACAGGGGAACTTGCAATAAGTTATATTTTGGATTACAAAGCAAGAGTCAATTTAAGACCATCTCCCTTTATGTGTCTCTTGTAAAAACAAGTTACATAGTTAGTTGGAAGATGCATACATTTAGAAATAAGTTATTAAAAGCAAACTAAAAAGTTGGATCATAGCCTGCTATATTTCAATAGCTCAAACTCACTTAATTAGCATGTGTCAAATATTTCTTCATTTATACAGTGCCTCCCTCAAAGAAAATTCATTCAAAGGCTTGGTGCATACATTTTTTAATGTAGCTGCATTTTCTATAGCTGGATATTTTAAAGAAAAATTTATTTGGTCAAGTTAAGGGGATATCCCTATTAACTCAATAATATTAAAATCCTGATTTTCCATAATTTAATCACTTTGGAGAAAATGCATAGGCACAATTTTTAATAGAATTAACACAAATAAATTAAAATTGAATTAAAAAAATCAATGGTAATGGGTCGGGGGAAACCACTTTCCACTGTCAATTAAAATGGTATGTCTTATACTAGGTTATATTTGAAATCCTGGCTAGTATCCTATTCTTCTCTACCTGTGCCCCCCTGAGTGAATAGCCTCTTGCCACTTTTCAGTTTTGTTTTAGAAGCCTTCACTGAAGAATGGAACACCAAATGTAGACAAAGAAAGAAGATGGGAGAATTAGTAAGTGAATATGTCTGAGAAATTTATTTTCAACTTTGATGGTGAGCATGTTCAAAAATAAAAATAAATACGTTTTGACTAACTTTAATCACTCCAGCTCTCACTTATTTTTAAAGTTGTGAAAATTCATCTCTGAGGAATCACAATCACTGTTGCGTTGGAATGAAATCCACATTACTATCATGCCCTCGTTCTTAGCATCTTTGAACCTCATGGATTTGTGGTTTGGAGTGCACACTTCCTCCTGCCTCCCTTCCTTCCTTCCTTTCTGCCATTCCTCCAACTTTACGAAGCCCCAGTTACGTATGCACCAGGCAGCCTCGGGCACTGATAATAGCAGTAATTCATGCCCACATGCTTACAGCCAGGTGGAGGTGGAGAGGTGAAGTTTCCAAGCAGTGTTGTATGAGCTGTGATGAGGAGATGAAGGGATGCATGGACATACTTGTAAGGGGCACCTAGCACCAATCCGGGGTGTCCAGGGATGGTTTTCTGGAGGAAGCGACAACTGATCTGAGGCTCAAGATAGACTTCGAGTGGGGATGAGGCCTGGAAGACAATGGTCCCCACAGAGAGAAAAACACTGTAAGAAAGACAAGATAAAGGCAGGTTCCTGGAACCATAAGAAGTTTGAGTGGCGTTCTGAGGAAGAAGCAGAGCCAACTTCAATGGGTTTTGTGTGCCATGACGTGACATGACTGTGCAGCATTACTGTGTGGTCTCATGTTCAACCAGGCCTTCTCTGTCGCCCAGATTCCTCCTTGTTCCCATTAGCTCTTTCTCCCTTTAGCTGTGTGGATTCTTCATAATGATATACATTCATCTTTAGCCAAAAAGAGTCGAAACAACCTGAAGAATGACCATCAGTTGATGACTGGATAATCACAATGCGGTATATTCATACAATGGAATATTATTTGGCCATAAAAGATAATGAAGTGCTAATACATCCTACAACATGAATGAACCTTGAAAACCTCATGGTAAGTGAAGGAAGTCAGACACACAAAAAATTACTCATTTCAGAATTCCATTTATATGAAATGCTCAGAGTAAGAAATTTAAATAGAAAGTAGAGTAGTTAGTGCCAGGGGCCGTGGGGAAGGGGAAATAGGGAGAAACTGTGTAAAGTATATAAAGATTTTTGGGGGGGCTATAGTAGTGTTCTGGAACAGTAGCGGTGGTTGCAAAATTTTGTGGCTATTCTAAAATCCATTGGATTGTACATTTAAAAGGATGGATTCTATGGTGTATGAATTATATCTATAGAAAGCCAGTGACATAGAGGTGTAGATGAAATAAGTTTGGCAACATGTTATTGACAACTGTTGAAGTTTGGTGACAGGTAATAGGGGTTTATTATATACTTCTTCTGAAAAAACAAAACAAATAAACAATCCCTTCCAAGCCAACCACCTTCCTCCTTGCATTTAGATTACCTGATATCATGAAGAAAATAGAAACCAAAAGATAACCACCTACTCAGCTTGTGGTCACCAAACCTTACATTAACATTTGCTTACAGCCTTCCCTTACTTACTTCATCTCTGTGTTGAATAAATTTGGGGGCCTCGCCTTCTAGCAAGAGGCGGGCATACAGCAACAACCACAAGGGGTTAGGTTGGGGATCGAGGGGAGAACGTATGTGAGTGTCAAGAAGCAAGAAGGAACATGGTTCAGGAGGTGAGATGGCTCAGGTAGGCAGGGGCGAGGTCATATGCAGCCTCTGAGACCACCTCGGGATTTCAGCAATAAAAGCCTCTCCAGATGCCATCGCTGCTTCATTCCCAGTTCTTCTCCACCTCTGTGTGTGCAGCAAATGCAAGTATTGAGAAGAAGCAGGAATCACTGTGCTTTCCCTCAATGTTGCTCAGGCATGAACAGAGGTGTCTCTGTGGAGGACCATATGGTGCCTGGTTGCCCCTGTTTATTCATTGGTTGAGATAACTGAAGTCATGGTATGTATGGGGCAGAAGGAGAACCATGTGGATGGTGAACCCGCAACAAAAGAGGTATCTGCCATGCTACCAGTGCGATGAGATTCCTACTGGGTGAGGTGGGGAGTCAGACATCACACCTCCTGCTGTGATTCCTGTTGCTCCTGAGAAGCACCATGTTCTCCCAGGGAAGCTCCTTTGAACCTCTAGGCCTCTTGCTGCAGATCCTGTTTGAAACCTTCAGTAGCCCAGTTATACAGGCTGCTATTCTGGCCATTCTGTTCCTGTGTGCCTATTGTCACACATGGCTATGTACAGAGACTTGAGTTACGGTGTCACCTACACAATGCCTATCCACAATGCTTATACCTGCTCCATGTAACTTTATTTCTGGACTCAGCTAGCTGAGATTTGGCATCGCTAAAGATTGTGAGAAAAAAAATGTTACAGCTTCACTATTATAGCTGAGAAGGAAATTGCACACAATGTCAAGGAGAAGTGCCGCTGCCCTATCACAGATGTCAATCAGGAGCTATCGTTGCTAACTGTGCTCCTGGGAGAAGTGAACAGAGGTCCCCAGGTCAGTTGAGGTTCTCTGAAAGAGGATTTTAGGTCCAGAAGCTCTTTCTAGCCATCCTTTGCAGGCATGAAATCATGGCATTCATGAGCACACTTCCAATTCAGCCATAAGATGTGAGGCTTATATTGCAAAGGACCTATATGCCAGGGCAACACGCACCATCTGGTCTCTTGGTATTACCAGGTATGCTGGTGTTACTGACTTTAAAACAAGAAGATGTCACAGCTCTGGAACCAACCACAATGAAATTGAGATGGTCACTCCTTTGAGTGCAAGTATGGTGTATTTCTACTCTCTTTATGTTCCAGCAAATGTGACTTAGTAAGAGGACACTGATACGTTTGGCCTGTCTGATGGCCACTGCAAACACCTTTAAATGGACTGCTGGCAGATACACAGCACTTTCCGGACAAGTTAGTTCACAAGTACAAGTTTACCCTGGCACAGGCACACATATTATGTTAGACTCTTTCACCCGGAGCATCCTTTTTAGAAAAGACAACTGCCCTTGTCTGAGAGACAGGCAAGGAGCATTATTTCACATTGTAATCAAGGTAACCATTTTTATAATACACTTTATAAAATTCTTGATTTACAGTTTAATATAGTCAGGTGGGCAATTGTGTGACAAAGGGAGACTGGGTTCTGTGCTTACGGAAGGGACTTGGCCTAATGTGATGGCTCTTTAGCTGAATTTCTAGTGAGCTGTTCACTCCTCTAGCATCCGATCAGATCTGAACAAAGTACTAATGACAATTTCTGAATGTCTCTAGAGGCTGCATGACTTTATAAATGAACGGTCACTTCTTTCTTGCAGTTTCCCACAGAGCTAGCAAACAGCTAATCCCGGGCCTTCAGACTCCATTTTTTTTTCTCATTCAATGTTTTCTCAGCAAGATATCATGGGGCTACATCACTTGTTATAGTCACATAATGATTTGTATTTGTACCTGTAAATTTATGCATCGTTTTACTTTACATAAGATTTTGTACGTAATTCTCAGCTTTTAAGGATGACTTACATACCCCATTTTTCTACTGTCATGTGAGAGTATCATAGCCCCAAAGGTACGTCATTGCTATAAAGCAAAATAAAAGTGCTACCAAAAAAGAAAAAAAAAACAGACAAAATCCAAAGTGGGAAAAAAGACCGCACTATTGAAGAATTTTAAGTAAAGGGATTGACACGACTGGATTTGCATTATAAAACAAACTCTAGCAAACAGGTGGAACCTGGGGTGGGGAAGCAGTGCAAGCAAGTTCGTTAAGAAGATTTGAGCCTTAGGGAATGGGATGGATGGGGCCTGCTAAGGAGGCTGAGGAGAAGCCACCAGACAGAGCCAGGCATCATGGGAAATGGGCAAGTCAATCAACTAACGAAACAAACAAAGGAACAGAAAACTTGTTCAAAGTAGGACATTGTGGAAGGGTAAAATAAAGCAGCTTTGGTGGGGAGAGTAGAGACAGAATTTCGATTGTAGTGATTAGAGAAAGGCAAAATGTCGATGGTTTCAGGGGCATTAAACTTCTTTGACTGCCTGTGATTTTTCTCCCTCTTGCCCCCACACCATCTTTTTTCTCTGTCTGCAACATTCTAACACAGCCTTCATGTAGCTAATCTTAGTTGCTCTCCAAGGGCCAGCTTCCATGTCACTTCCAACAAGCCTTTCATAGCCCTGTATGTCTGAGTTAGGCAGTGTGTATCTCTATTTCTCCTATTTTCCATAACTCTTATCAACAGTATGATCAGTGCTTTTTTATTTCTCTTATCCTTTAATAAACTGTCAGCTACTTGAGAGCAGAGCAGAAGCACCACACATTGTTTACCCCTTACCCCTAGCACAACGCCTGACAACTGGTAGAGGTTCAAATAACACTTCTTTGAGAGAGTTGATAAACTTTCCCCTGCATCAACATGAATGCAGATCTTTCAGATTATGGGAGTCTCAAAATGCTATGTTAATAATAACTAAGCTAGGTGCTTCTCTTATTTGGGAAATTATTAGAGAAATAGGTCTACTTAAATGGATAAAGTCAAAGTTTTGCATGCATATTTTAGACCACATTTGTCCTCCCATTTCCATCTTATCTCAAACAAAACGTCTTTTCAACTGCAAATTTCTTTTGACTCTTGGAGGATCCAATCTGGAGCAGATGTTTCCTCATTTAAATTGTTTATTTTCAACCAGTTTTTATTTTGCACCTCCCACGATTGCAGCCCTGCTGGGCACTGGGAAGGCACGCTGTCCCTCCCAGCTCTTGCAGGCTGTGGGAACCCTCTCCCAGAGATGGGGCAGGACTCCGGCCACTTTAGAGATGGTCACATAATCCCTCCCATTAGCCACCAGAGAGTATGTTCCGAGCCTTCAAACTGCTCTCACACTCTCAAAGACAACTTGGAACCTTGCTCAGGAAAATGAGGAGGCTACAATTTGGCTAACAAATGGATTTCCTCTACTTGACATGTTTCTATTGCCCAAACTGGGTCATCTTCCATACAGGATGGCACTTTGACAAGGAATGCGTCTGTGAGGTTCCTCCTACAAGTCTATCAGGTTCAGTGGGCAATTTGAATGAATCAAGCAGGTGAGAGAAGAGAAAATAAAGTTAAAATTCAATATGAGAAATAGATGGTAGAAGCATTATAAACACTTCATATGGCTTTAGTTGAGCCAAGAGGAAGGTATATATAATTCCTAAGTATATAAAACATATAATTTAAATTTTTTCTACTTCATCTGCTTGCATTTAAAACTCACATACTGTCACAACTTCTCTTATTAAGCATTCTGTATTAAGAATATTTTCTCTGACATGTTGATTGATGTGAAGTCTGAAGAACATGTGCTTGCATTAACCCTTAGAAAACACTAGACAAAGATGCTCTCTTTATTTTCTTTAAGATCATTTCAAATGCTCATTTTCTTGCTCTAGATAGTGAGGGAAGGGAATCTGGGTGGTAGACTTTGAAAGCAATTAACCAAATAATAACATAAAAACAACAGTTTTTTATTTTTTAACTCCCTCAGTAGACATGAATGGGGGAGTAGAGTGAAGCTAGTTCCAAGTCTTGGGAACGAGAGAAGGCCTCCCTGAGAAAAAGATACATGGCTGAGATTTGAAGGGTGAGTTAACAATTGTGGGAGACAGGACTGGGAGGGAGAGAGGGTTGAGTAGTGGTGTGGACAATGTGCAAGCTTTGAAGTTGGAAGGAACATATTGCTCTTGACAATCAAACAGAAGGTCACTAGGGCTGGAAGTAGTGAATAAATTGGAAGAGGAAGAAGATGAAGGTAGAGAGGTCAGCAAGCTCAGGTAATACAGGGCCCCAAACACTATGTACAGGAATATTGGACTTTATCCTTAGAAGCAATGGAAAGGCATCCATAGTCTGAGCAAGGGAGTGGCATGATCATAGGTGTTTTTAAAAGATCACCCAAGGCCCTGTGGATAGACAGGTGTGGTGACGGGAGAATGCCAGTTCTGTTCAGTGGTTCAGGAGACAAATAGCTACAGCTGGGACCATGGTGTTGGCAGTAGAGGAGATACGTGTTAGACTTCTAAAGTACTTTGGTGGTATAAGAGCCAGAGATTAGTGAGTAACTGTATGTAGGTCTGAGAAAGATGGGCTGAGGATGCATCATAGATTTCTGGCATGAAGAACTGGGTGGCTGGCAATGCCAAGGGATACAGTTTGAGGGTGTGATTGGGAAAGCAGGTACCACGTGAGTTTGGTTCGCAGTTGCTAAGTGTGAGAGTCTTGTGAGCAGATTTTGGGAGAGAGCTCTGAGCTGGAGATCTGCGAGGGAGGTGGTTGGAAATACGGAGTGAATGGGTTGACACGGGAGAGTAGGTAGTAGAAGAAGACCTAGGTTAAGAGGGTGGATCTCAAGTTAAGTATTCTTACCACAATAAAATTAAAAAAATAATAAATAAAAAGAAGACGACCCAGGGCAGAGCTATAAAAGCTCCAACACTGAGGTTTGGGTAGAGAGGGAAGAGCCAGCAAATGATGCGGAGAGGGATTTTGAGAACTGTGAGAAAAACAGGGAGACCGTTATGTCATCTAAGTTGGAAGAGAAAGATTCAGGCAGGGGGTTGTTTCAGAATGATATAACTGCTAACATGTCCATTGAGAAGAGGTCTACAAAATATTCAACAAATTTAGCAAAACAGAAGTCACTTGTGAGATCAGCAAAGGTTTTGCTAAAATAATGAAGCTTAAGCCACCCTGGAATGGGTGAATGACAATGTTAACAGAGCACTCACTCTATGCTTAGACTGTTCTACGTGCTTCATATATACTAAAGATTAGTATTACTTTAGTCATCACAATAAGCTTCTGAAGTCGTACTCTTACCATACCATTCCAGAGGAGAGGAAACAAAGGCACAGAGAGGTAAAGTGACTTGCCCAAAGTCGGACTGCAGAAGCAGAACGCAGGCCCACCCAGTCTAGCTCATGAATCTCTTTTCCTGATGGCCACACTGTCCTGTCTCTTAAGCATGTAACTGGGGGTAGAGACAGTGGACACAAATCTTTGGAGAAACTTGGCTGTGAGCAGGAAGGAAGCGCTGTAGCCGTATGTAAAAGGCAGTGAGGATGGTTCCAGAGGAGTAATTATTTTTAAGGCGGAGACTAGGACTGGAGTGTGTTCAAATATTGATGGGAAGGATCTCGCAGTGAGACTGACGTTACAGGAGAATGAAGTGGTGATGGACGGATGAAGGGCTGGGAGGGGATGGAGACAGAGTACAGAGGGAAGTGCTACCTGATGGAAGGGGTAGAAATTCTCCCCCTACTGTCACCAGAAGCCAAGAGTGGTGGGTGCAGGAAGAAACCAAAAACGTTACTCGAAGCCTTTAATATTCTCTGTGAAATAAATAACAAGGACATCTACTGAGAGTCTGGGGAGAGGGAGGTGAAGAGGAACAGGTAGAGCTGGCTGGAGACGTACGAAGTGAAAGTTCCGAGTAACATCAAGGACCCAAGTGGCTTCAAATTGGTGATTCCAGAAGACAACAGGGAAAGCAGCAGTGGTGTTGGTATGGATGTGGGGTGAGGATGTTGGGGAGCACGGAAAGGATCAAGACCACACATAAAATGACTCAAAGGTCCTGTTTAATAGCACATGGGGAATTCTAGTTCTTCATGTTCTCCCAGAATGTCTGGGTGTAGGAGAAGGTGAAACTCAGAATAATACATACTGAAAACTGAGATCAGGTATGTGCACAGTAATCCTTTTCTATCCATATGAAGTTCTAAAAACGTTGATTTAATCAACAGAGGGACATTCTGAGGTAGCTAGTGCAAGCCACACTCCAGGCTGCAATCCCTAAATTGTCTAGATAGATGTTGCCTCCTTAGAAAATGAGAACAGTAACTCACACTCAACAAAATGGTTGTAAAAATAAATAGATTAGAATAATGGGAAAGCAAGGACATTCCCAGTTGTCAGGGGAAAAGCAGAGCTCAGGAAAGAACTGAATATACGAACCATAAGAAAATTTCAGAAAGCTCTTTAGCATTGGTTGTAAAAGGACACAAACCCCACAAAGCAGGACCCAAATTCATAGGAAGAAGAGAAGATAAAAGAAAAATAAGGGTGCTGGGGAAGAGAGAGAAAAAGCCATGAGTATTTCTCATAAAGACTCCTCAGACATTTGGGATTTTTATTGCCTAAGAAAAAGGAAATTGCTATTTTTTCCTGAGTTCCCCATAAGCTCATTAGTCCTCACACCAGTTCTACGCGGCAGGCATTATCTCTCATTTTGAAGGTGGTAAACATGGGGCAAAGAGAGGTTAAGGAATTTGCTCAGAACCCCTAGGAAGAGGGGATCTGAGCAAGGACTGCCTGATGGCTGGGGTCTGGACCTCAACCTCCCACAGTAGGCGTACCTGGTTAACGAGTGAGGAAACACGCAGAAAGGGGCTGAGTTTGGGCTACCTTATGGCTGAGTATTCTTAACACATACACAGAACAACAACAGTGGCTACTACACACTCTTCAGTACAATGCCAACTACATGGCAGGCATTTTATACCCAGTTTCTGGTTCTAAGTATCACCACCCTCTTTTTCGGAAGGGGAAACCGAGACAGAGGGAGAATAAGTGACTTATCTATTGTTGCTGTAACATATTAACACACACTTTGTGGCTTAGAACAACACAAATGTATCTGTAGGTCAGAAGTCCAACACAGGTTTCAGGGGCTAAAATTAAGATGTTGGGGGGGGGTACTGTGTTCCTTTCTGGAGGCTCCATCGGAGAATCTGTTTCCCTGCCTTCCCTCGCTGCTAGAGGCAGCCACGATTCCTTAGCCCGCGGTCTCCTTCCTCCACCTTCCAAGTTCGCAACGGCTGTGTGAGTCCTTTTTATGTCACATCTCTGACTGGTCCCTCATGCTTCCGTCCCTTTCTAACCACCTCTGGGAAAGGGGCTCCCCTTTTAAGAACTACATGATTAGACTGGGCCCACCTGGATAATCCAGGCTAATCTCAAGATCTTCAATGTCATCCCATTTGCAAAGTCCCTTCTGTCATGGGAGGTGACATTCACAAAGGGTTGGGATGCAGACACCTTTGTGCACCATTATTCTACCTACCACACAGCAAGTTCAAAAGGTGGGAAAGGGACCGAGTCTGGAGTTTGATTTGGATTTGGCCCAAATCGAACAGGAAATCCTGCTGACTCTATCTTCAAACTATATCCAGGACCCTTCTGCTTCTCCCACTGCTATTTCTACCACTGTGGTCCAAGCCATGTCATCTCCCACCAGGGTCACTTCTATAGCCTCTTAACTGTCCTCCTGCTCCATCCTTGCTCCCAATCCATTCTCAACACAGAAATCAAAGTGATACTTTAAAACATCTCAGATCACATCAACGTAGTGTGCAATACCTTCCAAAGACTCTCAATTTCATGCTGATTTAAATCCTTACAATGGCCCATGAGGCCCTACAAGATGGTCTCCCCAAGCCAGGCATCTCTGTTCACTCTTCCCCTCACTCTGCTCCAAACACACTGGCCTTCTGCTTTCCTTGAACCAACCAGGATATTGCTGGAGCCTTCAGTGGAAGGGGGCTCTGCACTTTCATTGTGCCCCTCTCTCTCCAGTATCTTGGGGTAGAAAGGGAGGTCATGCCCTGGCTGGTGTAGCTCAGTGGATTGAGCGTGGGCTTGTGCACCAAAGGATTGCGGTTCGATACCCAGTCAGGGCACATGCCTGGGTTGCAGGCCAGTTCCCAGCAGGGAATGCACAAGAGGCAACCATACATTGATATTTCTTTCCCTCTCTTCTCCTCTAAAGATAAATTAAAAGAAGAAAAAGAAAGGGAGGACATATCCTGGTTCTGAGATGTCTCTTCCCTGTTGTTCTGGGAGTGGAAATGGGAGAAGGATGAACAATTCCTGACATCACTGCCTGTAGTTGAACAAGTAGTCAGCCAACTTTGTCTGGTTAATACCAACCTCCCACTGATAAATGCTGAGATGCTCCCTTTTGTATGGGGCACATATGTGTGAGGTGCGTAAGGGTCTCTGAAGGGTTTCTCCATCTTGACCTATTCAAACACTTCCAGCTCTTGCTCACGGCAGCGCATGCCACAGTTTCTTGCTGCCGGGAAACCCTTGCCCAGGGACTGTCCTTCCTGAACGGGTCATCATCAAGACAGCTCAAGCCCAGTGATATCCCCCAAATATCAAACCAGATCTATAAGAAACGCCCGTCATTGCCACATATGATGGGATATAGGCTGCCCTACAGTTGCCCCTCTCTCCACTTTGCCACACCCTCTAATGCTCTGTAGGAGGAACGACGAAGAAGAGCAAATCTGCTTCCCAAGTTGCATCCTGTCTCACCCCTGATATTTACCAGGGACTCTCTTGGAGCCTTTTACAATGGGCTTTTGTGAGTATGGGGGACACTTCCTTCTCCAACAGCTTCCCTAGACACAAGACTCAGGACTGCAAAGACCCTCTCTCTCCTCCTCAGCCAGGCTGAGGAAGGAAAGTGGGGAAGGTGGGCATGGCAAAAAGTGTGGAAGGCTTTCGTGATGGGTAAGGGAGCAGAGTCCTCTGCTGTCTCTTATAAGCTCCAAGAAAGATACCTTTTCAGAATGTCTACTTATCACCATACTCTTGCAGTGTGGTCCCAGTTCTCTGATGACTGGAAATCAGGAAAACTTTCACACACTATTACAGATGTAAAAGTCATCCAGGTAGACTGTTATGATGGAGTGAAACACTCATGTTGAATGGAGAAAAAGGTCACATGCTGGTCACAGAAAAACTGCATGTTGGCCAACTAGTATTTAACTGGCAAAGAAGCATTCAATTAAACAAGGAGGATTTTGATGTGGTCTAAAATTTATTTTTCACAGTAAAGAGGGTACAAATTTTACGGTAAAAATTTTACTCATTCATGGCTCAAAAATTCTTTCCATGCCTTTTAAGTTTGTGTACACTTCTATTTTTAAGAATTGCTTTCTGTTTTTAAAATAATGGATGTTTCCCGCAGAAACTTGAGGAAATACAGAAAAGTTTCAACATGAAAAAAAAATCTGCAATTGCCCAGCTGAGGGATAATCCAGTTTAGTGGGAGACAGGACTCTGATTTGGGACAATTTGGAATTAAATCACAAAAGAAAGATGACTTTATCTTGATTTTATTTTGTTTTATTTTCTGGGTTGGGAAGTTATACAGTGAACACATTTGGGGTAATAAGATTTGGAATATGGAAGTTAAAAAAATTAGGGTCCTGAGAAAACAGAAATCTGTACTTTGTTTTAAAGAAGTTCATTGCAATGGCAAGAAATATGTATCCATAAGAAGAATGTTCCGGGGCTCTTTTTCCCCTCTTCCCTAATGCTGCCTTACTCCTGCCCATGCTGTGTATTTAGTGGTTTGCATGTATTATGTATTATGCAAGGTCCCTGAGACCTCCTGTGGGCTCCGATTGGATGAGAACTGCTGGGGAGGGGTGATGGTTAGGGGATGGTTGGAGACTCACTGTTGAACCCTTGGGGCAGTCAATTTCCTACCTGGAGTAGTTTCCTCTTTCTATGTCCTACAGACTGAAAAGCAGAGCAGTAAGCAACAGCAGTTTCAGTGGGAGGACAAGGATATGAGTTGCTGGGGGTGGGGTGGGGACGCAGCTAAGGAACAGAGTGGCCACCAGGTGAAGTGAGGGTGTCTTGCTTTGCAGAATTTGCCAACTAGGGTGACAGCAGTCAACATCCCATGATCTTAAAGCTCTCTGTTTTACTCAGCTTCCCTTCAAGATTATCTGATGATCCTTTTAAACTTAAAAGAACAAAGGTGATATTTCATATCTTGGTGGGTCTGGGTTTTTAAAGTGAAAAGTGTATGAGTGAGTGAGGATGAATAAAAGAAAGAGAAAGGGTTTAACGTGATTGGAACTAAAATTCTGAAAAGCTTCATAAAAAACATTATGTGCTCTTGCTACTACTCATTGAGGAGTTTCTCAGAACTGCAAATATAAAAAAATAACAACATATATGGAAACTTCTTACTGTATGTTGGCATTGTTCTATGTGTTCTACATACAAGTAACTGAGTCCTCACCACTGTCCCGAGAGATACACACTATCCTTGTCCCTATTTTATACCTAATGAGTATAAATGGGTTAAAGCCCCTAAAGGTTAAGTGGAGGAGTCAGAACTCAAGTCCAGGAAGTGGCCTTAACTATTAGACTTGGCTGGTTCTGGTGTTTTATTGCTTCACTATAGAAACAGCACTCAAAACCCACTTAATCCGTTCACCTATGGAGTCGCTCTTCACACGAAGAGGCAGTGGAGAGAGTGGTTAATTGTATAGACTCTGCAGCTACACACCAGGACATGCATGCACTATAGTTCTGTCTACAACAACAACAACAACAACAAAAACTAGTGGCTTTTCCTTGGGCAAGTCATATAATCCCTCCAAGTTGTAGTTTCCTTATCTGTAAGATGGGCTGGGCAATCCCTATCTTGAAGGGTTGTTTGGGAACTCAGTAACGTTTGAAAAGCACTGGTGCGGCTCTCAAAGTTGTGGGCTCCAGTACAATTTCTTGTAAGTGCTGTTGCACTGGAAACCAAGAGGTCCCCTGTGTCGTATCCTGCGTAAGACAATGTGGATCATCCCATTTATTCGGGAAATCTCACAAATAGGCGCAGAGAAGTGTGTGGGGAAGCGATGAAGGAGGGAGGTGTGCAGGAAAGGAGCCCCCGTAACTGGACAAGGAGATGTTTGTGCCCCAGGCCCCTGGGTAAGTGGGCAGAGAAGTGAGAGGAGCTGGAAGTGACCATGAATGGAGTCAGAGACGACTTCAAGACACAGAGCTTGAGTGGGACTGATGCAGGGGCTGGGAAATGGAGCCACGGAGGGAGAAGTGCAATGGGCTCTAGGCTGTGATAGAAAGTTCTGGTATCCCTTGCTTTCTCAATGCTTGCTATCCAACTCCAGGAAGACAGCAGCTTCAGACAGGGAGGGAGACTTGAGAGATGGAGAGAAAGCTAGAATCAGAGCAAAGCAGACGGCCAGCCTGGCCAGCAGTCCCAGAGGTATAGATCAGCTCAATCATACAGGGACTAGGGAGGGAGATCTAATTACTTTATAACTAGCGTGTGATAAGAGGAATGCTTTCTTCCACCTGACATGAGATTGTGGAATGTCTACTCATGACCCTTACATGCTATCAACCGATTTCATAACACCAAAACTTCTGCGGGTCTATCAGCCCTGAGATAGTCTGAAAGAGAGCAAAACCCAGTACCTTTTGGATAACCATTAAAATCCCTGGATTTATATAATGTGAGATGATGTGAGGGACACCCTTTAGGTCTTGGCATAGCTATAAATGCCTAACACGGAACAACAACAAAAAGCCTATTCTGAAAGCTTTCTCAGATGTGTCTGAGAGAACGTGCTATTTAATGCAAATACGTGTCCAGACAAGCACTGGTTTGCTTAGGGAGTACGCAGACCTGGCAAGCCTCACTTGGTATGAAGAGCATGAGTAATGCTTCATTTTAACGAGGGATCTTGGGGTCTCTAATGAAGATGATGTGGTGCAGTATTTCCCACGTGTCTCTTTGGAATGTGGACTGATTGTACCCACAGGGGGAGAAAAACCATCTGAAAGTGCACGGTGCTCGAAACCTCTGGGGCTCTACGAGATTCAGATAATTTGATGGCATATAAATGAATTCATGGAAATACACCCAGAGTTCCCAGAGTAAGGAAATTCCCTTCCCATAGGTAAGCAAATATGAATGCAAAACAATGAGAATGCATTTGGGGGAGGGAGGAGTAAAATTTGATGTTTAAACAAATGTTGTAGGCAATTTCAGGTATGTTGTGAACACTGCAGCATCTCTGGAATAATTGTGTAGCCCCCCCACATGGCTCTCTGAAAGACACGAGTCATTTGATCATCAAGTTCATATGTACAGAGTACATACATTCATTTTCATTCTTAAGATGTAACTTCACAACTCTTTACCCATGAGCCCTGATCCTTTGGACCTATTCTATCAGACAAAGTTAATACTTACCGTTTTAGGTGGAAAACAGATCTAGACGGTAACTAGGGCACAATACTGCACATTTGTTCTGAGGTCTGTGGCCTGGATGTCCACTTAGATGTAGTCATAGGGCATAACTTCCTAGAAGCAGATCCCCTCTCTGTTTAGATCTGGGGCATTATGTGTACATTCACACACAGTTTGTGAAGTACTGAACTGACCTTTATTTTATATTTCTGGTCTGGCTGGAACAACACCCTCCATGAACACTGGGCCTCCCAAAGAGCTCCAGGAGTTTGATGGGTTTGGAAGGACATTATTCAGTACTTCAGGCTTAAAGGAAAGGCTGGTGACCCAGAAGTCAGGACAAGAGAATCCTGAGAGGCAGAAATATTGGCTGGGGAGACCCCTCCTGTGTATGCTAATATATCAAAGAGGACTTGGAATGATGAAGAGACATAAGAAATTTTCTCTTAAGATAAACAATTTTGAAACATTAAAACATGGTAAGAACTGCAATTAATGTGCAACACACTCATCAGGCAAAGTCTTATCAAATAAATTTGGCGTCTCCCACTTGGGACTTACTTATGCCCAATAGATCAATTGGAGATTTCTTGTGATTTGTTTACCCCAATTTTAAAAACCAAAACCATTAAGTGGATACAATATGTAATAACTAATTCTGGAATAGATTTTAAGCTGACTCAGGGAAATGTACATTTTCCCTTGCTTCCTATGAAGTTTAGAGTCACTTCTCTAAGAGGTCATTTTTTCTATCCTTATTTGCATTTGCTGCAACTCCCCCACTCCCCAACAAAAGCAACAACAAAAAATCCCAAGCACAAAAGCCCTTAAGCAATAAAACTGGTGTCCAAGAAAAACATTTAGTTTGAAAAAGAGTTGAAAAATGTAGCCTTGGAAGAACCACTGCTTACATGGGATTGTTCAACAAATTCCTGTTGTGTGAGGTTTGGCATATACTTTCTAAAAATATAAGCATCTGGGGAAATGAGACAAAGCCCAGGTCTTGGACCAAATGAGGCACGCAGTGTGAATCTGTTAGTGATTATATCCATAATGAAATATGTGCCCAAATTTCACAGTGCTGAATCTAATACAACACAAAAGCCCAGCAGGCACTGTCCTTACCATGATATATAGGCAACAAAGAAGATACATGAGGCGGTGAGTCCACTGCTCCTGCTGGGATACACGTGGTGCGATGTCCTCATCTCAATCAATATAAAGGGCAAAACCGTTGTGTGCTGAAAAAGAACAGAGACCAGGTGACACAGGTTCTCATCATCGCCCCTCAGTAGCTGTTCTGTCTCCAGTCGGAGAACAGATAGCATAAATCCCCAGCAGAAGCGAAACATCAGAGAGCTGAGTATGGACATAAAAACAGGGAACGCAAGTATTGCTCCACTGGTATTTTTCTTCTGTTTCTTAATTTTTGAAATTTTATTTATGTCTATAAAAAGGCATTTGTATAACACAGAAAGATGTATAAGAGGAAAAATGGAACACAAGAAAGGAATAAAAATAACCAGTGTTAATACTTTGGTGTATGTCCCTACCACCATTCATATTGTTTATACACAGTTAAGATCAAACTGAGCGTGAATTTTGTTTTAAATTGTAGCATGAGAATTCTTGATATGCCATGTTAAAAATCCCTCTAAGAGTATCAACCCTGACCATAGCTGCTTAAAATTCCGTCTTACAGATGTACAAAAATTTATTTCACAAATTTCTGTTCTTGGACAATAAATAGTAAAAGATTTTCAAATTTTCACTTATTAAAAATATCATGATATCATAGTAAATATTTTTATAGAAGTCTTTTTATAAATATCTGGATGTTACATTTTTTCTTATAGTCAAAAGCAATAAAAATTTTAAGGATGTTGATATATAATGCCAACCTATGTGTGTATCAGCAACAAGTTAGGAGTGATGCCAAAATAGTTTCCAGGAATAATGTACCAACTGTATCAGCCGTGCGTAGAGTTGGGTCTGATGTTGGAAGACAGAATGTAAAAAAGCTGGGTGGAATATTACCACTTGTTTTTCAGATCCAGTGGTTACTCTATTTACTCAGTTCAGGGGGCTGGGTTTGGGCCACAGTTTGGTAAGAGGAAAGGAAAGTTAAGGGCCTTGGTACTGAAATTTGGTGGGCAAATATCAAAGACAAAGAGCTTCTTAGTAAAACTGGATTTACCTTGATTTACCTTCTACTATTGCAGAGTTAGTTTCCCAAGAGTGAGAAGCTGACAGAAGTAAGAACAGAATCATCAGAAGTAAAAACTGATGCTATTTAGTAACCCCATAACAGCTATGGAAGAATCTTCATTCTAGTCTTGCTCTATTGTTTGCATATTCAAGGAAAAAGCAGAAAATAGAATGATGTCATTTTTAAACTCTAATAAGTATTGTAGCAAAATGGAGTCAGGTTGCAGGTAGGCCTTGCCAGGAAAAGACATGGTAGGGATCGAGATGAACATTTTTGGAGGAACTTACTATTTATACTCATAGAAAAAAAATAACAACAGGATTTTGTAAGAAACATTAAGGCCGGAAATTCTTTCCCTTAAGTACTCCTCTCTAGATAACTGATTGCACTGCCAACATATTAGTAATTAGAGCAACATATTAGTAATTAGAGCACAAGAATGTCAGGTGGGTGAGTCTACAGTTGGGTAGCTTTGTATTTCTTTATTTTTTGTTTCTCTATTACTGTTTTAAAACAGTGTAATTAGCTCCAAAGGGAACCATGCAAAATGTACACGTGTGTTAATTCAAAGACAATATGTATTTTAAAGACTTTTTATTGTTGGTTTTCTTTTCCCCTATAACCTAGTCACCTCAGATGACACTGGCTTGGAATTTCACCAACAATTTTAGCTGCCAACAATAGTTTTACAATGCTGCATTCATGTAAAATTCAAATATACAGCTAGCAATAAGGCCAAGTCTCATCAAATCTCACATAGAAGAAAAATCCACGCAAATAAAGTGTTTACACTGAAAATAATGCCGACTCAAATGGCCTGTGTGTGAGTTATAGAATGACAATATTATTTTTGACTTGTTACTACTAAATAATGTCCCAACTCTATCTTGTCATCTATTATTCCAAAGGGATCAGAAACTCATCTATTTTTCTATAAAGTTATATAAATTCAAATAAAACATCTAAATATTTTTAGTCATCCAGTTATCATTATTTTGCCTGGCATAGTTGCTGATTATCAGATGTCATTACCTGGAAGTGTTAGCAGGTACTTCGATGACGCCAGGCAGAGAATCCCTTTGAAAAATACACATCTTCCTAGATTACTTCATCCCTGGCACCACTGCCACTAAAAGGGAGCTCCTTCTTCCACCAGTGACAAAACGAATGACAAAAGTTCTTGTTGTGCCCAGCTTTGCCTGGGCCTGTTTGGCTAGCGGGAAATCTCAGGAGAAGGTTTTTTCTGTATCAGGATAACAACTGCTATTCATCAGGAATTTGCAGGCACTAAAGGATGCATACCCCCCTCTCTAAAAATGTATCATTCAAATTATGTTTACCAATAAATAGTATATTTTAACAAAAGTAAAAAGAGTAAAATATTTCATGCAAAATATTTATAGCAAACATAAATGTTGCCCTGCGGGTAGCTAAAATTGTATAAGTTTGAAAAACTGTAACTCTAAAGATGGTCATGCTGAATCTCTAAGAAACCTTTAGAAGCTGAGTTATACCGCAAACTCTGTAGTAACAAGAGGGATAATTGTTTAAGAAGTACAGGTACAAGAAATCCAGATTTTTTCTATTCCCAGCAATACTGCACTTAAATGACCCAAGAACCACGAAAGACCATCAGCTGTCCCCAAATGGTAATCTCATGTATTACTCACTGTGGTATTTGTAGTACTTAGACGAGAGCCTGGCACCTTGGAGGTGATCAATAAATATTTGTGCAGATGATTTATTTACTTTTCAAAACAACATCTTAAGTGGGAATGATTAACTCCATTCTGCAGATGAGGTACTAATTACTTGGAAAAGGGAATAATCCTGCCCAAAATAATAGAGCTAGCAAGTCTGGAGGTAAGGTTCAAGACCAGTTCTGTCTGTCTCCAAATCCCATACTCTGTTTTCTACATTAGAATTATATCTTTACAAGATATGAGTTAAATGATCTTTGACACAATAAACATGTGGAAGTATGTGATTGTACATTGCTTATGTTGCTTCTCAAGAGACCAGATCTATTTTTTTGTTTAGCCTCAAAATAAACAAAAATCTTCACTGTAAAAAATGTATTTTGCTAAATGTGTCTTTCCCCGCTGTGATATATAAACCTTCTGAATAATAATACCCAATAAAATCAGCTGGCCTAAAGTCAGAACTTTTCAGGAGTTCAAGGATAGTTAAAGATGGTCGGAGGCAGCTTTTTCAGCTTCAGGCTCAGAAGAGGCCAAGGCACAACTTCTTCGGCCATCTTGCATGGGGTTCTTCTGGCAACAGACGCCCCTGCTCTGTTACCTAAGTTCTCCCCAACAGGGTCCAAGTCTTACATCGGAAGTGCAAGAGTTGGGATTTGGTGCCACCTCTGCCCTGGACCCCAGATCGGACCCTTGGGTCTGTCTCCAAAAAAGGTAACAGGTGACTGGGAGGCTCTGAGAATGACCGTGAACCTGATCATTCAGAACAGACAGGCCCAGACTGAGTGGTGCCTTCTGCCTCTGCCCTGGCATCAAAGCCCTCCAGGAACCAGACAGAGGCAGAGAAGCGAAGACCCAACAAGCAGGCAGGAAACAGCACTTTGGAGGGGTTGTGAACATTGCCTGATAGATGTAGCGCCGATCTACACAGAGCTTTCTGGAACCATGAAAGGAGACTGGGACTGCCTGGCCTGCTGGCTGTGATGTTGATGGCCACCACCCTCATGACATCATGGGCGACACCCACAGGGTGTGATGGAATGCCTGGCTACTTAAGAACTACAGAGGAAAATATTTCAATAAAGGATCGTTGGATAACTAAAAAAGGCAAACCCAGGAATGATCTGTTTCTATTCCTCAAACCTTTTGACTTACAGTTTTCTCATGCAGGTGTAGATATACTTTGGATAAACAGAGAAAGAGATAAAGGCTGGTTCCCAGAGGGGGCTCTTCAGAATGTGTTGGACTGTTTTCTGCAGCATATTATCAATAGAACAATTGCCCAGCAGCTGAGTTACTGAGGGCTGACTGTTTTATTAAGTGCCAAGCGAGAGGAAGGGTTGACAGCCCGAGGGGGAAATCCTTGATCTCCCCTATAAACTGTGTGCTAGAAAGCACTGGTCTAGGATGTAAGTAGTTATCCCAACCCATGCTCAATCTTCCATTGCTGCTGATTTTAATGAGACTGTATTTGGAAGACTGTGTCTAAAAAGGAAAGCTCAAATCCATCTTGGTCTTCTGCATCCTTTGTGTTTTTCTCAATAGAGTTTTCATAAATTCCCTCCATGGGGCAGCAATGATCAGATTATCACCAAGAACCGACCAGCAAATGTCTCCCTACAGAGGGAATCTACCGGGCAGTGTCTGTCGCCTCGGCACAGAGATGCTCAGACCTGAGCAGAGGGCTGGATTTGAGAAAGGACCCACGATTTAGCTATGATGGGAGGGAGATGGGATAAAAAAAAAAAAAACTTTTGAAGAAGTGGATCCAAAAAAGAAAGCAGTGTAGAAAGACTGGAAAACTGGCATCTGTGATGACTGTGCCCACCTCATTATAAGACTTTAGGCAGGTTTTTGCACATTTGTGAAGCTCAGTATTGGTCTTTGTAAAATGAGGAGGTTGGATTAAATAAAGCACATTATATATGTATAAAACACATGTATATCTATAATGTGTATATTAATAAGTATAAATAAATAAATGGAGAAAAAGTCATAAATACCAAGTGCCTAGGTATACAAAAGTAAAAAGTCATAATTCAGCCTGTTATATGCTACCTGATTTTCACAAAAATATATTCCTACTCTAAATTTTTTTCTTACATAAATGTATTTAAAAAGAAACTTATGGAACTTAAAAACTCTCATAGACAGAATATAATTTGTCATAAGTAGAAAATAACCACACATACAATGAAAAGTAATTGATCTTAATAAACATTTCCCAAATATGTAAAAACTAATTCTGAGGTCTGCTTTATATATACTAAGTAGGAGTATTAAAAGTGTTAGGGGGGCATTCAAGGCATACTAGCATGGCACAGAGACTCTGCTAAACAGAACCAGGAGGACTGGAAAATAATTGAGAGGGAATTACCTCTCCACTCTTTGACTCAGTATTATTCAGTGCCAGGTCCCTGTGCCACATAAATTATCTTGCATGTCATCAGGGCACATGACCTATGTACTAGAATGAAGGATCATAAATTGTAGTTGTGCTTCTTAACTGCTAAATTATTTCACTTATGAACAGATGTCCTTTTACCAGAAAAATGGAGAGACAGATGAGTAGGAAGTTTAGGTATTTATGGAGGAATTCAGTGGGCTGTGATGAGATCACGGAAATGGATTTACACTGTACAGGAAGGATCTGGACTCTCTATTGGGAACAACTGTTTGACTGCCTGTGACGTAGCCTATGAACTAAATCAGTAGCCTATGAACTAAAGGAAAGTTTTAGAATAAATAGAAAAATGCAAACTATGCTGTGTGGTGATATGAATTCAGGCAAGTAGGGTGGATGAATTAGGGGACCACTCAAGTTCACTTTAAAGCTCAACACCATGGCCATAATCAGAGTGTACATGATGAAAGCAACACATGACATACGAAGACTACATTGATCTGCTACCTCTCTGGTCTATCTCCTTTCTCCCAAATATTTTTTAAATAGGAGAGTACTGTTCCCTACCCTGTGAACACCAGATACAAGCAGTTTCCTTCCTTGGAAGCAAAACCAGCTTTTGAATAGCAAGGTGCACCAGACAAGCCCCTGTGTAGCCGAATAACAAGAGAGCTGGCAGCCCCAGGTCTACTTATTTGCATCTGTGGGACACAGGCAGCGCCCCAGGGGTGTTCTCAGAGTAATGCGAGCTTGTTAGAAATGAGATTGCTGGGCCTGACTCCCAAGGTGTCTGGGTTACTGGATGTGGGGTAGTGCTCCTGGTAGTTTCCACATAAGCAGACCACAGTTTTTGCCTTCATGTTAGTCGGGGTATCTAGATTTGCCTACATCCCTAGGACAACTTTCGATCATAAACAAAAAGTTGAAGGATGGCTGTGTGCGAGTGCATGAGTGTGCACAGGGCGTGCCCAGCTGCTGCTGCATCATTGTGGGCATCAGAATGCAGGTAGGGCTAGAGATGTGAGCGGAGCTGCCTGGGAGGATGGGATGAGGGAGAGCTCCTGCCACGTCCTGACAAGTGCACAGTAAATCACGAATAAAAATAACATGGGAAACTGCTCTAGCATACAGATAGTTGTGAACTCCAGATTGCAAGTTGAATATGTTGTTTGCTCTTTTCCCTCTCAATCTCCTCTAGAATAAGAGGGGATTAAGAAAGAGAAAATTTTAAATTCTGTAATAAAGGAAGAAGGAATTTCAAGTTTGAGGGTAATGCCCATTGTATTAGGAAAACATGATCTGAAACAACAGAAGTGGTGATGTCAGAAAAACTGCTGAAGATTGTAAGATCCTGTTCACTCCTTACTTTTGTGAAGCTCTGGGCTCTCCACATAAGTAGAACATTTGGTGAAAACAGAGAAAGGCGGAGTTGGGTGGGACCTATATATATCAGTGGATGCAGGGAGGGGTCAGTGAGATCCCCGGCAGCTTGGAGACAAAGGTGAGGCAAGCTCTGAGACACCAAATTTTTTAACTCTGAAAGCCTGACCCAACATTTTATCATACCACCAGAAACTGTGATTACTCATTTTATTAATGAGTCAGCCCAAAATTTGCAACCCTTCCTCATTCTCTTCATCGGAGAGATATTTCATTGATTTAAATGGCAGGGAAGTGCACGTCTTAACCACTACGGTTTCCAGGAACATTCCCTTGTCATGCACCTCTCTCTCCTAAGGGCTGCAGTACTGGTTAGAGTGTGGCAGTCGATGCCTGCAATAGGTCAGATCTCTCCGGAAACTGCCGGAGCCTTCCCGGTTGTGCCTTTTTGGAGTGGTGTTGGACATCTGCTTCTGCTGGCTGTCACATCAGTCTGAGGTGCTCTTACACAGGCATCTCAGAATCAGGCGATCCAGCATCAGAAACTGAGATTCAGGTGGAACCAGTATTTATTGAGTGCCAGTATGTTCCAGGCACTTCCCAAACTCTGTATGGGAACAATACTAAATTTGGGACTCGTTCAGTCCAAACATTAGTCCCAACAACTCTTAGGACATGGTTTTAATATTTAGGCCCAATAAACCAAATAGTAACCCACATTAAATCAAGACATACATATCTTTGCAATTAAGAGCAAAGGAGGTGTCGATTATACTAGGTGAGTGGCACCATTTTACTGGTCTATTATTTTTGCATTTGAAAAGCATTTGGACTCGAGGGCCATTAATGTCTCTTGCTGAACCTTCCTGGTGAAGGTATCCACAAGGTGCTAAGGGTCTGTGTGTCACGAGGGGCCCCAAGGCGGGGCCTCTTTTTCCATCCAGAATCGTTGGCCACCAAAAGAAATTCTTCTTGTAAATGTGATGCTGGAGATGTCCCATGTGGTATCTTAAAACCTAGCAGTGACTTTAAAGTGATTTAAAGGAATTCACTTCTTCCGTGAACAGTCTGCAAGTCATACTTGTGGTTCTCAGAGAAGAGCGCCTTTGATGACTGCCTTCAGGCAACCAAAGGATTACAATCTGATGAGCTATATGCAGATGGGCAGCCCTGTGATGGTGCAGTGGACAAGTTAAGGACAATGGTATACAGCAGAAGCCATTAGAACTGAGTTGATAAGTGTGACTAGGACTTCACCAGTAGAAGAAAGGATAAAGAAAGGAGTTTATTTACAATGTGGGGCATGCTATAGTTGGCGAACATGAAAGAGCATGGAGAACTGCGTTCAGACAGGTGACGAAGGCATAAGCCAAATCAGAGGGTTTTCCTGTGGACTTGGTCCTGTAGGAAGCAGAGATACCTGTATAAGCTTAAACCCCTTCTGTAGAGTGCAAGGTATATCGAGGTGGGAGAAACACATTTGGATATTAATAGAGAGAGCAAACTGGAGGCAGTGTGGAGGATGGGTTAGAGAGAGGAGAGATTTGTCTACCAATACGCCTGCCTGCCTTCCTTCCTTCCTTCCTTCCTTCCTTCCTTCCTTCCTACCTTCCTTCCTTCCTTCCTCCCTCCCTCCCTCCCTCCCTCCCTCCCTCCCTCCCTCTCTCCCTCCCTCACTTCTTATCCTGCTTGCTCTTTCCTCAGGGAAGGGGCTCGAATCTCTCCATGACTTTCTTCTAGGTTTTCCTCTGCATTCCCTCTTCCCTGCCTCCCCACAGCCTCCCCACCTACAATTTCCCCTTTTTTACTCTTGTTTTCTCTTTTACTTTAATACACACCACAACACAAAAGACAACGAAGGGAAAAGTACAAAAAAAGAAAGCTAGTCTTTAATTTTGGCAAATTTATATTTGGCAGATAAATATGTAAATATGATTTCGTCTATCCCTCTGTGTTTTATGTTGATCCCTCTGTTATTAATTTATGTGCACAAACACTGAGTACACAGTAATAAAATAGCTACCAATATACTCTCAGTTTTATACTGGATATTCGCCACCAACATTGCATTTAATTCCCACACCAACTCTAATGAAATAGTTATTTTCACCTTTAGTTTATAAATGAGGAAATGGAGGAACAGAGTAATTAGCTTGTCAGAGGTAATGCAGAATTAGTAAATGGTGCAGCCAGCATTAGACCTCTGGTCTACCTGACTCCAAACCTCTGCTTTTACTGAGAGAGACACACTGCTTCCTAGGCTCATTTGTTTGTTCATTCAATAAATACTTCTAGTACTTCTACTATGTGCCACTCATAACTCCAGGCACTTAAAATGTGTCCCAGAACAGAGCAGATGACGATCCTTGCTCTCACTAAGTTACTGTCCTTGGGAATGCATTTCAATTAAGCTAGTACAAATTTGAATTCTCTGACCCCAGAAAAGACCAAATTCATTAAGGTTGCGTGAGGATTACATGAAATCTTATGGTAAAAGTGGCTTGCATAGTACGTGCAAAAAATAATTCAAGTTATTTTTGTGAAATCTCTATAGAAGACGAATTGCTAAATAATACTGTCTAATATATTTACTGCATGCTAGGGACTGTAGTAAGTGCTTTACATGGATTAAACCTCATTTACAATTCACAAGGCTTCATTGGCACATATATTATTATCAATTCCATATCATAAAAACGGAGGCACAGAGCAGTGAAGGCAGTTGCTCAAGGTCACCAACTGGAAGATGGTAGATTTGAGCTTAGGTTTGGGTAATTTGGCTTCTGAGGCCAGTTCTTAACCTACACCAACTCTGGAACAATTGGGAAGACCTGAGAATAAGGGAGTAGCCAGTGGAAGAATTGGTGTTAGGAAGCGAAACTCTCAGCCTTTTGGTTGTGCTTAAGAGAAAAAAACGGGGACCTTCCCTCATCCACACCATTCAACTTGAGAAGACTCTTGGGGCTGAAGGATGAATGGTCTCCATATTCAATTTTAAAATGAAGATGATCAGACCAGACCTATGCTCATCCCATGGGCACTGAGAGCATCAAAGAGGCGGAGGGGCAGGAGTCAGAATAACCAATCTATGGACACATAGATGCCTTCTCTTCCTGAGATGCTATTTGAGCTATCTTCCTGGTCTTTTCTTTAGCCTACAATCCTTAACAGTATGTTGAAAGCATTTTACAGGGTGGGCTGGGCATCGGTGGGAGGGAGAGCCATGGGGGGTACCGTAGAGGTAGGAGAGAAGGCAAAAGGAAATTTAACCAACTGCTCTATAGTCAGTAAAACTGAAAGCATCCTTAAAGACCATGGCACACTGGTAAGTTTCAGGAACAAGGATAGAAAAACAAAACTCATTTCTAGGGGCATGTTAAAGTTAAAAAAGAAACCCCAAAGTAAGAAACTAGATTTTAATGCTCCATGCTGCTCAAAAATTATTTTGAGCTCAAACAACTCTACTCATCCATATATATCAGCCTTCTCCAATGCCAGGGTACTGCTCTAAAAACACAATTATGACTCTCTGGTTCTCTTCTCAATTCTTCAGAACAAAGTCCAGAATGGATGGTGTCCATTTCTCAGCATTGCTTTCAAAGGTTCATACTGTCAGATTCAACCTACTTCTCTGGATTAGCCTCATACCACTCTGTACTGGCGACGGTCGCCATTCCACCAAGAGGCCTCACATGTTCATGCCTTTGCTCACACTCTTCTCTTACTGGATTCCCCAGATATTTGGGACCTCCTCTTTAGCATACGCTTATGGCAACGTCATTTTCAGCTCATCAAAGAACCATCCCTCACACTTCCTTGCACCTTCTTAATTAGGCAAGGCAATTATGGCTAGTTCTAGTCAACAGCCTACTGTTTAAAAAGTGATATGAACACTTCTAGGCATTTCCAGCTTGTGTGAATTCACTTCCCTCATCACAGTGACCCATAATCCATATGTTCGAATGATGAGGCCACGAGATGAAAGCATCCTGGATCCCTGAGTCACAGCCTGGAAAGAAGCCGCTCTGGAGTCGGCTTCTCTCTGGGCTGCAGCAGACAGTGTGGAGTGAGAAATACACCTCTGTGAGGTTAGTTCACTAAGATTTTAGGGATAATTTGCTACCTTAGAATAAACTAGCTTATTCTGACTAATGCCATTCCATATCATCACCCTTATCCCAGAAGGAATTAATCCCCCCTTTTTATTAATGTTCTCACTACATATCTACACTATGGTGCTTAATGCTGCACATGTGTGTATATCTCATACACGCATGTGTGTAACATTATATATATAATGGTATGTTAATGTGCCTTGTAATTCTCTAGTTAACAAGTAGGAAAGTGCCCCTGATATGTTGGAAGCACTTTTTTAGGGAGAGGGAGCACACCTTAGTGACCATTGCATTCTTAGCTCCCTGCAATAGTGCAGAGAAATTAATGGGGTCTCAATAAACCTTTGTTCAAGGAACATAATGTTATGACTTTCCCTTAAGTAAACCCTAGTTAATAGGCAATTTATAAAAATAAGTTCCTAGCTGAAATATGTAAGTAAATAAAAATAATACATTCATCTTTAAAACACAAAAATTATAACTTTCTACTACAGAAAGGAAAGGGGCTACTTTGCCCCAAACCATATTTCAATGGGATCACGTCATCAAATTAAAGCTATATATATTCACAAAACATAGAGGCATTAATTTTTTGAAGTGAGAATATAGTAATATTTCCACTGACTTCTGTAATTTCACCACACTTCTCTGTCATATGTCCAAGGAAATTTCAATGATCCCAAAGAAGTTTCTTCACTGAGTCTTCAAGTACAGACTTCAAGTGGTTTTGATTTACTCTTGTTTATGATAAAATAAATGATATTCTGATTGATTGGCAAATGTCTGCTAGCAGCAATAAGAGCAATTATGTTGGACATGAAGACATTATAAAATCTATAACCCAAACCTTTAAAGCCTGATTTGAAATGTCAAATTTGACTTATGAGAACCAGTTATAATCCTGCTTCATGCAAAAAGCATTAGGTTAATGCTGGAGCGAAGTACTGTTGCCAAGTGTGCACTGGCATAATTAACCAGGCATATTTCAGAAACGGATGGTGTCCAAGAGGTTACTGATTTACGGTCACGACACGTTCCTCTCCTGGCTGCCCTAGCGCTCTAGAGCCGCGATGCGCTGGCTCGCCTTTTTCAGTGACTAAGCCTCGATCTGTCCTCTGGATTCCTGCACTGACATCTGTAAGCACTCACATTTGACAGCCTCAGGCCTGAGTGTGGTGGCTTCCAAGTTGATTAGGATTAGTTTGGAGGGGTTTTGGAGTAGTTTGAGTGTAATTGAAAGCAGAGAGCCAGGGACATGCACCCTGCAAATGGACTCATATTAACAGAGAATGTGCATGGGCATAACATACACACATGCAAATGCAGATATGACTATATCCACGCATACTTGTAAGAACACACCATGCAAACACACCTGTGAGCACACTCATGCACACAACCATACAAACACATCAATCCACACACACGCATGCAAATACACATGTGTACACACACGCACACACACTTAAGGAACAGGGAACATTTCGGTTTTAACCTTGAAGTTCATCTCTATTATCTATTAAGCTAAACTCAAGCTCTTACAGAAGCACTATTTTTAAAAAATACAAAGCAGCTATAACAGCTCTTTTTTTACAACGATGCCATGACATAGGTAATGTTGTCAGAAGAAGCCCTTAAAGCACTGAGTTGTCAAGTGTTCTCTCAGAGATTACAGGGGAAAGTCCAGGGAGAAAGAGGCAGTCTAGTTCATGGCTCAACCCTCTTTCTCTATAGTCTCTTAAACAGAAGGCCCTATTGATGGTTACACAAGTGCGGGTGGGGCATGGGTGAGGAGAGAGGCCTCTGAGAAATGGTTGGCATCTCTGTTACCTTGGACACGGTGTATCAAGTTCAACGCTCCTCTAGGTCTTTGTTCAAGCCTTATTTCCCTGCACATTTTATGTCTTGCTTAGGCTGCACTGATGATATTTGGCCAACAGTGAGTCCAGATCAGTAAGGACTCTAGTGATTGCACGGGCTCTGCTCGCTGTGAGGAAGTGGAGAGAGGACAGGGCTAGGAAGCCATTCACCATTAGTTGGCTACATAACTTGGAGCCAACTGGCGTCCTTCTGGACCTCAATTATCAGTAAGAGTCTGCAGCAGTGGACAGCAGAAATTGTGTTCAAATCTGAGGAATTTGTGCCAGAATCCTTAAAGACACATTTCTTCCGTATCAGGCCCTTTCTTCCTCTCTCTCTTGCTGTGCCAACTTTCAGCTTCAGTATAACATATATACAGAAAAGTGCACAGTTGGGTGTCCAGAAGACGAATGTTCACAGAGTGAACTCACTCCTGTAGCCAGCACCAAGATTAAGAAACTGACTGATACAGGATACATGCCGCCCACATTATCTCCCTTGAACCTCTTCTTGTCACTACTAATCTCCCCTGGTGACCATCGCTCTGACTTGGAACACCGGAGGGTAGGTTTGTCTGATTTTGACACCGACCTAAATGAAATGATACACTATGTATTTTGTTGTTGTTGTTCCTGGCTGTTTTCCCTCAATATCATGTTTGTAAGATTCACTCACTTGAGGCGTGGACTTGCAGGCTTCCATTCTCACGGCCGTGTGGTACTTCATTGTGTGGCTCCAACACTGTCACCTCACCCAGTCTGCTGCAGGTGACTCTGTGGTTCTTCCAACTTAGTCTTTGAAGAAGCCTGCGGCTATGAACACTCCTGTGCATTTTTCTCCTGGTGAATATGTTTGCATTTTCCTTGGGTACATATCCAGGAAAGAAACAGCAGGATATGACCCTGGCTATTTAGCAGATAATGTCCAGGAGTTTCCAAAGTGAAGGTACCAATTTACACTTCCATCAGCAGTGTGTAAGAGTTTCACTTGTTCCACATCCTCACGCTTGAGATTGTCTTTTTCCTTTTGGTTACTCTCTGCCTTTTTATTTCAGTCGCTCTCATCCTTTACATTATAATGCAATATTCCTAACATGTACCCTTGGATGCAAGCTCCCTGGACCGTTGTAGTGTCACAGGTCAGATGCCTTATCAGGTTCCGTGACGCAGACTCTGAGATGGAATCAGCCTAGAGAAAACTGATTAGGAAGTTTGGAGGATCCGAGGCTGCCAGGGGAGCCGGTGGTGGGGTGGAGAGAAGGAAGTGTGATGCAGCAGAGGGCAAAGTGTCCCTGCCATGTGCCTGAGAAGCGTCCCTCTCACTGAGGGCCTTGGCGGACCCCACCAGGAGCTCTGAAGAGGTGCCCCACGCTGGGGTCAGGGGACTGACCAGTAGGAAAACACTCTTTTCAGATGAGGGTGCCTCCTGGAGAGGGCCTATGGTGCAGCGCTGAGGAGGACACTGCCCCCAGCTGCTGGAGAGGTGAGTCCTCCAGTCCCAAAGGGGACCCGGGCGGCACACTGCAGCATCCACCGAGCACAGGTGGCTTTCGTTCAAGCCAAGTTTCCCTCCCACTCCAAGCCTTGGCCACACAGTCATCAGCACAGTCACTGAGCCTCTGTCTATGAACTAATTGGAGGAAGCACCTGCAAGGACAAGCCTGACGATTCCCACAGCACCGCAGGGCTGTGAGCGCACCACCATCAGCACCTGCAGGGCCTTGGCGCTTTCAGAAGTTTCGACACCGACCGGCCAGCATGTGGTAACATTCCTCTGCTGCCTGATGCGCCCATGAAGCCAGCTACTGTATTTAGTAAATGGTCATATGTGCTAATAAGTCTCCTTGACATGGAACTGGATTTCTTATTAAACACGTCATAGTTAGTGAACACAATCATTTTTAAGATTCAGGATCAATTAGTGGCTATTCAACACTTTCTGACTAGCTGACTAAGGCACACAGTAGGCCATCGAGTTCAGGTCACTGTGGATTCGAAGCTCTAGGAACAATGCCAGGTGTGTGGAGAGCACAGAACTCTCATTCCCTGTGTGACAGTGCATTTTGGGGCGGGGGAGGGGGGTGGCTGGAAGGAAAAACATGCTTCAGGTTCTGTATCTAGAGCACACAACTGACCTTTGGTTTTATTTTTCCTTATAGCACTGTGCTTTGTTATGTTCGCCCATGGACCAATATTTTAAATAGCCTTATTTCCCAAAGCATATATATCAAGTCATAACCCTCCTCATTTTAATACAATGAAAAACATATACAGGGTGGGCAAATGTAGGTTCACAGTTGTGAGTATGTGGAACACAATTCTATTATCATTTATCCATGCCTGTGCTATTTCCTGTACAAACAACTGCCCTCTGTAAGCCTGCTATTTTGGCCCATTTCGGGTCAGTATGAGATCAGTGGTATTACTGCACTGTGCTCATAAAGCTCAGCCAAATCAAAGGAACCTGACATTCCCATTAGCCCCTGCAGCCTAATTGTGGGGAGAGACACATTTTTGTAAGCTTGAACACAGCATGCAGACTCCTCCCCACACCTCCTGACTTTGGCTCCTCCGAGTCAGGTCCCCATTCTGCGAAAATCCCCCGTGTACATGGTGATGAGTGGGGCTGACCTTCCTTCATCGGGAGATTTCCTTTCCTGCAGGCTGGGCTGTCAAGGGCTGGCCACCAGCTCTTGCCTTCAGGTGGATCCCTCACTTCTGCCAACGTATTCTGTCTCACTTTGACAGTTGTAGAATCGAGCTCTCTGGGAGCCATTAAAGAAGGAAGTGGATGAGGTCAGAACTCCCTGGGAGCCTTGAGAATCTTTTCAGTTTGAAGAATCAGGAAGATGGAGGGAGAACACGTGTCCAAAGGTATAAAATGAAGAAGTGTGTGGGGTGCATGAACTAGGTATGACAGCCAGTTCCTGGAATGACTGGGGCTTGGAACAAAGTGAGCTGGGGATGACAAAACAGTGGTGTGCTGCACTAGACAAGGACAGGCAGCCATGAAAGTGGAACAGACTAAAGTATAAATTGTTTCAAATATTGATTCAATTGTGGGTTTAATAAATTGATTCAAATAGATGTTTTGATAAATTTGTGAACAGGAAAAGCTAGGGTGCATTAAGAATATCAGGTGTCCATATATTAAGAGAGACAAATAAGTCCTAGTCCGACGTGGTCTCAGGACACCTTTTCCTCTGGCCCAAACTGACATGGGGTCTGACCCTCTGTGAGGACGGCTTCTGCCCAGGGGAAGCAGCATGGCTCCTGGGATTTGAGCAGAGATGTCAGACTCCTGTGACAGACACAGCCTGGAGCATATGTTTTACAAAAGTAGATGGGTAATGAGACAGGGAAGGAGAGAGACACACTGGCAAAGGCCAGGGTCGCTTTTCTGAGTTGTGTATATTCCTCCAGGTTGAGTTCCTTGGCTCTGTTTAACTTGGCCCTTGATCACGTGATTGTCTTTGATCAACTATTGACAGATCAGCTCAGTTAATTTGCATTTAATACCTGCCATGAATGGGTATGGTCTTCTCCTTGTTTCCTTTTCATTCATCACCTACGGGAACATTGCAGATAAGCAGGATTCTAAAACCACGGTAATGAAGGGAAATGTCACTGAAGGACATGTGGATGCCCTGGGCGTGGTGAGGGTTAGAGTGTAAGTAAGGGCAATGCACACACTGCAGGAACTGACTTCACAGCCTCCCGGGCTGGAGCAACCTGCCCACAGGGTCTCCAGATAGTAGGTGCTTAATGCGTTTTTGTGCAATGAGGGAATGGGTGAGCATTCTGCAGAAACACTGTGGGTGCCTAAGGCATGGACTGCGCTGGTCTTTTGTCATTTTAAGTTCACAGGGAGGATGAGGGACTCCTTCTAGAAGGGTCTCTCTCACAAAGCTTTGTCTTCCAAGGGAGGTATATTGGGTTCAGCTCTTGCCAGACTTAAATTGCATCCATGTTAAAGAGGGAAAAAGGCTTTAGCACATTCCTTTGGGGAATGGAAACAATTTATTTTGTTTGTTTCTAATGGAAAGGGTTTGCTCCAAAATCTCACTGTGAGGTCTGAGAATCTGGGTTGAGGACCGCCAGGCAGCCAGAGAGAGGATGAGAAAGGGATTGAGGGGAGAGGGGGGGGTGAGTCACCGAGGCCTTATCAAGTGATTGAAAGAGCAGGGTAGCCAGTTACAGAGGCAATGCATAAAATGCAGTTCCTGGATTTAGGTCAGGAAGGAATATTCCTCTATTATATTGATGTGCTTTCACGATTCAACGTTTTCTTTAAAAAAATGCTTGTTTTGTGTTAAAATTAAAACCTTCCTCTGCTGTTCAGCACAACTACCATATCGCTTATTTTAATTTTTTTGCAGGGGCGGGTGGTGGGGAGGATGGCTTTTGTTTGTTTTGTTTCTCCTCCTTGATATTCAGAAAATAAAACTGTCAGGCTTACAGTTCACCTTCCTGCGGAGGCGGAGAGTGGAGGCATAAATGCAAATGGCAGGGACCATAATAAGTAATGAGCGTTTGGAAAGACTCTTTGGGTTCCCAACATGAACCGGCTGATGAGAAACATAAGCACGATTTCTCATCTGCTGGTGTCCCCTGAAAGCTTTTTTTTTTCATATAACATAATTTATTTCCAAAGAACGGGCTTGGTCTCCTAACCAGAGCAGAGCGTTGTCACTGCGAAGCTGCTAATGCCGGGCTACAGCCTCGAGGTTAACATGGGCGGCATAAATAACAAGGAAAATGCATCCTTCCCAGAGTTCCCAAGCCTGTAATAAGTCTGCTGGCGCGTTCAGTGATCTATGGTCCCTTTTTATGTTCAGCAGAGAGCAGTATGCTTTGGGTCTTTGAGATAGTGTTTGATTGCTTTATAGAAACCAATCAATAACACGCAGGTAAAGTTTTATGCAAGGCACATAAATCCTAGCATGGGGAGACCAGCTGTTGCGAGGTTATGGATTGGCGCCAGTTTCCAACGGGGGAGTCTCAAGGAAATGATCCCGAATGCGGGGCTTTGTTTGGGTTTCAATGGAATACAATCGGGCGACATCTGGTCCCCCACCTTGTGCTGGCTTGGCCGCACTTCCTCCGCCATGGCTCTGGGCATCTCCTGCGGGGCTTCCTGTGAGTGCAGAGTGCCAGTGCCCTGCCCGTCACCAGCTGCCAATCAGTTTTTCACAGTGGGGGACCAAAAAAGAATGTGGGGCCTTGAAGACACCTGCTGAGAACGACTCATACAAATAATCTTAAAATGCAGTTTGGGTCCCACTGCCCCACAAGTTACTGGACACAAGACAAAAGAGAATTACAAATATAACAGGGGGGAGGAAACACTAGCAGAGGGAATGAGGAGAAGCGTTGAAAATTAGCCGTGTGGGGTACAAAGTAATAGAAAAGCAAAGAAGGGGTGAAAGAATTAATGAATAAAGACTAATGATAAACAAGTTCATGGAAATACATTCACTCTTACTAATAAGCAGTCACATTCAAATGAAAAGCCATTTCCACATATTACATTAGCAAACCTTTCTTTTAAAATAAGAATACTTCATGTGGCAAGAATGAGGTGAAAAGCGCACACTCATGAATGTGGACAAAGAACACACTTCTTTGTTTCAGAAGCAAACTGACCCTGACTAACCCCTTCTCCAACACCACAATGAGGGAATGGTTTTTAACTGAGATGTATGCGTTCCATGGGTATTACATAATCATGGAAAGATATTAATAAAACACTTATTAGAGTTAGGCCTCAAAGAACATAACGGAACACTTATGTTATCTTGTTTAAAACTCTTATTTGTAAAACAATCTAAAAGGAATAGAGTATAATGTTAACAGTGGTTTCCATTGTCTGAAGGATCATGAGTGATCATCTTTGTGTTTACGTTGTTATATTTTTCAAATGTTCTTTACCTGTTCTCCTTTATTATTAAATGTAAATTCATTAAAAATTTTAAAAGAATGCTTTAAAGAATATGTGACACAGAAAAATATTAGAATACAAGTATCAAGTTTTTGAGAACACACAGAAACATGATAAAACAGCATGCAGTTTACAGTAAGCTTAGAAGATGAACAGGAGAAAGGGCAAGTAAGTTCCCAGTGTCAGAAATAAAATAGAAGTGAGGAGGAGGGGGAAGCTTAGGTAGGTAAAGAGAAAGGTAGAAAACCCAGAAAAATACCAGGACCTAGAAAATGGAAAGAAAGAGCTATCCTGTAAGAGCTGTAGAGCTGAATGTGAGATCACTTTTGTTTTGCTGGAGAAACACTTAAAAATGCTGGGTCACCATTAGTCATGCTGGGGTAAGACCATGTGACTTCACAAACAGAAAAATCAAAAACAATTGGGCTGAGTAAGGATGATGTACTAATCTGCTCCCCCTTACACACAGTGAGAAGAGTCACGGACAAAAGAGTCACGGTGTCTTAGGTTTTAAGTTTTCAAATAAGTCCACCGGGACCCAAGGGTCCTAACAAGCATTCTTTGTGGCCATCCACTGTCCACTGGGTTAGTACCCTCCTGCTTATCTCTGACGTTAATTTTATGTCTAATATTTGAGGCTAGCTAAGCAGATTTGTTTAAGGAAGAATGTAAAGGGGAGAAAATTAGAAAGGTTTGCAATAATAACACGTTGAAACTTGACTTTGAAAAACTTCTGAAAAAACTGACCACAACGTTTAACCAGAAATGTGTATATTGCCCAGCTCCCCGTCTGTGGCCCACCTAACAATTTTTTACTCCTGGGTTGGCCCTCTGGGAAACTCTAGTGGAAACTGTAACTATTACACATCATTCTAAGATCTTCTCCTTGCTAGGTTGTAAACCTTTTCAAAAAAAAAAAAACTTCAGTTTTTAGTTCTGTTTGATGTATATTTGTTTCCTCCCTCTTTTTCTAATCTTGCGAAAAAACCCTCCCTTCATTCTGGAAACCCTTAAGAATCATTTCTCAAAACTGGTATGTGATCAAATAGTGAGTTCATGTGATTCTTGGCAGAAGTTTTCTCCATGTAAAGGCCAAGGCTTCCCCAAATTCACTTATTTTCCCTACCTTTGCTCCCTTTGTTTTTCAGCTTGAAAAAAATGATGAGATAAAATAGGGCAGTTTTTGTTTTCCAGTGACATCATACATGTAAGGCAGGCTGTGAGTTTCTCCCACAGGAAATAAATCTTTCTACCTCTTACTTGTGGATGGAACCTTCAATTTCCTGAAGAAAAAAGAACCTCAGCGATGATGTCACTGTGTTTTAACGACATGAACTATTTAATACTTCCTATGCTACTTGGAGTATATAAACCCATTTACCTCTCCCTGGTGCAGTTTAAATTTGCAAGTAGATTTCATATAAAAATGTTTTTGCTAAGCCATATTATGAAAACACTTCCTCTTGCAAATTCTTAGACTGCTGTCTCTGATTTATTTCACTGAAACATCCACGGCTGGGCTGCAGCAATGGTTGAAAGGCTCTCAGCGGCAGCACCTTGAACGTGCCATCCAATTCTCTTTTTCAACAGTGGGATAGGTTAGATACTGTCTCATAACTCATATGCTGTCTGAAAGATAATCACTGAGAGAAAGTGACCATAAACTAACCATTTGCTTTTCCTACAGTCCAAAACTTACCAGCCAACTCAAATTCATGGCACTAACGTCAAGGAAGGAAAAGCACTTCCAGAGGTTCCTTAAATCATTGCAAAGTAGAGTTGTTTGCTTAGCTTTCTGCTCTCATTGAAGGTGCCCTTACTTAGATTTCCTCTCATGAGGCAAAGAAAATTCTAAGCTAATGAAGGCTCCTCTAACTTCCCATTTTTCTGTGAATTCAACCCATTGTGGGGTTAGTTTGGTGCTGATTTTATTATTCCAGGTGCTTTAAAAAATGTTACATTCAAGTAGAAAACCTCACTGTCACCAACTAACCCCTTCTCCAATATGACTTTGGCCTACATACTCCACAGAAATTGTTCAGCTGGCCTCCAGGTCACTATCTCTGAATCTTATTGAACTGAAACTTTTAGGCAGCTCCTATGCTGTAAGTCCCAAAATAAATGAATCATCAGTCATTTTGCCTTCTTACTATTCTTCCAGTATTCTCTATCCACTATCCAAAAAACTGCTCAAACAACACACTGACAATCATTTCTTCCTTCCCTTTTGGTTTGCAGCTGGCCAAACTGAACAGCAAACACTGAGAGTGGGCCATATTTTGGCAGGAGTTGGGGGATGTACACTCTTGACTTTGGTTATGAGCATGTTAGACATAAGGAGCCTTGATGATGTTCAGGTTCATGTCGGTGTGAATTGTGAGGAAGAATCCTTAGCTAGGCGGTGCATGGAGAGAGCAGTCAACAGCATTTAATACTCTTGAGAAGGCAAAATAAGAACTGGAAAATGTCTATCGATGTTCTGGCAAATGTAGTTCAACAGAGAGCCTGGAAAAGCACATTTTGGCAGATGATGGAGACAGAAAACAGAAGTGTAGTAGATCCTGCTAGCCCACATTATTCAATCAGAATTCTCAGGTCTAGAATTGAGACATTTCCTCAATTGTTCCTCAAGTTGTTTTCAATTTGAGCATCCATTTATAATTTCCAGAGCCAGTCACCCTACTGATTCCTTACTCCATCTACTTACATGTTCCTCTTTGATTCTCTCTGCCAACAGAGTCCATGAAATGCCTTCATTGGCTAACAGAGGCTGTAGGGTAAGAAACATCTGAGAGAAGAAAAGTCTTTAGAGAAAGGTTTTATGAGTCTTGCAAGAAGGTGTGGGTAAAATGGAAGATATTGCTCTCTTTAACGTTAGCCATGGTTAAGGAGAAATCTTTGCACTGGGATGACAAGTAATTCAGCATTCCTCAGTCAATGCAAACATTAATTCTATTGATGATTTGAGTCATCATTTGCTGGTGGTTAACAATTCATGAAGAGGCCGAAGGAACACAAACTGTCTTTAATTTGTTCAACCATGTTCATGACTCTCCCATTTGATGACAGATCAACCAATGTGGCATACTTTTGAGTTTATTTTACTGGTAAGGAAATTGAAGGCTTATCCTCATTAGTAACTGTATAGAAATGGTTCAGTCTAATGGGAAACATTTGGCCTTTGTCTTAGGAGAAACCTAGATTCAAATACTGCTGATGTCATGGATTAAATTGGAGGACCTTGAGCATCTATTTGGTTTTTCTTTTTTTTAAGTTTATTTGATTACTTTTTAAGTACAGTATTCTGTCTATTACTCCCATCCCAACCCACCCCCATACTCCCCCCTCCCTCCCATTTCCACCCTTCTCAGTTGTTGTCCATGTATCCTTTATATATGTTCCTCTAAATCCCTCCCCTAATTCCCCTGAAATTCCCTCCCTTCTGGTCCCTGTCAGCCTGTTCTCTATTTCAGTATCTTTGGTTATATTTTGCTTGCTTGTTTGTTTTGTTATTTAGGTTCCTGTTAAAGGTGAGATCATATGGTATTTGTCCTTTAACACCTGGCTTATTTCACTTAGCATAATGCTTTCCACTTCCATCCATGCTGTTGCAAAAGGTAGGAGCTCCTTCTTCCTTTCTACTGCATAGATTTCCATTGTGTATATGTACCATAGTTTTTTGATCCATTCATTTACTGACGGGCACCTAGGTTGCTTCCAACTCTTGGCTATTGTAAATTGTGCTGCTATGAACATTGGGGTGCATAGGTTCTTTGGGATTGGTGTTTTAGGGTTCTTAGGATACAATCCCAGCAGTGGAATTGCTGGGTCAAAAGGCAAGTCCAATTTTAGTTTTCTGAGAAAATTCCATACTGTTTTCCATAATGGTTGTACCAGTCTGCAATCCCACCAACAGTGGACCAGAGTCCCCTTTTCCCCACACCCTCTCCAACATTTGTTGTTTATTGCTTTGTTTATGATAGCCATTCTCACCGGTGTAAAGTGGTATCTCATTGTAGTTTTAATTTGCATCTCTCTGATAGCTAGTGATATTGAGCATCTTTTCATGTGTCTCTGGATCCTCTGTATGTCCTCCTTGCAGAAGTGTCTGTTCAAGTCCTTTCCCCATTTTTTAATTGGGTTAGTTGTCTTCTTAGAGTGAAGTCGTGTGAGTTCTTTGTATATTTTGGAGATTAAACCTTTGTCTGAGGTATCATTGGCAAATATGTTTTCCCATACAGTTGGTTGTCTTTTTATTTTAATGCTGTTTTCTTTAGCTGCGCAGAAGCTTTTTATTTTGATGAGATCCCATTTGTTTATTCTTTCCTTTATAGTCCTTGCTCTAGGGGACATATCAGTAAAAATGTTGCTGCGTGAAATATCTGAGATTTTCCTGCCAATGTTCTCCTCTAGGACTTTAATGGTGTCATGGCTTATATTTAAGTCTTTTATCCACCTTGAATTTATTTTGGTGTATGATGTAAGTTGGTGCTCGAGTTTCATTTTTTTGCATGTAGCTGTCCAGTTCTCCCAACACCATTTGTTGAAGAGGCTATCTTTACCCCATTTTATGATACTGCCCCCTTTGTCGAATATTAATTGACTGTAGAGAGTTGGGTTTATTTCTGGGTTCTCTATTCTGTTCCATTGGTCTATGTGCCTGTTTTTATGCCAGTACCAGGCTGTTTTGATTACAGTGGCCTTGTAATACAGTTTGATATCAGGTATTGTGATCCCTCCTACTTTGTTCTTCTTTCTTAACATTGCAGCTGCTATTCGGGGTCTTTTATGGTTCCATATAAATTTTTGAAGTGTTTGTTCTATGTCTGTGAAATATGCCATTGGTACTTTAATAGGTATTGCATTGAATCTGTAAATTGCTTTGGGTAGTATGGACATTTTGATGATGTTAATTCTTCCAATCCATGAACACGGTATACGTCTCCATTTGTTTGTGTCTTCCTTGATTTCTGTCTTCAGTGTTGTGTAATTTTCTGCATACAGGTCTTTAACCTCCTTGGTTAGATTTATTCCCAGATATTTTATTTTTCTTTTTGCTATATCGAATGGGATTTTTTTCTTGATTTCTGCTTCTGCTGATTCATTGTTAGTATACAGAAATGCCTTTGATTTCTGGATATTGACTTTGTATCCCGCTGTTTTGCCAAATTCATTTATTAGTTCCAGCAGTTTTTTGGTAGAGTCTATAGGATTTTCCATGTACACTATCATGTCATCTGCAAACAGTGACAGTTTTGTTTCCTCCTTTCCGATTTGGATGCCTTTTATTTCCTTTTCTTGTCTGATTGCTGTGGCTAGAACTTCCAATACTATATTAAATAGAAGTGGTGAAAGTGGACAACCTTGTCTTGTTCCTGATCTTAGTGGAAAAGCTTTTAGTTTTTGCCCATTGAGTATGATGTTGGCTGTAGGTCTTTCATATATGGCCTTTATTATATTGAGGAATGCTCCCTCTATTCCCACTTTGCTGAGTACCTTTATTGTAAATGGGTGTTGTACCTTATCAAAAGCTTTTTCTGCATCTATTGATATGACCATGTGGTTTTTGTCTTTGCTTCTGTTTATGTGGTGTACTACATTTACTGATTTGCAGATATTGAACCATCCTTGCATCCCTGGGATGAATCCCACTTGGTCGTGGTGTATGATCTTTTTGATGTATTGTTGAATACGATTTGCCAATATTTTGTTGAGGATTTTAGCATCTATGTTCATCAGTGATACTGACCTAAAGTTTTCTTTCTTTGTTGTGTCTCTATCTGGTTTTGGAATTAGGATGATGCTGGCTTCATAAAAAGAGTTTGGGAGTTTCCGATCATTTTGGATTTTTTGGAATAGTCTCTGAAGAATAGGTGTTAGCTCTTCCTTAAAAGCTTTGTAGAATTCTCCTGTGAAACCATCTGGTCCAGGGCTTTTGTGTGATGGGAGTTTTTTGATCACTGCTTCAATTTCATCTGCTGTTATTGGTCTGTTCAGGTTTTCTGTTTCTTTTTCATTGAGTTTTGGAAGATTATATTTTTCTAGAAATTTGTCCATTTCACCTAGGTTTTCAAATTTCTTGGCATGCAGTTCTTCAAAGTAATTTCTTACAATCCCTTCTATTTCTGTGGTATCAGTTGTAATCTCTCCTCTTTCATTTCTGATTGTGTTTATTTGGGTCCTCTCTCTTCTTTTCTTAATGAGCCTACTTAAAGGCTTGTCTATTTTGTTTATCTTTTCAAAAAAACCAACTCTTGGATTCATTGATCCTTAGAATTGTGCTTTTAGTCTCTATATCATTTAATTCTGCTCTGATCTCTACTTGGTTTTTCTGATCCTCAGTTTCCTCATCTGTTAAGTGGGAATGATAATAAGGTATTCATGGGATTTTCATGAGGATTAAATTATATAAACCCGCAGCTGGGCTAAACAGGCATTCAACAGTTACTAGTTTCTTTTCCCTTCCATCGTTCTTCTTCACCTTTGAAAATCCCAATAGACAAAGCACCACCAGCTGCACATGGACATGCTTAACCTTGAGGGCTGGCAGGAAGTGATGAGCAGTAAGGGGGACGTAGCCTGTCACCAAAGTCTAACTAAGAACTAAGTTAGATTAAGTCTCCACCTTCCTAAGACATACTGGGTGGAAGTAAAAATTGGAACTCATGAAGAACTTCTCCTGGCCTATCAACCGACTGGGCTTGTGCAGTCAGGACAGAGTACACACAGGTGAGGAGAGGGCCTGTGACTTAGATTTCTATGTCCCCTATGGCCTCTATAGTATCTAGAATCTACCAGATAACTCAAGAAACAAGGGATGGTGTGTTGGCTAGTTAAAACAGCACATTAAAAACCCCTGGCTAAAAAATAATCTCAACTTGGCTTTGACATAAATTCTGCATTACCTGGGGCAAATTACATAAAACATCACAACTTTATTTCTTTGCTGATCAATTTAGAGCCAAAATGTTGTAAGAACCAAACCAAAACAAAACTAAACAAAAAAACCCAAACCAAACTAAATCAAACCAAATCAAACAAACCGAACCAAAACCAAAACAAACACAAATCCCAAATAGCAGGAATAAAGCTTCTGTAACCATATACATGCTTAACTATAGCAGTTGGTTTACATACACACATACAGAAACTCCGTAGTGTATTTTTCCACTGAAAATCCCCCAAACTCAAAAAGGTTGCACTTGTACTAATTTAAAAAGTTCAATTTGTTTTTTAAAGGTTTCCTACATTCTTTTCAGGGTCAGTGAAGTTTTTTTTTTTTTTTAAACAGTCATGTTATCTGGAAATATTCAGAGTTTCTCTAAACATGAAGAAACATATTTCAAACTTCTTTTCATTTTAGTGCTTCACAGCTACTGACTGCAGGGAGGGAATGGATGGGACCCCGGGATCTTGGAGCACTCCCTGAAAGCCATCAAGCACGGGCCTTGGCGGTGGGAGCTGCCAGCTGTCTGTGGTCCTGACACAGTGACTGCAGCAAAAATGACTCAGGGTTTTGAAGCGACTCTTTCCAAAAGAGCCGTTCACCAGAGAGTCACAGGATGTCCTAAATAGTCACTTCTGCGACTCCAGCTGCATGTTTTGGGGGCAAATGAGACCAAAGGTTGCACATGTTTCCAAAGCCAATGATGTGCTTTAAGATTCCTAGTCCCTCTTGCTGTCGTTGTCCAACAATGAGGAAAAGGAATTGAGTGTTGTTTTAATTTTCCCATCTACTGCTGATATTTTTACAGGAAGTCACATCGGTAAAAATAAATGTCTCAGCTAATTTTTCTCTTTAAAAACAACAAAACAAACTGGGAACACAATTTTATTTTTTGTTTTTGATATTCCAGCATATAGGGAGTGCTAAACAAAGAAAGCAATAATCAGCTATGAAGTGCTAATGGACCGGGGATCCACACAGAGTGTACTACTTAGGATCAGGGAAATATCACATTTCCCACTTATACTACACCCACAGGGTAGAGTATATTTTTATTTCACTAGGACATTTTTCCAACTTTATTTTTTATTTCATTTTCTAAGAAGATTTTACTTATTTATTTTTGGAGTGAGAGGAAGGAAGGGGGAAAGAGGAGGAGAGAAACATTGAAGTGTGAGAAAAACACTCATTGGTTGCCACTCACATGCCCCCAACCAGGGACCTGGCCTGAAACCCAGGCATGTGCCTTGACTGGGAATCGAACTGGCAACCTTCTGGTCTGTGGGACAATGCCCAACCCATTGAACCACACCAGTCAGGGCTCTTTTCCCACTTTAGATCAGCTATAAGTTCCACTTATATCTACTTACCATTCATGAAAGATTGTGTTTGGATTTGACAGTTCCGTAACCAGAGAAAAATATGCAAATCATTGGGCAAGAAAAATGTCGAAAGCTATCAAAATGAAATTTACTGATGGTGAATGAAAATCCTAAGTTCAGGTTTAAGGAGTCAGTAGGACAAATATGCAATTGAAGCAGTAGCCCCAGAGATGAGCACATGATAGGACCCAAGAAGAGCAGCGACAGGGAGAGAGAGAGAGAACGAGAAAGCACCATGGGTAGGGATGGCTTTTCAGGTGTCATTCATCCTCTGTTTTCCATTTTCAAAGTTTTTAATTTTTCTAGGTGTTTACCATAGGGCCATTTTCTGCCACATTTTTCATTGCTTTTTGCCACATATTAGATAGGCATAGACAACACTGCCTATATGGGGAAGTTCAACTTCATTCACTAATTAACTAATTAAGTTTTGTAATATGATTACCATGTCCTAAATTCATAATTGCTTTTTGATTTTTATTCTGTTTACCTACCCCCGGTATTTATTAGATTTATAAAGCTATGTTTTTTAAGCACTTAAATCACTATTTACAAAGGAAGACCCTTTAAAACTGTACAATGATGAAAAATACAGCATCATCATTTCAGTTATCTCAGCAAGATAGAAAGACATGGTCCCCGACTATTCCCTAATTTTTGAAAAGATTAATAATTAGTAGCCAAATGGAATCTAGATCTCAAAGTCTACAGAGAATGGAGTAATCGGGGTATAGGATCATAGCATCCTTATGAGTGATTCACATATACCATCAAACCTGGAAAGATAATTAAGGAGGTTGATAAAAAGCAGTGCATCCTACCCATTAAAATTCTTTGAAATTCCCATTAAAGCTGTAAACTCTCCTTCCAGAAAAATCCACATATGCACATGCTCACACATATCTTATAAAGCATTTATGACCTTCAAGCTGTCTCTGGGGATTGTGGGTATCCCCATGTTATAAACTGTTTCATGTTTCCCCCAAATTCATATGTTCGAGCCATAACCCCTGATGGAAATTTTAAAGAGAAAACTGAGGTTAATTGAGATCATAAGGGTGAGGCCCTAATCCAATGGGACTTGTGTCCTTATAAGAAGAAGTAGAGACACCAGAGAAACAAGTGCACAGAGAAAAAGCCGTGTGAGGACGCAGGAGGTAGCCATCTGTAAACCAAGCAGTGAGGCCTTGGGAGAAACTGAACACACTGACACCTTGATCTTGGACTCCCAGCATTCAGAACTATAAGAAATAAGTTTCTGTTGTTTAAGGCAGTGGTCCCTGACATTTTTGGTACCAGGGATCCCTTTGGTGGAAGACAATTGCTCCACAGCAGGGGAGGATGCTGGTGGTGGGGGTGGGGGACAGACAACTCAGGCTGTAATATTAGCCAAAGCTTTGCCCCCCTCTCTCTCCTCCTGCTCACCTCCTGCTGTACTGCCTGGTTCCTAACAGGCCACAGACTGGTACTGCTTTGTGGCCCAGGGGTTGAGGTCCCTACGTTTAAGCCATTCAGTCAGTGGTACAGTGATCCCTCACCTATCCTGGAAGCTATGTTCCAGAGACCCCCATGAAAGGTGAAAATCCACGAAGTAGTGGTGTTATATTTATTTTATTATTTATATATATTTTAAGGCTTTATAAACCCTTCCCACACTCCTATAAACCTTTCCCACTCCCTTATTAACCTTTCCCACACTTATAAACACTTCATATGCTCTTAAACACTTTCTACACTCTTAAACCTAAGTAATTTTAACAACATATAAAATTCTATGTGGGTGCTCACCAGTAAAGTATACAGTTGTCCCTCACTATATCGCGGTTCACTTCTTGTGACTTCACTGTAAACCTGCGGTACAGTGAAGCCGCAATAAGTGAACCGCGACATAGCGAGGAATGACTGTATTTTGTTACGGCAGCCCTAGCAATACACCCCATGACTGAAAGAGCCATTTTCATATATGGAAGAAACTGTGGTTCAATTGCTGTTGCTAATTACAGAACCAGCTCTTCATACATGAACTGTTCTGTATCACACAGCAATTTAAGGGTTACTCTACAACACACTGGCTGATAGACTTCCCTGATAATTTCCCTGAACTGTCATTTTCTGACAGTTCACAGAATCAGAGACTTCTAGAGTGGGGAAGATCCGTTTTTAATCACCTCACAAGGCATCACAACAACTTTAGTAATATCTTCATTGGAAAACAAAATAAAAAACACTTCATTAGAGCTAAAGTTTTACATATATAATTGGAGAATTAAACTGCAAAAATAAAAAAAGCACAACAGAATCAACCCGTAACTAGTCTATGAGTCAATATCTACAAAAAAGAAGGAAGTAAAGAAAAAGAGAAATTTCCAAGAGTTTCAGCTTCAGGTTGTGTTTGCAGATGAAACAAAGCAGACAGATCACCAGGGTGTCTAGGACTTTGCCTCAGGGCTGGATCTAAATTCTCTGGAGCCCGGGGAAGATTCCCATGGAAGTAACTTGTTTTAAATTTGGACTCTCTCATGTATAATGACTCTGGGATGTTCACGTGGGCCAAAATTTCTACCTAAGGATGGGCCACTTTAGAATCCACTCCCGGCTTTATGCACATTACAGACCCTGCAGTTCCACAGAGAAGAATGCAAGTTAAATCCCCTATCTTCCAAGTAGTGCTGCTAAATGGTTTTCCTTTGACTTCCACATTTTCTCCAGATCTCCGTAATAACCATGACCTGCTACTGCTGCTTATTATTATTTTTGTTTATTGCTGCTGACAGATCCATGTAAGGCAGGAACCCACCACTTTCAAAAGGCACTTTCTCCCAGCATGGAAAGCAAGAAGCCTTTGAAGCAGAAACAGGGTCAGTGGGAGCTGAGTTCAAAGCACTCCCCGATGGCTAGGAAGTAGGGGGAGACTTCAAAAAGAGAAAGACCCAGTCTTTGATGAAACTAAAAATTCAAAAGACTTTTTTTTTCTGCTAGCAGAAGAAATAGGCAGATTTTCCACATTGGTCTGCAGGGAGAGGAGATGGCATCAATAACATTAACCCCTGAGATTTGGTGTAAACAAGCCAGCACCAGAAACTTCAGCTTAGGGGATTTGGTATTACCACAGTGAAAGTTTTTGTTTTCCCTTTAAGGATTTAAAAATGGTTTGAAATGTTCCTTGAATGAACATATTCTGAATGACTTCGAAAATGATTTACTTTCCCTGTAAGAACATTTAGATTTTCAGTGCAAATTTTGAGGACTTTTATAGAATGACTACACAGTAAATGCAACATTGATAAACATCAGCTTGTGGATAAATATTTTGTTTGGGAATAATCTGTTCCTATGCACAGTGTAAAATAGTTAATGAGTTCCTGATGGTGGAGGTATAGAACTTCTAACTTCCTATATGCTATGTTGAAGATCTGTTAACTGAAGAATTTGTTTCAGTATCCCAGCTTGAAATCTGGAAAGCATATTCTCATAGACCAACAGTGGAATAAATAAATGTTGGTTATTTATAGTAGTTTGGGCAACATGATCCTTGATATATTGTGGGTAAAACACCCTTATCTTTTAAGAATATGGCCCATTTGAAAAACTTAGGGAACACCTCTGGTACTTAACACATGCAGCAGACAAGTTCTAAGATGCATTTTCAATGATTTCAGCTTCCAGGTATCCATGGCTTTGTCTGAGCATAGCCTGGTCCAGCGACTTGCTTCTAACCTCCAGTATGTGGTAAGGTTGAAGGAATGCCACTTCTACGATGGAGCTAGATAAGAATGTGACTTCCATTTTGCTAGCAGGCTACTTCCCTCACTGGCTTTGATGACACAAGTAGCTATGCGGCAAGGAGGCCCACATGGCAAAAGTTGAGGGTCCAACAGCCAGGTTGAAACTAGGGCTCTCAGTCCAACAGCCCTTAACGAATCCTGCTAGTAGCCGAGGGATCGTAGGAGATCCTTCCCCACTCAGTCCTTCAAGTAAGATCCTAACCTAGATGACACTTTGATTATACCTTGTGGGAGGCCCTGATGCAAAAGACCCAATTAAACCATGTTTGAACTCCTGACCTACAGAAATTGTGTGATGATAGATGTGCATTTTTTAAATCCCCACTAAAGGCCATTTTTTCATTGTTTTTCAGAAAGAGAGGAAGGAAGGGGGGCAATGAAGGTAGAGAAAGAGAGAGACACACACACACACACACACACACACACACACACAGAAACACCAATCAGCCACCTACTGTATATGCCCCAACCAGGAAGGCTGAATCTGCAAGCCAGGTGTGTGGCCTGATTGGGATTGAACTCACAACATTTTGGTTTATGAGATGACCCTCCAATAAACTGAGCAACAGTGGCCAGGGTAAAATGTGCATTGTCTTAAGATGCTAAGTTTGTGGTAAACTGTTATGGAGCAATAGGAACAACCAAGAAACCAAGTGTAGATTAATCTAATCATTCTGACCTTACTCTTATGAATTTGGACCAGTCCACCACCATTTCATTTGAGCCCTTAATGTTGTTCAAAATAATTTTATTTACCTTATTATCTTCCTAGCCTGTTAAGGATTTCATCACAACATGTTTTTTCTACTCTTGTTCAACCTCCTCAATTCTCCTCATTTTTTCCTTCAATTCAACTGTGCAATATTTGCTGGGTTCCAATACAATTAGCTCTTCCTATATTATTCATTAAGGGAATGATGAACTGAAAGGTAAAACTATTCAAAAGTCTGGCAGAAGGGATGGTATTCACATAAATATCTGGTTTCCCAAGAGAAATAAGCAATACAGAAAAGGATGAGGTAACATCAAGGGGAGATGAGGTTTGATTAAGCTTCGAAGATGGAGAAATAAAGAGAAGAAGTGGAAAGAAGATGTAATGGGGTTTATTTCGAAACAATAGTTTGAATAGTTTAAAGAGAACAAAAAGGAGGGAAGATTGCTTTTCTTATCCAGAGTGTGCATGGGCATGGTGAAAGGAGAACTATAGAAAGAATCCTCAAAGGCCAGGGACCAGGATGGGACCCGAAACAGGGTCAGAAAAATTGCAGCTTGAAAGTGCACTGCTTTCTGGAGCCACAGGCATCATTTGGGTGCACAGAACCTGCAAAAACAATCATGAGGAAACCAGAAAATTTTTTCATTCATTTAATGATTATTAAGCACTTGTAATGTGTAGCACAGTGCTAGAGTCATGGAGCTTACGGGCCAACTGCCTCAGCAGACCAAGTCATGGCACTACCTGAATCTACCTCAGGCCAAAACCCACTCTAGTTTGCAAACAAATAGCATTACACAGGCTGGTTTTCAAGGTAAGAACTCCGCAGACTTCTGTGGAACACTTAAGACAGTATTATTTATTAGTTTCCTAGGGCTTCTATAAAAATTACCATAAATTTGGTGGTTTAAAACAACAAACTATTATTCTCACAGTCCTGGATGCTAGAAATATGAAATTATTTCATATTTCTATGAAATACGTGTCAGCAAGAATACCATCACTTCAAAGTCTCTAGGGGAGAATCCTTCCTTGCCTCTTCTAGCACTGAAAGACTGCCGGCATTTCTTGGCTTGTGGGCACATCGCTCTGATCTCGGCCTTTGCAATTACTGTCTGCCCCTCTTCTGTGTCTAACTTTCCTCTGCATTTCTCATAGAAAGTCACTTGTGATCAAGATAAGCTCCTCCTTTCCAGATCTTTAACTGATCATGTATTTTTGTTGTATGAGTTAATAATTACTCTTTTGCCATAATAGGTAATATTCAGAGATTCTAGAGATAAGGCATGAATATATTTTTGTTGACATTTTTTACATTTCAGTATAAATTACTAGTGAGAACTTGAAAAAAATTTTAATTCTTATCTGAGGATTTTGTAGAGATAGGGAGGGAGAAAGTGGGGGGGGGGGAGAGAGAATGAATATCCATTAATTGCCTCCTGCATGTGCCCTGACTAGGGATTGAACTTGCAACCTTCTGGTTTATGGGATGATGATCCAACCAACTGAGCCACCTGGACAGGGCTCATGGGAACTTCTTTCAGATTTATAAATTCCCCAGTGTTTTTCATTCTAGTTAGCCCATGCTCAAATCATAGTAATTAGTAGGAAAGCACTTGAAACAGAAAGCCATGTCATTCTTTCAGGGACAGAGGGAGGGGGTGGAAGAATATAAAGAACTGCTTCCTATTCTAGAGCCAACCTTGACAGGGAAATAAGATACTAGCATCTTCTCTCTGATGGAGAAGAGCAATTAACACCAGGGCCTATGTACAAAGCACACAGGGAGCTGGGTCAGAAAGGGGACTAAGCCTGGTCTCAACTAGCAGGGGCTCTGGTGTGGCTTAGTCTTGTTCTTGACAGGCTACAGCACATTCTGAGAAGCCTCGTGATGCCTACCATGCTCATGGTTTCCTTTTTCTATGGGATTTCTCATGAATGGCTTGCCATGCATGATGTATATCCTATGACTCTACATTCCTGGTCAAAGCCAGTAGGATAAGGAACCAGTGATTCATTCAAAGACATCTTCCTACAGGCAGGCAGTGGCTCTTATGGTGACCTGTTTGTTGCAAAACATTCCCAATAGAGGTACATAGAAGGAGGCATGACTATGGCCAGCTTTTCTTTTAGAGGCTTTAAATGCCAGACATATAAAGAGTATCAGCAAACAGTAGGATGGATGGACCTGAAGCAAAAAACAAGAGGAAGGCAGGAAGCCGATGAGATAGGAGGAGCTTTGAGTAAACAGAAGCTATGAAATGGTGTGATAGTAGTTTGTAACAGCTGTAGAAACCATGAGCTGGTAGTGAAACAGGAAGTTTAACTGAGTAGAGAAAGGAGCAGAGATGGAAGAACTGAGTATTGAACTTGGGAATCTGTCAGAGCTGCTGTTGGGTTTCCAGAACTACTACCAGATGAAAGGAGCTACGGTGTAGTCCTAGCCTTAGTATTGACCAATGTTTACTTTGTGAGGCCCGCCCATGAGGCTGCCCAGCCGGTTTTATGTCTTCCCTTAGCCTTCCCATCTGTCCTTCCAGTATATCCACATAACTTCAGCAACCCATGCTTCTTCCTCTCAACCTGAAAGAACTTGACACCCAGCCAGCATATCCTATTGGTGTCAATAAATATTTAATTACTGATTATTTTTTAGTACATACTGACAGGAAGTAACTTCTAATCAACCTGTTGTCTTCCCAGAAGATGTACCAGTTCAAACAACATCTCTCTGCCTGAAAATAGCTTTACAATTTTCTTCATGTGTATTCTTTTGCATCCAGTGTGCAAACACTTCAACAACCAACATACTGGTAAATGACAATTGAATTACCTTGTGGTAAACTTGCCCTAATTTTAAAAAATATACATACTATCTAATTATGTGCTTAACTTTTAATTACATGCTCGACACTAACAGTCCCTCTTCTAAACCAAAATAGAAGTGGGGACTGGTCATTTCATTTCCCTGTAAAGAATAAGCCTGCCCTAGATGTTGAAAATGAGTATTAGACGGCAGGTTGTCCTGTTTCACATATTTTGCAAATTTAAGTTTTTAAATCACGGCGAAACTACAGTTCTATTACAGGCTTGACATTTGCTGCACCTCAGGGTCTCTGCAGAACTTTAAAAATGTCTATCTTGTTCTTGCCTCACCTGGATTAATGAGGATTTCAACTAACTGATGGGAGTTGTAGGAAGTAGGGGAGGAAGTACACTGATTTTCTGCCTTGATTCAAGTTCAGTCAACTGAACTCACATGGCTTGACTTCCACCATTGTGATGAGCTGGCCTCAAACATCAGCATGGCTGGTCCGTGGGTGGGAACCACCTGCCCCTTTGGTTTCATCAATGAGCCCTCTACTATTTGCAGTGGTTACTCAGAATAGCTCTCCTCTGAGGCTGATGATGGGGGTGTGGCTCTCTTCCCACTACTCTCCTCGAAACCACCCACTTCGGACAAGCAACTGAGACTAGTTTCCTAAAGGAACCAGCTGTAGCTTGGTATCTAGAATTGCATCCCAAATTTCAGGGTACTAGAGACAGCCTCTGGAGAAATGTGGAAGGCCCTAGGCAGGTATCTCAGTTGCTTAGAGCACATCTGCCAAGGTTGAGGTCAGGACACATACAAGAATTAACCAGTGAGTGCATCAGTAAGTGAAACAACAAATCAATGTTTCTCTATCTCTTCCTTTCTCTACCTCTAAAACCCATAAATAAAAATTTAAAAAATTTAAGGAAGCATCACTCTCATGCCATTGCAATGTACTATAGCAAACGAGGGGACCCTAACCATGCTTTCCTAAAGACACTTAAGGCATGTGACTGTCAACACCTTCCCGTGAGCTTACATGCATTTACTAACAGTACCAGTACCACTTTATTTCCTGTAGAAATAATACAGAATTATTAACTTCATAAGTAATATTATTTTCAAGGCTTATACAAACTCCATTGACTCTTAATAGTCACATGACACTTCCAGGAAACCACAAAGGGGCACTTTACTACTGAGACAGCCACTGATGCTCAGCGTGGCTCAGCATGCCACATGGAAGACCCAGGGAGAATTACTAGCAGCTTCACCTATGAGGAAGAAAGAGCCTTTTAGACAGGCAGTTAGTGAGGCTCTTGGATTTTTCTAAGCAAAAGCCAGAGGAACATGGCAAGACTGAGAACTCTTTAACCAGATCCACCCAGGTCCTACCATTTACAATCAGTATGATTGTGAGAGTCAATGAACATACTTCAGGCCACAAGGAGTAGTGTTTAAAGACCCCAGAGAAACACTGCTTGGCTTTGAATCCTGGCTCTCTCCTTACCAGCTGGGAGTGCTTAGGCAAGTTTCTTAACCTCTCTGTGTTTCAGTTTCTTCATCCATAAAATGGGTATATTAGTAGTGAAGAATTAACCTCACCCAAGAAGCAGTCTAGTGGCTGCCCTCAGCTCCTAGGAGTTGCTCTCAAAGCCCTTGAAAAGTCCTCACTGACAGCAGTGCCTGTTTGCCTGGGAGCTTCTGTCATCAGACAGTCTAACAATGTGATTTCATGATGGGGGCTTTAGGCTACTTGGTATCAGTTCTTCCTCCAAGAAAGGAGTGGAGACTAGCAGTCAGCCATGCAGGAAGTACATGATTAAGCCCCAATAAAAACCCTGGACACCAAAGGCTCAGGTGAGCTTCCCTTGGCAATATTCTGTGCGCATTGTCACACATTGTCACTGAGAAGAACTAATGCCATCAATAGCTGTAAGGGGAAAGGAAAACTGCAACCCACCTTGGACACCTCCTAGACCCCTCTCTATGTCCTCATTCTCTTGGCTAATTTTAATCTGTATCCTTTTCGTAGAACAATGGTGTTCAATGAGTTCTGTGAGTCCTGATAGCAGATTTTTGGATGGTGGAGGATTTTGAGAATCCCCAAACTTGCAATTGATGTCAGAGTTGAGTGAGGATGGTCTTGTGTGCACATTGCTCCCTCTAATTTTCTAGTTGGCTAACTCTCACAGTTAGGGGAAGCTTTTTGATTTCCTTATATGGTTGTTGAGAGGATTACAAGAGGTCTTACATGCAAAATGGGTAGAACAGTGCCTGGTATATACATTGCTCAGTAAATGATGGCTATTATTTTATGTGCTTCATGCACAAACATTTACTAACCACTTTGAAAACGAACACTTTCTATGTGCCCATTTTTGTGTTGAATGACTCAAATGGATCATCTCATTTCCTTCCTAACTAACCTTAAGAGGAAACTGAATGAAACTTAGGGGGGTTAAATACCTTCTCTAGGATCGGTCAGTTAGTAAGTAGAAGTCAGGACTTAAACCCTGAGCTTTGTGACATGAACACCGACCTGTGTTTCTGGAAAGCCTAGGCTGCTAGCTGATAAGCTAGACTGACCTGTAACACACCTCTGCTGAGGGTACTCATTGGCTGTATTGCTATCGGGATGACAGAAGATGTTTGCGAGCCCTGGAACAAAGAGATGAATGAATAGGAGCAGTAGCTAACCAAGTTAGCAGTGCTTGTTTGCAGGACAGAAACACCAGACTTGTTCGGTAGAAAATATTGGGATGAAGAGCCCCACTTTTGAGATTGCTTCATTGGTTCATAGCAAAGAATATCACCCTCATCCAAAACTTGTTTATTTCTTGTCAAAGCAATTAGCATTCTGCATGATTGTATCTTTGGGAGGGGCAATATTTGTTCCTGACTAGATTTTGTACTGACATATGAAATGAATAAACATCTTCGATTCCGAATTAGAGTGAATCAAATTCCATTATAGTATCAGTAAAATGAAAAGAGCAGTCAATTTAGTGCAGCGCCCCTGGGGGGACTGAAACCGCCACGAAACTCTACACACGCAAAATCTTTTCTGGGAGCTATGTTCTTTCTTCTTCATCTTCTTTCACTACTTTGCATAAATAGATGCGATGAAAGTAGACTTTGCTGCTGCGCATATCAACATGTTGTCCAGAAAGAACTGACAGCAAATCCTAAAGTTTCTCTGCTTTGGTGGCTTGCACCAGTTACACCCTCACTGCCTGACCTCTTGCCAGAGACCAGCACCTCTTCCCCTTCTCCTTCCCAGCCCTGTTCCTTTCATCCTCCCTCCCTTTTCTTCAGTTCCTTACAAATTTGACTTCATTTTTCATGCTTTCAGGGGTACATTTTGTACTTATGAAAAATGTGCTATTAATAGCAATGTTTCAAATTGGGATAATTCCTCAAATTGCATGCTGCCAGGTTGCCATGGGACCCAGTTTGTTATTAGGTTCAGTAGGTTCATCTTTGGAGTGCTTACTCACCTTAAAAATATGAAAGGACTCTCAATAACCCTGCATAACCCCTCTATGACTTAACTGGCATGGGATGGGAAAGGGCTAATGTCCCAATTTCTCATTGTTGATAATTATCCAGTCCTGTTTCATTCTGTTTATATAGGCATTTGTGTAAAAAATCCACAGGATAATGGCAATACTTAACACTAATACAGGTTTCATAATATCTTTCCACCTACCTTGAATGGCTATTAGAAGCATTGAATGATATAACATATGTATAAGAAAGTGCTTTGCCAACTATGTTATGCAAACGTAAAAGATTATAATATTAACTTTGGTACCGAGGACTGGCTAATGTTCAATGTTTTGATGAATAAACCCAGAAGCCTTGTTTAGGAACTGGAATTTCAGAGGTGCACCCTCCCACAAATGCAATAATGGTTTCTATCCGTAATGATGCTAATTTAGTGGTAATGTTACAGATCATTTCTTCTTCAAAAGTTGAACTATTAGTCAGATTAATAGCTGAGCATATTTCCTTCATTGAGTATTTATTTAGATATAATGACTTCTCAGAGAATGATACTAAGTTCAAGTACTCCGGGATGTCAGGAAAAGGCTTTCATGGTAACAAGTGCTATGAGCTTGTGAGCCCAATCTGAGTTTATATATTCTTCAATAAAAGAAGAGCTAACTTGACGATGTGAGATATCGTAAAAACACCCAAGCAAACACATTCAGATCCCAGGACTCTTCCAAACGGCCCATGTTTTCCCATCCTGTGTAGGAAGCACATTTTTACAATTCAATCAGTTCTCAAGGGGAACCTTTATGGCCACGGTGTTTGGTTTGTGGCACTTCTGATTAAACTGTTGAAGGTGAAAGCCTTCTCTTCCCTGGATCTTCTACTCAAAGAACACCGGGTGTTCTCACCAGCAACATTATAAACTGCACACCTATGTGGTACATGCACCACATTTCGGGGGCTACTCAGTGGGCTATGAATTCGTGGAACTTTTGCAGTAATTTCATGGCTCCCATGGTATCTCAGTCAGTATGGGAATTTTTCTACAAAAAAAAATCTGTAACATTTTACCTGGTAATCAAGGAGAGACTGCTCTTGACCTTGTTCTGCCACCCATCCTCACCTGTTGCCATTTCCCACTCAGACCCTAGGCTGAGAAAGCACCTTCACAGGCCATGCAAATTACCCATATTTTGCCTCAAATTTTGAGGTAAAAATGAGCATGCACATTATACATGGGTATAACAGTTACATACCATGGGTATATAATAATGGGCATAATAATCCTGTGTATAACACACACAAAAATGTGAGTGCGTATATACACAGCAAAATACGGTAAGCCCCAGGCCTATCCCACCTTGACTGAGAAGTGAATGCTCTCCTTTTAATCTCATTCCTGTTCATTTCCTCCAGAAAACACTTTTTCAGGAATAGTTACTCTTTGTTCCACGTTCCCACACCATCGAATGCATAATTCTATAATTTCATCTTGAAATAGTATATATAAGTCACTCCTGCTGGGTCTATTTCCCTCAAGTCTGCAAGTTGTTTAAGGTCAGGAGCCAGGTTTTACTCATCTTTGCATTATCAGTGCTGACAAGAGAAGGCAAACAGGTTTAAACTCATCTGCCAACTGTTCTGCCTGGAACACTGGGTGAGAAGGATTTACATGCCAAGTGCTAGCATGGCAGGGAAGAGTCTGTGATTGATTAGCTATGTCTGTGTTGAGAGTGAGAGGGGAGGGTTGAGAAATGAGTACCACCTTTGCATCCTTTTCATTGAGGATGCATGTGTGGGTGGGAAATGCTTTCCGGTTCAAACTAAACGAACATCTAGTCACAGATGAGCCTGGCAAGCACAGATTACAATGTTTCTTGCATTCCTTCCCCACTTCCCCATTTCCCTTAATCTCAACTCAATCCTGAAAATCTCCATCTATTATGTCTTCCTTTCTCCCATACTGCAGGGGATGGATTTCTCCTCCTATTCCACCCTCAGTGGTGGTAAAAGAGTAACCCACAGCAATACTTCTGAACCACGATTTCCTCTCCTCAAGCAAGCTGTGGAATGCCTTATTCCTCCACCATCCTTTATGAGCACTTAACAATACCTACGCTACCACTGTCTGTTATCAAATAATATGGACAGGCTGATCTGGGGTGGCTTAAGGTCAGATATCTTCAAAGATGAGACTTCACCTGGTCAAAAGATTCCTGGCATTTTGATGTCTAGGATACTTTAGCCAGCTATTTTTAGCTGGGAGACCACTCAAAGAGAGAGAAAACTAGGGTTCTGAGTAAGTACAACATTCTGGGGAAGCACCTCGCCAGTTTCAAGAACACACAAGCCTCCCACCACTTTTCCTTTTGAAATTCCTGTCAGTGCTGTTTTCCCAACTTCACCTGGCATTCCATCACTCCTGATGGCCTGTTCCAGAATTACTTGTTTTTATGATCTTACTCTTGAATTGCTTTAGATAAACTGTGAATATCCCAGATAGAATTCCAAGTACACACCCAATATGGTTTTAGCATCTACATATGACCACTGCAAATGTTCCCCCACAATCAAGTGATTGTTTACAAAGGGTCGAGAAGTAGCTGGACCAGCAAATATTGTAAAAGGAAGGGAATACATTTCACACAAGCCTGTGGAGCAATGAACACACCCTCTGGTCTGGTCTTGGGAACCAGCTCTGTCCACAAACTGTATGTAGACCTAGGAGGGAAACAATGTTGGAAGAGCCCAGTCACCCTAGTGGGCCACCCATCCAGGGCATCAGATGGGCGTTAGGCTCGGTAACATGTCACCTTCTGCACACCACATACGACCTGTTGTAAGAGAGACAGGTACCCTAGGACTTTCAGTGGGGACATATTCTCAGCTCTCACGTCTCTGTTCTTCCTGTAAGATGCATGCGTCTAACATCTAGTGTTCTGTGTTCTGTGTCTAGTCAATGGGTAACTAGGTTTGTCTTTCTTGGGTTTTCTCCATTGGGGGAAAAAACAAGTAACTTACTTAGTTCCAATTGCAGGTAACGTAGTTCTGAGACTCTGGGACACAGAGTGACTTTGCACACAGGTTTAGATTCTGCTAACCCAAACCCTCATGGCATGGGGTCATCAACTCTGACAGTGTGGTCAAGTAGAAATGGCCTGCGATCATGATAGAACTGGATGGAAATTCTAGTTTTGCCAATCAGTGTCTGTGAGGCTATGAATAATTTATTATACCTCTCTGCATTTTTACTAATGTTTTCATTTGAAAAATGAGGGTAATGCTGTCTTTCTCATAGGGTTGTGAGGATTAAACCAAGTTATGTATGTAAGCTGCCCCACGGTAGAGATTGACAAAGAACATAGCTATTTTATCGTTGCTGTTATGGTTACAGGGGTCCTCCCATGTCCTTTGGTGTGATTTGGTTCTATTTGCTCACATTACATGCCAATCCTGCCACTCAGCCTTAAGTCTGTTTTCCCTTACCATGCCTAGTGTCCCTTGTGGTTCTCCCGAGATTTGGCTGCTTTTCATGCTAGAGGTCTTGTTTCTTCCGGACTAAGACTCCATTCCCCTCATACTGCCATCACTCTCACTCATTCTAAGGCTTTCCTTCTACTTCTCCTTTTCCCGTGGGACAAGGAGGGGGCTGCCATAGATGGCAACCGGCTGTGTGACTTTGGGATGATCCTCCAGTGCTCTGTGCCTGTACTTCCTCATCTATAAAACAGAGAGAGTAATAGAACCCACCTCTTAGGGTTATTATGAGGATTGAGTGAGCTGATGTTTACCAATTTCTTAGAACAGTGCCCGACATATAATAAGCATAGTGGAAGTACTTGTTAAATAAAAATAAAAGCTAATGAAATAGAAAGTGGAACATCTGATAGGAGGTATAATAGAAGGTCTTCATGAGAATAAACTCTCCTTGCCTGGCTTTTTTGTTTGTTTGTTTTTTTCTCTTAATGCCTCATCCTGAAAGTGCGAAGAGGGTGACAGCCAATTTGACTTTGGACCTGAGGGAAAAGTCGCCAAGTGAGTCAGGTTTGAGGAAGGGATACAGGCTGAGGGGTGGGGGAGAGGGCTCTGCATAATGCTACCTAACAACCCCCAAATGGCTTGGTCTAACTCGCAAGGGCTAGGGGTTTCACTTGGCGGTTTGTTCTAGCTCTGGGCTGCAGTAGTGTTTCTGAAGTGCTCCCCGGGCCTGTCTCTTTCAGGGGCTCTCTTGAGCCTTTGTTAAAAGTGACTTTAGTGTTTACCATGTGCCCAGCACAAGATCCACTGTAGTGGCTGTGATTTTCTTGTTTTGTTTTACTTTCTTCAGATCATTTTTCTCATGCCCTCTGATGATGGATAGAGGTTCTCCAGGTGACCTCGAAAACAGCAGGTCAGTATTTGTATAAGTAAATCCATAGAAATCTGAGGAACTTCCTCATAAGCAAAAGCCAAATAGGCATTGGTATCACTTCTGTCTGAAAACTCTTCACAAGAAGTTCTTCTCACCACAAACTCTGAGTGCGGCCTGTGCATCAGAGCTGGCTGTTAGTACAGATCCATAAAAAGATAAGTACAGAAATTGAGAATAAGCCTCTAGAAATTTCTTTAGCAATTTGTTCATTAAATGTAATAATACAAAAGTTGGGGTTAGAGTGTTTTTTCATTTCCTCTTTCTAGTAATCATTTTTAAATTATAATTTATAAAAATTTTGGTTCTTGGCAGATTTCAAATTACAAAGAAAGAAAGCAAAATGTTTCTTTACCATAGACAGCCTTAAGTGTTAGGAAAATTGGTCTGAAAAAGAGGAACCGTGATTGGTTGATGTTCTCAAATCTGTGATTCCATCGTTTCATGATCCCAGGCAGAAAGAGGCATCTGTGGGTCACGCGTTTCACGTAGAAATGCCAGGTTTGTTAAAGGAGACTTATTAATGGAAGTCTCAGTTACGGTCTTGCAACGTTAAGGTCAACAGATTGACCCTCATAGCATAATTTGCAGTCACTCAACTTCTTACAGTAGAGGCTGTAGTGTCAGATTTAAATTTCAATCCTGATTGTGTCACCTACTTGACCTAGCAGATCCAGGGCCTCATTTAATATCACTAAGCCAAACTTCCTTCATCTGCAAAGTGGGAAAGTCATACTTATTTCCTAGGTTGTTGTGCAGCTCAAGTCATTAACACGTGTAGAGTATTCACTATTTGCCAGCCATGCGATAAAATAGAGGGACACACATATCTTCATTTCATTCTCACAACAGCCCAATTTTGCAGATGAGAAAACTGAAGCATAAAGGGCTTAAGTGATTTGCCCAAAGTCATAGAACCAGGAAGTGATGAAACCAGTCTTCAAACAGCTGGTTGAAGACCTAAAATTAACCCCTCTATGCCATACTCCCTTTCATGCGCAGTTTGAATGCATGTTTGATCCCTGCTCATTGAGTCTCTTGGCCCATTCTAGGTGGGCTTTGGCAGTGGCTCACTTTGACTCAGACCCTTATAGTTACACGTATCTAATTATAGGAAGACCTTTGGCCTCTGCTCCCTACCTACTGGCACACGTCACACATTCTAGTCAGAAGGAAACATCTGGAGCCCAATATGCTCAATATAGTGAAGTCAGGAGAGTACTTCATAAGTTCCAATTGTCTGTGTGGCCTGCACGTAGGACAGCCATGGCCAAGTTCTCATGGAGCTTATTCTATCACTCATTTGTTTAACATCTATGATTCAAACATCGACAGTGTGGCAGGTCTTGTCCTTGGGCATGGGATGGCCGGAGCTGTGATGGTGCACATGTCACTGTTTAGGAGATGAACCTTCCAGGACAAGATGGACCCATAAATACGAATGGATGTGGAAAGGTGAGAGGGAAACAAGATTGCACGGTAGCACAGGCGAGGAATTGAACACACAGTCCTTCCCATATTCATTAGGGGCTGCTGTCCACTGTTCTACCCAAGACCAGCCCCTCAGCTCATCAGCAAACAGCCATATATATGCATCCATCATCTCCTCATTTACAAAAATCATTCTGTTTTTTCCATTACCATTTAACTCCCCTATATCTCCCTTCCCCCTGCAATCCCCACACTGTTGTCCATGTCTATGAGTCCTTTTTCCTTCTTGCTTGATCCTACCATCTCCTAACCTTCCCCCTCAATAGCTGTCATCCTGATGTCTACCTCTGAGTATATTTTGCGTGTTAGTTCATTTATTAGATTCCTCATAAGTGAAATCATGCAGTATTTGTCTTCCGCTGATTAGCTTATTTCACTTTTTTTTGAAGCCATAGCAATAGTCTATCTCAACAACAAAAACAAAGGGCAGGTTTTCCAATTAGCTGGTCTAAGTGTTGATTCTTTTGATCCTGAATGTCTTAACACTCAGTGTCTGCTGAAAAAGAGTCAGAGGAGTTTGATTTCTGTTATAAGATTCCCCTGGTCCATTGTCCTTCTCTGTGTTTCAACTCCGAATACCTTTTTCCCTTCTTCAGGGACCAGCTCAAACATCATTTCCCCTGCACATCCAACCTGCATCCCCACCTGCCCCATTCCAAGCAGAACTGACCAGCCCCTTCCCAGGGCTGTATTCTGGGCATAAGCATTCATGTGTGTGGCAAAGCGTTCATTATACTGCAGTTACAGTTGGAAATGCATAGAAATCTAAAATTTCTGCCTGTGAGTAGACTGTATGCTATTTTTCTTTGTATCAAGGCATTCAATTCAACAAAAACTTTTGCATGACCGAGTTCTTTTAGGCCGCCCCAGTGAGCATGGATCTTCCTTGTTAATTACTTCTCCAGTATCTGAATTTAAGATGAAAAAGCAGTTGTAACCGGTCCCTCTCCATTCCAAATACAAGCCAATCATGGGAAATTCATAGGAGCCTCTTAGTGGCAACTTTATCTCCTAGCTTTCCCTTTAATGGATAATCTACTCTGAACACAAAACCTATTTGGACAGCAAAAGTTGGCTGTCGTTTTTTTTTTTTTTTTTTAGGATCTATCTTTTCAAGAATTAATCTGTTGACTATTCCTGCTCATTACAATGTCTCCAAGTATTCTAGGCTCGTCTAAGGCTAAATGACCATTGCTTGAGTGTCTGCTTCCACTCACCTCTCTATGACAGACATTCTTAATTGCCCAATCTCTTTCTTCCTTGCAAATCAAACCCACATATTGTAGCAGGAAGAGGTTCCGTGACTTCAGATAATGTAGAAGCCCCACCTCAGATCCAAAGGTTTAAGTATGATTGGTTTAGGGCTTGACATGTAACTCAGTTGTAGCCAATAAGATAAAAGGAAATGTCAGAGGGAAGAAGGCTTCTATTCCAGAGTGAAAACAACAACAGAAAGCGCGACACTAGGAAGAAAGACATTTTTCTCCTATGGCTTCTTTGCTACTTTGGACACCAGGATGAGAAAACAATTCTGAAAACCACAGAACCCATCTGTAACCACGGGACAATAACTTGGAGGATGAATGGCCAACACCCTAAGGGTGGCAGATCAGAAAAACCTAGAAAGAAACTCGGTCCTTCATGACATTGTTGAGCAATTGAAATAATAGCAGAAACACTTCTCCTTGGATGTCTTTTTTATGTGGAAAAATTAATTCATATTGGTTTTTAAGTGATTGGTCATGTTTTCTGTGACTTGAAGCCATCTGGTTAACATGCTGCTTGAAGTTTTTTCCTGCTTCTCTCAAAAACCTATACTTACCTCTTTTCTCTTTCTCCATAATTCTAAACCCTAGCTTCCCCTGTAAGGCCAGTTAAAGTAGAAAGGGTTTTTACAGAGCTGGAGGTAACCTTCCATGATATCTATTTAATATGTAAAGAAACCAAGAGAGAAAGGGAGAGAGAAGTTCCATGACTTGGACAAGACATACATAATAAATACTGGTGCTAGAATCCAGCTCTTCTGATTCCTGATCTAGGAATTGCAATTCCTGAGAGTTCCAATATACTGGAAAGCTTAACTATGGGTATAATACAGTTAAGGGATGGTATTCGTTTTGACTGGATAGCACCAGTTCCTAGCACAGTGACTGTCTAGTGTTTTTTACAAAGATTTATCACACAAGTAAACGTAGCCCAAACTGTATTATAAGCTCCATGAGACAAGACTTCTTCATAATTGGCTCCTCAGGACTCAGCATGGTGTATGCCATAGATGCTCAATAAATATTTGTTGAACAAATGAATGGGAATTGCTAATGGATGCATGAGGCTCTATTTAAGAAGAAAGGGATTTTTTCAGTCCAAGGCATTGAAATTCAAGGGTTGGATAATTAATATCAAGAAAGGGGCAGTATACAAAAATATTAAGCTTTTATATTGAGGAGACAGGCAGTGGGGTTTATATTTAGGTTTTATCAGTGGTCACAGGTAAGTTAATTAACCTATCAGAGCCCCAATTTCCTTATATGCAAAAACAGGGATAAGAATGGCACTTCATTGGGTTTTTGTAGATAAAATGGAATCACAAGAACATAAAACATGTAGCACAGTATGTGGTATGTAAAAAAATACATGTTCGTTGTTCTTACTCTCTATGTGTTTGATGAAAATAAAATTTCTTCTGGAAATATGAGGAAGAAATGTGATTTAGAACAGACAAAGCAGTGTCATTTAGGCGGACTTGATGTGAATGTGCTTTAACTGGGGGGTTGTTTTTGGTGTAGGTAGCTCACTCACTTTGCTTACAGTTTGAAAAGGGAAAAGGACAAGCAGATGGCACGGTGACACAGAGGACTGCAGCCTACTGTTGCTAGAGCTTGTAAAAATGGAACCCCAGGGCTGCCAGCTTGGCTGAACTTCAAACAAGTCCCATGAAGAGTGAAACTCGCTCAGGAGGGGACAGGAACTTGGTGTGAAGCTTTCTGAAGTGCAAAGAACATTATCATTACGTCCATGGCAGCTTGACTCAGAGCTGGGGCCTGGCCCGAGACCGGATGGGAAGCTGGAGTCAGAAAACCATGGCCAGACAGTGCACTTCATGGAGGGACTCCAGAAATTGAAACCTTTGAAAACCCCTAACTCCAGAATAACAACAAATTACCAACAGATGGCATGAGTCATGGAAGCCGAGTCCCGGTGAAGCATCTGCAAACTCAGAGCTGAGACCCTGCCCTGCTGGGCTGAGCGGGCAGACGCGGGTCCAGACCCAGATGGTGGCGAAGGTCACCAGGAGGGACACCAGCCATACGCGATCTACTCCTGAGAACTGGCACAGCCTGTAAAGCCCACAGAGGCTTCCCAGGGCCAAATAAACCAAAATATCCTGAGTAGGTAAGACGTCACACTTCCTTTTGGGGTTGCTGGCTAAACAAAAGTAAAAATGTATCAGGTGAGAAAGAAGGGAATAAGATGGAGAACCCAAGGGAGGCATTTAGCAGAAAAAGGCCACTGTTCTCCGTTCCAGCAGCATAATCTGATACATGTCCTTTCTGACACACAGCTTTGGCTTCAAATCACAAAAATCCTGTAGATCTGAACATTTCCCACAAATTTCCCCTGCAATCATTTTATAAAATATAGTCACATGAAAAACCAAGTGCAAAAGTACCCCAAGTACAGCATTTACTTCTTCTTCCAACAATATATTGTAGAAACATAAAGTGTGTCCTAATGGAGACCTTCAAGGATGACAGAAAATACCAAATTTGATTTTTTAAAAGAGTCTTGCATAGACTAAAATCCTCATAGCTTTCCACTGGAAGAAAAAGCCCATTTCCTGGGGTTTCCTGACACCACACACACATCCTGCCCCTTACCTTGTAGGTAACAATTCCCTAACCCACTTCTGCCACTAGAATTGCTACCTCTCCAAGGTCAGAGTCGTCTATCATTCACTTTAAGCCCCTCACTTACCTACCTAACATCTAGTAGGCTCTCAATGAATGACTGAAGAATGAATGAATAAATGCATGTTCACAGGGCTGCAGATTTACAGTTTGTTTCATTTCATTTTTGTTTTCTTAGGAAGGGGAGGATACTTGAGTTTCAAGGGGAATAACCCGTTTGTCACGTTCTCAGGCAATCTGGTCGAAGTCCGCTTGCATCCTCATCTCCTAGTATCATGCATCATAGAATACTCATCACCGGTTGTAAAAGGCAAGTTTCTAAGGGAAAAGTCCAACTGTTTCTGTCCCGCCGCATTATCAATGGTACTGATTAGGTTCTTGAGTCCAATTTGGATCCATTTTTCCTGGTAAAAGGATCCTAATTAGGATCTGTCTGAGGAACCCTCACTCCCCTTCTCCAAAAAGGACACTCGAAGAAGTCGGGTTAAAAAAAGGGAAGGCCCAGTGGGGAGACACTGGCGGACTGGTTTGTTTCCCCTTCCAGCTTTATTTCTCCAGCAATAATTTTTCCTTATAAAGACAAAGCCTCCTAGTCTGCGCTCAATCAATATTTTCTTCTCTTTTGAAACAAGCTCCTCAAAAACAACCCAGTGGGGAAATCTCTAGGAATTTCTCTTTTCTTTGGGAAATCCGCTGAGGGATACTCATCTTATTATCACTTAATCACTCAAATCTACCTTTGAAAGAAGACAACTGACAAAAGCAATGGAAATCGACCTCACGCAGTTTTCCAGCTCCTGGTTACTTTTTCTTTTCTTTTTTTCTTTATGAGTAAGCATGTGTGGAGAGCTCAGAAAGAGAAACCTTTTACCTTTGAAAAGGCTAATGACCTACTGTTTTCTTTAAATGATGGGAAAACTATCTCAGTCCAGGTCTTCCTCTCCTCCCAGAGACACTGTCCCCATAGCACAGGGCTGGGCAGAGGGTGTGTCGGGGGCTTTGCAGTTTCTGGAACACCATCACGCAGGACAAGCACCATGGACAGATGCCAGCCAGGCGCTGCAGCTGGCTTCCCAAGAACACTGGGCTCAAAATGCAGATCTTTTTTTTTTTTTTTTAAAGAAAGGGAGAAAGAATTCTTTTTTTTTTCTGTTTAAAGACTTTATTTATTTATTTATTTTTAGAGAAGGGGATTTTTATCTCTCACTCCCCCTGCCTGGGATCTGGCCAGCAACCCAGGCTTGTGCCTGGACTGGGAATGGACAGGTGACTTTTCAGTTTGAGGATGATGTAAACCCAGCAGTCAGGGCAAAAATTATTTTCAAATAATCTACTAACTGGGTAAACTATGCACACAGTGGAGAAGGAACAGCAGTTACCAACAAGTGGCCCGGCACAGTCCAGGCAGTTCCCCAACAACTTAACGCAGGGTTCGTTTCCCCTTTCATTTCTGTTATCTCATCAAACCACCAATCATTCCTGGGTTGCCTGGGCTCTAATTTGGGCAAAATAAATGAACCCATCAACGTTGTGTAATCTGAGGACTTGGTTTTGAAATTTAAGATATTGTAGTTTTTGAAATAGTTTTGGAAACCACTTAAGATGCGGTTGCGGTGCCAGACAGAGCCTCCTGGGTGGTCCATGTCCTGATGTGAGTGACAGTCATCAGAATTACCTGCTGCTTTAGCCACTTCCGGGCCTTGGGGCAGGAGGGTTGGATGGTGCCTGGAGTGGAGGCAGGTGTGACGTGCACAGGCACCTCCTCCATCAGTGAGAGCGACACCTCCCTTTGCTTTGGCCTCCAGTCTTGCTAGCTGCTCCACATACATGTTAGTCATTATCCGTTGGCTCAAGAGAACTGGCATAGTTCAGGAAGCTCCTGAGCCTAAACAAAGGGGGGCGTGGCTAGTATGTTACCTTAACCAGATTCAGTTTGATCTACTTTCACATATAAAATTTATTTGCATGCTATCTTTTGGATTAGAAACTGACAAAGCCATGGAACAAAGTGGCAAAAGCACAGGCAGGAAGAAGAAGAAAGGACCCCATAAAGCAGGCAATCCGAGAAGAAAACGAATCCAGAAAGCTTGCCTTCTGCCATGCACGTGTGCAGTGAGTAACGGCGTAATTCCTGCACAAAGTGGTTTGGGGAGGCCGGGGTCTCCGACGAAGAGAGGCATGGCATGAGCTGCTTAGTCCGAGCCCAAGGTATTCCCACCCAATGTTTTCTCTTTAACAACCTGACATTCTTAATTCTTCTTCCACCTTATCCTTCAAATTCTCATAAAGGCCCCCCAAATGATATGAAACTCATGAAACACTGAAATTGAGAACAGCCATTTACTCACTGCTAGAGTTTATAGGCATGTTTCCTTACACATAGAGAGACCCAAGGAGGGAGAGAGGAACGTCAGTGCTCCTTGCACTGTACCTCCTCAGTCGACCCTCCACAGCTGTCAGGGTCATCTTCCCAAAGCTCAAACGTGATCTGCATAAAGCCTCTCAAAGGCACTGAAGGCCCCCAAGGGCCTTCATGGTTAAATCGAGACTCCTGAACTTGGCATCTGAGGCCTTTGTGGTCTGGTGTCTGCCTGCATCTCCCTTTCATCTCCCTCCCCCTTTCATCTCCCTCCCATCTCCACATCTAGCCTGTGCAATAGGTATCTCAAGGAACTCCCTGCTCATTTAATGCTGAGAGCTTTTCCTCTATCAGCTGAACCTGTGCTGTCAAATACAACAGCCTCTAGACAACACGTGGCTACAGAACACATGTGATATGGTTAGTTCAAATTGATCTGTGTCTTAGGTGTATACCATACAGGTTAGGTTTTTAGAATTCAGTACAAAATAAAGAATATAAAGTGTTTCATTAATAACTTTAAAATATCGACTATTTGTTAAGTGACAATATTCAGGATTTGTTGAATTAAATAAAATATATCATATTTTTCAGACCATAAGATGCACCTAAGTTTTTGACTAGGAAAATAGAAAAAAAATTTTGACGGAAAAATGTGGTAAAATATTTAATAACATAAATAACATAATATTTTGCCCAGGTAAATGTAAACAGAACTCAACAGCAGCATTAACAACCATCACCACTGACTTTAAGCTTTAAGCACGGAAACTCCTCCAGTCATCAGGGAACCCCAAGCACTCCTCATCACTACCGTCCACTTTTATGAAGCTCAGCTCCGCAGAATCATTAGTGTCACTGTCTTCACTCAGTCTGTAGACGATGTCATCTTCAGAGCCGTCTAAGGCATTGCTGATGTTGCACTTTTTGAAGGACCCCACGACGGTCTCATCCTTAACTGCCTGCCCTGAGGTTTTCACTCACTTGCAAACTGGGGTCATCGTGGCCTCTTCATTCGTCCAGTTGGTGTCAGGTCATGGTGTCCAGCAGCCATCCATTTATTCCACTCTTTTCTCATGAAAACTTCAAATGGCTTGTTAATGGAAACGCCCAAAGGCTGCAACTAGCTGGTAAGCGCCCCCCCCGCCCCCAGGAATTATGGCTAAATGGGTTTTCTCTTCTTTAAATCTCTTTTTTGTGGCTTGAGTGATATGTGCCCTAAACTGGTCAAGCACTAATAGAGCAGGGTTTTTCAGAAGCCTTCCAGGATGTTTGGACCACACTTTTTCTACCCACATCTTCATGCCATTTTCATCCATCCATCCTCAGTCATGAACATGAACAATGCGTCCTCATGGGATTGCCTCTTTTGGCATACTTTTTCTCTTGGAAATCAGCATTGGTGGCGGTTTGGTGCCATCTGCACAGCTGGACACCACAACGGTGTAATGGGTTTTATCATGCCCTGAGGTTTTCACGGTTATGGTTTTGGCACCTCTCACATCAACAGTCCTGTTAGATGGAACACCAAAAGTTAACAGGACTTCATCCATATTCCCAATCTGGCTTATTTCAAATCCAGTTCTTTCTTGCACCCATGACAAATTTGTGAGAAGACACAATCTTGGATTCATATTCTATACGCATTTTTGTGCAATGCTAGTTTTGGTGCACATAGCAAGGCCACATCTCTTCATAAATCTGCGGCACCACGATGCTGATCCAGTGAAGTCCTCAACGCCTTTCTCTGCAGCAAGATGCTTGGCTTCATATATGATCATTTTTTGTAGATAAAAAATGCCATTGTTCCTGTGACGTGTGATCCACTCTTTCATACCCACTTCTAACTGTGGTCATTTTGCAGCATGGCCACAAAAACACTGTTCTGTTTTGTCCGTTCTTTGTGGTTGATCCTCCCGTTTTCTCCATTCCTGTATCATTTTTTCCAGTTGGAGGTGGCCCAAAGTGTCTCTCCTGCTCTGTCCCCACGTTCTTTGGTGTACTTCATTACCTTCTGTTTAAAAGGGATTTTATAGGAAATCCTTTCTGCTTTCACATCTTTCCACAATTACAGGAGACTCAGCAGGAGACTGTGGTATGCTATCGTATCTTTCTACAACCAAATACAGTAAGGACAGAACTAGCAGCACTGTGCCCTTCATAGTTATGGGGGTGCCGTAGCTGAGAACATCAGTGGATGATGCACTGTTATGGGGGGTCTGCTGCTGACACTGTTGTGGGGAGATCTGCTGCTGGAGGGCCACAGGTTGTGCAAGACTCTTGTATGGGGATAGCAGTTTTGCACAACCCATGTGTCTCTGCAGCTGCTGCCAAATTACAGCTCCCATCATCCCAATTTGTCCAAGCATGGAGCTGTAGTTTTGCAACAGCTGTGGGACCACATTGACAAGTGACCCCGCAGTGGAATTTGCCTCTGTTAATGTAAATGGGGGACACACCAGCCACATGATGTAGGCATGTACGGGTGCCGCAGGCTTTCTTCTCCTAATGAGCCTGCGCCACCTGTACCCTCCTCCCTGGCACTATAGGATTCCACAGCAGAGACTCCGCTTCTGCCTCCCTTGCTTGGCACTGCCAGGACACCCCCAACACCCGCAGTGAGCCAGGCAAGCTACATTTGGACTATAAAACATACCCCCTTTCCTCCCAAATTTGGGGGGAGTGCATCTTATAGTCTGAAAATATGGTACTATTCAATGATTTCCCCTGCTTTGTTGACTTTTGTTTAATCTGGATCACACTTGTGGCATGCATTATGTTTCTCCTGGATAGTGCTGGTCTACAGGTATGTCCGTGATCCCTCAGCGAGGGGGCCTTTTTCACTTTGTTCATGAAAATAGCTCCTCTTCATTCTCTAAGACTCAGTTTCACCATCACCTTCTCTGGGAAGCAAATGTGAAAATGTATGGTGCATAATAAAATACCTATTTTCCCGCAACTCCCAACAAGCTACACCTATTTGTTTGTGATGGAACCTAAGAGATGGCGGAAGAGAACTGTTATAACATGAGTTTCTTCAGACTAATTTCTTTTTGGAGGCAATGGTCTTCAAGTATGAGTAGTAAGTACAAATACTTTGTTCGAATTGCAGGCAGCAAAGCTGCTTCCTTCACAGTTTCTGATGCCAAGTCCAAGGGCACTGCTGGAGGCAGGCCTTCCGTCTGCTGGAGGAACAGGGCCCACATAGGGCCACATTCAGTGTCCTCTGGCTGGGAGGACCACAGATCCTTCTCTTAGCCTCCCATCTGGGCTTCTACCACCGTGCTGGTACAGTCCAACCCCACCAAAAAGACTGTGGCCAGGCATCCTTCAAAGCAGTGTCTCATGTGGGCACAAAAGCAACTTCTGCCTCTCCCAAGAATAAGAATTTAACTCTTAAATTGAGAATGAGTTGGCGTTTTATGCTTAACGTCGTGAAAATGGAAAGAATACATTTTTAAAAAGCTAACTCCACACCTACACAACGAGGAAGATGAAGGTTACCTTTGTTTCTCCTGTCCCCTGGACCACACCCATCACTTTGGCAACAATCATTTCTTTATTGGTTTTGAGCTTCCTACAGTTCCCTGAGTCCAAAGCCCGGAGCCTCTCATTCTTGTGCGTAAAGGATGTTCAGATGCCCATAACGACTGTTTGGATTCTACTTCCTGCTCCTCAGTCGCTCTGTCCTGTGTGTTGGCCTGGGCTGTTGGAAGCTGGTGCTGTCCTCTCCTGGTTCAGGCGCCGACACTTGCTCCAACTCCACCATGCAGCAGATGTGGCAGTGCTGCTGCAACACACACAGTCCCTGCCGAGACACTAGCTCACCTGGCCCATGTTGAAGGGACAGCCATATTTTACATGTGTGAACTCTACCCCCACGTTGACCACCACTGATTAGATCAAGGGTGGCACTTTGTTCAAGAACAGTCCAGTCAGGTGCAACAAGATAAAATAGTCCATTAGATTCTCTCTTCAGGGAGTGTAAAAGTATGGTCATTGAAAAAAATAAATTGAGAAAACCAAAGCTAAGGGCACAGCAGAGGTTTTCAAAAGAACATTCCTGGGAGTCACTGGGGTCCTGTGGAAGTAATACAAGGCCTCGTGTCAGGAGGCCTGGTGGGAGGAGCCAAGCCCCCACCCACTTTATCCAGAGCAGTTCCACCCTCATCAGCTTTACATGTAAGATATTGTTTGCAGAAACATTTTCATTGTTCACAAGTGTTTGAAAATCATTAAGAAGAGAAAAAAATAGAACCAGAGAAGGTTAAAGAAGCTAGACAACAGATATGCATCATAAAGAAGAGTGTAGTGGGCCCTGGGAGACCATCTGAGTCACATTCATGCAGACCCCCAACTGAAGACCCTCATTCTTCCGCAGCCCCAGATCTCCCTGGCTTGTCCTGGTGCCCAGACATGTGTAACCTTGTAGTCAGCTTTTACGTCCCACCCCCAGCCCCTCCCCGACCCAACTCCCAGAGCTGCTGAATGAGCCTTTGGCCCTTCCTTCTAAAGAACCCTAAAATATCCACAAAGATATTTTTCTATACTGAAAAGGATTGTGCCTCAAAGAGATCAGAGCTCTTTTGGCCTAAAATTGGAAGCCTAGATCTCTGCATAGCTATTGAGATATTTTAGGCCTTAAAAGCTAGCCCTGGCTAGTGTGGCCCAGTGGATAGAGTGCTGGCCTGCGGACCAAAGGGTTGCTGGTTTGATTCTCAGTTAGGGTGCACCTCTGGGTTTTGGGCCCTAACCCAGGGGGTGTGTGAGAGGCAACCACACATTGATGCTTCTTTCCCTCTTTCTCCTTCCCCTTCCCTCTCTCTAAAAAGCAATAAATAAAATCTTTATAAAGGTTAGGCTGTTATTTAAATTTTTTGCTCTTGTTTTTATTTTAATTTTACAATCGTTTAGATGAATGTCCTCCCAATTTGGAGGACCTTTAAAGCATATCTCTCACTGATGTTTTCTTAAGCTTTCCTCCTGGTGACCACCGCATCAGATGGGGCTGAAGGAAGGGCACGGACAAAGGCCCGGGCACATTTGCAACGGCTCCTGTCTGCTAGGTAGCACACTCCTCGTGGCAGGGCCACTCCTGGGTGCTTTGGAGTGTACCCTGATACTAGCCCAGCGCCTAGTCTATAGCAGGCACTGGGCAGGCATTTATGACTGACTGACCGACCAGCTACAGGAGAGATTCTTGCTTTCTGGCCAACACTCCCGCCTCTGAGAAGTCTATTATCTGTGTTCAAGAGTCTTAACTCAGTGACAGAAGGTCACACAGATAGTTAATTATCTTTCTTTAGGACATTAGATTATCTTTGGAAATATTCTAACAGGATTGGTGGCTTGTCCCTGGTATCCCAGTTTCCTGAGAGGTGATGTGAATTAGCCACCCACCTGTAATTCCACTAATTTTTAATAGGCACCTAAGTTAAGCAGTACATATATCATTTTTATAAAATTATGCACATTTGAAGGCCTAACCATTTCAAGTTCAATGAGGGTTAAGTGCCTATAGTTTCATTTCTGAAAACTCATACTGAGATAAAAGTCTTGGGTAAAAATATTCAGAGCAGTTGGCAGAATTGTTTGAGCAATGATTAAATGCCAAGAAAATGATCTCTTAAATTAAAAAATTAGGAAGAATGGAATCTAGAGCTGCCATTTTAAGGTATGGTTGTACAGGTGTGATTTTTTTCACTACACCAGACTTTCGTGAGTCAATCCAGTGGTAAACATAAAAACAGGAAAATCCTGAAAGTTATATGAGTTATTTTGGTACCTTTCGAAAGATATCTTTGGACACAAGGATCTTCTTCCTCTTAATGAAACTTTGAGCAACAATTAAAATTCTGAAATAAGACCTATTCCTTTGACCACATCTATTTTCTTAAAAAAAACAACCTGTGTGTCATACCTGCTATGAAGCAGTCACACAGACCAATGCCAAAGAGAGAGTAGAGACAAACTGCCTTAGTGCATACACACAAATTTTCTTCTCTAAATGGGGCAGAAGAAAAGAATCAAGACAAAATTGTCCCACACATTTTGGAGTCTGGAGAAAGGCATTCAAGGAGACTGATTTTTAAGTATTTTTCAATACCCGAGATGTAGGCAGATGCCTGACTTTCACTATATGCGTCTCTAAAATTTTTTTTTGACTAATGATTTTTTAAAAATTGGCCAAATCAGGCTAATAGCATCAAAATGAAGATTCAGGGGAAAGTTATGTGTCATTTTAGAATCTTTACTGTCACTGACTGGATGATTTCAACCTCTTGCTTCTTAAAAGGAGCAAAATAAATGAGAATCTTTGCCATATATTTTTAGGAACTTTTAGCTAATTGAAGAGGTAATGGCAGTATTTAATTGCTGGCAGGGCAAAAGTGACTTTCATTCCTTATTTCTTCATTCAACAAGCATTCACCCAGTGGCTTTTATACATGAATTATCTAAAGCAACGTGGCATGGCCTGGGTGTACTCTCACCACCCCCTTACTTGGAGGGTGTCTAAAACCTCAACCTACTTGACTAGAATGTAAAACAGGGAGCATCCAGTGCTATAGATTATGAATGCGACATCCTTGGAGAATATAGGGCCTAAAGGGAGAGCTTCTCACTGGGAGGATTAGGGAAGGCATTTTGAAAGAGGTCATACTCCATCATGAAGGACAAAGTGGATTTTAAGAGTGGAGACAGGATGGAAGAGTGTGACAGTCGGGGTAGAGAGCTTCACTAACAAAGGCATAAGACAGGGAGGTGGCTGAGTTTGCCAAGAAGTTGGTGTAGGAAAAGGAGAGGGGCTTGAAGTTAAGTCTGAAAAAATACATTGGACCTCAAACATGAAGACTTTTAAATGACACGCTTGGGAGTTTTAATGTTAGTAAGTGGGTAGTGGGAGGTCATTAAAGGGTCTCGAAGCAGGGAATGCTTTAAGAGACGAGGTTTCAGAAGATTAATTTGGCCACAGGGCATACAGTGTAGTGGAGGGGAGAAATGGAAGACAAGGAGCTTCATCAAGAGACCATTATTATCCTTCAGTGATGGGGATTGATGGGGCAGAAGGTGTGAAAGTGAAGGGCAGATTCAGAAAACACCGAGGGCAAACTATAATGGCAGGAAGGTAGGGAGAGGGGACTAGTATTTATTGAGGACACAACTCATAACAGTAAATAGTGAGGATGGACACACATATCCTGCTTTTCTTGGCACAGTCTGAGCTTATGCCTTTTGCTTTTCGACTATGGGATAATTATTAAGAACGGTCTCTCTCATTCTCAATGTTTTTGGTTTGGACAATACATTTCACAATCACATTCTTACGTACTTTTCCTCTTTGATTTCTCCAGCTCATCCAGGTTACATATGAAGAAGCTGAAGACCTGAGGAGGTGCCTTATGGCACGTGTAGCCAGTAGGTAGTAGAGGCTGGATTCAAATTTGGCTCTGTACAGTTCCGAAACCCATGAATGTTCCACTACACCTCCTTTCCTGCCTTGACTTATAACAGGCCGTGGAGGACACAGGGAGCGGGAGGTTCATTAAAAGAAACAGAGACGTCAGAAAGTCGGGTTAGGGTAGATGATAAGTTCTGGTTTGGATGTGTAGTCTTAAGGTCTTGAAGGTGCTGGAAGGATATTGAAACAGTTGGAGATATTGGCTGGAACCCGGGAGCAAAATCACACTCCAGTCCCAGATTTGTGAGCCTTCCAAATCAACAGATGCAGGACCCTGGGACCAGATGACATTGCCAAGCCTGAGACTGCAGGACAAAGGTCACAGCTCAGATGCCTGCAGTGGCCAGGCAGGTAATGCACATGGATGAGGGGACAGGAAGGGGACATTAGGGAGTGGCAGGAGGAGGTGCTGGGGAGGATTAGCTTAATTCCTCCCAGAAATTACTGGCAATTTTAGAGAGACAATGGCAGTCTACTTCTTAATTAAGGCTGGCAACTAGAAAAATTTACAGTAATTTAATTGGAAATAAATCACAGTTGATTTATAAAAATAGTTTTATTAACCATAAAACTAATTGATAGGACAGAGAATTATGAATAGCAGTCATACAATTCTGGTCCCCCCTTTTTTATCTTAGGAGGAACCCCAATATGAGCTTTCAAAAAGTGCAATTAGTTCTTATCAAAATCACTAGCTACTCACAGGTATGTTAGGACAAATTGTGGTGTGTTTTTACAGTCCTAAGAAGGGCCAAATATAACTCAGACATTATTGCCGTGGGCATATAGGTGGGGTGAAGGGCAGAGGGTCGAGAAAGATGGGGGATAGAGAAGGGGGTGGGGGTGATGGTGGGAAAAGTATTTCAAAAAGCAACCTGCCCAACATTCAGATTTACATACAAGGTCATTTACATTAGGAAAACTACTGTATTAATGACAACTTAAGTTAGTAGTCTTGTCACTAGTAACTTTGAACTCAGAGGTACAAGTACCTGTGGCCTTCCCAGGCCTACACCAGTGGTTCTACACTTTCACCAGCACCGTTACATGAGCTCATTTACCTGGAGGACTCCTTACAACACAGACTGCTGGGCCTTGCGGGTTCAGCAGGACTGCGGTGGGCGGGGGAGAATTTGTATCTTTTACCAGGGGTCAAGTGGTGCTGATGCTGCAGGACCGGGGACCGCCCTTTGAGAACCTCTGGTCTACACGCCAGCGGGTGTGTGCTAGACGGGCTGGCTGGCTTTGCCCCTTCCGAATTACCGCGGGGCACACACAGGCACTACGGCTCTCTTTCTCATGGCACTCTGGAAAATGATTCAGCGACATGGCTTCAAAGAGAGGTCCAACTTTTTGCCTCATTGTCTGTGTTCTGAATCCAACCTAGTTTAATATTTTGGAAAATGTTACCCTTTTCTGTACCGAGCAAAGTAAATATTTTGTCAGTTGTTAAGGATGAGCAGCAGCGTAAGACCTGAAGATGGATCCAAATCCAGCAGGAAGGCTTGGAGCTGCTTTGGGACGTTTTCCAGGTTGTGATTTGTAATGTATTTCAGAAGCCAGGAGAAATACCAGCCACTCGATCTATTAAGGAAAGGCTGAATGAACCTTTTCACGGCAGATTTTTTTCCACACCAACTCTCATTACACTTGGCCAAGAAGAGAGAAAGGGGAGACAAAATGCTTTTCTGTCCGTAAGATTTCACCAGAGTATTGTTCTCATAGAAAGAACTTACTAGCACAGAGTTTTTCAAAAACTGGAAGAACTTCTTAAAATTGATTTTTAGTGACTTTATTGGGGTGAAATTGGTTAATGAAATGATACGGGTTAGAAATTTTTTCACAACCCCTTTTGACAACTGAAACAACTGAGGCCCAAGGAAGGCGACGGCCGCTTGCCCGAGGGCCAGACAGTGGCGGCGCTGCAGCTGGGATAACGCTCCGAGGCTGCTGGGCCGGTGCTCTCCTTACCACAGCCTGCCTCCTCCCTTGCAGTTGAATCATGACAATAAAATTAAAACAAACAAATAACAGTGCCAAAGTGCATTTTATGCTGTGCTTTCCCTGAAAACACCTAAATCAATGGGTCGCCAATTGATTTAGGCGTTTTCCCTGCTGAGAGGGCAGGGAAACACACACACAGAAGGAATCAATCCTAGGGGTGCCTGTCTTACCTTCCTTACCAAGCATTTCCTGAAGAACCTTCCATGCTGGTGCTTTGGGTCTTTTTAATGTGATGTGTCCGCTGCGACGGTAGAATTATGAGACTCACAGCAAGTTTCACGTGTTGACAAAGAAATTTGTGGGGGGACTTATGGGGGACAGAGGATCTGAGAGACCATTGGGCTCACTTATCTCATGCGTGCACAAGGAAATGAAAGCTCTCAGGAGTCGAGGAACTTGCTGGGGTGTTCAATCCATTAAATGGAAGAACTCAACACTCAGCCGCAGATCCCTTGCCCTGGGGGTTGGTGCTGCTTCTGCCTTATCCTCCTGTCTACTGAAGTCCTGGGCGTTGATTTAAACCAGAAAAATGCGTGCTTCAGTGTGAATCTAGATCCAAAAATACTGAATCTCTGCAGCATTAAGTAAGAAATATGGTAATAATGACAGCTCACATTTCTTGAGCGCTAAGTCTCTGCCAGGCACTGTCCTAAGCACTTTGTATGGATTATTGCATCTAATCAGTCATATCACTGAGAAGCTAGAATACCATAATGTAGGACTGCAGAGTAGGGATGAAATGGAATAATGAATGTGAAACACTCAGCACAGGGAATGCACTCTTTTCCCAAGACAAGTTATTGTCTAGTAAATGTGATAATCCAAGTAAGGGATTTAGAACAGTTCTTGGCTCGCAGAGCATAGTAAATATTAGCTGTTATTATCACATTTTTCTCTATTTCTTCGTGTGGAACCACCCAAAGAAATTGGATCTAGATAAAAGTTATGAGCCATACAAGATTCAAACATAAGGAATATCCTCGGGAGCCAGTTGCCACCAGTGGAAACCACAGTGACCGCAGTGTAGCTTGGACTGAAACACTCTCAAAGGCCAAAAGTTGAAGCCAGAGACCACAAAGGAAGAGAATTAAGCAGGTTTGTCTTGGGCCATGGTTTCAAGGAGCTTCAAGAGTTTACTAGACATCTCCTCGTCAATTTTTACCACGTTCAAGTTGGAGGTGAACAGTGAGTCTAGTGTGAACACCTCTTTCATAGGAGGGCAGTTTGCAAAGACAACAATGATCGTTCAAAGCCTGTGGTGAGAACCCAGATTCCTTAATAAGAGTGCGCTTATCCACTGGCAAAGGAAAAGGATACCACCATTAATTAAGATGAAACAACAACACTACTGCACATTAAAGCACCGTGGCAGGCAAATCGCTTACATGGGAATGCTTGATGGGCTAGGTACTTGCACACGGGCAAGAAATCAGGGAAATCCAAGTCCACTCTGCTGCTGCCCACTTCCTCTCCACTCCAGCAGCTAGAAAAGATTCATTCTGCTTTGCTAAAGAGGGATAAACTAGAATCAGTGAGTGGAAGATGCATGAAGGCAGATTTTGGCTCCAGATAAGAGAAAACTTTTTATAAATTAGAGGTACCCAGCAATGAGCATGCTGCCAGGTGAGGTGGTGTGTGCTCTGCAGATGATCAAGAAAGAGGCCCAGGAAATACTCATGGGGAATACAATGACTGGCGTCATGATTTTCATCGCCATTGTAATCATTATCTTACTAACACCCCACCAAGTAGAGATGGGCGTTGATTAGAGTTGAAAATGCTTCAACCAAGAGATTCCAAATAATAGTCAAGAGTTACTCTAGGGTCAAACCTGAGTTTGAATCCAGGTTCTATCATTTACTAGTTATGTGCCTCTGAGTTGGTAATCAAACCTCTCTAAGCCTCACTTTATGCATATGTACAATACAGATTATAATAACTACCTCTCTAGTTTACTTATTCATTCATATATTTACAAGCATCTATTGTGGGCCAGGCAGTTTACTAGGTATTGGGGATTTGGTGATGAATAAGACAGACAATATCATTATTCTCTAGAGGTTCACAGTTGAGTGTGTGTGAAGAGATTCAGAAACTATAGAAGTCAACATAAATATAATGAATTAACAACTACTAATATGCAAATAGTAATAAATGCTGTGGATTAAATAAGAGAGTGTATTCAGGATATCTTCAGTTAGGATGATCAAAAAAGACTTCTCTAAGCAGGTGACAAACACATGGAACCTAAAATCAGGGCCAGGGCCAGGGCCAGGCTGGAGCCCCTCTGGCAGAGGCAGCAGCAAAAGTCTCGTGGCCCCACCAGCTGGACTAGTGTGTGTGGAATGGGTCAGAGTGAGTAGTTCAAGGTGAAGCTGGCAATGAGGACTAACGGAGGCAATGTAGAACGACTCGTACTACACTCCGTGACACACTGAAGCACATCGTTCATACTACAAATAATTCCATGACATACCAATGAACTTGTATAGTCAGATGGAAAGATCACTTCTCCATCCACGAACATCCCCAAATGCCCAGGCCTTGCCCTGGCAATCTGGACTACCTGGTCAAATCCTAACATGATCCACATTTTAACCACTGGAGAGTAGATAATGTCACAGCTGGCAAAGAACTCGGTGGGTGCCTGGTCAACGATCACATCCTGATGGAGTGATCAGGGAGGGCCCCTTGGAGCAGTCTCTGAAGCCCTGAGGCATGGAAGGCCAGGGGAGGTTAAGATGATGGAACTCTCAGTTGGCCTCCCTCATTTCCTTCCCTTCAGTCAGGGGAGTTCTCTGACTCAACTGTTTCATGTTTTGGAAATCACCAATAGGGTCCAGTTTTACAGATATGCACCCGAGCCTCAAAAAAAGTAAAGTGACCTACTAATGATCACTAATTTGTGGCAAACTTGTCTGAGAACCCATCTCCTGATCTATGATTTACTAATTTCCCCATGTTTTATTACATAAAACACAGATACTGATTTTTATAGGTATGGAGATTGTTTCTATTCAGTTTGATGCCAGCCAGTATGTATTCCCTTTAACAAAAGTATATACCTGGGTTCTGATGCTTTGTAAAGTACCATTTTTACTTAAATTGGAACAACCAGCACAGGGCCTATTTTCAGTGTCCTGCAGTTCACACAGGCTTTCTCAGAACCAAAAGATGTTTTAATTAGGGTTTAGGGGTGAAATTTGAGGAAACAGGATTAGGGCAACAGTTTCTCAAAGGATTATTAAAAAAGATGAGTTCCTCTTTCCTAAAGCTGAAAATTGGGGAAAGAACAAACTACAGAGTCAGGAAGTAGCAGAGGTTAGGAAAACAATAAAAGCTATGATCTGCAAAATGTTGAGAATGAACAAGAAATCCTCGAGGACGCCTATTTTTCAGAAATCACTACCTTAGATCGTGGGAATGGTTTATATTCTGTATAGACCCAAGTTCTGGTAAGGAGAGGTAGGTAACCTGGCTACTTTAAAACATTACAGAACATTAGAAACAGATAGAAATTTACAAAGATTTGTAAAGCCATATGTCAAACACCTGCTTCAAGGACAGGAAGTTGGGTAGAAAAACTGGGTCAAAAAGAGGCAAATTTCCTAGTTGGAAAAGAGCAGTAACAATGGAGAACATATGGTATTTTATTTTATTTTTGCCTGTGGAAGCAATACTGGCATGTAGGATGAGGTAATTTAAAGTGTTTCCTGGATTAGCTACAGTAGTTATGAATAAGTTGTCCTCGTTGGGTCAGTTAATGCTGGCAGCTAAAGCGAGGTGACAGGAGCATTTTCACAAGGTCGCCAATTTTCAGAGCTCAAGGTGCTTTCAGAAGAGGGCTAACAGGTTTCTCAACAAAGGAGAGGAAAGGTGCTCCGCCCAAATCCCAGAACTAGATGGGGGGAAACGAAAGAGAAAAATACTAGCAGTTCATAGAAGTTAATATCCTCAATCCATTTAGAGTTTATTCAAATTGCTTATGTCAGTGAATTCACAAATGAGCAAATGCCATCACTAAATACACAAATGAGAAAACGTTCATCCTAAAATCACAATGAGACGCTGTACTTCCTTCCATTGCGTGAGTGCTGACAGGGGTGGAGTGAAACGGGTGATCTCATGCATTGCAGGGGTTTGCTGTCCATCAATACAGCCCTTCCAGAAAGAACGTAATTTGGCAACACACGTTGAGCCATAAACATGGTCATACCTCATGACCAGTAATTCCACTTGTGGGAATCCATCTTAAGTAAAAATGTGTGAAAAGCTGTACCTAGAAAGATATGTGTTAGAATAGTGTTTAAAACATTGCAAACTTAGGCTGGGCAAGGAATTTCAATTTAATGCAACGAATGGTAATTGAAAACCCATCAGTTGCTCGGTATAATAAAGCAGAGTTCCCTTCCTCAATAATTCATAATCACAAGTTAATAACTGTACTCTTTTCAATATTATGCAACCATCGAAAAAGAGGCTATGGACACACAAAGAAATTAAAATGTGTGCAATGTGTTAAATTTAAAAAGCTCTACACATGCCTGATGTCTACCATAATGGTTAGGGGGAGAAGCAAATGAAAAAGTCCAAAAGGAAATAAGCCAAAATGGTAATGATGATGAAATAATGGGTCATGTTTTCTTTATTTTTTGTAATGTGTTTATATTTCCTTTAAAATAAAAACCAGTGCCCTGGCTGGTGTAGCTCAGTGGATTGAGTGTGGGCCTGCAAACCACACGATTGCGGTTCAATTCCCAGTCAGGGCACATGCCTGGGTTGCAGGCCAGTTCCCAACGGGGGACTCACAAAAGGCAACCATACATTGATGTTTCTCTCCTTCTCTCCTTCTCTCCTTCCCTTCCCCTCTAAAGATAAATAAATAAAATCTTAAAAAAAAATAAAATAAAAACCAGTAAAAACAAGAAGAGAAACAAAAAATAGAGAAGTTATTGATTAAAAAATGAAGATTAATGAGGCAAGTGCCAAGTATACTTAATAATTTTTGTTTCTTTAAAAATTGCTTTTAGTTGTATATATTTAATACTTATGATTTGTTACTTCAATAATGCATTTTATTTTAGTAGCGAAAATTATGAGGGTTCTAAACCAGAGATTCAGTGAACCTCACTCATGGAGTCCTTCAGAATCCCACACAAATACAAGTTACTGTGACGCATGAACTTGAGAAATTCTGGCACTTAAAAACAATAGGCTAAAATCCACTCCAAAGAATTGGGCTTGAAGAACAGATAAGACTCTGGTATTTTAGTGGAGATGGTGAAAGTGGCTTCCCCTGGCAAGGAACTTCGACAGGTTACGGAGCAGCCGTGACTTTTGCAAGGAGGAGAAACCATGTCCAAGTGCAAGGGAGGCTCACGAGAGCAGGGATTTCCAGGCACTCGGAGACCCTCAAATCAACTGTTCCAATTCCCCGGGCCCTGCTCTTTCTCAGAGACCTGAAGACACTGTGAGCTCAGCCAACACTATGATTTGAAACCCAAAGGATCAAACTTTGTGGGTTCTTTTTTCTAAATCTCTGTTTTGAGGCCATATAAAGGAATCATTTTACACGGCCATCAGAAAGCTCTTAGATTCTTCTTTTACCTTGGACCAAGCACGTGTGGATGTGAGCCTGTCATTCTGTCTCTTACTTCAGAGGCCTTGACCCCTCATATCCTCTCTGCTCTTCCATGGCAGTGATGATCCGAGACTGTGCTCTGTGAGCAGCTGACGCCAGGTGAACACAGGTGCCTTGAATTCACTCGTTCACCACTGGGTGCCATGAGCTATTAGACTTGCATTCTGGATTTTAAATAGGACTTTTCTGTGTTCTACCTAATCTAGGTTAGATAATCTATTCCCAATTCTTCCTATTTCCTTGACAGCCAGTTTCCTGAAAGCCACCCCAGGATCAATTTCTATATCAACCATAGTTCTCGATTTCAACCGCACAGACAATAAACTTTCAGGGAAGAGAAGTTTCTTGGGAAGGTAGACACTGACACATCATGGAAGGCACAGAAGAAGATTTTGGGACTTGAGTTGAACGTGAAGAACTAGGAAGGAATCTGCAGGGTAAGGAAGTGGGAGCAAGGGGCTCTCAACATGAGCGAGCAATGCAAATACACAGAGAGGGGAGAGAGAGAGGATGAGGCTCATTAGCCTGGGCGGGAGACGTCAGAGGTCAGCCAGAGAGGTGGGCACAGATCACCCACTAGAACACAAGGGGCCTTGGGTTTCCCCTGAACAGCGATGAGAGGGCGCTGGAGGGTGTCACTTAGGAGAGTGACATAATCAGTCTGTGTTTAATAAAGCCAGATCTGCCACAGTGAGGACAGACTGAGGCGGGTGGGAGGGTAGGAAGACAGCCGAAGACTTCCATTTGCCTGTCATCACATATTTTGCAATTGTGCTTATAAGTTAGAGTATGATCTTGTACGGTTGCACAAGAAGATCCATTCACTCAATGGCGAATCAAGGGACACAATGGATAAATGTAACCTGTATTTTATTTAACCCTTGCAGCCAACCTGTGAAGCCCCGTCTTACACATGAAGTAACTGAGGCTCAGACAAGTTAAGAGGCCCATCTAAAATCTCGCAGCTAGGAAGTGGCAGAACGGGGCCTGCGTTAAGGTGTTCTGACCCCACATCCAGTGCTCTCCTTCCTGCCTGCTGAGAGTAACCAGCATTCCAGGCCTGCCTGTCACCCCTAAATCTAGTCCAGGCAGTGCTATCTGCATGTCTTGGCAATCCCATATCTCAGTGACATGAAATGCAGGAAAATACAGAGACATTTCCCTTCAGTTACTTCATGAAGCAAGATATCAAGAGTGTTTTATTAGGTTTTGGCAAGTTCTCTTAATAGGAAAAATCAACCACATATTTTATTATTCTTTTGTTTGGTGATGTGGCAATTATTCAAACTTAACAATCTATGTTTCTTTATGATTCCAGCTCTCTATTTGATTACAGTCCATCTTTCCTCATTTATATGGGGAGCCATAAGAATTCTCAAAACAGACATTTAAAATCTCAACTCAGCTACATTATATAATAATTCTATTTCATGAATTGTTCTCATAGATTTTTATCTTCCTACAGAGAACTTTCCAGATACCTATTCTCTCTCCTGACCTTCACGTCTGAGTTATAAGCTGTCCCTCTCGTATTATGCTATCCCAAATTCTGTCGAGGCACTTAAAAACCTGCATTATGGTTGTTAGTTTTCTTGTCTTTTTCTCCACTAGATGGTAAGATCCTTAGAGTTATCAACGGGGCATTTATTTGTGTGTTTGCTTGTTTATGTATTTATTTATATTATTTTCAAGCACAGTAGTTGACATGTAATCCCACAATAATTATTTGGAGGTCAATTATTAAAATGGGGCAATCATATAACTAAACGCATACACTTATATTTAAAATTGTACTGTAAGAAAACATTTAGCACTTTTAAGGAAAAAAGAACTCCCTCCATTTTAATTTTACTGCAAAATACCAAAAGCTTTCTGAACAACTGCACAGGTTCAGAATCCAGGGGTGCTCTTTATGAGTCCATTTCAATATTTAAGCCTTGGGACCAAAATGCTCTTTAGGCAGTTGACCTGGGGATGACTGCGATGTGTTCCATATTCTCCCCTCGGCACACCTCCCACACAGCGCATAGGCTTTTCAGGTTAAGTCTGCCTTTCTTGGTATGAGAGCAGAAACCTTTAAGCTTTCTTCAGCTGTTGTCGTGGAAGACTGGGCGTTATGCTATGGGCACATACGCCTTTCAAATCCACTTTGGTTTCTGCCGTTTGACTGCTCTCCATGCTGGTATTGCTCAGAAGGGCGCCCCTACGGTTTGGTCTGAATGGGAGCTGAACTCAAGGGGCCTCTCGTGCCTGAGCTCTCCACACTCATATATCTCACCTTTTCTCCTCAAGAGTGCAGCTCTGTATGGAACCACATGTTCATTTATGATTCAGTTTTAAGGCCTCAATGGGCATTAACTATAAAGTAATGAGAAATTTACACCAACAAATCAGCATTCATTACTCGGTCCCTTGTTCAAAACGTGTGTGGAAGCATCTCTTAGACTTACCTCTTGTCAGAGCATGTTCATGCCATGCTCTCAACCAGTGTCCTCCTCTGGAATGCTTCTTTCCACTCTGACCTTATTTTCCCTTCTAATTGCTCTGCTAAGCTCACTCCTCCTCTTTCCTTCTGCTCTCGGGTCCCCAAACCCAAACCTCTTCAAAGTTCAGGGATATGGAGGAAAGAGTTTGCGGGGCAGAGTGGGGTGGAAAACCCAAATCCAGCCTTGTGCAAGCACAATGGTGAGCTGCAGCTGACTGCTTCCCTTCTGGGTACGACCTCCTCCCCATCCTAGGGCAGCCAGCTTGGCTGGGGTGGTGGTGGGAGTGGGGTTGGCTGAGTTTAGGGAAAGTACCTGCTGAGCTTCAAATTCAAAGACTGCAGTGTTGGTGAGAAGAGAAGATGGAGAGGAGAGTGGGCCAGAAGCATTAGCCAACACAACTGTTTTTCAAGAACAGGTGGGATTGGAATTACTGGTGAGGTACCAGTGCTCCTCAACCCAGGGCAATTTTGCTCTCTGGGGTCATTCAGTAATGTCTCAGACGTTTTTGGTTGCCACATTTGGGGGTGAGGAGGGGTTGCTACTAGTGAATGATGCTAAACATCTTACAATGTGCCTCCTTCCCCCCAAACAAACAATTATCTGGCCCAAATAGTTGATACTGCTGAGGTGAGAAACCTGGGCTAGACAAAGGACATGCAGGACAGGTGTCATACTACATATAAGAATGGGGAAAAAATTGTAGAAGTTAACTTACGGTTGGAATTCTAAAAAAATCATTCAGATCACATCTCATCAACCTCCATCCACCTCAACTAATATTTGTGTATGGAGCACTTATAGAGACATATTCACACACCAATATCCCTTTGTTCTTAGTACACAGTATAAATATGAGACCTGCACCGGTTTTCACTCTCAGCATCCTGTCTCCTGCATAGCACGTCAGCATACACATTTGTGCCATTCTTATTTGTGATACTTCCCTATGAATTTCTCTGGCGTCTCCTTTGGAGTGGGCCCTGCCTTATCAGCATCACTAGTGGGGTACCCCTGTTGTGCTCTTCCCTCATCTCCTCCCAGAAGCCAATGGCTTCCTGAGAGCACCCAGCCGGCTGCTTTGATTTCTGTTGGCCATGGCAATTTTCCTGAATTATAAAATACAGGTTGTTTTTAAGGATCTTAGGTGATAATGTTCTGGATAAAGAAAGTGAATTTTAGAATAGCTGGGGAAAGATCTAAAATCATTTAGAAAGGCTTTGGATTAGTGAATGTGAAATTAGACAGTTTTATGGGATTGCTTTAATGCAATATGAATATGTTGAGTTTAATTTTTAATTTCTGCAGTGTTGCTTGATTTTATGAGGCCTATTTTGCTGGGTACATCTAAAGCACGTTATGCTTCTTCCTCAATAAGTCACAGCCTTCCCTTTCTCCAAATGTCTCATAAGAATTAAGCCTTGACAATCTACCAAGACCTTGTATCCACTGATGCTTCCTGCCCCCGATTATATAACATGGTTGGCTGCATGCATGTCAATTCACTTCTTTTCTTTGTATCCATCTATTTTCCTGTGGATGTAAAGCTGTGTTGTTCTCCATGCAACTGTAAGCTCTCAGCAGGAATGGAGGAAGAGGCCCATTGCTCTTAATTTTATGGTACTTCTTCACAATGGCTACAAAATTCTGCAGACAATGTTGCTGAGTTAGATTTCGATAATGAATGTTGCTCAAAAAAGACTCAAAAACATTAACTTTATTCCTTAATTACATTTTATTTGCTCAACTGAATATGAGCTGTGCTGACCAGAAAGATTTTGGAATTAGAGACAATGGATAATGCCAAGCCACATTCAAACATCTGGGAAGGCCAACCCTATTACTCACGTGAAGATAAAAACTCGAAGGGGGTTCCCTAGCATGACTTCCCTAGACATCATTCTCATCTCACTTTACACCGACTTAGGTCTAATTAGAAATTCCCACTCATGCAGACCTTTGATTTCTCCATAGAACGGCTACTGAAATCTCTGACTTGGGAGATGGTGAAGCACATCTGACACGTCCTAAATTAACACATGACTGTACCAACTGAAATTCCGAAAAGACCCTCAAGGCAAAACAAATGTTAGGTTTATGCTTAGCAAAATGAGCTACAAAACATGGGAATTTATTCTCTTTGTTTACTCTCTATTTTTTTCCTTAAACCTAAATGTAAGGATTAATGTCAGTACAAGTGCCTTTATTTTTTATATTCCACTCCTGTTTGGAACTGAGAGCAGGGAAGAAGCGCTGCCTCTGGCTCAGAACACTTGCTGTCTGAGCTTTCATTCTGCTACAAAACCCCAAGAAACTAGTCACACTTAAGCTTTGTGGACAGGGACAGGACAGTCTAGCCGATTGTACTGTGTTTATAACATACATTGGAAGGGGTGTGTGTGTGTGTGTGTGTGCGCGCGCGGTATAATGGTTACAGGAGATCTAAATTGAGGCTTTGCTACATGTAGCTATAATGTTCACTTGGATAATTGCTTTGTCATAAACATAGCTTCATACAGTCTCAGCTTGCTGCTATGGAAGCAATGACATTAACAGAAATAACAGTGGTGCCACAAATCTTCAGGGATTTTTTTTAATGGAAAGGAAAATTCTAAAATTAAAAATAAACTTCTGAGTTGCAATGCTGGGAATCCAAACACCAGAAAAACACACGAGGGCTGTGTCACTGGGACACGGGAGGTAGTCTCTCTGGCAGTTCCATGGGAAGGGTGCTCCAGGAATGGAATCTAAGCTCTAGGTCACTGCGACTCGGGCAAAAGAGAAGAGCACTGCATTCTTCACCTCTAAAGAGGTGACATCTGGGAGGCTTTCCCAACTTGTCCCCCCGGGACCCTCGGGCCACACCTCTCCTGCGAACGAAGGGGGTGCCCATTCTAATGCCTCCTGAGTGTATGTGGCTTATGACATCAGGAGCCTTGTCCCCTTCGCATATGGCTTTTAAACACAACCACCTACCACAGGGATGCTCTCATCAACCTTAATTTTTAGTTGTTGATCTCAATTGATATTTATTTTACAAAATCCATACATAATATCCCTATTTAAAAACACTAAAGTATAAGAGAACTACCTTCTGCTTTCCCTCAACATCAGTTGGACTTGGAAGGCATATTATTAATATGAGTGCCCCCAGTTCATTTGAATTGGGCTCTATTAGCACTATTAGCAAAGACCATGAAATGGTTTTCTGCATGCTTGAACTTAATGATCTTCTGATTATAGCTGTAAATTATTTACAGCAAAATGCTGCCTCATAAATCTTGGGTACAGGGAAATATTCTTTCCATTAAGGAGCCCCATACTTTTGTTTGTTTGTTTCTGTAATTTTTTACTTTCTTAAGGACCTTAAAAAGGTTTAGGGGATTAAAGAATAGGTGTTACTTTCTGAATCCTAAAGTCATGCTAAGGCTAAGGTAGGTTTTTACTCACAGCACAAACTTGTCTCTGTTTCTCCTATCAAACAGATGTTTGCAAACATCCACCCTCCTGGAATCTGAAAAGGAGGAAGGTGGATTTAGGCCCTCTCTTAGCAGACTGCAGGGGCATCTCAATTTACAAAGCTGAATAGACTGTATCAGGGATGGGTTCATTCAGTTAAATTCTGCTTCAGTGAATTGACCTAGAAAAATATTATTCCAGATTTTTGGAATAGGAAAACTACGGCGGTTAAAGGTTGAAAATAACCTTAGGAAAGACAAAAGAAAAGCTGTTACTTAAAATAGGCCTGGAATGACCCACGCTGGACTTAGAGCGGCAAGGCGCTGGAGAAAGTGGCCTGCAGCAATTTGCAATGGATGGTGAAGAATTCAGTTTTACTTTTGGCTGCTCGAGCCCTGTCACCCGTGTGGCTACGTCAGCCTTCACTGAAGTTTTGGAGGTGACACTACAACTATACAAACACTGGAGCAAGTGAAAACTTAGAGAGAAAAAGCTGTGAAACAACCTAGAGAGCTGGGCCATTCAAACACACAGATTTGGTAAATCAAGAGAGATAGCCAACGTCTAATGATTTATAGGAATGAAGTCATGTAACAATCGCACTGTATTTCCACTGGCAAGTCCATGACAAGTTGATTCCTCAGGCGCTTTTGCTATCCATAAATTCTCACGCTGATGCTTTTTTCTTTTCGCCCTGCAATCTGTATTTTATTAGAAACTCTGGTCCAGGGAATTCGTGACCGCTGGCCGAAAGAACCCGTGCATGTCCCACGGTGTGGTAACAGCACATTAACGCAGTATTACATTAATCAATGGCACAACACACATATATTATTTCTGAAAGAAAACAACTGAAAATCCACATGTGTGTTGTCTGGGCAAGGGAGAGTCTGACTCGGCAAAATGTCACATTTCAAATTCAGCTATTCTAAAACGAATCCGATTTGTGCACTTTACATCGACAGAAAACACTGATTGAGCAAAGGTAATGCATTTATGCATTCATCACTTATCACCAAAATATATAATGTGAAAAGGATGAGACACCATGCCGAAGGGAAACATTTCTTGACAATTAATTAGCAGACTTCTTTCTTTTCATTTCCTTCTACTGGAATTTATTGGGGTGACATTGGTGAACAGACCCGTACAGTTTTCAAGTGTACAACTCAATAAAACGTCATCTGCACACAGCATCGTGCACTCATCTCCCAAAGTAAAGTGTCTTTCCCTCCCCATGTAGCCCCCTTTGCCCACTTCTACCCCCTTCTACTCCCCGATCAGCCCATTTCTAAAGATACTGACCCCAAGGATGCATACCAGCAGACTCGCACCAAGCGACCCAACCCAGCAGCTCTGTGCACCCAGCAGGAGCCAAGCCACCACCACTGCGGCTTTGAACACCTGCCAATGTCACCCTCAAGTGACTCTGTTTTTGTTTTGTCTTATTTGTCTATTCATTTTCATCCAGAGGAGGCTTGGAAGAGATTATCTGGATAACCTGCAAAAAGCAGATACTGCATTTTGCTACTCAAGCTGAGATTCCTGGTTCTGTTGCTTAGCCCCTCAAGCATGCAGTGGGGCTGGAGCCTCCGAGGGGCTCACTTTCCAGGGGACCCAGTTCACTTCCCCTCAGCCCTGGACAACACTGGAGTCCTGAGTGCTGCAGGCTATACACAGACCACTACACATGTGAGCGGAAAGTCTTGCAGTCACGGACTTTAGACCAGAGGCTGTGTGAGACATGCCTGGTGAGACCAGGAATGACCACTTCCATCAGAATGTGGGAACGACGCGGAGGTGCAGCACGCAGACGGTGAGTGGGAAAGTCTCCTCCCACTAGACCGCCTTGCATCACCTGGACTCTGAAAAAACTCCTTCCACTTTCTCCGGTTTTCATTTCAAAATGTGTGTCCCCACGGCCTGAACCTCTTTTTCTCTTTTTTATCTCTATGGCAGACACGCCTGGCCACCGTTCTAAGGATAATCCTATCTTTGCTTTCACCTGGACTCCCAACACTGTTCAGTGTCTTGTTCCCTTGATTGTTTCCATGGGAGATCATGGGCAGCTATAAATTCTTTGCTGCTTGCTCTCATTGAGCCCTGGCACCAAGCTCCTTTCCTCCTAAGCCTCACCTGGCCTCAGGGATCTGATGGACCAACAGGATGCACTGGAAGTGATGCTCTAAGGCTCCTAACTGGGTCCGAAGAAGCCGTGTGGTTTTGCCTGGCCCTTCCGGAACATTTCTCTAAAGCCACCGTGGAAGAAGATGGACTATCCTGAGAGACCGGTGAGGACATACGTGGGGCCCCTGGTCAATAGTCCCAGTTGACCACAGCTTCCCAGGTATCCCCACCAGGACACAGGACCATGCCAGCTAAATACAACAGTGTGATCCCTGACGACACCGTGTGGAACAGAAAAATCACCGTGGTCGACCCTGCCTCAGTTCCTGAAACATGGCTGTCATTTACGGCCACCAAGCTTTGATGTCATGCAGCAACAGATATAGGAACAGAACTCTAACCCCCCCACCCTTTTTATGAATTCCTTACCTTCTATATACAAATCTGCTCAGTTTTTCCCAGTGTTAAAATCTTCCTCAACGCTACCTGATAATATCAATACTATACAGCTCTGTTTCCCTCACTGGTACCCCAAAAAACGAGTCTATTTCACTGCTTCCATGTCCTCATTTTTCATGGCTTAAACACACAGCAATCTGACACTCACAACCCCCACTCTAAAGTGGCAGGATTTCAAAGTTGAGAGAGACCTTAAAAGCTACATCATCCAACCACATGTTCTCTACTTAACTCCCCTCTACAAGGTCCCTTCTTAATAGCAGGTGCCCCAATGATGCTCTAACATCTCAAAGGATGTGGCATTTGGTGCCCCCTGAGGGTACTCATTCTACTTTTGGATATCTGAAATTATGAGGACGTTCTCTCTGACTCTGCATAGAACTCTGTCTCTTTAAAACTTCCATCCATCGCTCCTAGTTCTCTCGCTCTTTATTATATAGAAAAAGTCTAATCTCTACAATTTGGAGGCATCTGTAATCACCCCAATAAGACATGGATTAAGCAGTGGCAGAAGAGATGAAGAGAAAAGAAAAGGTCCAGTTGACATTTTAGTGTTACCAAGGTTTTTATGCATCTTAAAATCGATGTGCGAAGTCCCAGGGTGGACCTCACCATCACCTTTTACCTTTCTATAATGTGATTTAAGTTAGGTCATGGGCCATTCCATTTCACTGGGGAAATGTGGAGACAGTACAGGAGAGAATGATACAGCATAGATGGAGGCTTGGAGCAGGGACTGTGCATACTCAGGCTGCCTGGGCTGGAATCCTGGCTGCAGGCATCTCCAGCTCTGTGACCTTAAGTAACTTGGCTACTAAAACTACAGACACTTCCAGGGGCACGCGGTCATGTTCAGTTATTGCACAGTCAAATACAGAAATTGAACATAGTGAAAGTAGGGTCCTGCCCTTCCCCTTTTCTGTCTGGTAGTAACTAAATTCTAAGCAGGCTTCTACATGTCGTGATAATATCAGGGAAGAGGCATCAGGGCCATAAGCCCCTGCTTTGGCTCTTTGTTGGGGACCCACACTGCTTTTGTTGCTGACATTGCCTCTGTTCCATAGCATGGAATCCACATCACATCTGTTGATAGCATCCGGTGACCTATCTACAGGGCAGCAAGGCCCTTCCCATCCCCTCCCAGGGCAGTCTCTGGGGACACAGGGAGTTCTAAGGCATTTTCCACGTAGCCTGGACATCTCAGTGGGTCGGTGCTGCTTCTCTCCTCCCAACATCATGCCGACACAGGATTCCCCTTCGAGGTGTGGCCTCTCCCTGACGATGATTGGAATCGGGATTTCCTGAACGCTCCTGGGGTTTCCATGACTCCCATCGCCAGGAGAAGCAGAGCAGGCGTACCTTCCCATTGTCCCCCAGCGTCTGTCCCACTGCACACTCTCCTCCTGCCTGCAGCTCGGATGTTCGCTCCTACGGGACAGGGAGCTTCTCAGACGTCACCCTCCACTCTCCGCAGCTCAACTAAATTGTCAGGCTTGACAATTTAAATCGTCAAAGCAAACCTTGAAGACATTGTTAAAGTTTATGTCTTTAAAAATCCTGTCTTGTAATGAACAAAAGCAAGCTAAAACCAACCCCGGCTTCTGATTATCCTTTTTGACTTTCATGAGGCAATTTTGGGGGGTCAATGGACAAGAATTTGCCTCTGTTTTCTGCCATTAGCTTATCCTGAAGCTAAAAGCCTGAGATAAAAAGGAATTATCAAGGGGAAAACATTGGTTAGAATTTTAAAAGACAGCCCTGTTATAATTACACTTGATCTGCTGGTGCTTCCTCTATCTGGGCAAACGGTTGTTGAGTTAATTTTATGGTACGTCTTATATCAAGGGCACAGTAGGCATGCGAAGAAGTAATTCAGGGGTAGTCTTCAGGCAACTTGGTGTAACAGAGTGGGTCCAAACAGAAATTGAACAAGCTGAATTTAATGCTTGGTGTCTTTGAGTGCTCTGCTGACTTCCTATGCTCAGTTTCCTCATCTGTTAAATAACTAATGCTACGCGAGTCTGTGTTGGATGTAGAAAGCAGTATAAGAAGAGACTGAAACAACTGTACCAATCAGATTTACGAATCACTAGCTAACTCTGCAGGGGACAGCGGCAGCGGGTTCTTTCCCCCAGATCCTTGTGCCTTTCCACTGGGAACACAGACTCATGAGGCGTGGACACGACGCAGACCTGTTCTAACACTATTCTCTTGTGGAAGGACAGTGTCTCCAGCTCCCTGCCAGAAAAGGGGAACTAGGGTTTCTGGTTTTCACCACTCGGGGCCAAGTGGAGGGTGGTGCAGAGGTCTGCACCCGTGGATTTCTAATCCAGCTGAAAGAAGAGCAGAATGGGCACCTCCTCCAGGGGTGTCCCACCTTTTGGTGTCTCTGGGAGACACTGGAAGAAGAAGAGTTGTCTTGGGCCACACAGTAAATACACTGAGACACACAATCACACAAAAAATTCTCATAATGTTTTAAGTAAATTTATGATTTTGTGTTAGGCCACATTCACAGCCACTCCAAGCCACATGCAGCCCCGCAGGCCGCAGGATGGACGCCCTTGGATCTTCAGGGTCCCCTCTACTGATGGAACTCCCTGGGGCTGGCCCCGACTGTAACTGAGCATGGTCAGGCTCAGAGTCCGGCTGCCCAGAACCAGCAGACCACAAAACCCTTTAAAATATATAGCTTAAATCCAACCACAGGTTTACATTTATAGCCGGCACTGGTGCTGAATCAAACAGCTGTGTTACAACGAAGTTACGTGAGAACCTTTATTTTTACAGCTTACACACTTCAGCCACTTGAGGGAACAGTCTGAAGATCAAAAGACAGTCCGCAACAGAGTGGTATTTGTTTGAACCTCCTAGCGGAACTGTCCTGGGGATCTTTGCAAACAAAGCAATTCACTTTATGGGCCTGACCTGTGCTGTAGGTAGGTAGTAGTGATATTTACTGAAATGGAGAACAGAGACGGGGGTGGGGGTCCAAATTTCAGCCTGTGTGACATATGAAACACCTGTGAGAAATCCAAGTGGAGGTAGTAGGTGGGTCCAGGACTCAAATGAGATATAAATGTGAAACCGTAGAACAGGAAACACCCTCCAGGAGAGTCTGTCCGAAGCCCAGTACTGGTCCTAAGGCCCCACAACAGGTACAGGTTCAGGAGAGAAGGAGTCTGAGGAAAATGGGAAACGGCACCCAGGAGAACGCCCGAGGCCAAGCAGAGAGCTGCAAGGAAAAACGAGTGGCTGGTCAGGTTGGTCAGGTCCAGTGTTGCTCAGAGAGTCAAGGGAGGGAGCGGCAAAAGGCACCCAAGCACTGTCAATGTGGAAGGCACTGTGAACCCTCCGTGATGCCCTGGGCACAGTTTCAGTGGCCGGAGGAAGCAGGATTCGGACTCGGACTGAGTTAAAGAGTGAAAGGAAGTCAGCTAGTGGAGACATTCTGTGCAGGCGCCGCTTTGGAGCAGCTTAGCCTGAGGAACGAGGAGAGAAAAACGAGAGATAAGAGGGCTCTGGAAGGGAAAGGCGTGCTGAGAGAAAAATACAGACCCTGTCACACCAGGGACTCCAACTGTCTTGAAAACCATCCTGTCATTATTTTCAAATAATGATGCCATCATTTCCGCCCTCTACCAGCAGTCCCCAACCTTTTTGGCACTAGAGAGTGGCTTCGTGGAAGACAATTTTTTGCACAGACCGGGGTGGGGGGTCGGGGAGACAGGAGGCAGAGCTCGGGCGGTAATGTGACAGGCGTCCAGTTGGCGGGGAGAGAAGTCGGGGACTGTGCTCTACTCCAATAAAACTGGCCTTAAAAAGGCTTTATTCTCTTCAGTAGAAATGCCTGCTACTATCTACTTACAGGTTCAACTGTCAATACACATGGTTGGCTTCCCTCCTCCTGTGCTCTATCACCACATCTGGAGGTGGACATCTCTCAAGTCTCACTGGTACCTCAAAAATGACATGTCCCCTTAAAGAACAGGAATTTTCTCTGTCAGGTCAACTTTACTCCCCTATTTCCTGTAATGGGACATTCAGATTCACTCAAAACCATACCTTCCTTTCCTGTCACCAGGAAACCATCTCAAATTCTCTGGCTTACAGCCTTTCTCCCCACCACTTCCATCCATCAAAAGCCTACCCCCTCTTTAAAGCTCATTATACCTGACCCAGGAGTCTTTCCCCATCCTTCCAACTTGATGCGATTTCCTAACGTTTAAGTCTTCTTGTGTACCTCTCTTCAATTAGATTTATTTGAGAGACTGTCTTATCCTCTTGATTAGACTTTAAACTTAGTGGTCAGGAGCCTCATCTTACTCATTTTTTGATTCATTTGCACAACTAGATACAGCAGGCACTCACTAATGTCTTACTTAATTGGCTCAAAAGCAAATTGTTAGTGAATTCTTTAGATGAAATGAGTTTTTGCCAGTTGTATGCAGGCAGAACAAACAATAATACACTGGAAACTTAAGAATGTACTTAACCGGAGTACAGAAATGAGCTCTTATGTCAGGGCACTGCCAAAAACTGCTTTTCTTTCCTGGAACTAGTATTTATTTAACTTTTTATTATGGTATGGAATATTTCAAATATACCTAAAAGTAGAAAGAATAGCATAATGAACCCCCATGAACCTATCATCCAGCTTCAACAACTTAGGACATTTTCCCAATCTAATTTTATCTCTTCATCAACCCCCTTTCCCATTCTTTTTTTTTCTGGAGCATTTTAAAGCAAACTCCAGACATCATATCATTTCACTTATAGAGAGACCTCTGTAAATATCTCTACCAGATGAGGTTTTTGTTTTATAGTTTAACCACATGTGAAACCTAATGAAACTGATTCTCTTCAGTTAATATTATTTAATATCTGGTCTTTGTTCCTATGTCCTCAATCTGATGCAATCATTTTATTCAGGGAATGTTTGATTTCATAGTTATAGACTAATTTAAAGTGATTTAGTGCAAGGCACTAATCCTTGATTCTTTTAGCATATGTTCTGGAAGACGTTAAGGAGAAAGGGGAGACTCAATTTCTGAGTTACTCAGTCTCCTTTATTTGTTTTCTTCCCTTCTCTGCTACTGCTCTTTTGGATCCTTCCCAGTCTCAGGTTCATCAACAATGGGAAGTGAGAGAAGGTGTGGCAAAAGCTGCTCTCTGTCCCATAGGGTCTCTTGTCCCCTCCTCTCTAAGAACACAGCACTGACACAAGGCCAGGCATGGAAAGACAGCACATCTGACTCTCTTCCAGTTAGACAGCAGCAAGACCATGCAACTTTTTGAGCCAAAGTGATGTTTGCTATTTCTGGGTCATGCCTTTAACTGGAAAGACATCTGCCCCTTCCTTTCCTGTGCCCTCTTTTGAAGGCTTAAAGGCTGATGTGGTACGTCAACTGCCCCCATGCAGATGAAGAAGAGTCCCTAGAGGGTCCAGAGGCCACTAGATGAAAGAGCCTGGGGCCGCGGTTAACCTCGTGAGGAAGAGGTGGCCTGCCACCCTCCAAGCCATCAGTTTTAAAGAACTGTTATTTTGCTATCTATTGCAGCGACTGTTCTGATATTTTAATTAAGGTAGAAGGTAAAACTCAACAATGTCAGTACTAGAATCTAATGAGAGTTTCTGTTCCCAACATCACAGATAATCAAATAGTCTTCGCATATGTTTGCAATTATTACTAGCTATCAATCTGTCATAGAGCAAAATGATCAACTGATGCGGTGAACGGAGTGTAAGCCACGAAAAGCAGCGAAGTAAAGAGCTTGGCTGAATTTGGTTCCAGGCACACATTTCTTTGAATCCTTCCTTGCTACTTTGTGATGATGAAGAAGTTATTAAAACTAAATGACACTTTAAGTCTGTAAAATGGGAATAACAGTTTCCTTGAAGATTAATTAAAGACAATAAATCACATATATTGGAGGGGCAGACACAGTACTTGGCACATGGAAGTATTCAGAAAAGTGCCTAATTCCAACTCCTTGGACTCCTCATGCATATAAGTCACAAGGGTCTGCGATGTTTTCCAGTTATGTAAAATTGCTATAGCCATTCAGGTCTCAAGTGCTTGTCAAAACCCCGCAAAGTTACCCACCGACCTGGATGAGGGGCCTTCAGATTTACAATGCCAGTTTCTTTTAAAGACTATGAGATAAGCTACAGGGAAATGTTGTGGATGAAAAACATGGACCTTTTCCCAGAGTTTATATGCCCACATTGAAGAAATATTGACAGTATATTAGCTAGGGTAACACAGCACACAACCCTCACTGCTCAGAAGGTTGTCTCTTTTCCATGACAATAGGTGTTCCTGGTCAGCAGGGAAGCTCTGCCCCACCCAGTTACTAGAGAGTGCAGACTGGCAGACAAGCCCCAAAACAAAAGTTGGGAGGGATCTGTGAATGAGACCTGGAAGTGATCTTCATAACTTCCATCCACATTCCACTGTCACCTGAGTCCTAGGTCAGAACTAACTGCAAGGAATGCTGGGAAATACAGTCTGGCACAGGAAAAGAGAAAGGAAAGCGGGGATCAGCCAGCAGCCCCTGACATATGCAGTTAGCCTGAAAGGTCATTTACTGAACTATTTTATTTAGCGTCAGCTTGGGCAGTGGGAGGGTGTATTTCGAAATCCTTGCTCAAAAACCTTGATTAACAACAGTGTCTCATAAAAGTCTTTCTATGATACAAGAAACAAATTTAGAAAAGATCAATTTTAAAAGAATCAATCATGAAAAATTCCTGAACCCCTCAAAGTGACTTCAGAAAGTAATGATAATTACTTTAAAATTTAATGGCAGAAAACCTAAATTCTTGTAGTTAGAAAAAGACTCAGCTTTGGAACATTTCCCTTTAGGAAAAATAGGCACTTTTGTTTAAGAAAGCATTTGAACTTTTAAGGAATTCTCAAGAGTGATTACCTTCAAGTTGCCTTTTCCTGAACAATGATGTCCTAGTTAACTGGGTCTTCAGCACACAGATGGCCCACAAACCACACACGTTTGTCACAGCCATCGGCAGCGTCTCGGAGACATATGGCGAAACTCACTAAGAGGCTGAGGACTATTATGTTTCACTATGATGATATTTCCAGAAATAAAGGGAATTACACATTAATAAAGTGATGAAACTATGCAGGTAACCATGACGACTGCTGCAGATTCAATAACACTTTATACTCCTGATGAGTTTTTCCTTTTTTATTGCCAGAAAGATTAGAGAAACTATGAGAAAGAACCCAGAAGCATGTATCTCTCACCTGTGGTCTCAGGGGCAGACGGGGCTCATTTGAACACCAACCGCACAGCCCATTCTGGACAGGCCCCTCCTGGCTCCCACCTGCATATTTACTTTGAGAAACAGTCGAAGCCTGGAGCCCTCGGTCCAAAGTCTTTGAGTAACGTCTGCCCAGAAAACTCTTTCTCCACGTCAAGTCTGATTTCATCGATTTTCTAAAATACATTTTTCTTTTTTTGAATCCTCACAAAAACAAATGGCTTATCTCTAATGACGGGTCCATAGAAATTTCTGACGGCTCTTTAAGTATCTAAATCAAATTTCAGAATATTTGGGAGAAATCATCTAAATCATGCAACTTTCCAATGAATCAAAGTATGTTTTTGTTATTTTTGCTTCTGTTGCTTTGGGTGTGCTGACAAATAAGAAGCCAGGAGTGGGAATAATTATTTTAAAGTTTCTCAAGAAATGTGCAAAACAAGTAACTTCTGTGTTACTATGCTTCTGCATATTTTCCTGTGACTTATGCTTACTATGTATAGATTAACATTCATATCAACACAGAGAAAATTATTCTGGATGGACAGGACATTAAGCGGTAGGAAGAACACCAAAGACCATCATTGTGTAGCTGGGGAGATTTCTGGCCCTGCAAGGGGCATATGTTAGACACAGCATGCTATTCACCTAGAGAAAAGGGAGCCAAGGCCAGTGAGGGGCAATTCTCTACCACTCAAAGGCTGTTTCTCAATCTGCCTTTGTTTTTGGCTTCAAATATGAAACCATCCACCTTCCATCACCTAAAAAAAAAAGCCACATCAATGGGATTTTGTTTTCTTACATTTTGCCTTTCAGGCAGGTTCCTTTTTTCTCTGCTGGTTTGTCCCCTGGGTCATTTTGCCACTCCTCAATACCCTTGTCCGCTGCTGATCTCTGTGGCCCAGGACGCACATGTGACTGACCCGCCTTCCAGAAGAGTCCTCCTCTCTCGGGCCCCTTCCTCCCAGAGCTATTCTCCCACCCGTGCAATGGTATCTTGCCGGCTTTTCCTCCCTGGAGTGTGGGTGTTGACCAAAGCTCCATTCTCAGACTTCCTGTCTTTCCTTCCAAGTCCAGGCTGTCCCTGTTAGTTCTCCTCCATTGACCCCGACAGAGGAAGCCTTCTAAAATGTCTGACCCTGCCCTCCCTCTGTTTAAAATCCTTCAACAGCTCCTCTAAGCTCTTGGGATCAAACTCGTCTTTTTGGCCAGGACACTGGGTGGCTGGGGACCGGCCCTGGGTGATTTCCCAGTGTCCTTGCCTCATTGCGTCTCTTCTTCTGTGGGATCCCACAGTGTGTGCTTTGCCCAACATACGGTGGCGTCTCCTGCCTCTGCAGATGCTGTTCCTGTGCCTGAGTCACCCCTCTTTTCTTTCCCCATCTCTTCAATGTGTGAATTCATTCATCTGCCTCATGCAAAACTTCGACATGTTTCTTGTGTCATAAAAGGTAAAACCTGAAATAGTTTTTGGTGCGTGAGGCTCTCCCAGATCGAAGACCCTCCTTGTTTCCCTGCCCATGGCTCCAGCAAAGCCCCCACCTTTGACTCCTCTTCCAGATACACCCGATTAGTTTGCATCCCCTACACGCATCATGAGTGGACATTCTCCCCAAATCACTGAGTCTGCCCTAGACCTCCAATTTCAGCTCCTGAAAACCAATCTCCAGAGCTCTTCCTCCTCTTCCTTCGGGAAGAGGGGAACTTTTCTCTCTTGATTGGTTGTTTTTTTTTCCCTTGAGAAGAATGAAATGAGTACCCAGAAAAGTCCTAGGCATAACGGTACTAAGCAAGCATTTGTTAAGCAAATATCCACGAATGGGTTCATCTCTTACGATGCTTCCTCCTCATTCCCTGGATGGTGCTCACCTCTTGGGGTCCTTCACAATGGGGTTCTCCCTCTTTCCAGTGTGACTAGGCAGCGAGGACCCTGCTTTTTGTCTTTCTGTTCTGGAGAGCTGAGGGCGTGCTGGAAGATGCTATCTCAGGTGGCGGTAATGACCGGGAGCTCGCTGGGGCACACAGGGGGAAGGCCACCTGCCAAGAGGTAGGGGGGCCAAGCACACATCCACGTTCCCAGGGATTCTGGGGTGAGTGTGGGCTGAGAGATCCATGGGAAAACAAGGGTGATCCCAGAAGAATGAAGGAGATCTTTAGGCTTCTGTTCAAACATTAAACTGTATAACTTAAAATTATCAAAATAAATATGTGGATTAAGAAATTTCTAAGTACAGCCTTCTCACCCCCCAAGTTATGCTCCCCTGATGACAGAAAGTCTCATGTATATAAGAATACGCATTTGCACACGACTTTTACATCCTGGTCAGTGAAGCAGGGGATGGGCAGGGAGAAGGATTTCTGTACAAGTCACTTCTCAGCCCTCTTCTGCATTTTACTGGTCACACCTGAAGCTATTTATTTTTCTTAGTCCTCTTTTCTTTTCCTAATCTTTTCTTCTACCTATTGCTGAATTACCAGGAAAAAGGTTATTTCCTCGCTTTCCCCATTAATCATTTAAGTTCGCTCATGCTCCGTTTCTCCTTCAGGAAAATGGGAAGCACGATAAAGTTGCAAGGATCAAGTAGATAATACCCATAAGGTTCTTAGCCCAGCAAGAGAGAGAAGTGTGGTGCCTGCCAACTCTGCGCCTGGTCCTTTATCCCTTTATGAGTGACAGAAGAAAATGCAAAAGATAACTCTCTGTTAAGGAAAAGGAAAGTGGTAAGTGTTCCAGTGAAGTTAACTTAGCAAGCTGAGCCAACAACTTCTCCGTAAAGCAACGAGAGCTGTCCTTCAGAATTGCTGCAGTTAACCAGTTAATAATCAATCGATCCCTATTGCTCACTCTTGAGTGCAAGGCTCTGTCCTAAGTCAGGTGGAGGGTACAGAAAGAGACCATCAAGGAATTCCAGAAGTCACATCTGTTTCTTTTCTACTCATGTAATGTGCATTCTAACTATATTTCAAAAGGGCAAAGCAGCTTGCAATGAAATGCTCAGGGCAGCAAAAACCAACACAAAACAAAAAAAATCAGACAAAAAATATATGTTGGGAAAGAAGGAGAGGAGACTGTACTGGGAACCACGGGTGAGCTGGCCATGGATGAGAGGACTAAATATAGCATCAGAGAAGAGGCAGAAATAACTCGCATTGAGGAAAAGAAGCACCAGCATCAGGAGAGAAAGTACTGTTTCCATCACTAAATTCGAGGTGGACATTAACGCATCTTATAACACTGAGTAAAATGATAGGAAATATCTCCACATGGATTGGCAGAAAGTGCCTGGAGTCAGACAGGCTTAGTTTGAGCCCCATCTCTGCGGCCCAATGTCTTCCCATCTTTGATGCATTGCTTGATGACTCCAAGTCTCAGCTCCTCATCTGAGAAGTGGTGATAATGACCTCTACCTCTCAGGGTCACTCGGGATGAAATGAGATGCCCTAAAGTAAGTGGCTGGCCCATGGCAGGTATTTAACAAAGATTTCTTTCCTCTCCATCTCCAGGTACACACTGTGGGACTCATCATTATTTTTTGTAAATAGGTATCAACTTCAATAGTCACACAATATTTTTTCATACAAATGTATGCGTCATAGGCCATCTATCTGTATAATTATTTGACTGTCTCCCCCACTAGATTATAAATTCCACAAAGAGAGGGGTTCTTCCTGCTTTCTTTCTGGCATAAGTGGTAAGGAGCACATCACACCTAGTGTGTGCCCTGTCAATGTTTGTTAGAGAAAGGAAAGGCGGCATTCTATTGAGGACTTATTCACATGGTCCAAGAGTGCTGGGGTTTCCTGCTAAGCTTAAAGCACAGTGTGGCTGCAGAGCCCCTCGAGAAAGAATGGCTTTGGCTCCTTTGAGCGGTGGGTGCCCTCAAACATCAACATTAGGTGTTTTGAATGCCTCCAGGCCTCCCAAATCAAAGCTGGTCTCCCTCCAGCACCAGCATTGAAGTGAAAAGTTTTAAGCGACTCCACAACTGACTTTATTGCTTTTTTTGTTCTTCAGATCTACAAGTTTCCAATATTGTAGCCTACTATTTATCACTGTAAATGCACAATCATTCAGCTTCAAAACAGAAGGAGGAGAGTTTATGAGCTTGCCTGGAACATTAATTGCTACTTATATAACAAAATTTCTGTGGGGAACTATGTTCCCAGTTCTCAATGACTATAGCTCATGAACTTTTGAAATCCAAATCCATTTGTATTTCAAAGCTGTCTACAACCCACCAACGAGATACCGCAAAACATTTTACCTTTAATGTAATGTCATTAAGTTAAAAAATATAATCTAAAGTCAAATATTTTGTATCTTCTCTCCTTCCCTCCCTCCCTCCTTCCTGTCTTCCTTCCTTCCTTCCTCCCTCCCCTCTTTGTTCCTTCCTTCTTTGCCTCACTCTTTCCCCTCCTTTCCTTTCCCTTCCCTTCCCATGTTTTTCCAACACAGTTGTTTTTTTCAATCCCCTATATTCCAAGCTGCATTGGCAAAAGCAGCTTCAAAAAAGTGTTAAGACTATGACTCACCTCACTGTAATTCTGTTTATAGGATTTATGGAAAAGTAATGCGATCCAAGAAAATAAAATAAAACTTTAAAAAATCCCACTGACAAGCAAAAAATCCTTTCTGTAGGAAATAGAGTTATATATAAGATTTATACTTTGTTTCATATAACTCAGAGGAAACCCATGTCCCCTGTTAACTGCCATCTCTAATTAGTTACAGACAATTTAACTCTATAAATATTGCCAAGGATTAATACGAATTGACGTATTATGCTTTTAATCTGCTAAGAAATGTTAATATTGATTTGTTTTTCCCAGAATCTTGGGATGCTGCCAGTATTTTACCCCGGCAGGAAGCAAGGTACGGGTGCCATCCTGCAACTGGCCCGTAAGGGTTGGGTTAAGCTGGTTATGCACATTCAACAGGTTTGTCTGTGCGCCATACCCTCCACGCGGCTCAGCCCCAGCCACCAACCATGGTGACATTCCTCTTGTGTTCTTCCACTAACCACTTTCGACTCTACGGAAGCCCAGAGACCAACAAAGTCGAGGGTTCTCAAACCAACTTTAGCTATTCCTCAGAACCCTGTGAGGGGAACATTAAAAAGTACTCATGGTGCATGGGTCCCCTCCTGGACTGAACCCATCAGAACCTTGAGCAAAAGATGTAGACCAAGCAGCGTTGACCAACACAAGTGCAATTTTCATGGCACTTGAGAAGGAAGGCAGTCTGCAGACATCTAGAAGTGGAGTTGTTTTTAAAGGAAAAGAGGGGTTTTCAATGGGGACTGGTGATGGTGAATTTTATGTGTCAGCCTGACTGGGCTAGGTATTTGGATGAACATTTTTCTGGGTGTGTGTAGGAGGGTGTTTCTGGGTGAGATGAACATTCGGATCAGTAGGCTGAGTAACGGAGACGTTCTCCCCAATGCGGGCAGGTCCCATCCAATCCACCGAGGACCTGAATAGAATAAAAGGCTGACCTAGAAAAAATGTGCTGCCCCTTTACTCTGCTGCATTTTGTCATGCAGGGACATCATTCTCTTCCTGCCTTTGGTCTCAGACACAGACTAGAACCCACTGCATTGCCTCTTCTTGTTCTCAGGCTTGTTGACTTGGACTAAAACGATGTGATCGGCTCTCTGGGGGCTCCAGCTTGTTGACTGCATATCTTGGGACTTCTCAGCCTCCATAATCATGTGCGCTAATTCCTTATTATTTGCTCATGTGCTATTGATTCTATTTCTTTGGATAATGCTGACTAATACAAGATCATATTCCTTTCAATCGTGTGTTCCCTTATAATCATATATATGAAGGCACAAAGAAGATGTCTGAGGTACTCTGCAATGAAAGCAAATGGGACAAAGTGACACCCAGTCACAATAAAGGCTAAGAAAGTCCCTACCTGAGGCTTTGGAAAGAAAGTCCTTGTTCAACTGGGGGAAGCTCGGCAGGGATGCAGAACGAATTTTTTTCATAAGAAAATACTTTACATTCTATTCCTATACACACAAATAATCTCATATGATTCTAAAAATTAGGAGGGTGAGGTTATGAATATAACTTATGGGGTAAACGTATTGTCTGACTAAGCTGACTATGGCAAGCTCACCAATTCCTCATTTCTAAATGTCTACTCAAAAGAGAACTAAAAAATATGATAAAGAGGAGAAAGGTAGTGCTCAGTGCTGACGTTAGCAGAAGGTCAAGGACCAATGATTATTGGGTGTCAAATCTCGTTGGCTTGGGCCTTCTCTCTCTGTTCTGTGCCTTCGGTCCTGTGGTCTACACCAGATCTACACTGGTGCTACTAAGCACCAGAATTCATGGTGTACCTGATGGTTGCTGTCCCCTCCTACATGCCTTTCTCTTTTTCTCATCCTGTTTTCAGTCTCCACACCCTGCCCCCATCCCTTCTTTATTTAAGAAGCTAAAAAAAAAAAAGNCTTATGGGGTAAACATATTGTCTGACTAAGCTGACTATGGCAAGCTCACCAATTCCTCATTTCTAAATGTCTACTCAAAAGAGAACTAAAAAATATGATAAAGAGGAGAAAGGTAGTGCTCAGTGCTGACGTTAGCAGAAGGTCGAGGACCAATGATTATTGGGTGTCAAATCTCGTTGGCTTGGGCCTTCTCTCTCTGTTCTGTACCTTCGGTCCTGTGGTCTACACCAGATCTACACTGGTGCTACTAAGCACCAGAACTCATGGTGTACCTGATGGTTGCTGTCCCTGCTACATGCCTTTCTCTTTTTCTCATCCTGTTTTCAGTCTCCACACCCTGCCCCCATCCCTTCTTTATTTAAGAAGCTAAAAAAAAAAAGATTAAAAAAAGAAGCTGAGAAGTGTTTTAGAAAATACATTAAAAATTAGGCATATTAATACGACAGACTCTAAATTAAGGATGGGGGCTATCTGAGAAAATGTGTTCTCCAGTCAAAAACATTTAAGAGTAAAAAAACAAGGTGTGGTATTCTAATTAAGAATGAATCACCCTAAATATAGATAGATAAAGAAAGTAGGGTAAGATAAATGGACTCTTTCTGAGATTCCACTGACAGAACCTTTCAGGCAATACCAAAATCAGGCAACTGGGAAAAAAATCACAAGCACAAAATTTATCATATGGCATATAAAATCACCAAGCTTCACTTTATTATGAGTGACTGCATGAAAAAAAAACGCTTTGTAAATGTGTTATTGGTTTTAACCTATGTTACTGAATAAAATATGAAGAGTTTTGCCACAGCTAGATTCTATAATTTAGATTTTTAGCTTAGTTGCAAGGCTCCCTTATGTAACTCCACAAAATGATGACTCTGGAAGGCTTGAGCTTATAAGGAAAAAATGCCTTCATTTTAGTGATTCCAGTATAAACTTACAGAAATATCAAATTACTTATTGAAAAATCCCAGATGAAGGAAGAAGGAATGTTCTGGGAAGTTGCTGTTGACAGTCTGTTGCCCTGATCTTATAGATGTCTATTTCCCAGGATTACTTAGTGAGGATTATCAGCATTTAAAAAATAAGAATGGCCAGAAGTCTTTTATAAGAATCTTCTCAGAATGCTTTGAAGGGGTTGAATGGTCTTTTTGTTATTTTTCAACCATGTCCAGCACGAGAGGATAGACTCGGTGGCTTGCGAACCATAAGCACCAAAGACATGACACCCAGAGCGCTGGAGCCCTTTGATCTCTTTCTCTCTTGTCTTTTTAAAAAGAAGTACTGAATCTGACTTTGCATAAAAAAAGGTTATCTCAAGAAAATTAAGAATGAATTCAGAGAATACTTCTCACTCCCCAGTGCTCTTCCAACCATCCCACTTTGACCTTGGCCTGCCTTACCCCCTGCATGGTTGTGGAAGCAGGGCCACAGGGAGGGAAGCTGGCATTTCAAAGTCACGCCAATCCAGGAGACTGATCACTGACTACCAGGTAAGGTGAAAGCACAGCTTCATTATCCAAATCCTGAAATGTCAGCCAACTTCACCAGCGTGAGAAGCGCCATCGAAGGGAGACATTGTGCACCAACACAAACACATCCCTCACTGTCTGGAAAACGGCATGGCAACAACTGACGTCAACATCAATGAGCATTTCTAAACTACAACAGGTTATTCTATGGCTGTGCACACTGTGATAAGGCGATGCTCCTCTCCTGGAGCCTAAATCTGGTGAGGTGGAACCTATCAACTGGGCGGTTTACAAGTGCAGAGAGGTACTTCTTCCTATCATCTTCTCGTTATCCACTAACTGCACCTTCACCCTTTGGGCATCTTCTGTCCCTTCAGCAAAAGTTTGAAAAGAAAACACCTAAGAGAAACAACAGTGGAATGCCAATTTCTCCATTACCTAATTTTTCCAACCTGTTACAAAGTGCAACTAATAAAGTCAAGAGGGAACATCATTCCTAGTGTATGTTAAACACTCTTGATAACCCAATGCCAAATTAAGAGGCTGCGCTTTGACAATGTCGCAAATACCCGTCTGTAACTTGCTGGAGAAATGGCACTTCTTGAAGGCCCATATTTCATTAACTTGGCAACACTCTGTTTCAAGGTCATTTCCAAAGGCTCGTCTTGTGCAGAGCAGCATGCGTGGAGCAGCACTAGTGTGGCACCAGGTCAATCCATTAGTCATTGCTGGAGTGAGCTTTCTGTGGAGAGACAGGCTGCTTCAGAGTCAGATGGGCTTTTGAGAAGCATGCCAAGAAAACTTTAAGATTTGAAATGTTACGGAAGAGAAGGTCCCTGTATCTTTTAATTGTCTACTGCTTTTGTGCAGAAGATTGCTTTTCATGTTTTTTATGCAAATAGTATATATCTGCCCCGTGTGAAAACCAGCTTAAAAAATGTGGTGAGTTTGTGCATATGTCTTCAATTGAGCATAGTGCTGAGTGCCAAACTTCAACCAAGCTGATCAGACTGTAGGTCTCTGTGTAAAAGCCTAAAGTGGTGGAATCTAGTTGCTATAGCTGCAAATTAAACAAATAAATGAGACACCATGGAATGCAGCAAAATATCTGTGGTCTGATTAGTTCATATTTGCCATATGTGTGAATATTAGCAGTCAAATTCTGAATTTAAGCAATGTTCCTTTGAGTAGGTGCAACTGAGGGGAAATGCTTGAAAATAAGATTTGGATTCTAAGATCAAGGACAACTATCTTACATTTTATTCGAGCTTTTAGGGAAGTGCATGAAGTTTTTACATTAGAAGTACATATGAATTCAGGTTGGCTAAAAATATAAGGTTTCCACCAGGGCATTTTTCCTTGAAGCTTTAGACAATTTGACACGAACTTGTTCCTTGTTACTTGATAATAAATGGAAATCACTAGCTACTAACTTTCAACATCTTACGTGATCTTGCCCTATTCTATCCTATTTTAGAGGACTTACATGACTTACATGTATAAGGCTTACTATGTGGCCGGCCTTGTGTTATGTACTTCCACGGCCAACCTGATGAATTACCACACCAAACACTTCAGTTCCCACTAGTGGAACTGTTTTCACAGAATAATAAAACCAGAGAAAACTGGAGAGATCATTTGACTCAGTCTTTCTTTCTAGGTGACCTTTGTATCTGCGTCTATTAGAAACACAGCATCAGAAACACAGTGGCTCTTTTGGGTTAATCGGATGTGATAAAAAGAATGGAGCAGAAAAGACATTCTGTTATGTGTGGTGATGGCAGTGGGGTCCGTGTAGAGAGGAATGCACACTACCACCAGCCGTGCTATCCTAATGCATAGAGATAGTTAGCAATGTGAGCAGCTGCACTTGGGTGTATGGGATTGTAGATATATTTCTAGCTCACAGAAAGTAACGCATTCGCTACGGAGGAAAGGGGCTATATTAAGGGGCAACATTCCCACCAGCTGGCTAATCCTTGCACATAATTTATGTGTTTATTGGACGAATAAATGCATGAATAATTAATAAGCAAACAATGTGATAAGAGAACTCACAGGTGTGTGAATGAGGTGTTCTGAATGCAGTGAGAAGGCACCCAGATGCCCAGGAGCCTGCGGACTGCTTCAGTCACTCACGGGTGGTGTCCAAGACAGGAATGCATTGGCCAAAAAGTCTGCTTAGTTTTTCCCCTAAAATAAGACACGTTTTTCATTCCCACCAATAACTTTAGGGATTTGGATACTTTGAGCACGTTGGCTATCTTCCATGTGGTATAACATGGATTGTCTTCAATTAATGTCTACATTTGATTCCTATCAACTCCAACTGGTCTACCCAACCACCGAGCATCACCTAGTGAGAAATCTCTAGCATGAAACTTCGCAAACCACTTTCAACACCTTTGATCAATCACAGCACCTTCTCCATACACTGCACTTTTACTTTGCGATTCAGTTGCAGTTTTACCTTTCTTGAAATTATAAAGCACAATATGCTGAAAATGTTGCATATTTTCTTCCACCTTGAATGTTAAAATGCCTACACAAAAATTCACCAATTTCGATACGTTTTTAAAAATGCATGTTGATACGACAGCTGTCACAATTCAGTGTAACAAAATTGTTCTGGATGAAGTTCAAGACAAATAAGTTCTACTAGAGCCATCTTAGGGGAAAAAAAAACAAATTTTTTGGCCAACCCAACAGCAGGGAGTCATTAGAACTTCATCTTTTCTAGAAAGATAACTGAGGCAGCAAAGTGGAGAAGAATGTGGTGAGGAGACAGTGGGGAAGCAAAGAGATGAGAAATGAGCCTGCTGCCTCAGCTCAGTTGAGAGATGATAACACCTTGAACCAAAGCAGGGAGGGCGGTGACGAGGAGGCTGGGGCAGACTTCACAGCTACTTTGGAGGTACATCTGATAGCACTTGTTAACTATGGGGGATGTGGTTAAGAGGAGCTTTGAGATGCATCCTGCCATTATTAAGATGGCAACATGAGAGGAGTAACAAGATTTAGAGGAGGGGTTAATGTAAGGAGTTTGTTTCAATATGTTCACCTCAAGGTCGCTGTGTAGATTGCAGAGGGTGATTGCTCCTTGGGAAGGTGGACCCGGAAGTGGACTTGGGAATGACCCATAACGGCAGAGACCACAGTCATGGGGGCGAGTGAGATCCTCTTAGAAGAGAACACGAGGAAAACAAAGAGGACTGGCATTTGAACCCTGTAGACCAGATGAAGGGATGGACAGTGACACTTCAGCAGAAGACTCAGTTCCTTGCAAGAACCTTTCATACAGCTGAAGACCCAGGGTCTTGGTTCACAGCTGCAGCTGCATCCTGGAGATGCTCGAGCAAGGACTGAACGGGTGTTGTTCAGGTGGTATAAATATCACATGGGATGTGGGTAAGGGGGTCTCTCAAATCACTTTCTAAGTTTAAGATTCTGGGATTCTGTGCTTCCATGATAGAAAATGCAGCTTTTTTCCACTTCACTTTCCTTGGCAGTTATCACAGATGCTTGCTGAGGTTGAAGTTTCAATTAAAAGGGAACTGGAAAGGATAAAGGGATGGACTTCTGCCAAAGAGCTGGGTCTGTGACTAATGAATGATCTGTCTGTGGTAGTGAAGAAGGAAGCCAGTTCCTAAGACAATACCTTCCTCCCGGCCCCACCCCCTCGCCTGACTATGAAGAGCTAATGGCAAATGAATGAGAAACATATGAATTAAGTTTACTTTGAAATATCTATGGATTTAAGGATTAGGGATAAAAAAACTTGAGTAAACCACATTTTGGGTTTTGCTGACCCTAAAACATCTGAATATAACTTACAGACCTTTTGATGAACTCATACTACTGCTAGGCTTGCTCATCTATTAAATGTAGCAAGAAACAGGGCAGAGTATAAGCCAAATATTATTAGCCCTGAATTCTACCCTTGCATGAAAAATTAGTTCTACAAAGGGATTTGCGATGGCAGGAAATTGCTTTCAAAAGCCACCGTCAATTACCCTAGAGAAGGAATAAATAATAACCAGATAAAATAGTCAATATATGGAAGCTTTTCAATAAATTTGATCCAGGCTATTATATACCTTGCCTGTAGCTCTTAGGTGTTCCAGGTACCCAGGGTGTGTTCTTTAGAATTCAATCCAGGCCTTCTCAGGCAGTAGTAGTAATATGACACGTAAAAAACTGTAAGATCCTCTGAGATGGGGGAGTGGGCAGCAGGCCTGGTATGCAGAATTTTTCTGTACTGAAGTTTAGACTGAAGAGTAAAGTAAAATATAAGTTAGGAAAGAAGTGAATGGTTTGGGGTTGCATTTTCTGTCAACTATTACGAAGAGGAAAAGATAAAAAGTGGGGGGAGAAAACAAGAGAACACAGGGACATGGAATATTGCAACAAACATTCACTGATTGCCCATTATGTAGAGGTACTGTTCTAGGTGCTTGGGATAACTCAGTAAAAAAAAAAAGGCCTCTGCCCTAATGGAAATTACATTCTAGCAGAGGGAGATGAACAATGAGCCACCCATACAACATATAAGTAAAATCATGTAACAAGTCAAAGTTGGTGAGTGCCATGAGGGAGATAAACGGCACAGGGAGGAACTCTGGGAGGCACAGGGGTGGTTGTGGTGCCCAGTGGGCTGCTCAGAGGAAGGTGAGACTGAGCGAGGGCTTGGAGGAGGTGGAGGAGCGAGCCAAATACGTTTCTGGGGAACAGTGTTACAAGACAAGGGGGGTGCTCGATGTGTTTAAGGAACACCTAAGGAGGCCAGCTCAATCTACTAACATTTGTGGATTCATAAGATAGTTACGGAGTACCAATAATGTGCCAAGCCCTGCAGAGAAAAAAATTAACCCCCAAATCTCAAAGCGCTATGGAGGAGATTGGTATAAAAAAAAACAGTATGACTTAGCCATTGCGCCCTCTTTATCCTAGGACACTGTAAATTCTCTCCACCCCCCAATTTCCTTCCATCTCCTCACTGGACCTCCCTCCTTTCTGCTCTTCTCACCCATGACTTTACCCCATTTCCTTTCCTCTTCTCCCCTCTTTTCCCCTTCTCCATCCTAGCCTCTCTCAGGTCCTATTTCTCTCTCCAGTTCTCTCAATTCCTTTTGCTTCTTTCAGTTTTTTTTCTTTATCTCCAATTACCTGTATTTAAAAAACAATATGCCTAGGTGTAGATTTTTTGGTATTTACCTCAGTTGGTGTTTCGTGAGCTTACTGGATCTGATTTCATGTCTGACAATCTGGGGGACATTCTCTGTCTTATTTCTTCTCTACCTTTCCCTTTGTGCTCCTGGTAACCTCATCATGTATGTGTTGCACCTTTGTATCTGTCCCACGGTGCTTGTGTATTCTGTTCTGCTTTCTTTCAGTTTTTGTTCTCTTTACTTTTCAGTTTTCTGAGGACTGTACTGATATATCCTCTGGCTCAGGGACTTAGGCTGTGATTTGCTTCCCCTGACGCAGACCTTGCTAAGGACAGGATGCTCCGGTGTATTTAAAAAATGGTTGACTTTCCCCCTCCTGATGCTAAAAGCAGGAGGGGATTATTTTTTCAGACAGTTACTGTGGGGTTTCTGGGGGTAGATCTCACAGTGTTGTGAGGACCCCTAAGACTGAGTCCCCCTGGAGTTTTCCACTCTCACATTTGTCCACTCTGAGCCTCCAGCAATCCACAAATTACAGTTCAGGTCTCCCTATCCTGGTACTGGTTCCCACGGTACTTTCTGCTCATGAATCTCTGCCCCAGTAAGTTGTTATTCTTTATACGCATATCTGCCTCTCCAATCTTAGGGGCAGCAGTTTTCCCTGTGTCTTCCTGTCTTTTAAGGATGCAAAAAGAGCTGCTGACTTTTCAGTCTGTTTGGCTTTTAATTTGCTAGGATGGAGATACGACTTCTAAGATTCTTACGTGCGAACCTGGAAAACCCTTTTGGTCTCTACCTCAAAAAATTCTCCCCACGTTTCTCAAACATCGATTTCAAAAATACATTTTCTCCAATTTGTAATATTTCTGGTTGAAATAATAAATAAATAAAATTGGCAACCACTGGAATTAAGTAACCTTAAAGCTGATTACTGACTTAAATAGAATGATCAAATCCTCATGTCAAAATTCAGATCAGCAAAACCTGACAGAAGAAGTGGATGGACTTCGTGGAACTAATGATCACAAATAAAAATTCACAATGAGAGAAGCTATGGTCAGTAAAACTGAACATGAAAACAAGCTCACCCGCCCTCCCCCAGAACAGCATGCAACATTGCTCAACACGACTACCTCACTGTGGACGCAACCCTCCCTGCTCCTGGGTCTTTGGGGTCTTCTTTGTGTTTTTTTGGGAGGTCCACTGGGAGTCTTAGAAAGAGGTTCCCAAGAAATTTCTGACCTTTGTTCCAGTCTGAACTTTTATTTTTAATAATTTCCAGATATCTTTTACCTACTTTAGAATGTATTGGGAAAACTGAAAAAGGTCAGGGTTTTTTTTTCTTTTTTCGTAGGATATGTTTACAATGGTCTTCTTTCAACTAACGTCTTATTTTATGAAATACCCACTCTCAGGGTGGCACAGGATCCCTGGGCACTGAAATGCACGAACTGTGCATTTTCTTTCACCAAAAGAAAAATGTCAAATCTGAGTTCCTGCAAAACCAATGATCACGCAAGCAGCATTTAATGCCTTTTCTTCTGGGAAAGACAAATGTACAGAAACTGTAGTAATTACCAAATGTCAAAATAATGCTGTACAGAATAAATAGTACCCTAGATTAAGGTTCTCTTGAGGATCAGTTACATACAACAAGAACGACGGACAAATCAAGCACGAAGAGAGGTGGGATTTATTTTTCTTCTCTCCTTATGAATTACACAGGGAGTGAAAAACTCCTGCTGTGATTCCAAGAATATTTAGGTCATGTCTGCTTAAAGATCTGTGGTAATAATAATAATGTAACCCGGTTCCACAGTACTGGGCCTTTTCAAAGCACTTCATAAACACTAATTAGGTCTTCAGTCAGCAGAAACACTTGTCTCATTGTTTTTTTCCCTGTTACAGCATCAGAGAGTCTGCAATCATGCTGGAGTTTAAATATTTATTTATTTACCTATTGGAGTACATGTATATTTATTCCATTGGCAATGTTTTAAAACTATAATTGCCAGAAGAGAAAGGTTCAGGCTTCTATTTTCACAACCAGAACAATGGGGCTTCTCCTTGTCAGAGCGAACCTAGCCTGTTGGGAACTACTCTGCTGGCTTGTGGAATTGTTTTCCTACTTACTTCCCTCCACTTCTAACATGCCACTTCTACCCTCTAAAACTGCAAGTGTTTTTCTTCTCCTGTAACCACCCAGTGCCTAGCAGGGTGCTTTGCATAGTGCAGGTATTCACTACGTGTTTGCTGGATTGGATTAAATCAAAGCACAGAACCACCCCCCACATTGCAGCCACGCAGAATCCTCACACAACTGTCTGTGACCTTTCTCACGGCATTTTAGAAAATGACCCACTGGCTGATATCACCTGTCTGGTCACCCGTGGACTGAGGATAGAAAGGTAGTAGAAGAATATAAACATAAACCTGAAATTCTTACAAGTTTCAAAAGCAAATGCACAAACATCTTTTTTATCATTGACAGTGAAAGTCTTGTAGTCATTATGTGCTTTCTGAATTGCTGGGAACGTAAAAATGAATAGGGCTTTAGGGATAGATGGTTTTTTATTTTGGATACTGAACTGAGTCTATTTAAGTTTGCTGTAGTTATATGTAATAAGTTAAAATTCCAGGCTCTATTTTCATGGAGCCTGGAGATAACTTAGTGGTTACACACCAAGAGTGTATTACTATCCTAACTCATCGATTTACCCCTTCCTCTTCTCTTCTGCAAATAAATTTTAGGATTACTTGCCGAGAAAAAGAGGTAGAGAGTGGAAAGGAAGTGATAAAATACATGCCTTTAATTATAATCAAATCTGACTTCTGGCAACCTTAGTGTTTATTAAAATGAAAACCCTGTGAATTTCAGAGTCTGTGAGTTTTCCTTTACGCTTGTTTTCTCACTAATTTTGTGCTGGGAAGTTTAAATGCTATAAATTCAAGACTGACTTAATAATGTCTTTTGAAATGGTGTCACGTTAGACTTATATACTGCATCTGAGTTCTGTGGTTCAGGGCTCCGGGTCCCTAGAAATCATGTTGAGACTCTAAAAAGTACAGAGAACATTCTCTCTAGGAATTCATGTAGTTATGAATTTAAACATGCAACAGCAAATAGGACCAGTGAGCCACAGGCCACTTGCGAAAATATTTAGAAGTTACAAATTAAGTGAAGCATTAAAAAAAAGTTCTATCATGCTACCTTGTTAGATATATTTTCATAAAACAAAATAGGAAAACGTGTGATTAGATGAGTAGTAAAATAAAGACAAATTGACATAAATTACAAATATGAATATAAGATATTTAATATGAATACTTCAAAATTTTATTTTCTTGCATTCATATCAATAAATTCATGAAATTTGTTTTGTAAAGGACATTTTTATAAAATTTGAGCTCTGCTAGTAGTATTACGATAAACTAAATCTAACATCAGCTTAATGTAAAATGTAATTATAATCAAGATGTCAACATTTTAAATGTTTTCACTAAAATATGAATTAAAATTACTGTAAAAATTTTATAATTGAATTATTTTTCTATTTTTAAAATTAAATATTCAAAGTTGTCTATTAAAATTAAAAGCAAATACAAATTATAGTTAATTATTATTAAACTTTTAAATAAAATTTAAACAAAGCTGAAAACACTTATTTAATTTTTTGATATTTCACAAATATTATTGCACATTTTATAAAAATGTAATTATTCACGATTCCAGCATTTAATGTTCATATTTTAATTGCCAATCTCAAATAACCAGCATTTTGCTTTGGGCATGTTGTATTTAAAATTTCATCCATGCAAATTCAGGGTAATATAAGTTACTTAATACTGCAAAATATTCCTCAGCCACTGCAAGCAACTTCTTTGTCCATAACTCTTGGAAACATGAATGGAAATATGAAGAAAAACAAAGAAATGGTCATTTATCTGTCCTGAGATGAAATTCATTGTAAAAGTACCTATTGAGCTCGTATTATTTGAGAGAATTTGATGTTAATAAATTTATCTTTTTCTTTCCTTAACATTTATGTCACTGAAATCCTCCTTGCATTTCTATTTGCCTCTAAGAGTGAGAATGTTAATCCATTCAACTGAATCAAGGGAAAATGATGAGACTCATGTTGAAGTTCTAACAGCTGTGTACGTGCTCAATAAACCACCTGTTGGAAAGGTTAAATAGTGCCAGAATCTGCTGAGGTGTAATTCAGGCTCTGGCCAGAAGGTAATGTTGTGCAGTGAGGGCTCCAGATAGTCAAGGACTGTACCTCCGTAGCACCTGATGGACCAGTTGTCCTCAGCTAAGGCCCTTCTGGTATCAGAAACTTTCAGAGCTTAAGTTTCTTCATCTGTAAAAGGGATCATACCTTCTCATTCATAATACCTATGAAATGATACAGCCACTGTAGAATGCTTGGCACACAGTAGGTTCATAAGAACAATGGCTATTAGTATTGTCTGGCAAGGCATTATAGAAATTGACTCTTGAATTCATTCATCAATCTAATAAATATGCAGTGACCCTACGATAAGCCAGGCAGCTGGGCAGAGTGCTTGGAGTTGGCAGGCTGCTGTTTTGCGCTGGGAGTGTAACATTTCTGTGGGGGACACAGATGTGGGTACAGAGATGTGAAAGTGCTGTGCATGCACAAGTGACAGAAGTGCTAACTTGACGGGAGAGTGAGAAAAGACTTCTTAGCGATGTTATTATCTAAACCAGAAGGATAAGCAGGGGGTTCTCAGCAAAGAATGGGAAGGTCATGTGAGGCAGATGTCAAAGACATGGAGTCATGAAAGGGCTTTCACATTCAAGGCACTATGTCTAGATTTCTGCTCCCTTATAATTTCTGTGATGGGCTGCCCTTTTCCCCAGGAGCACCCGGTGACAGTCTAAAAGTTGCTGTCACCCCCAAAATGCAGGCTTCTTAGTACCCAAACCGCACTCAGTTCCAGAAGCAGAAAGGGAAGACGACACCCAATTTCTCTGCAGAAAACATCTCTTCAGATCCTGTAAAGTGATGTGCAGACCATCCACGGTATTTGAGGACCAAGGCATCAGAAAGAATTAGACGCACAAGAAGGAAAAGACCAAGCAGCTGCAGGCAAATGCCCTTGGATGGCAGACCCTGACAAGGCAGCCACCACTGAGGACACCTCTGGGGCCCAGCTCCCAGGGAATGGAACAGTCCTGCTGCTCCTCCGGGGGAACTGCCCCAGGCACAACACACACGTACTTCCCACACGACCCCACTGATGTGAGTTGAGGAGGAGTAGGGTGTCCACAGCTGGGCAGGTGACAATCGATCCTGGGGCTGCTAGAGAGGACAAGCCTCTCAATGGCTCCACTTCACCCCACAATGGGCTGGCTGCATGGTACTATCGAGCACCACGGATGCCTCTTACACACTGTGGAGTCGTCTACTGCATAGTTTGAACTGTGACTCAATTTCATGGGAAGACGTTTTTTATTTATATTCAGTATTCTTCTTTGGTTATAACTGCATTATAACCTTCCAACATTGCAGAGCTTTTTAGGCTGAGGCTACAGAAAGCCTAAGCTAGAAAACAGCACTTAATAATCAAGTTTCTAAGAAATACAGGCAATCATTTGTTTTAGTTGACTCACCATTCCGTGGTTCAGCCACCCTGGTATAAAATTATCAAGCAACTTCGGGTAAATCATCTCTCTGTCATAGGCATAAATGATCCAGAACACCACTACAACGAACTGCAAAAGAAAAGAAATCCTTTATTTCAAATTCACTAGCTATCCACAACATACAATTTGCTAATCATCTATTGTTCAAATAACTCAACAGAATTTGTAATCTGTAATGAAAGACAAATCAGTAAACCAGCTAATGAGTAGAAAGACAGTTCTAACTTCATGCCATTAGTGGTGATGGTTGAGGTCTCTCCTCTCTCCCTGATCTCTCGATCGTGTCCTCCCAGGCAAAGGGCTATGTTTGTGAGGGAGAGAGAGATGGTCTGTCTGTTGTCCGCAATAGCTCCCTCCATGGGCTGACTATGTTGGTTCGATTCCTCTCAAGAGGGTTTAAAAGTTCACTGGTGGTTTTTGGATCCCATTCCCTACTGTACAGAGTCAGCATACATTCAAGAATCTGTAGCGGGTGTCCCTTTTCCTGGAACCCATCATGTGGTTTAAATTAATCTTTGCATTCTCAAGTTCCTATTTCACCACAAACAGCATTAAAATCACTGCTATAAACTGTCCTGAACTCCCATTGCAAGCAAATGTATTAATTTATATAGCCTAAACAGGAGCTTTAGCAGTATTGAGAAGTAGAGCACATGGAGGGCAAAGGGAGAGTCCTCATTCTCTCAGAATAACCTGTAAATTCATCTGGGTTCCAGAGGCTTGACTTTGACCCATCATCAATCTAATTATCAAAAGAGAGTAGAGTCCTGAATTTATTATCATCTTTCTTTAAACTAATGATGAGAGAGTAAGTGCAGATACAATAAAGAAACGAATGGCCCAAGGTCTTAACCTGCAGCACAGAATTTAAAAGAAAACAGTGAATGCTTTTGTAAACAGTCTATAAACACAGCATGGTAAAGGGAACCATCCCGGGGGAGGTATCAAAGTCTGTGTCTCAAATCAAAGTTATGTCTCAAATAATAAATACTGCAGAATGATAAATGCAACATGAATATTCAATAGAAATAATTTTCATCTCATTCCTTATGTCAACCATGTCCCCACATTTCATTAATGAAAATAATAAATATTTCAATGCCACCTTTTTTGAAACCCCTGGTGGTCATAGCTCAAGGCTAGTAATCAGATGGGTCTCCAAGTTCTTTTTCCAAGTATCTCAATTACAACATGGGTTATCTGGTCAGGAAAAAAATATTGCTTTTAAAGCCTAGGGTATTATGAACACTTATTCTTTCACAAAATACACTGAATGATAATTACAGTATGAGAATGTAGGCTACACACATAGTTTTACTATGACTGGGGTCCTCGGTTTTCAATCCTGCTTTTGGGTCAGCTACTTTTACTCAGTTGATACACGTAAGAGATGAAAAAAGAAAAAATCTATTACTAGCTTAAGGCTAACTATCATTAGGATCTTTCTAAGGACAGTGCATAATTTTTTAATTATCCACAATTTTAGTTTATTCATTCCACTGCAGACTTCAAATGTAGTTAGTGACTATCCGTATGACCTTCCCTCAAACCTGGGCCTCAAGCTCACAGCCTCGGTAACGAAGTGGGGTCCCATGTATCAGCAGCACCTGAGAGCTTGTGAGATATACAAGCTCTGCAGAATACAGATGGGAGCTCACACTCCCATCCTGAAGAGTTTTGATCCTGCACTATGATAAGAGCCTGAAGTCATCCCTGTGTATCCATGAAAGTGTGAGCTGTCCTCCTCTGGCAGGTCCTACTCTAGTCACCTTGAGCCTCCTCCCTCACTGCAGAGTGAGGTGATCCCGGGGCCAAGTGGCTTGTCCACCCACAGCCCGCACCTCTGCTCTTCTAGGCCACATCCCAAGAAACCAAGGCGCTGGAGTTCCCAAGTAGACACAAGGATGCCTCAGGGTCTGTGTGGGCCTCCTTCCTGGGTCTGATGCCAGAGTGTTGACTGTGAAATGTATTCCTTGACCTGAGAGATGGTTAAGAGGCATCTGTTTCTGTAGAGTGAGAACCAAAGCTTTACATTTGGTCTGATGTGCATGCAGGCATTATGCCATTCCCATCCTAGATGGAGCCACTGGTGGAAATCCCTTTACCTTTGCCATATAATGAACTTAATTGTGAGACTGACATCCCATGGTGTTCACAGGCCCCTCCCACACTCAAGGGAAGAGAATTATTGGAGGCTGCACAGCAGGGGGTGGGAGGTGTGGGTGGAATCTTGGGGCCCTCGTATGATTCTGCTTACCACATGCTCCCTTCTCTGTTCTTCCCCAAACCAGTTTGGCCATTTGAAGTCCTTTGCATTTCCTATCAAGTTTTAGAATCTCAGCTGATTAATTTCTATAACAGTATACTTCTAAAATTCTGATTATAGCTGTATTGAAAGAATATATTCAATTGGAGGAGAAATGTCATCTTAATCATATTAAGTTTTCTAACCCGCAAACCTAATTCATGTCTCCATTTATTTAGACCTTCTTTAATTTCTCTACGTTTGCAGTTTTCGATATACAGATGTTTCACACGTGGTTAAATCTATCACTAAGTATTTGATTTTTTATGCTACTGTAGATGGTACTGGATTTCTTTTACATTTTTGTTGATGGTATGTAAAAACACAAGTGATTTTTGTATGTGGACATCGTATCCTTTATGTTTGTTAAATTTAATTAGTAGTTTGAGTTATTTTATGAGGTATTTTAAAAGCATTTATAATATTTTATAAAATATTTTAGATTTACATATGTGCATGATCTGCAAACAAAGATGGTTTTCCTTCTTCCTCTACAAGTTGTATGCATTATATTGTTTTTTCTTTTCCTGTTGTACAACCAAGGACCTTCAGCACAATATTCATTAGAAGTAATTGAGAGGAAGCACTCTTGCCTTCTTCCCCCTTTTTGGGAAAGTGTTAAGTCTTTCAACATTTAAGTTTGATCTTAGCTATAGGTTTTTGTGCGCCTTTTAGCAAGTTGAGGAATAGCTCATCTATTGTTGAATTATTATGTAATAAATGAGTACTGATTTTTTTCAGATAGCTTTGGCCTGTATTTTGAGGTGATTGTATAAACTTCTCCTTTATTCTGTTAATATGATGAATTATATTTATTGATTTTTTAATGTTAAAATCACTTTTGATTCTTAGTTGTTTTGCATTATAATTTTCTTGTATTACTGTATTAAACTTGCTGACATTTTGTTAGGATATTTTTCACCCTTTAAAAATATTTTATTTATTTATTTTTAGAGAGAGGGGAAGAGAGGAAGGAAGAGGGAGAGAAATATCAGTGTGTGAGAGAAACACTGATTGATTGCCTCTCACAGGCCCCCAATCCTGCACCTGGCCCGCAACCCAGGCATGTGCCCTGATTGGGAATCGAACCAGAGACCTTTTCGTTTGTGGGATGACATTCAACTAACTGAGTCACACAGGCCAGGGCATATATTTTCCACCTTTATTCATAGGGTATATTGATCTATAGTTAGTTTTCTTTTCTGATAATGTCTTTTTCTAATTTTGGTAACAAGATAATGCTGGCCTCACAAGATAGATTGGGAAGTGTTCCCTCCTCTATTCTGAGGGACTTTGAACAAGACTGATGTTATTTCTTCCTTACCTATTTGATATACTTCTCCAGTGGAGCCATCTGAACTTGGATGTCTTCTTGTGAGATTTAACTGTGAATTCAATTTCTTTAGTACAGAGTATCCTGTTTTTTTATTCCCTTGAGGTAGTTTTAGTTATTTTTGCATTTTACTCTATTTCATCTCACTTTCTGAATTTATAAAGTTGTTCTTAATATTCCACTATGGATATCAGCAAATACTACAGATCAGTTTATTTCCCTACAGAACTCATTGTTAGTCATTCACCAGCACACCCCTGATGGGAGCTACTTTCTGTTAACCACAAATGATCATTCAGTGTGCTTACCACAGGCAAAGAGCATTGTGGGATCAATACTTAACAGTGCAATCTGGTTCCTTTCATACTATATATTGGGGGAATTATATGGATTATTAAAAGGGAAGTGACTCTCAAGAACATGTTAGTCACCTTTCTTAGTGTACCACTAGAAGGTCAAGAGGCACGGCTAACTGAGTAATCAGCCTTCTAAACAAGTCTTGGGATATAAACACGGCACAGGTGACAGCTTCTTGGCTTTTTGCACTGATATCCTCCTGATTGTACGGTCACCAGCAAACCCAAAATAAGCTTGAGCTTTACTACCAGGGCACGAATGTGAAATAAAAATAGGTGCTCTTGGACAGGCTAAGTGATAGTGAAACATTCCCCTGTTGTGGAGAAGCTCCTCTCGGGCCAGGACCAATGGCCAGCCATTCCTCAGCACACACCTGCTGCTTCTCAGCTGCCAGGACCAGAATACTGTACTTGAGCTGAGAGCGAAAGGAGCACTGTCACTTTCCAGTCATCCAAGTGTCCCAGACAAAAAATACCTGTGTCACAACAAGTCACTTAGGCCCTCATTTGAACCCCTGGAACTGTTAGAAATGAAAGCTACAGGCAACTGGGTTCATTCTTTGTCTCTTTCTGTGAGGAGTCTCTTCTATGGAGTCCCACGGAAGCTGGAGCTAATTGGCATTAGCCTGTTCTAAGAAGCAGCTTCATCGATCAGTGGGGAGTTTTTTGGCATTTAGCAAAACAGATTAGAATACAAAGGATGTTGCAGAGAATAGTGCCATGGATTTGGCTAAAGAGAAAAGTTACTTATCTATAGATTGGTCTACAAAGGCCATTTAGTGTGATCTCAGACATCCACTGTTGAATGAGGGAAGGAAGGGGAAAGAAGGAAAACAGAGAGACATAAATGAGTGTGTTTAAAGTCTACAGCTTCAACATGATATATCCTATGAAGCTGCTTTCTCTTTGAGAACAAATCTGCTAGTACTCAGACTTCACCAAATACAGATTGGAAGAATTTAAATTCTGTTTTTGGGTTCTATTCCTTTACTTGCAGATTTCCTATGCATGCCTTTTTCCCATCAATTCTTTCCATGGTCATACCGTTGCTTAGAGGTAATATTGTATTTAGACAGGTTTCCAGCTGTGATTTTTATTTCCAAACATACAAAGCATGAACATAAGTTGTGTGTTCTGGACACTAGCTGGCTTTGTCTTGGATGACCCCCATGCACAAAGTGGGTGTCCCATTTTAACATGGCCCTTGTCTTTCTCCTTTCCAGGTCTAGATCCCGACTCAGCGAGTGCACGCTCCTGACTGACTTCCCTCAGCCATACCCTCAAATTCAGAACTGTGTGGTGAAGCCTAGGGCCCTCTGAAGTGCTGTAGTATCTTTTATTCCAGAGTACACTTAGTTTCTAGTACTTATTCCTAGAAGTGTGACATGGATTTCCTCTACTTGTAATTATGAGGCTATGAATGACATCATACTTTTTTCAGTTCTCACCAAGGACATTTTTCATTGCTTGAAGGGAGAGAAGAAGGGAGAGACAGAAACATCAATGTGGGAGAGAAGTAACAATTAGTTGCTGGATGGGGGATTGAACCTATGACCTACATATGTGGCCTGATGGGGAATCAAACCCACAACCCTTCAGTTATAGGATGATGCTCCAACCAATTGAGCCACATCAGCCAAGGCTATACTTTTTTATGCCATGAGTTCTGCTTAAATTATCTTAAAACCAGAATCTCTATTTAGAGAGTTTCTAAAGCACATGTTAATGTTATGTGGCTTTTTTCATGGTTCTCAACTATCATTTTTTCATTAGAATTTATAATTTATCCAGATTATTCATATTTCACATGATGAACAAATAATGTGAGAATTGAAACCCAACTCCTGTAAGTGCTCATGTGATTTGGTGCTTGCCTTTCTCAACAACCTCAGCTCCTACCATATTCTCTCCGGCTCTATAAGCTCCAACTGGCGATTTAATTGTTCCTGAAACTCATTAAGCTCTTTCCTGCCTCATGGCCATAGCATCTTCTCCTCTCTGTGCCAGGAATGTTCTTACCACGTTTTCCCATGGCCGGACTCTCTGTTCCTTCAGGTTTAGCTACAGCATCACCTCTTCATAGAAGCCTCCCTGGTGACTCCACTGCGCCTTTATTTTCTGTTATAGACCCTGATTTTTTAAAATAGGCTCTTTTTGTTGCTGTTGTTATTGTTCATTGCCTGACTCTCTTATGAGAAAGTGAAGTCTCAAGAGAACAAGAACCTGTCTCTCTTGTCTAGTGTTATTTCCCCAATGCTGGGCATGTAATACATTTATGACGAAAGTGCCCCGAATAAATGAACGAAGGTATAATGCCACTTCTCATCTGTGTCAGACCCCACATTGCCCACAGGAGCGAATACTGTTCTACACCTCCACTTTTCTCCCTGCTGACCTCAGCTTTCTCTCTCTCTTCGCCCTACAGTTAGTCCTCCATCAGCGAGGAAGATACGGCCTTCTCATGTCCTTCTTTCGAAGGCTATTCTTCTAGTCCACCCCTTCTCAGGGGGAGTGAACTCCTCCCTCACCTGGTTAAGTCTTCCCATCATCCTAAAATAATCCTCCTCTGCACTCGAGATCAGAATGGAAGACTAGCGGCTCTCTTTCCTGAAATCAACCAAGAATAAGGAGAATGAGAAACAGAAATGAAACCACTGGAAGTAGAAAACACCCATAACCAAACATCACTCTTTTAAAAGCACTGCCAAGTATTAGGGTCACTGAACCAGGACGGGGAAGACTCTGGTGTCAGAAACAAGGCACAAGGGCTCTCCGGTCGAGTGAGCATAACAGAGAGGACGTTACAGATGGTGCACTCGGAGGCACACGAAATGACCCTTGCTGGGAACCGGAGGTCTGTGATGCATGAGAGCACTGGGGAAATGTCCAGATCCCTGCTTGGCTTCAAGGGTCCTAAGTGCTCATGTTAAATGTGAAAATGGGCCAGTTTGCTATCTGTTCGAGAAGCTGGACATAGGTAGGTTAAGGTGCACAAGAAAGGATCCACAGTAACCAGCCTCAGGTTACTAAGCCTCAGGTTCGGGTGGCCAGGACCAAGCTGTCACCATACAAAAGGTCTGTGATCAAAATGAGCCAAGGAAGGAGGAATGAGTACAGCCCAGAAAGAGGCCCTCTTCCAGGGGGTGGTGGTGGTGGAGGAAAACAGTTGGAAATTCAAACTGCTCCAACTCACTGCTTAGCCTCTTTCCAGTTCCAGCCTTTCACAAAGAGCTGGCGCAGGGGGAACAGACCAACGTGAGGATGAGCAATCGTGAGAAAAAGAATAGCATGCACTGCACTCATAGATACCACAGGGCCTCCCCCAAGAAGAGATGAAGCGGAATATGCCCCCACACACACATTTCTTCAGGGAAAGGGGAGGCTCGAGAAAATACTCTTTTGATGCAATTTATCTGACTTGATGAGACCCCATTTTCCTTAAGCACTTCATAGTGCCCCACTGTATGACTATGCACCATCATTTACTTAAGCGCACACTAACAGATGTGCACAGTGATTGCAATGATTGCTATTTCCAATAATCCTGCAGTAGGTATGCTCTGTGTATGTTGTTATGCACGCCAGAGGACAACATTCCCAGAAGCAGAGTGTCTGGGTCTGAGGTCACTGTTGCATGCTGAGCTGGCTTTCACAAGGTTTCAGGCCATAGTGTCCTTAATCCTGATTGTGGAGGTAGCCTCTTGGTGAGACCCAATGGCTTCAGTTTTTTAAAAATATTACGTCTGTGCTTTACCTTGAACTCAGAGTTTTCTTATTAAAACTTTTAAGGACTCCTCAGTTTAAAACTTCTGATGCTGCCCCTCCACTTTGCTTGCAGAATAAAATCAAAAGGTTTTGCACAAAATAAAAGCAAGGAAAATCATCAACAAAATGTAAAGAAAACACACTGAATGGGAGAACATATTCACCAATAGTACATCGGGTAAGGGGTTAATAACCAAAATGTATAAGGAACTTATACAACTGGACACCAACCCCCCCAACAGTCCAATTAAAAAATGGGCAAAGAACCTGAACAGACAATTCTCCAAGGAGCACATACAGATGGTCAACGGGCACATGAAAAGATGCTCGATGTCACTAATTATCGGAGAAATGTAAATTAAAACCATCATGAGATATCATGGCACACATGTCAGAATGACTATCATAAAAAATCAACAACAACAAGTGCTGGTGAGGTGGGAAGAAAGGGAAGCCCTTTCGCACTGCTGGTGGGACTGCAGACTAGGGCAGCCACTGTGGAAAGCAGTATGGAGGGTCCTCAAAAAATTAAAAATGGGTCTGCCCTATGACCCAGTGATTCCACTTCTGGGAATATATATCTGAGGAAACCTGAAACACTAATTCAAAAAATATATGTACCCCTACATTCACTGCAGCATTATTTACAACAGCCAAGATTTGGAAGCGGGCCAAATGCGCATCAGTTGAGTGGATAAAAAAGCTGTGGTACACTGACACAGTGGAATACTATTCGGCCATAAAAAGAAGGAAATCTTACTCTTTGCAACAACATGAACAGGCCTGGAAAACACGCTAAGCAAATAAGCCAGTCAGAGACAAATACCATATGATCTCACTTATATGTGGAATCTAATGAACAAAATGAACTGGCAAAATAAAAACAGAATCATGGGCACAGAGAACGGACTGCCAGCTGTCATGAGGGAGAGGTTTGGGGGCCTGAATGAAAATGGTGAAGGGATTAGGGAAAAAAAAACCACCCTCATAGGTACAGACAACTGGATGGGGATTACCAGAGGCAAAGTGGGGATAAATGGTGATGGAAGGAGACTTGACCTGGGGTGGTAAATACACAACACAATATACAGAGGATGTGTTATTGAATCCTATACCTGAAACCAATATAATTTTATTAACGAATATCACCCCAATACACAAAAATTTAAAAGATAAAAAATAAAAAAGCCAATGTGAAAAATAAGATAAAATACAGGATGATATCATATTAATTCAAAAATAAAATAAAATAAAGTTGAATGCAAAAAAAAGGAAGGTGTGCCTTTGTGACCTGGCCCCACATTCTCCTTCCAGTCTCTTTCAAGCTTCTTCCAGGAACCCAATCCCCATACTATGTGCAGTTTCCCAAGCTCACCACACATTTCAAGTATCCATTTCTTTGCACTTTTTATAACTGCAGCTTGAAATTCATTCCTTTTTTTTTTCAAAATTTAAGCTCTATCAAGTATTACCTTTATTGTGCGGTCCTATCCTTCCAATTTCTTGTCATAAGTAATGACTTTTTCCCTGGCCCACCATGACACTCTGCTTGTAACACTAGCCCATTTAACTTTGACCTTTATATACTCTTGAACTTGCTGGCCCCTCTCAGCTACCAGAAAGCTCTTTCTCTCTTCAAGGATGCCTCACACTGCCCCTCTGCCTGGAATGCCTCCCACCACTTCCCAGCCCATCCTTACCATATAGATGGGATGAAAAATCAAGAACCCTCCCCTGAGTGGCCCCTGTTCCTTGCATATGCTGTCATGCCACGCTTTGCTCTTCCTTCATAGCACTCAGTGTAACTGTGGCTAAACAATCGGCAGTGTAATGACTAGTTTCTCTCCTCAGTGGAATGCAAACTCTTTTGGAGCAAGGGCCAATCTATTTCTTTGTTGTTGCATTGTCATGTCTCTCTTGGTGCTTTATATTTTTATTTCTTAACTCTCTATTTCTTTAAAAGATTTTATTTATTTATTTTTAGAGAGAGGGAGAAAGAAAGGGAGAGAAACATTAATGTGTGGTTACCTCTCATACACCCCCAACTTGGGACCTGGCCTGCAACCCAGGCCGATGCCCTAACTGGGAATCAAACTGGTGACCCTTTGGTTCACAGGCCGGTGCCTAATCCACTGAGCCACACCAGCCAGGGCATTAACTTTTGATTTTAAATTAATTGAAGACACACAGGAAGTTGAAAAATAATACAGAGAATTCCTGGGTATCCTTCATGTAGCTTCCCGCAATAATGTGTTATGTATAGGTGGGTTTTTCAAAACCAGAAAACTGACATTGGTACAAGACTATTAACTAAACTATAGACCTATTCAGATTTCATGAGTTTTTATGTGCTGCCATCTTTGGAGGGTATACTGTGGAAATTTTACTACATGTATACACTTGTGTAGTCACTACCCTGATCAGGATTCAGAAGGGTTCCATCAGCCCAGAGAAACTCCCTAATGCTATTGTTTTAGAGTCACACCCACCTGCAACCTCATCCCTGGCAACCACGAATGTGTTCTCCATCACTGCACTTTGTCATTGTGAGAATATTTAGGAGTGTTGTTCATCTTTCCCAGTGCTTTAGGAAGGCTCGGTTACACCTCTACTATGTAGGGGCCAGGGGCTTCACAAGCAAGATCTTATTTAACAATCACAACTACCTTGAGATAGCAATCACCACTTTCCCAAAATTAAAAATTAATAAGAGGCCAAGCAGAATGTGAGGCCAAACGGCAGGACCCCAGAGCCAGTGCTTTCAGTCTCTAAAAATATATTTTGCACAGAGCAATACCTGCTTCTGAAGGAATTAACAATTGAATGAATGAAAAATTAGCCCTGGCTGGTATAGCTCAGTGGATTGAGTGCGAGCCTGCGAACCACACGATCGCGGTTCGATTCCCAGTCAGGGCACATGCCTGGGTTGCAGGCCAGTTCCCGGCAGGGGACGCACAAGAGGCAACCAGACATCGATATTTCTCTCCCTCTCTCCTTCCCTTCCCCTCTAAAGATAAATAAATAAAATCTTAAAAAAAAGAAAAATTAAACACCAAAGACTCTCATTTCTGGGTCCTCTAGCAGGGCCTGCATACAGTGGGACATCAATGGAGGCGTGATAAGTAAAGTGTGAGAAGAGGGCAGTGAGGAAACATCCGGCTGGACCCTTAGCTTTGTATTGAGAGGAAAGAGAAGGAAAAATTTCCCTGAAACTTTATAACTGTAAGAGAGTCATTAGAACCATAAGACAACCAAGGGTGCTTATGGCCTGATATGCGCTTCCAGGTGCCATAGTCTGACACGTGTTTTCTGTTCACACGCACCTTGCGAATATGAAAACTTGGCCCCCTGTTGAGGTCAAAAAAAGAAAGTCTCAAAGCAATTTCAGAGTACCAGTATCTTACTAATCATAGACCCTGGTCAAAATGCACCTAAGTTTGAAATCAGTAACAGAAAGAATAAAAATCCCTACACACTTAGAAATCTAAAAATACAAGAATTCCTTCTGGGATTGTGGATGGCACGACCACGTGTACCCTTGGGATTTTAAGAACTTGCCTTCAGTAACCTCCTGAGTGAGTGTTTGCAGTGGGGAGGCATCGGGCCTCACCAATGGGTGCTGTCATCGAACATGCCACTCTCTGTGACATGCGGCCATTTGTAGGGCAAACTGACGGAAGCTCACGGTCTTTGACTGCCTGTCAAGTACCACCCACTGTTCTAAATACTCCATGTCTTTCACTGCCCTTCAAAATAACTCAGATAAGTTAGGTGTCATTGAGCCCTCTCTTTACATTAGGAAACTAAGATTTTGAGAGCTTATAACATGAAGTGGCAGGTTCATTAGGAAGTGCTGGATGCAACACTAGAGCCCAGGTCTGTCTGTCTCCACGGCTCAAGCCTTTGACTACATCTTGTTTCTTTTTACCTCACACAGGTGAGACCACCCCACCATGTGGGTCATCTTAGCATTTTAATAAGTCATCATGTTCTTATGGGTTCAAAGTTATTTCTGTTTTAGATTGAATTCCACTCCAAAATAATTAAGCAAGGCTTCTTCCACTGTCTGTCAAGAGGCAACAAATAAAATAACTAAGCATATCCATAAACCTCACACAAGACTAGTTGTATCATGTTAGAGAACCACTGCCAATCAATTAGCAGAGATAGAAGTTTCTTTTTCAGGAAACTATTTGGACTTTTGTCATCATAAAATCGCTGAATAATCAAACTCTTGCTGTCTCTCTCTCTCTCCCTCTTTCAATAAAATGGGGACTATAGTGTAGTTATTAGATAGGATTACATTAAAATGAGTATCCACAGGGCAGCTAAAAGTACATAGGAAAGACATCCAGCTAATTGCAACTTGAATTTAAAGTTACTATCTGAGAATAAAATTAAGAAAAATCTCATTTAATCAAATCTAATAACATTTAATTATGTAAGTAACTAGAGCATCTTTCGTAGAAGTGTCCTGTGTTAGGTGGCTCTGCGTCAATGACCTCGTAAGAGAGCTTGGGAGTGGGTCAGAACAGCCTGACCAGAATGCTACTGTAACAGTGGGAGCTGAAGCCGGACAGAACGAATCACATCCTTCCCAGAAGAATGTGTCAACAGGAGAAGTGACCGCCATAGTGGGTAGCAGCTTATGGGTATAAAAGAGCAGGAATGTGTCTTCAGCTTTGCACAGAGAACCGGGTTCACGCCACTCAAGGCAGCATTCTGACTTATCCTGCAAGTCAGTCCCTATGGTGCAAAAGGACGCATCACACGATAGTAATTTGACGACCTAACAGGAATATCTCCAATTACTGCCTTGATCTGAGTTCACCCAGAAATCTTCTGGCTATCCTTCGTCTTCTTCAGAGTTGTCCTGCCTCTAAGGAGAGCTTACGCAGACTCCAGTCTTCCTGACAATCTTTTTGTCATTATATATTGCTGAATTATTTTTCTGAACTACGCTTCAGTTGGCATGAGTTCATTTACTGAGAGAAGGATCACCCCAAAATTGATGGACCAAAGTGAGTGTCTGCATTTGGGTTCTGGGCTATAATGACACTTGAATACTGTCCCAGCACACTGGGACACCCACAAATGGCCCCCTCCCTGCCTCTTGGTTGCCAAGGAGATAGGACAGGAAGAAGGTTAAGGTTTTCTGTCTTTGTTCAGTTTAGATTATATGCATAAACAACCTAGGAAAATATGTCGCAAGTTTTGTACATAGTTTGCAACAGGAAAAGGACTTTTGGAGACATTGGTGAATTTCTTTTTTAGTACCATGTCAACTACATATAAATCTTCCTTCTTTTGTCCTCTATAAACAGTTTACCCTCTAAATTTAGAACATGAACATCTCTAAACGAGAATACATTTGCCAACATAATTGTGATTCTTTCCCAAATATGAGTAGTTGTGTGAGGGTTTTTCTCATACCTTTCTGTTTTTTAATTATTAGAGTAATAAATGCTCATTGTGAAAATGTGTGTGGACATTCATTTTTGCCTCTTAAATCATCCCATGCTGATCTGTGTCATATAAACAAAGTGGAAAGAATCAACAAGTGAATGGTCATCTTTGGAACCAAAAGGGCTCACAGATGCCCGTCTCATTCTGAGCCTCAGCCACCATCTTCTGACAACAAGCACCTGGCATTTGGTTGACCTGCAATCCTTGTCATCTGCTCAGACCGCCCCTTGGAACTGCTAACCAATATGGATTTTTTTGCTTGTTTTTTTTTTTGTGTGTGTATGTGGCTGAAGAGCCCTTCTCATCAATGAAGAGCCAGGATGTTATACTGAACTATTTAGTTTGAAGATGAGCAGTTCAGGAAGGTGCCAGGATTGGGGAGAAACATCTGTTTTGATGTTGATGTGCCAAAAAAAATTTTTTTTAAAGCCAGGAAATCCAAAGAAAATCTCCTGCGTGTGGGTATTTTTTTTCTCCTAGAACGTTTTTTTCCTTACTCCCTTACTCCCCTTTTTGCTTCACACTCTTTAAGCGCAAAGTGTTCATTCAACATTACTGCCCACTATGGCAGGCATCTTATGGAGGTGGGACTGGGCCAAGCACAGACCAGCCTGCACGGCCAGGGCCGCGGCAGCATTCCCACCTCGGGGCCCAGGGCTCTTGTCACAGTTTGCAGGGACCAGCATGCTTCCTACCGTCTACTGCCTCTTGTTCACAGACGATCCCCTTCCAGGTACGTGAACAGATGTCATCATGTCCAGCACAGTGGCTGGACATAGCACTCAATAAATGTGAACTAAATGTGCTAGATTGGAAGTTTTCTCCCCAATGTTCTGGCTTGCCTCACTTTTCAAGATAAAGTGCGTAGAAGTTCCTCTGTGTATCCTGCGACATAACACAAAAGACACCACGCAGGCGAGGTTATTTACAGAAGCCTTCGCTGAGCACCACTGAGGCCTGTGAGGTCAGACCACTTCGGATGCAGACCACCTCAAGTCCTTGTTGCAAATAGGTGAGAGGGTAAGTTACACACTTATAAAGGAGAGAAGATTTGAATGAAAACTCTCTTGCTGTAGCAGAATGAAGTGGCTCTCAGGAAGGAATTCTTGCTAAAAGAATCTCACTGGGTAGGTGCAGTTCACTTGTTAGAATACCCATGCAGGATGTATTGTATCGTTTCTTGCCAAAAAGATTCTTGTGCAATCATGCAGCTATGAACCATGCCTTCTTGGAAGCCCAGGGGTGATTTACAGATGGTATTTGATACATTTAGTAACCACTTCAAAAAATGTAGTTACTTCTACCGATAAGACCTTATTTTCACATATTGAAAATAAGCATATTGGAGAAATATGTGGGAAGTTAAATCTGTGTTCAATTGTTGAAATGAGAAGACACACCAGAAAGATGTTCTCCTCTTGCCAAAATGTGTATTTTGCAAACTTGCCTGTAAAACCACATAAAACCACTGGCTGTAGAGGGCCAACTACTGCATCAAAGGGGCACAGCAGTGAGCACAAACGAAGAGCCTTTTGTTAAACAGCTTCAAGGAAACAGCTTCAGTGACTTTTGATCCAGACTCTGCATAACTCCCTTTCTTATTTGGATGCATTTTTCTAAATTAGAAATTGTGGTCAGCTCAGAATTTATGTACGAAGCTAAAAATTTCTATCAAGCGAATGATGAAAACTCAAGTTAGGTTTGCTTTGTTAAGAAAGTTTATAGTACTTGCTAAGATCAAAGGCTCCATTGTTCAGAGTGTTTGGCTTCAAGTCCTGGTCACCCCACTTAACTGGGGGCCTCAGGCAAGTGACCTGAAAAGTGGGGACCCCATCTTTGAAACTAAAGTGGAAGCATCTTCTGTGAAGTGGGAGTGACGGGAAGTCCCACCTGTTGGGACAACAAGAATGACATAACTAGAATAAAGCTTTGGGCAGTGTCTGGCCCGAAGCAGCATGTAGCAGAAGTCAGCTCTCATTATTAGCTCTTTTAACCTTGTGTGTTGTTTGTGGGTTTTGCCACGATGGAAGAGAGACAGTGCAAAGTCTCAGACAGTGTAAGTAAAACTGCTCGCCCACAGGCTGGACCCCAAAAGGGAGGTGACAGCAACCACCTCTGGGAATGAGGTGTCTTCATTAGAACTCTAAGGTAATGTGGCGGGAGGGGCACAGGTAGTATTTCTGAATATTCATACAAACATGTTATTATTGCAGTGAATCTCAGGGCTGTTTCCCTTCCTTGACCCAGTGCTCATTTTGACATCGATCTGCTCACGTTATACTCTGGGCATGGGTGCGCCAAGCCTTCTTTCTGTCTAGTTATTTGTGCTGGTATAAAGGTGGCCGTTCTAATTTTGTAGTAGGTTTTTAAGGTAGAACAAACGAGAGGAGCCCTGCTAATACCACGGAATGAGGTCATAGAGATGAGCGCAGAAAGTTCACCTCCATTCATGCCTTCCAACTCTAATACACCTCTCATTCATGCTTGGGGTTCTTTCTCGTTTCACATACCTTGCCAGTATCCTCCTGGAGACTGGTGAACAAGTTGGTAGAGAACCCGGAGGAGCAAAGAAGTGGACTGGACAGAAGGACACCTTGACCCCTCTGTGACACAGCTCCCCTCGTTCTCCTCATGTGGCAGAAAAGTCCGCCAGCACAAGCCCAAGTCCTAGCTCATATCTGTTCCTATGAGTAAATGATGCACAGGCAATCCACAAGATAAAGGGGCATTTGGAAGGGAAATTTCTTCAATGCTGCTCTTCAGAGGAGCCGGGGAGACAGCGCACTGGGCCAGCAGGACTGCCTGCGAAGTCTGGCTGCACACATCCCTCCCCCACAATTTCCCCCTCCCCACTCCTCCCCATCCCAACTTCCCACCCGTGTCTGTGACACATGTCCCTCAGATTCAGGATTATGCTGCAACTTTTCTTCTGTATAAAAAGGCATGATGAATGAAAGTTCTATCCAGGACCGGCAAATCATCAGCATGGTAAGTGCCCGGGGCACAGGGCACAGCTAACAGCTGATAAATGTTGTGTAGGTGGAAAGTCCACTAGCCCCTTCCTTGGGGGAAAATGTTCCTTTTGATGTGGGTTGAAATATCACAGCACACTCTGATCTAGCTAAACAGGTAAGAGTTACCTCAAAATGCCCACAGGAATGGTAGTAATTTCGAGAACACCCACACAGCAAATCAGCTCCCTTTTTAAAAAAAGAAGGATATGATTGGGTAGAAGGATGGGGCAGGGGAGGCAAGAGAGACAGACAGAAAGACAAAGAGAATGAGAGACAGGGAGAAACACAGATATGCAGAAAAGGAGGAAGAAAAATGAATAGTGTTCCTTTTCCCCTTTTCTATTCTTTTAAACAAAAACTAATATTGCATTTTGTTCCTGGTCCCCAAACAAGGACACAGAAAAGATCTTGGTCTGGGGATCCTGTTTTAGAGAACAGGAATCATATGTCTATTTTTTAGTATGTATCACATTATTCATGTTACTGAAGATCAGTTCTTTTTCTTCCTGACCACATAGTTCATATATTACATTTCACTTATGGATATAAATGCAGAAAGAAGCGATCTTCATTTTCTGAGATATTTTTGTGGCTCCTTGCCTAGAGAGAGTGGTAATTCCATAAAATGATACACAGGGCAAGATAATTCTCTACAAGTTCTAGGGGACGATGAAAGGAAGAGTTCACTCACTGGACTCAGTTGTCTGCATATCTGAGCTGGTGGTCTCCACAGGGCCACTTGTGACACATGTCAGACACTCATAAACTGAACATAAACCATTTGGCCAATTGTGTAACATAAAGAACTTCTTCATGTATCAGATTTAGATAGTTGTTTATGATAATACTGAAACATGCACAAAAATGGTATTGGCAGGGAATAGAAATATGCTTTTTGCAGCCATAATAAAAAATGTCCATGATAAGTGTCATAGTTTTACTGTACCTATTTTTCATATTAACACATATAAACAGTGTTAATCTAAAATCTTATTAGTTTTTACTTATTTTGTTTAATTGCTATTCTCAAAATTTGCTTACTCTCACTTTCCCAAACCCCTAATTTTTGTCTGAGATCAGTGTGCCAACCAATGAAGGCAAATCAGAGCTGGTTTCAGCCCCATGGAAACCTCATCCCCTTCACTGCTACTTGCTGTCCCAGCCTCCCATGCGTCTTGGTCTAGCCAAGTGACAGTCCTCACCGAGGAGACCTGCGGAGGCTGCTGGCAGAGCTTCCAGGAAAGATTCGTTTTCTGATGAAGAGACAAACCTGGGTTGGCGGGGGAGCAACCTAAAGAGTGTCTTCCTCTGCCTGCCTTGAATACAGCTGTGAAAATGCGAAGCTGGGTGTTTATCAACCCTTTTGAGGCAGTAGGTGGCAAGCCCAAGGACAAAAAGTCAACACTTGGTGACAGAAAAGTAGAAAACAGAAAATGCCTAGGTCTCAAATGACAATAATGAGCAATATCACTCTGAAACTACCTGCTTACAGGCTTCTTGTCTTGTGAGATATTAAATATCTTTATTGCTTAAGTCACGGTTGGTGGGATATTTACTCAGCAAATACTGAATTATTCATGGTAGTCAGCTTCTTCAACGGCTTCTGATGCTTGAGCTGCAGCGGTATATCAGATACACCGCCCCCTGGCACCATACGGAATGTACCAAGTCAGAGCAGACACTCAAAAACAGACACTACCGAAACAAAAAACTACCATGGAATGTGCCAGTGAATGGTAATCAGTATGGAGCCTATAAAACAAGGTAAGGGGATAGAGAATAATGGGAGGCTAATTTCTATAGGTTATTCATGGAAGCTTTTCTAAGGGGTAATCATCCGAGCAGAGACTTGGATGAAATGGAAAAGTGAGCTGGGGGATATCTGGGGACATTGTTCCTTCCAGGCGGACGTACCATTAACTTACACATCCAGGAGGTTTTTAGCTGTTCTTCAAAACAGAGCTCAGATATCATCATTTCTGGGATGTCTTCCAGGACCTTCCACTCACTAATATTAATCACTTCCTCTTCTGGGCTACTCTGTACCTTAGACACGTAGTATTATGCTTATCATGCCCTCTTCTATTTTGTACTAATTTCTTTTTATTTTTTCGAGAAAGCGAAGGGAGAGATAAAGAGAGGGATGTTTGTCTAAACACTGATGTGAGAGAGAAGCGTCCATTGGTTGCCTTCCATAAGCACCCCAACCAGGGACTGAACCCCGAACCCAGGCATACGCCTTGACCGAGAATTACCCTTTTGGTTTGTAGGATGATGTCCAACCAACTAAACCAAACTGGTCAGCGCCATCATGCCCATAATTTACTAGTAACACAGCTTATAAAGTCACCTTCTCTAAACTGCAAGACCCTGGAAAGACAAGACCAATCCTTAGTCTCTACTATTTTGGCTCCTCGCACTAAGTAAGTATTTGCTGCCTGGTAGACTTTTCTCCTTTGACTGTTCTGGATAGAAACGTGTGGTTTTCACTGTAGCGTGATTATTAATGAGCACTTACAATAAACTTTGTGAAGCAAGATTATATTTAGTGCTGAAGAAATCTATCTTCAAGCATTGAGAAAGCTGACTACTATGAGTTAGCATGACCATGTACAGACTAAATAGGTCGCGTAGGCAGAAAACCTTCGGTTTTCATTTAGGAGAAAAGAATATATAAGATGACTGAGAAAGAAGTGATTCCCTATCAGCTACATCTGTCTAACCACACTAACACCTTGGTCTTTTGAAAACTCTATCAAAAATTCATTGTAAGACCACTCACCTAGACTAGGTAAGTACAGTCTTCTGAACATTTCTCCTGGTTGGGGAGGAAAAGGCTCATTTTGCTTATTGATCTTGAATGAATCCTCATCTGTAAATCTTCCTTTTTAGGCAACTCAATTCACACTCATTTCAGGTTGGGGGGAGGGGAAGCATATTGTTGATTCAACTCTAAATGAACTGGGTTTTACCATAAAATAAAACCTAACAGATCCTGTATTTTTAACTTTAAAGGAGACTAAATAGGAAAGGGCATGCGAAGAAAACTTAAAATATCAGAGCAGGCCTAAAGAAAATAAAAAAAGAATTTAATTGTAGGTAACTGTGAAAATTTAATACAGAGAGGATCAGTGGATATTAACTGTATTTTAAAATTAAATGTAGAGTTTATAGGATAAAGTAAGCAATGTGCTTTAAAAAATTTTCCCCCTTAATATCAAAATAAAAGGAAGATAGACTGCTGTCAAGATGGCGGCATAAGCACACATGACTCACCTCTTCACACAAACACATCAGAATTACAACTGCAATGTAGGACCACCATCATTCAGAACTGTCAGAAATCAAGTTGAATGGGAAGTCTGACAACTAAGGAACTAAAGAAACCACATTGATTCCAGCCTGGTAGAGGAAGTGAAGATGTGGAATGGGCTGGTCTCACATCCATGTGTGGTGGATAAAAATTCAGGATGGATATCCCATGAGCAAGGAGTCCAATTCCCACACCAGGCCCCCCAGCCCAGGGTTCCAGTGCCAGGAAGATAAGTCCCCAAAATGTCAGGGTGCAAAAACAAATGGGGATTAAGTTGGTGGAAGAAAATTCTGGAGTCCCAAGCATTCTTCTTAAAGAACCCACAAATGAACTTACTCAGACTCACTCCCTCTGAACTCCAACACTGGGGTAGCAGTTTGAAAGGCACCAGTGGCACACAGGGGGAACTGCAGTGTCTGGCATCAAGGCAGGAAGCTGGAGGACAGCTTTCTTCCAGACAGAAAGGTGGGCAGAGGTCCTTGTTCCTTTTCTGAGCCCTTCCCCTACAGAGCCCCAGAGCCAGCAGGCAGGTACCATAACTGAGACTCTATCAACCTGGTTAACAATGATTGCCCCTCCCTGGAGATCCCCTGAGGCTCTGTCCCACGCAACTTATGGGCCCACCCAAACTGTTAACTGTGACCTTTCCATGAATGGCTGGTCTTGGCTCATGCTTCACAACTTCTTAAATTCTATCAAACAAGCAACAACAGACCTCAGGTACCCCTCAGCCCCAGTACCTCTTGCTAAGTGACCCCGTGCCTGGCACTAGCAGCAGCCAGCCTAGATTCACAGCTTGGCTTTGCCTGGGCTTGGAGAAGCCCAGCACAAGTAGCAGACATCTCAGATTGCTTTATAGATCATGCAGGGTGGCCAAAGGGGAAAATTGGGACAACTGAAATAGCATAATCAATAAAATGTAACTTAAAAAAGAAAAAAAAACACAAAAAGAAAGGCATTTGCTTTTATTTACAACCTCAAATAGAATCAAATGCCCTTCTCCTGTGTGTTATATTGACAGACATTAATATAAGTAATTAATATCATTTAAAATATTTTCTTTATATTTAAATTAAACTCTTACTTTTAAAATCAGAAATAAAAATAATGTATTTTAAATTGTAAGGCTTTGAAGATCCAAATGTATAGGCACCAAAATTTTTTTCTTAAAGATTGCTTAAGCTAGTGTGTCAGTAAATGAAGACTTTTCAAGAAACATTTTTAAAAAGAAAATCTGTGGATGCACTTTCTTTGAGTTTGTATCTGAGATTTCAAATTCCATTTTCCATGTTTCCTCAGGAAGCAGGTACCATGCATGTAGTTCTCATCACAAGAATGAAAACAAGTTTTAAAGGATCCTAGACTAGAATAAAATATTCCCTAAGCCTTTAGAAGAACATGTTAATAATACCATAGGAGCAAAAGATTAATTAAATGGTTTACTAAGGCAGTCAAACTTCAGAAAAGTTCATCAGGTACATGCTGATCTGTCTGTCCCTTGTATAGTAGATGCTCATCACAGCTTAGAACATATCCAAACTTCCAGGACTTTCCCAGACACAACTCCTCTTTATTAAGGGCGGGGCATCCTCCGTCGTCACCCTGAGTGGGTCAAGGGTAGTTTAGCAGGAGACAGCATCTGGTCTAGAGCCACCAAGTAGCACCATGGACAAAGGTACACTGGGGAGGTGATGAGATTGAATTACGTGTATTACGCAAGCCAAGCAGCTGCAATTGAATGGGATGCATAGACTTGAATTAATGGAAAACATATGAGCATTGTCACTAAAAGGGCTACTTAGGATAGCAGTTGGAGACACATGTAGGATTCATCATGCTCATTTTTCCTGTTGCTCTTACTCTTTTTCCTCATCATTTTTTTGGGGGGGTTGAAACCTTAGTCTATTCTCTTAACTAGAAGAATATCTGCCAGCCAAAAAGGCAATGAACTCACAGGAGACAAAAGACATTCTTAGTCTGATTGCTCCCAATAAGCTTCAGTGCTTCCAGACCACATAATGTCATAGAATTGTTTGTAATGCTTCTTTAAAAGGGTGACAGGGTTCAGAAATAAACTGCACATGGTAAGAGGAGCCTCCCATGGGTTACGCCTGCAAAGTGAGTGGCAAGGTTTTGGGAGTGGTGGTGGTTTCCCGCCATTAGCATTACTAACCAAGGCCAGCTTAGCGTTTATGGGAATCTGCTCAAATCAGGATGACACATGCTACGCTCACTCAAGCAACTCTGCCTGATTTCCTCAGGGTCATGCTGCAACAAACTTTATTCCAATTATCTCTGACTGGAATGTTTCCTTACTTTTATACATCCTTGAGATAGAGGGCATCCATGCAGTAGATGCATTAGGGTCATGGGTCACAAAGCCACATGGAGGGCTTCGTGCCCGCATAAAGCAATTACTGTCAATTCTCAATTAACCTCCTTATGGGAGGAAGCATTAGTGTAAAAAATGCAAACCCTAGATAACCTACCCTTGCTGCTGTAGTTGCAGCTGAGGTGAGAGAGACAGAGAATGGGAGCACCAGGAAAAGCCTGGGGTTGAGAGGTCTCCTCGGGAAAATTTGGGCAGAAGTGCTAAATTCAGCTGCCACCATGCCCTCTGTTTTTGCCCGCTGCCTCTTTGCCCTGCACCAGGAAGCAAAAATAGACAGTTTTCCCTGCAAACTTCTGGATGACAAACAAAAGGTGTGGGGCTGAGGAAGGCAGCAGAAAGTAGCAGGGGAGACATTCCGAGAGGTGGGTGGTCACCTGGCCACCAGAGCCCGGGGCCTGAAGGAGCCACAGACAGGTTCTGAGCGGCTCTGCACCTTCCTCCTTAGGAAGCTGCACCCAAGGCTCTGGGGGTTTTGACTGTAACCAACACAGTGAAAGATGTTTAATTACAAATGTTATAACGAATCATTTGCTCCTATGATAAACATTCTTACTCTGCGGATTGCTATGTGTATAACTCTATGTCCAGCAGGTCCAGGGCATTAGTACTGTTCCCTTCTTTCTCATGTTGAAAAACCCTTCTGGCTGGGCTCCTTACTCCAGGCCAGGAGCCACCACAAGAGTGAACCTGACGCCTCTGCAAATGACTCCTCGGGGCATTGCTCCAGGAAGGGTTCACACTTTCATAAGGAGGAAAGGTAGAACTCGAGTGGAATTCCAGGACCTACTGAACAGCTGGGGGCTCTGAGGGGAGACCCAGAAGGAGCAGGCGACAGTTCTTGAGGTCACAGCAAAGGCAAGGAAAAGACAGCTAGGAAATAGGCTTGGGGAAAGGAAGGCAAAAGAAACAATAAAATTATAGGTTTTGATGACAAAAATATATTGGGTTTGTTATAAAAGAGACAAAAGACCCCAAATGGAGTCACTCATGCTAGGCCCCAGGTCAGCAAACCAAGATTTAATACTTAGGGTAGCTATAGTTTCCACTGGCCAGGAATGTAACTTTTAACCAGTGAACACGAAATGACCTGGTCGGCATTAGTGAGATAATCCAGGATATAGGCTTCTTCTGATCCCCTTAGGAGGGCAACCTTGCCTGAAACGGCACATTCTTTCCTAATAATTTCTTTTTCTGACCCCTTTCTGCCTTTAAAAAAATCTTTCCTTTTCTATTGCTCGGTGGATCTCCTTTCTATTTGCTACAGAGGATGGTATCCAATTCATGAATCATAAATAAAGTCAATTTGATCCCTAACATTACTAGGTTAAATTTTTGATATTTGACAGGTTAAAATGCATGTAAAAAGCTAAGTTTATACCCTGTGTTAATACAACTTTGCAATAAAATTAATGGGGTCTAGGAAGAAGCCCTTTGCCAGTTTTTGCTTCAAAATAAATATGTGAGTATTCGAGTCGGAAATCTGGTAGAAATTGGATAAATAGGTATAAAAAGTCAAATGAAAGAGTAAGAGAGAAACAGTGGAGAACATAAGGGGATTTCTGGAGACTACTGGCCAGGATTCTTCCTAATACTTAGGTGGGGAGAGAGAGAAGAAGGGAGAAAGGGAGGAAGGGAAGAAACAAATGTAACAGAGGAACCTAAGGCTAGTGACTATAAAATGGTAAGTGACTCATAAAAACAGGGAAGATTATAAAAAAATGGAAATATTGACTATAAAGTATCAGTGGGCAGGAAAAAAATGAGGTAAAGAAATCAGTGAAGCTGTACCTTTCCAATGGATTATTTGTCTGTAAATTTTCCTACGACACTCCTCAGCTAGGAAAGGTGCATACATATGTAATAAAAAAGTATTTTATAACTTCCGGTTTAAAAAGGAGAGAAGATACCAAAGGTATTATTGCTCTTTCCTCTTTTAAGACACAAAGAAAACAACAAAAATGGTGAAGCATGGAGGGAAATGTCAGATGTGCTCAAACAAGGAATCAAACAAAAAGTCCCCCATTCATTTTACAAGCTGAAGCATGTACCAAACATGGATCAAATAATCTGTATATAACAAATACCTCAAGTCTCAAGCAGGTGCAAAAAGTTCCTGGCCAAAGTCATGTCCAAAGGTCCAAAGAGCAGATGTAATGAGCCTTTGATAAGAGTGGCAAGACTCACAATTCAAGCCCTGGAGACACCATTTGACATCACATGACAGAAGGAGAGGCAGAGCTGATGGAATACACGGTACTATTGTATCCCTGTTTACTTTGGTATTGTGTTACTATTGTGTTCCTTCCAGCCAGGGAAGAATTCCAGAGGCGATGCCATGTCTATAGAAATACCAAGGGGGTGAGGGATAAAAAGAAACAAAAAAGCATACGGACTTGAATAAGTCTTTTATGCGGGAAGTGTATGTTTTTGTACCTCATGCCAATAGCAATTTTCTCTTAGATGACTATTTTGATAGAAAGCATTAGAATTCTAGGAGGCAAGTCCAAAGAAGGAAATGTTAAATAATACATAAAACACTTAACTCTGTTACATTAAGCAATAGAATTTGAGAGATTTTCTAGATAGCTTCAATCTGAGCACCCATTTAGGTTTTCAGGGGATAAGAATGAGAAAAGTGCAGCCAGATGATAATAAACCTCCTGTGTTGTTGTCTAGAGCTAAGGGCTGTTTTATCTAGGAACATACAACTCAGTCCATAAAAAAGGCAATTCAGTGATAGTCTGGGCACTTACTACCATATTTTACTATATATAGTGTGCTCTTTTTACCCAAATTATTGAGGGAAAAATAAGGAAGCACATTATATATGGGTAGTAATACCTGAAATACCTTGTATCTGTGCTTCTGTTTCATAATTATTTTTACATAAAATTTCTTGTACCAAAAGGTATTCAAAAATAAATGCTAAAATTCTTTTATAGTATAAAAAACAAGTATCTAAACATAAACAAATAAGTAATTGAATTAAAAAATTAAAATGAAAGATTCTTTTTTCCTGAAAGTTTTGGTCCAAAATGTGGGTGTGCATTATACACAGCAAAAATTAGTCTGAGAAGAAGCATGTTGAGCTTCCACCAGCTACAGATCTGAAAACGGGAATACGAACCATTGGAAACAACTTCCAACTCCTGTTCCACTGGACCTTGGATGTGATACATGCAGGTCTAGGTCACTTGGGTGTCTGTTATACCCAGAAATCAGCTGTCAAATGAAAGGTCTCAATATGAATGAGGCCATACACTCTTACTTGTACTCACAATTTGAGATTTATGAGTTCTCTCATCTCCTGGCTCTATACACGTTAAAAAATATCTGCAGAATCTCATAGGTTCCTGGTCCTTTAATGAAATACGGTTTATGTTTCAGACAGACCCTAACATGTTCAGAACAGATCCAAATATTGAACATTTATTTAAGTGATATCGACTAATGGCACAGTTGGGTAACGGAAGAAGTATAAATTAATTCTGACTTTGTCTCTCTCAAGTTCAAAAACACTAGAATGATCATAGACCCAAGGGCCATACACTTCAAGTTAGGGTAATTTAAGAAACTGCTGAATTGTGTCTCCCTGAAATTCTTATGTTGAATTCCTAATCTCATAGTACTTCAGACTGTATTTAGAGGTAGGGCCTTTAAAAGGGAAATTAAGGTTCAATGAGGCCATTGCAGGGGGTGGGGCTAATCCAATATGTGTCCATAGAGGTCACTTACAAGCCAAGGAGAGAAGCCTCAGAGAAACCAGCCCTAGATCTCAAAGTTCTAGCCTCCAGAGCTGTGAGAAAAAAAAATTTCTGCTGTTTAAGCCACCCAGTGTGTGGTGCTTTGTGACGGCAGTTAGAGCAAAGCAATACTTCAACCGCCTATAATGAGTCCTTTCTCTCGGAACTCTGAAATAAGACCCGAGTTTCTTTGTAGCTAAAATGCAATCTACATCATACTTACAACCCCGACAGGAAAGGCCAACACAGCTAACGTCCAGTCCCGAAGAGAGATGAGCTTCCTGAGCTGTCTCTCTTGTTCTTGGTTCCCACTTCCTCTAGTCAGAAGACTCGAAAGATCAGTCAGCACACAGATGCCAAAAAAGACAGCTTGGATCACCTGGAGGGAGACAACGGCTGGTATTAGTCCACGACAGCTACATGTGGGCAACACAACTGGTGATAAGAGGAGATCGGAAGCCCATTTAAAGAGCAGGTCATAAACATAAAACAAAGAGAAAGGTAGGTGATAAAGTTCATCTTAAAAACCTTACTTTCATTTTTGCTGACCTAAGGACAAGTGCAAAACATGGATGTACACCCATGGTTCAACAGAAAGGCACCAATTATCAAAACGACACGCCCATGATTTTGAACTATCACATTTATGGTCTAGTTATATTGACGGGTGGTGTTTAACAAACATCGAAGATGTGCAAAGAAGAGGATCAGGGTAGTGTAAATAATAAATGAGACAATTTAGTCTGCATGTGAAGAAACCTTCTTATGCTCTAATCAGATAGGTTTAGAAATTTTTACCAAAGGAAGTGGCAGAAAGAGTCTAGTCCGTGAGTCACAGAGAAATCAACTGAATGCAAAAATAAAGACTGATGCAGAGCAAACTGCTGTCAAGTTGGAACTAAAGAAACTCCTCAGATCTTCAGTGTTTATGAACTAAAGTCTTTACAAAGCACTGTAAACTTCGATACTCAAGCTTAGTCATTTCCCCAAAATAAAGTGACCAACTGTACATTCCCAAATCTACTATAAATTGCATTACTTACCTTAGCTGTGCCTCACTTGGACTACAACAGAGAGAAACACTGAAATGCCATCACCCAATTATTCGTGAAATCCTTAAAGTGAGGGTAAAGCATGGATGATCCAGAGCCGCGGGGGGTGGCAGGCAGCACACTGTAATATGGCTTGGCAAAGGATCGTCAGAATTAGGGAAAAGACATATATTCCCTGGGCTCGAAACCACGCCCCTTTAGCAGCAAGAAGAGATTCAGGGGGATTATTGTGGTTCCTTCCACCAGAAATAGTTCTAAAAAGATGTATGTATTTGTAAAGGACACAATTACCTGTTACCTGTTTAGAAGACACAATTTCTTCTCGGCAGATTCCCACGTCGGCAGTGGCGAGAATCTGGGAAAGGGCTGTCCTTGGCTTCCCCCTGAGGCACAGAGCAAAGGGACGAGGGGGCCTGCAACCCACCTGGCTCTACCCCTTAGCATAGCACCAGCGCGCTCACGCTCACGCTGTTACTCATTTTGTTCAACTCTTATAGAAGCCACTTTGAAAACTCCCTGGAACAAGGACTCCGTCATGGGATTTAGTTAAATAAAAAGCCTGCAATATGTGTATATATAATACACTGGGCTCTTTGGAGCTCACCAAATCCTGTTGCCATTAGCCAGTCTTAGGCAGAGTAATGTCTATTCTGCCTAATAACTTAGACTCTCTTTTTGCTTCAATGACTTAGGTTTATTGTTCTCTTTAGAACCAGAAAAGCCAGAGTAGGAGAGGCTAACACTTGCACACCTGAGCATGGCACAACCAAATGGCTGGCACAAATTATGCCGTGATGACCAGAAATAATTTAAATGACTCAGGGAATAACTTTATACTTGGGAACATTTTCCATAGCGTACCTTATGAATTCAGATGTTACATCTGTAAGTCCACCCTAACAGGATTTGAGAAATTGAAATAGCCATATTCAGGAATAATCATATCCATACCAATCTGTCAGAGAACCTACTGACAGGCATTCTGTATAATCAATAATCAGGGAAATGCAAAATAAAATCACAATAAAATTACATTTCTCATCTATATAATTATTCACAGATTAATTCTGATAGGAGCAAGGGTTATAAGGATGTGAAACAACTAGAAACCTTACGGTGGGAATGCAAGTTGAGACAACTACTTTGAAAACAACTGGCAATAATTTAGTCATGTAAAGACTCAAATACTCTAGTGTCCACTGACTTTGCATGAAGGGCACACCCGACAGAAACCCCCATACCCATAGGTGTGTTCGGCCCATCTGTGGGAAAGTTAGTTTCAGCACTCACTGCTTCAAACCAGCCGGAGAGATCCAAATGTCTCTCAGTAGCTGACTGGATGAATAAATTGTGCTGTATACGCACATGATGAAATTCTAAGCACTAGTCAATTTTTCATTCTCAGAACAACAAAACATTAAACAAAAAAGGAAATCAGAAAAAAACCCTACATTTTGAAATTAAATAACATTTCAAAAATGCAAAGATAATTTTAAGAATGCATGTATATAAAGTAAAATATGAAGAAATGTATGGGAATTAATGACACTGAATTCAGGTACATTGACAAGGAGAAATTAGGGAAAGGACGTAAGGGCCTTAATTGTACTCCTGACATTTTATTTCTTAAGGTGATTATAAAGTACATAGAAGTTTATTAATTATTCTCTGTATAATTCATTACTATAAAATTTTTCCACATGAGTTTTTAAGTCATAAATTTTTTTAAGTCATGACTTTTTTAAGTCACCTGGAAATATTTTTGGTAAAAAAGAGTGGTTTTTATGCTTCAGGGATACAGTTACTCTCTTTCAATTCCTTCCCTTCCAACTTAGTTTCTTTTACTTTTTAAAAAAAATATTTTATTTATTTATTTTTAGAGAGAGGGAAAGGAAGGAGAAAGAGAGGGAAAGAAACATCAGTGTGTGAGTGCCTCTCACACACCCCATTCTGGGGACACGACCCACAACCCAGGCATGTGCCCTGACTGGCAATTGAGCCAGAAGCCCTTTGGTTCACAGGCTGGCACTCAGCCCACTGAGCCACACCAGCCAGGGCAGTTTCTCCTACTTCTAAAGACTGGCTAATAATAGCAGGATTTAGTGAGCTGCAAAGTAAGTGAATTTTAAAATTCTATGGTCAAGTAACTAGTACCAGATTTGCATTTTAACCATAAACTAGACATTTGAAATTAATATATAATCAATGTTTTCGTATTTGGAACTTTCCTTGTGCAATCAGCCAGAGAAATCTCTTTTTTAAAGGGATCATCTGATGAAGTCAGGCACACCTTGAAATTCTCTCTCTCTCTCTCTTTCTCTCTCTCTCTCCCTCTTGCCAGATAAAGTATTATCTTCCAAAACCCAGTGGGAGGGGATTCTACAAGTGTTAACACCACTAAGGGTCATTTTAGAATTCTACCTACCGCAAGCTGTAGGTTAAACGATTTCCAGAATTCACTCAGAATGGAGAGTTATTCAAGTTCTGATCAATCAAACAGGGAGGCCCTGTTGACTACCCCAAGTATTCAGTAGACACCTAAGAAGTTTCATACCTAAATATTGGTGCTAAAATAGCCTTGTAATAAAGCTCCTCTGAATCTACTCCAACAATACTTAAAAACAAGCCTCAAAAATATCGAGCTGATCTATAAGAAACCTAAATGCCTGCAAACACAATATTCTTCAATCTTTAAAGGAGGATAACACAATGCAATCACTCAACAATATCCAACTTTAGAAGAGCCAACATACAATCAAAAGTTATTAGGCATGCCGGGAAGTAGGAAATCCTTAACCAGGAGAAAATCCACTCAATAAAAACAGATACACGACAGAAATATTGGTTGTTTTTTTAAAAAAATATTTATTTTAATTGTTGTTCAAGTACAGTTTTCTGTCTTTTACTCTCATCCCAGCCCACTCACCCATCCCTCCCGACCTCTCTCCCATTTCCACCTCCCTTAGTTTTTGTCCATGTGTTCTTTTTTTTTAAGATTTTATTTATTTATCTTTAGAGGGGAAGGGAAGAAGAGAGGGAGAGAAATATCAATGTATGGTTGCCTCTCATGTGTCTGCTGCCGGAAGCCAGGAACCGGGAACTGGCCTCCAACCCAGGCATGTGCCCTGACTGGGAATTGAACCGCAATTGTGTGGTTCACAGGCCCGCGCTCAATCCACTGAGCTACACCAGCCAAGGCTGTCCATGTGTTCTTTACACTTGTTCCCGCAAACCCTTCCCCCTTTCCCCTGAAATTCCCTCCCCTCTCCCTTTGGTCACTGTCAGCCTGTTCTGTATTTCAGTGTATTTGGTTATATTTTGCTTGTTTGTTTGTTTTATTGTTTAGGTTCTTATTAAAGGTGAGATCATATGGTATTTATCTTTCACCACCTGGCTCATTTCACTCAGCATAACGCTTTCCAGTTCCATCCATGCTGTTGCAAAGGGTAGGAGCTCCTGCTTTCTTTCTGCTGCATAGAATTCCATTGTGTAAATGTACCATAGTTTTTGGATCCATTCATTTACTGATGGGCACCTAGGTTGCTTCCAACTCTTGACTATTGCAAATTGTGCTGCTATGAACATTGGGGTGTTTAGGTTCTTTTAGACTGGTATTTTGGGGTTCTTAGGATATAATCCTGGCAATGAAATTGGTGGGTCAAAAGGCAGATCCATTTTTAGTTTTCTTAGAAAATTCCATACTGTTTTCCATAATGGCTGTACCAGTCTGCAATCCCACCAACAGTGAACTAGGGTCCCCATTTCTCCACAACCTCTCCAATACTTGTTCTTTGTTGCTTTGTTTATAATGGCCATTCTGACCAGTGTAAAGTGGTAGCTCATTGTGGTTTTAATTTGTATCTCTCTGATAGCTAGCAATATTGAGCATCTTTTCATGTGCCTCTGGACCCTCTCTATGTCCACCTTGGAGAAATGTCTGTCCAAGCCCTTTGCCCATTTTTTAATTGGGTTGCTTGTCTTCTTAGAGTGGAGTTGTGTAAGTCCTTTGTATATTTTGGAGATTAAATCCTTGTCTGAGCTATCATTGGCAAATATGTTTTCCCATACAGTTGGTTCTCTTTTTATTTTAATACTGTTTTCTTTAGCCATGCAGAAGCTTTTAATTTTGATGAGATCCCATTTGTTTATTCTTTCATGTCCCTTGCTCTAGGGGACATATCAGTAAAAATGTTACTGTATGAAATATCTGAGATTTTCCTGCCAATGTTCTCCTCTAGGACTTTAATGGTGTCATGGCTTATATTTAAGATATCTTTTATCCATCTTGAATTTATTTTGGTGTATGGTGTAAGTTGGTGCTTGAGTTTTATTTTTTTTGCATGTAGCTGTCCAGTTCTCCCAACACCATCTGTTGAAGAGGCTATTTTTTACTCCATTTTATGTTGCTGCCCCCTTTGTCAAATATTAATTGACTGTAGAGAGTTGGGTTTATTTCTGGGCTCTCTGTTCTGTTCCATTGGTCTATGTGCCTGTTTTTATGCCAGTACCAGGCTGTTTTGATTACAGTGGCTTTGTAATACAGTTTGGTATCAAGTATTGTGATCTCTCCTACTTTGTTCTTTTTTCTCCAAATTGCAGCTGCTATGCAGGGCCTTTTATGGTTCCATATAAATTTTTAAAATATTTTTAAAAGATTTTATTTATTTATCTTTAGAGGGGAAGAGAAGGAGAGAAGGAGAGGAATATCAATGTATGGTTGCCTCTCACGAGTCCCCTGCTGGGAACTGGCCTGCAACCCAGGCATGTGCCCTGACTGGGAATCAAACCACGATCGTGTGGTTCGGAGGCCCGTGCTCAATCCACTGAGCTACACCAGCCAGGGCCCATATAAATTTTTGAGTGTTTGTTCTATGTCTGTGAAATATGCCATTACTAATAGGTAATAGGTACTTTAATAGGTATTGCATTGAACCTGTAAATTGCTTTAGGTAGTATGGACATTTTGATGATGTTAATTCTTCTGATCCATGAACACAGTATATATTTCCATTTGTTTGTGTCTTCCTTGATTTCTTTCTTCAGTGTTGTGTAATTTTCTGAGTACAGGTCTTTAACTCCTTGGTTAGGTTTATTCCTAGGTATTTTATTTTTCTTTTTGCTATATCGAATGGGATTTTTTTCTTGATTTCTGCTTTTGGTGTTTCATTGTTGGTAAACAAAAATGCCACTGATTTCTGGATATTGACTTTGTATCCCACTGTTTTGCCAAATTCATTTATTAGTTTGAGCAGTTTTTGGGTACAGTCTATAGGATTTCCATGTACACCATGACAGAAATATTGTAACTGGCAGACAAGAATATTAAAAAACGAATAAAATAAGTTCAAGAAGTTAAATGAAAATAATGAGAGAAATAAAAGACATATAAAAAACAAAATAAACTTTTAAACATTAGAAAGACATTACCTAGAATTAAAAAATCACTGGCATAATAAAAGTCACTGAAATAATAACATATTACACACTGCAGAAGGAAAGATTAAAAACTGAATACAGATTTTAAAAAAACATTTACCCCACTAATAATCAAGAGAAATAAAAACATAGAGAAAAATAAAAAAGTTATCAATGAACTAATCCTAATACTAAAAATGCCTACTTATGAATGCAGATTCAAAAAGTGTAAATAAAAATTCCAGGCCCTGGCTGGTGTAGCTCAGTGGATTGAACGTGGGCCTGTGAACCACACAATCACGGTTCGATTTCCAGTCAGGGCACATGCCTGGGTTGCAGGCCAGTTCCCAGCAGGGGACTCATGAGATGCAACCATACATTGATATTTCTCTCCTTCCCTTCCCCTCTAAAGATAAATAAATAAAATCTTTTAAAAAATTTAAAAAAATTCCATATTCACTCTTAAAAAAACTGAATACATAGCAACAGAAACTACCCAAAAGAAATCAGAGAAAGAAAAACACTTAAATTAATAGAATGTCAGTGTACTCTCAGAATATGTCAAGCAATCTAATAATATGTATACTTGAGTACTAAAGGAGAAGAGGAAGATCATGTAGAAAAAGGATTTTAAGAAACAATGACTGAAATTTTTCCAAATTTCATGAGAATTATACACTCGTAGATTCAACAAGCTAAACAATGGTGTATATACAAAGAAAACTACATAAGGAACACTGCAATCAAACACTGACAATTGGGATGAGATATTGAACGATGCTAGAGGAAGGAGATACATCATACAAAAAAATAAAGACAGGAAATATACAGACTTTTCATGTAAAACAATACAAGTCAGAAAACACTGATATCTTTAAAGTTCTCTAAAGGGGGGGAAACTGTCAGAGATGAAAGACCATTTCAGACAAAGAGAAGCACAGAAGATTCATTGTCAGTAGACTTTCACTATAAAAAATATTAAAGGAACGGAGAATAGAACACTAGGTAAAACTTCAACTCTATTCAAGGCCATGACAATTGCTAAAAATAGTAAATATGTGGATAAATATAACAGATTTAACTTCTATTTTATTTGATTTTTTAAAGATAATTGACTAAAGCAAAAATATAATGATATATTGTGAGGTTTTAGACATATTTAGGAGTAAAATTTTGACAACAATAGCACAAAGGATGAGGAGGGAGGAATGAAATGCAGACTGTCATTAAGTTCCTAGTTATATATAAAGAGATAGACCATTATTTGGAAGCGGACAGTGATAAGTTAAAGACATATACTCTGAACTCTAGAGCAACTACTAAAAGAATGAAGTAGAGATTTTTAGCTAATTTGTTAATTGTCTCTGCTGCACAACAAATTACTACACACTTAGCAGTTTAAAACACCAATTTATTTGTTCACAGTTCCGTAGGTCAGAAGCCCAGGTGGGTTATTCTGGCTTCCATGCTCAGGGAACCCTAACCCCCAAATCCAAGTGGTCCCCACACAGGGCTCTTGTCTGGAGGCTTCATTAAAGGGTTTACTTCCAAGCCCACCTGGCTGGTTGTGGGTAGAACCCAGTCCCTGTTGACTGCAAAACTGAGGTTCGAGTTTCCCGGCTGGCGGTTAGCTAGAGTTACTCTCAGTCCCTCGAATCTGCTCTCCAACCTTCACAATTGGCCACCTCCACTGTCAAAACTAGAGGCAGAACACAAACGCGTTTCACGTTTCCGATATCTCTAACTTTTCCTTCTGCCATCGAACTGAAAAAGTTTCCTGCCTTTAATTAATGCTTCATGTGGGAAGACCAGGCTTCCACGGATAATGCCCCTTCTTATGGTCAGCCTTGCCATATATCATAACACAACCCGAGGGGTTAGAGCTCATTGATACAGAAGTTCTTGAGACTAGAGGGGGCCATCTTTGGGGAGCAATTTAAGAATTCTGTTTCTCACAGACAACAAGCCAACAGTGGAAATAAAATGAAATACTAACAAAATGAAGATAACCAAAAAGAAGTCAGAAGTTGAGAGAAAGGAACAAAGAATAGATGAGGCAGAGAAAACAATACACTATCAGACTTTAAGCCAATGATGCTTATAATTACATTAGATGCAAATGGTTCAAACTCTCCAATTAAAAATCAGAGACTGACAGACTGCACTTAAAAATCAAACAAGCAAAAAGTAGTTTAAATACAAAGTTGCAGATTTGTTAGAAGCATATGGATGCAAACACTAAACATAAGCTGGAATTATTAATATCAAAAATGAGTTTAAAGATTAAGAAATATTACCAAAAATATAGAAAAGCACTTTATAATAATGAAGGGTGAATTCATTAATGTACCTCAATAGCTGAGCTTCAAAATAGAGGAAACAAAACCTGACTCAGCAAGGAATTAAATTACTCAATAAAGTTTGTTAAATAAATAACAATTCAGTGATTCTTGGCAAACATGCCTTTCTGAAGATTTACAAAAGAAGGGGGGAACCTTAAAATACAAAAGGGGGAACAGAATCTGGTATTCTAGAATACAAAAACCGAGGAATTTCTGCAAATATAAATGCAATAGTCTAAACATTTAGCCATTTCTAAGATCAATGGTACTAGGAAGTGTTGCACTTTCCTATTGTTGATTTATCTTCTTCTTATCCAGTGGTGTCACCTAACACAGCACTCCCATCACCTAGTGGCTACCCTGTCACTGTCTGCAGACCTCTCCAGCAGCTTGACCCCTGCCTGCTAGCACTGCCCCCAAAGGGCATACTCAGAGGTCAGGAAAAACAGCTCGTACAAACTGATCTCCTCCTAATTTACAAACAGGAGGCAAAGAGGGCACTGTGAGCCTCGGCCAGGTCTTTTTTTTTTTAAATTCAAACTCACACTGACTAATCCTCAAAAGATGATCACAGAGATTATGGAATAGGTTGCTATTTCCTGGGGAGAAACAAGGACTGACTTTTGGTTATTTGCTCACTTAAGATGCAATTAACCAATACTTTTAAACCATCTCAGATTTCTGCTTCAGGATTAGAATTTGATTTGAGCTGACAGGTAACAAATCATATTAGAGACATTTTACTTGTGTTTTTCTATTGCCTATAGGTGTCACGTTGTCCACTGCAACTCAAAACTCATTAAAATAACTGTTAAAAATGTCAAGGGTGTCTGGAGATACGAGGGAGAATCTCCAGTAGGATTACCTGGAAGCATTATTCGGCTCCAGGCATTCTGCAGAGCTGGCATTTCCACACCATCAACTCAGCATGACACACACATGCACCATCTGGCTTTGAGTTCTTAACAGGCTGGCTGCTGTTATGATTTTGGGCCATGTATAGAGATGAAGTGGTCAATTGTACCATTTCTCCCCAAGAAATACAAACAGGGATTTATCAGAATGAGAGACATATCCCAGGTTATTTTTGAGTCACTCTAGCAGTTGTTCCTCTAGAACATTCTCTACTGGTTAATTCCTTCTGCATCTTCTCTCCATCTCCTCAACTCTCCCTGTCAGGAAATCACTGCATTTTTCGGTCATTTCTCAGAGAAACGACTCTCTCTGAGTCATTTTAGGTATAGGATTCATTTCCACAAGTATGGGAATGTACCCAAATTCCATTCATATCCTTATATTTTTTACACATAAGTGGTTTTCATTAAATTAATTTAATATTTTTCCTTTTTTCCTCTGGAATGCACTAAACTAGTATTAAATTGTTTGTATAGGGCAAATTGATTACACTTCTACCATTTAGTCCCAAATATATATGATAGGGCTTATACAGAATAGGTTTTTTAATTTCATTTTATTAGATCATCTTCAATATCCTCAATTATGTGTAATTGCACCAAACTTATAGTCTATATATCAGGTCATGTCATTACTTTAATTAGCTGGTAATTTTTACATTTCTGCCTAATTGGCCAGACTCAGGCAAGAACCAAGAATGAACCAGAGCAGAAATTCACATTAAATAAGAATTTGAAACATTATTTATATGAATTTTTGAAGACCAGATTATAGCTGTCCTGACCTTGGGGAGTAAAATTTCCAGGGACTTATACTACAGTGTACCACATTTTACTTATATTGTACTTCCATAAAATGAACATAATGAGTACCATAATGTTTATTTTGAAGGTTTTGCTTGAAGTGACTTTGAGACAGAAGAAACAAGAACATGGAACTCTGAGGGGCAGAGACAAAACCAGAATGATATAGATCATGAAACGAAAAAAACGGCAGAGAGAACAGATGGGAAGGAGGGGGGGAGATTTACAGGTGTCACAAGGGAAGTCCTAGAGGGGTCCTCTCTGTGACAGGATAAGGGCACTGATTTAAGGGGAATTGCCCAAGAAGAAGTGAAAATCTGCCTGAACTGTTTCATAATTAGAGAACAAAGTATCCTGTGACTTTTAATAAATGTATATGTAGTCTAGGAAAGAACAGTATACTAGATGGATAGATAACACACATACATAACATACATGGCATTTGTGTGTGGTGTATGTGCACCATGTATGTGTGTGTGATTTCTCCCATGCAGAATACTGAATAACATATTTAAAGAAATGGTGTGAGCTCGAGGCCATTCTGTATCTCACCTACAGTCACACAGCATGTAGCCAAAACCATGATTTTGTTTTCAGTTCATAAAACTTTCAAGGCAGTTCTGGCCAGAAACCAATCCATGACAGTATCTGTGCTCAGTGAAGAGTGAATTTGACTGAGAAGTTAAATAGTATGTGAGAAGGATCCAAAAGCCATGAAATAGCAGGACCATTAAACATAATCTTCAAGGGATTCCCCCTCCATTCCACACATATCTTACTTTTTAATGGTGCATAATTCCTTCTCCTTATTATCAGTATCAAGGGTGAATGCCCAAAGAATTTCGGCACCATGCGACAGTAACTCAGTAAGAAATCAGCTGAATGAATTCCACAAGGATTCCTTCGAGTTGGTTTCCAGTGCCTTCCTTGCCTAAGACAACCAGACATCCCTAGCAGACCTCCAGCCACAGGGGTCTGTCTCAGTGATAGAGAGTATGGAGTCTACCAGTTAGATGGAAGCTACGATCAGTTACATGTCCGAATGCTACTCTGCAGAGAAATCAATGCATTTAGTAGAAGTACCAGAGGCTCTCTCTGCCTCCCTCGGCCATTGAGACTACATCCATCAGATGCACTGCCTGGTGAATTTTCCTCTAGTACCCTGGGAGAGGGTTTGCTTGAATAAGCCAGTATGGTTCTCTAACTATAATGATTGTAACTCTATTTTCTAAATCTGTCATTTAAATGATGTGCTTTAAGCCCAAGCATTTTCAAGGAATCTTCACCACAAGCATTTTTGAGGAGATGGACTCACTGCATCATCAAGCCTGTGGTTTTCAGAATGTGATTTAGAATCCTTGCCCATGTACGCAGACATTTACCTCATACTGCTCTATCTCATTACTGAAAATCGATGAAGTAAGCCATAAATCACCCTTGGCAAGCAATTCATTCAGATAGAAAGAAAGAAAAATAAGCTTTGCAGTCAGAAATAATGCATTTGGATAAGCAGCTTTGAAAAGGAAAGCTCGTCCACAAAATTCGTTACAATATCACATAATCGCTTTCGATGTATAAGTAGCAGGGAGAAGAGTCATCTGAAGAAGGCACTTGGCCTGGCTCCGCAAATGGGCGCAATCACGCCGTGTTCCAGCAGCAGCCCAGGAAGAGCGTGCCCGGCAGGGCCCTCCCAGAGATTCCATCCTAGTCTGCAAATGGTAGCACAACCCTCCCCTCCGGGTGCTTCCCCTGCGCTTCACTGACACTATGAGCTACTCGCCACTTTGATAGGCTGAAAGATTTTTGAAACTATTAATATTAGCGTGAATTTTGAACACTATTATTAAACACACCATTGATTTATTTAGTAAATATGTATTGATTAAGTAGTAGGTACAAAGCACTTAGTAAACTACTAATGCAGACATGCAGACTACTAAATGACTGTACGTTGTGCTGTAAGTGTGAATGTGCTTGGAAAGGTTTACGTTCTACCTTAGTGCACTCTTCACTTGCTAAGTATACGATATCTAGATGTAAGCACAATAATGGTAACGACAGACTGCTGAAAAGGGGTGCATCTTTTATAACACAAGTCTATTCTGAAGACTTTCTAACATTATAAAATGTTTCTTTACCCTTCTAAATTTTTACCCATGGTAATGAATTACTTTAGCAGAAGATGATTTAAGTGCCAAACATAATCATTAAAGAGCAAGATAAACCTGAAACCTAAACAAAAAGGACCTAGACCTGAAGACCAAATCAGATCTTAACTGATTAGATGTTATAGAATCAGATAATCTCACACACGCATACATAATCTATGTATCATAAACTAAATTGTATATATTATGAGTATACGCACATATGCAGGTAAAATTGTGTGAATACAACCAATAGAAATACATGACCTCTGACCCTAGAAGTTGCTATTTAAAATATTCAGAAATCTATTGATTTTGGTCAAACATTGAGTCTACGTAAAGGCTAAGTCTATGCAATTGTGGACAATTACTTGGCAGGGGAGTGAATGTTAAAACAGTTTTAAAGGCAGCTCCCCGTTTCTGGATGCCGACTCCTGCCTTCAGAAATAGGATCTTTCAGACAAAAGCTGCTGGATGGGCTCCAGAAGTGTCTCTCCCTGTCAGACGATGTTTGCTTTTTTTTTTAACTCAACCTGGCTATTGTTATACCAAGTTAATTAGTTTAATCTTATCATTTTGAAGTTTAATGATGCAGAGCCTACAAGGTGTAATTTACCGTTCTCTCCATTTCTGTTCTCCACCAGTTCACCAATGAATCCACAATATTTTACCTCTAGATGGAGTATTTGTAAAATCCCAGGACTCTTAGTTTCAGAGAATATGAAGCTAGAGACCGTGGTTGGAGAATGATCTAGAAATCAAGCTGTTCTCGATGACAGTGAGATGCAGGGGTGGGCTTGGCAGTAAGCTCCAGGGTGGATAAGACGAAAGTCAGCAGAGTTGAGGGAGAAAAAGGACTGTGAGGAGTGGTGTTACCGTAAATTCTGGGGCAAAATACAAAAAACATAGGTTCTAAAAAATTTCAGCGACACTGTAGAAATCTATATATTAAGTATATCAATATAAAACACATGTTTACAAAATAATTAACAACTGTCTTACATCAATAGAATTATAAGCAAGGCATTTTCCTCTCATCATAGTAACTGCAGCTTCTTTTGATCTTGACATACTTTTGTTCCCATGAACATATAAAATATGTGTTTAGATGCTAATAAATAGGAAAAAAACACCAAAAGCCAAAGTCGTATATGGACAGAACAATAAAACAAATGGCGAATATACCCCATAAAGGAATAAAGCTAGTGTCATCACTTTTGTTGTGGTGGGGAAAAAAGGAAATTCAAAATCTTATGGAGTTCCAACAGGTAGTAATAAAAATACACCCTTCTAAAAAGAGTAATTCATCTGCAAACCTCTCCTGAGACAAATAATTCACCACACAACAAGAAAAAATATTTTTTGGTGGTGACCACAGTGCACAGTCTAAAGGCGGTGCATGAAACAAACCCCAATCAAAATCTGCACCAAAAATCATGGTTTACTGCATTTTTCCAAAAGTGCATAATGCTTCTAATGATCTCCTATATGGCAGTTTATACAACATCTAATGTGCTTCCACTTAGGTTGTTTTGCTAGTTGACCCTTTCCTCTTCCCTGTTGGACATGACACTGTCTCTCCGCTGGGTTTTCCTTACCTTCTCAGTCTCTAACCTCTGATGTACCCAGGGCCCCATCGTTGAACCTCCTCTCTCTTGCAGCTGCAGTAGGGTCAGCCCCTGGGAGATCTGATTCCGCCTCCTCACTTTGCATACCATCTCTATGGTAATGACTCCTGCACTTACATCTCCTGCCCAGGCTCCTTCCTTGGATTCCTCTCCTGGAATGTGGCTAAGGGGAATCAACATATAAAGATCTTTTGCTGGATTGTTTTCTGGGATTTCACATTATATCTGAAAAAGATATAATGAACCTTTCAAGGCTTTTGGCTGTTATTTACCATAAAGGCAAACATTTACAGATGAAAGCAGCATGAATTTTATTTCAAGCAGGGTTAGAATTTTTGTCAGAGAGTTCCTAGGTACACAAAATAAGTCGCTGCCTCTTTCAAGTCTCAGCTAAGCTTGACGCACAAGTATCTCTCCAACCCAAACACATCTCAATGCATCTAACGCTCCAACCAAGGTGCATAATGTTTATTTGCATGTTCACATATCATTTGTAAATATTTTAGCTCCCATGTAATTCTCTGCATCAGAGAGATCTGAGGGAATGATCCCTGGAGAAACAGGCTGCGTGTTGCCAGGAATTTTCCTTGATGATCTTTACTCAGAGGATTATCTCTCCACACATCATTTCTCTAGAGATCCCTTGTGTACACTTAAACAAAAGTCTCTCAGACCCAGAATCAGGTGCTCCTTCTTTCCTGTTTGGTAAATACCTGTAATGTGGCACTTAACAAATTGCACAGTAATTATCTGCTGATGTTTCTGTAGCACCTTCTACAGTGTGAGAGCGCCGTGGGCAGAGATGAAGTCTTATTCATCTTTGCATCCCCAGAGCCTAGTGTGGTGCCCATTCATAAAAGCAGACACTGAGGGAGGACACAGACATGAAAGGCTTCTTGCTTTCAAGAAGTTCAGATTCGGGTAATCAAAAGAAGCAAACACTTCTAATGCAAAATAATATAGTCTAGACTGGTGGGGAGGAAGGGAAAGGGTCTCCCCTGGAGTAGGTTCTCTCTGAGTTGAGTTCTGCAGAATGAGTAAGAGGCAGTCCCTAGAAGGAGGGTGGTAAGGGGGACAGTAAGGGTAGTAAGGGGCCCCCCTTCTGAGAAAAAGCAGCAGCACTACTAAAGGGAAGGCAGAGTGATAGAACAAACTGTAAGATCGTTGGGAGACCAGTCATGTCAGGCAGAGAAGGGACATGGTCAAGAGATAAGGTGGAAGAAGCAGAGAGGGGCTTGAGTATGACTAGGTTTAGAAAACTATGATAAAGAGCTTAAAGGAAAAGGAAAAGTGCTAAAGGGAAAAATGGAACCCCTATAGTTATAAACAGAGGAGTAGCATGTTTGGAAGATCACTGTGGGAACAGATAATGGATTAGAGCGTGACAATATCGAAGGCAGAGGGGCCAGCGAGGAGGCTGTTTAAGAAGGCCAAGTATGAAGGACTTCCGGCCAAAATGGAGGTGTAGGTAGACACACTGTGCCTCCTCACACAACCAAAATAAGGACAACAATTTAGAAACAAAAAACAACCAGAACCGACAGAAAATTGAACTGTATAGAAGTCCAACAACCAAGGAGTTAAAGTAGACACCTTCATCCAGACTGGTAGAGAGGGCGGAATTGAGCACCAGGGCAGAGAGGGGTCGTAGCAAAGGATGGTGGACAGGTGGTGGACGGGCAGCACACAAGGTGGCTTGTGGACCAGGCAGTCCCACATTTGTGTGCAGATAAACCAGGCAAAATTGGGGAGAGAGACAGACCACGCAACCCAGAGCCCCAGCGCTGGGAAATAAAGCCTAAAAGCACCGATGGAAAACACCTGTTGGGGGGGTTGAGGTGCTGGGAGAGACTCCCACTCTCACAGGAGAGTTCACTGGAGAGACCCACAGGGTCCTAGAATGCACACAGGCCCACCCACCTGGGAACCAGCACCAGAAGGGCCCAATTTACTTGTGGGAAGCAGGGGAAGTGACTGAAATCTGGCAGAGAGTGGAGCAAGCACCATTGTTCCCTCTTGGACCCCGCCCCCACATACAGCATCACAACCCAATGACGTGGGTTACCCCGTCCCCATGGATACTTAAGGCTCCACCCCTCACTCTGTAATAGGGGCATCAAGACAAAAAAAAATGGCCCAAACAACGGAACCAATCAAAGCTCTAGAAAAAATACAAGTAAGTGATGAAGAGATAGCCAACCTATCAGATGTGCAGTTCAAAACACTGGTAATCAAGATGCTCACAGGATTGGTTGAATTTGGTCTCATATTAGATGAAAAAATGAAGGCTACGCTAGGTGAAATAAAGGAAAATGTACAGGGAACCACTAGTGATGGGAAGGAAACTGGGACTCAAATCAATGGAGTGGACCAGAAGGAAGAAAGAAACATCCAATCAGAAAAGAATGAAGAAAAAGAAACAAGAATTCAAAAAAATGAGGAGAGGCTCAGGAACCTCCAGGACATCTTTAAACTTTCCAGCATCCAAATTATAGGGGTACCAGAAGGGGAAGGGGAAGAGCAACAAATTGAAAACTTATCTGAACAAATAAAAAAGGAGAACTTCCCCATTCTGGCAAAGGAAATAGACCTCCAGGATGTCCAGGAAGCTCAGAGTCCCAAAGAAGGTGGACCCAAGAAAGAACACACCAAAGCACTTCACAATTACATTACCCAAGATGAAAAATAAGGGGAGAATCTTAAAAGCAGTAAGAGAAAAGGAAACAGTTACCTACAAAGGTGTGCCCATAAGACTGTCAGCTGATTTCTCAAAAGAGACCTCACTGGCAAGAAGGGGCTGGAAAGAAGTGTTCCAAGTCATGAAAAGCAAGAACCTACATCCAAGATTGCTCTATACAGCAAAGCTTTCATTTAGAATGGAAGGGCAGATAAAGTGCTTCCCAGATAAGGTCAAGTTAAAGGAGTACATCATCACCAAGCCCTTGTTATATGAAATGTTAAAGGGACTTATCTAAGAAAAAGAAGATAAAAAATGTACAGTAAAATGACAGCAAACTCACAATTATTAATAACCACACCTAAAACAAAAACAAAAACAAACTAAGCAAACAACGAGAACAGGAACAGAACCACAGAAATGGAAATCACATGGAGGGTTAGAAACAGGGGAGTGGGAGGAGGACAAAGAGGGAAAAGATACAGAGAATGAAAGCATAGATAGTAGGTAGAAAACAGACAGGGGGAGGGTAAGAAGAGTATGGGAAAAGTAGAAGCTAAAGAACTTATGACACATAGGTATGAACTAAAGGGGGAATGTGGGTGAGAGGGGGTGAAGGGGAGTGAACGGGGGAAATGGGACAACTGTAATAACATAATCAATAAAATATATTTTTTAAAAGAGGCCAGGTATGAGAACATGTGGCAACAGAAAAAAGGCAGTAGTCATAGAGATGAAGGCCAAGAAGACTGGAATTATGTTAAGGATGTGAAGGAATAAGACTGACCAGCACTGGATATGGAAGGAGAAAGGAGAAAGAAGGATCAATAACCACGTCCATGCTTCTGGGCTACTGGAAAGGGTGCCATTGACCAAGATGAAGAGCACGTTTACAAATTTTACTTTCTGACATACTACATATAAGGTGCCTCTGGGGCACTTCATTGGAGAGGTCCATCAGGTAACTTGGACATGTGTTTGTAGGGTAGGAAAACAGCCTCCCAAAACATCGGAATACTGCTTTGTCAGCGAACCCCTTGGGAGTGAACAAGTTCCACCAGAATGAAAGTCTGCAATAGGACAACGAGTCTGAATGGGTGGCGTGCAATACCAACACTTATAGAATAAAGGGAGCCCAAGATCAGGCCTGAAAAAGAGTGTCTGAGACACGTGAAGAGGACGAGGAGAGGACGGTGGCTGTCAGGGAAGACCTGAAAGAACAGTTCCATGGAGAAGGGCTGTTTCAATAACCCCAAATGTTGTAAGAAGCTGAAGTGCTTTCACTGGATCTGACAAGAAAGAGGCCTCTCTGGCTTCATGGTAAGAGCGGTTTCAATGGTCTTCAGGAGTCAGGAGCCACAGGGAGAAGTGAAGTGCAGCTGAGATACTCAGGTCAGAGAGTGAGAAATATTTTTTCCCAAAGTATGACTGGGAAAGGGAAGAAAAACAAAGTAGTAAACAGATATATTTCCAAAGGACTTCAACTCTGAAACAGAATGCTCTCAGTGACTCACACATGATTGACTGAATTTTGAAGATTCTTTTTTATTTAATGGGAAATATGCTTAATGATAAATACAACAAACTTCTCCCCTACTCAGTCACCTTAATAATAATGTGATCATTATTTTAAAACATTAATCTCGGGTGATCGGTGAAGTTAAATCCATAGGTTTAGGAAGATAGGTCCAGGATGTAATCTATTTACTTAGAATGGTCATTTGTTTCCCCTCAATGGCTGTGCTTTAGATGCTTCAAACACACATTGGTTTCTTCATTCAACTATGAAATTACCCAAGGCAGTAAGTCAGCCTGCTTCTCAATATACTCTGTCATTCTTCCCACACACATCTGCTGTTACGATGGTATTTCAAAGATTCCATCTGGACAAGACATACTGCATCTCACCTACCTCAACCCAACGGAAGAACGAACCCCACACCTCCTCCTCAAGGTGCAAGGGTACTTCCTCTCTTTAGTTTCAATAGAGTTTCTCCGTGACATTTGGTTTAAGGGTGTGAGCCCAAAGGGAGATTTTGCTTGGGTACAAACCAGAGCTGCTCTACACTAAAAAGAAGGCACATAACTGGGAATACGGCTAATAAAGATGTGCAAGACGACCACGAACAGCACCACGAAAACTTTACTGAGATGACATTAAAAAGGCCCTAAAGGCATGGAGAAATGTGCTCTGCTCTCGAGAGGTACAATACTGCAAAATGCGAACTCTCCCTAAATTGATTATGGATTCAATGTTATTTTCATTAACAACCTAAATTTGGAGGGTTAATGTTTTAGGTCAGAAAGAAACCCCACCTTCAGAATTAGGAGGCCGGAATCCTCCATTTACTATGATGAAGGGATTTGAAAAATCCAAGCCATAGGCAATAGGGTTGTAAGCACTGTTACTTTTCATTGTTAGTATTTGTATTTTAGGGTCTTGTACGTTTCCGTGGAATAATTAGTTTTAAGACTCAAATTTAAGAGTCTTAAGGAAGCACTAGAAAGGCAAGGCAGCAGATTCCCTGATACCAGCACGCACCAGTTCTCACCTCCACCTCTGCTCACACAGGGCTTCAGGGGAGCGCTCAGGGGTCGGTTAAAATACGGAAATTTCTTCCCATCATCCCCACCGCTGTCATCACCACCAGAAGTGGCAAGAGCAGTCAGGAACCTTGACAAGGCCACCCACTTAGGGCAGAAAAGGAAAGCAAGAAGTTTTGACGGGGCATGGAATTTTCACTCATTTCATTTACTCGGAAGAACCTTGGGCTAATGATTAACCCTTCCCAAGACCTTAGTAATTTGCCTTTAGTGAATAATTTTGGGTGAGAAGGTACCAGGAAAAAGAACCTTCAGTAGCTCACTTTATATTACCTTTTAAAAAACATTTAAAAAATCATTTATTTTTAAATTAAATTTATTGGGTTGGCTGACATCGGTTAATAAGATCATACAGGTTTCAAGCACACATTCCTATGATTCAAGATCTGTTAACAGTAGCTCACTTCAGAAAACTTTGCATTCATCACATCGACCTTGTCAGTGCTATAAATGATACCTCAGTGAGTGCACTGCTTGTCACTGTCCTGTCATAACCTACCCAAGCAGCACACAGTAAGCACTGAGAAGGTGTTTGTGGAGTCAACAAGTCAACTGACTAAAAAATGGATATTTTTCATTACCTTTTATGTGTAATTCAATAACACCTTCTGAAAGAACACATTCACTCCTAATGGCCTAAGACATATATGCACGCTAGGTATTTGTGCCTAATGTAGACACAAATCTTCAGAATTTGGGAATAATATAAAAATAAAGTGTCAATCCAACATACAGTTTTTTTTAGTTTGGTTTTAGCTTTGATGAAAAATTAAATGACTACTTTGGCGTGTCTAGTCTTTGCTCATAACTAAGTTTTTTTTTTTAAATTAAGTCAGATATCTGTTAACTGAACAAAAAGTAAAGGTGTATGAGGGGGATAGAAATGAATACCAACCCCTATTATTTTATCTAGGGCACTTTTACATGCAGGGCTTCAGAATGATACAGTGAATGCAGTGCCAAAAAATTAATATTATCTGTCTGTGGTTTTGAAAAATATCTGAAGAATCCTAAAACAATGACATTTCCATTCAACATCTCCCACATGTTTTCGGTCATTCTTTGGCCTGAAAATGGTTGCTCCTGAGTCAGGAGTCAGAATAGGTGGTTTCTGCGGGACTCATGCCAAACAGCTCTGGACTTCGGCTCTCCGATTTTCAGAGCCGCACGCTGCCCTCCAACGGTGTTAAGCCCCCATGAGGCTTGGAGCAGACCTCCACCTGCTCCCAACCCCCTGCTAGCAGGTACTCACACTCTTAAGCATGGTCTTCCCCTCCCCAGCCCTTCCGACTTGCTCCTCTTTCCTCTAACCAGTAATTCCCCAGAAATTAAGCTAGGATGGTAGAAGGCGAACAAGGTGATTGCCTAATTAGAGTAATTCATGCAAGGTTGTGAATAATTGATAGGTACCACCCTTGCAGGACACTTTTTACTTTCATTGATGAAATGTGCTTGCCAGAATTTTTTTTTGAGCATCCGGCCCACTGGTCTTCCAGATGCCTCTGCGTGTGCTACCTCACCGTCATGTTTTCTTACCTATTCCTGGAAAACTGGAACTTGAAGGATAAAAGCTAGTAACCTGACATTTCACTTTTATAAACTTACTTATGCCCACTACTTAGTGGGCATAAGTTCAACATCAGTATGAGTAAAGAGAGTTACAAGAAATATAACAACTTCTCAGATATGCATACCAAAATTGAAATTCTAACTTTTATAACAATAAGAATAACTCATTATTTAAGGCAATCAATTTTATGTATGATCACTAGCATCTTATAATATCATTATCAGGGTATGCATATTTCGCTTCCCTTTTAAAGCAATGGGACTAAAGAGAGAACAAAGTATTAAGGGAACACTTTTCCAATTACAAAGCTTCAACTAACAGTTTTCATAATATTGACTTCTATCATCTCCTAAAGTAAATCAATGCTCTTTTTTTATTTGTAGATCAAAGTTATGGTTACTTTCTCTTTTTTCTGCTTTCTCTTATAAAACTAATTTATAGCCCTGCCTATCCAAATTACATCGAGGCAAAGTACTAAAACCAAAGGAATATTTCAATGAGAACCAAAGTCCAACCATCTCTGAGATCAAAGGAAACAACCTGGGTCAATGGGCCCCATGCGAAGAGCAAAGGAAAGCTATCTCCATGGAAATCTGACAGTTCAGAGAATTCACTTGGCAGTTGGCATGGGAAGAACACAGAGTACCAGCACAAGCCCTGGCAAAAACTAAATCAATGTAGTCAGTGGATGGCATCAGGGCCCTTGGGTTACAGCCATGTGTGTTGAAAGTTTCAGCAATGCTGGACGAAGCTATAGAAAAGGTAAATATATTTTTAAATCAATGCAATCCCATCGGCTAACCAAACCCAAATTATGTTTGAATGGAATTCAATTCTGGCAGAATTTTCTTAAAAAGCTGGCCACAGGTCTGCCATGGACACACATGTTTTGGTTTGGCACTGGGCCCCCTAAACAACAAAGCAGGTGAAATTCCGCAGAGATACACTTCTAATAAATCATTCTGTCAGTTAGACAGTAACATTTACACATCACCCCTCCAACTCCTAATTGGCTAATCAGTTGTACGACCAAATTACACAGTACTGAAGGCAATAAGGAATACAGGCATGTAAACAACAGCACAATGGTTCATTGTGCTGTCAAGTTCGCCTGTCTAAGCATGCTATTTCTATTTGGATAAAGAAAGCCTCATAATGAGACCATCTTATGAAGGCCCTAATCAAGCTAAACTAACCAACACAATGTATTGTTTAGGAGTACATAGTATTTTTTAAAGGGAGTGGTAAACACAACATTCAGAATGGTAGCTACCTCCAGGCAGGAGGCAGAAATACAGGTTGGGAAGGAAAGAGAACATAGAAAGCAACAACACTAGTAAGATCAGTGACACAAGTTGGTGTAATACCTTAGGCATACATCAATTACACTCTTTCATATTTATCATTTTTCCCATGATTAACTTTTGAGAAGCCTCGATCTTGCTTAGACTATAAAGAATGGGGCATAGCAAGCCTGGATTATGTACAGAGTAACCTATATTTGTTGCTAATTAGAAATCCCTTTGAAAGTTCTTTGATCTTTGCAATGTTTCTGGCCAAAAAGCTTACAAAGTCAGCCGTAGTGGTGACAGCATATAAAAAGAGCTAATAATGTGCTTTCAGTTCTTTGATATTTCCCACTTTTTCTTTTAATAAGATATAATTCTTTCTAGAGCACCTTTATGTTCACAGAAAAATTGAGGGCATGTTACAAGGATTTCCCATATAACTCCTGGGTCCACAGTGTCATCTCCCCCGTTATCAACACCCCTCACCAGAGGGGTACCGCTGTCACAACTGATGACCTTACATGGACATGCCACCCAAAGTCCACAGTTTACCTTGGGGTTCATTCTTAGTGATACACACTCTATAGATTTGGATAAATGTATAGTAAATCTCTCCATGATTACAGTGTCATACAGAGTATTTTAGTTGGCCTAAATCATTTTGCTCTGTTTATTCATCCTCCCCCTACCTTCAACCCTGGACAACCACTGTCTCCATAGTTTCGTGTTTTTTAGAATGTCTTACACTTGGACTCATACAATATGTGCCTCTTCAGATTGACTTCTTTAAATTAGTAATATGTATTTTAGATTTCTCCCTATCTTTTCTCGGCTTGATAATGTATTCCTTTTCCAAGCTGAGTACTATTCCATTGCCTCTATAAAACCTGTGTGATGGTTTTTATGAGGACATACCTTTTCACTGACTTTGAGTGAATACCAAGGAGCACAGATTACTAGATTGTATGGTAAGCGTATATTTAATTTCTTCAGAGACAGCCAAGCTGTCTTTCAAAATAGCTGAACCATTTCCAGAAATGAATGAGACTTTCTGCTGCTCCGGGTCCTTCCAGCACTTGTCAGTGTTTTGGATCCTGGCCATTGTAATGAGTATCCAGCCGTATTTTGTTGTTTTGATTTGCATTTTTCTAATGACATACGATGTGAAAATCTTTTCCTATGCTCGCTGCTGTATATCTTCTTTGGCAAAGTCTCTCGCCAATTTTTAATCAGGTTTCTTTGTTTTATTGTTGAGTTTTAAAAGTTCTTTGTATATTTTGGATAATAGTCTTTTACCAATGTGTTTTCTACAAATATTTGCTTCCCAGTATGTGGTTAGTTTTCTCATTGTCTTCACATCATCTTTCCTAGAGAATTACATGTTTTCATGTTGATGAAGTCAGCTAATCAGTTATTTCTTTCATGGGTCATGCTTTGATGCTGTATCTAAAAATACCCAAGAGGACCACAGATGCAAGGTCATCTATATTTCCTCTTATGTTATCTTACAAGAGTTTTATAGTTTCGCATTTTCCATGTCAGTCTGTGATCCATTTTGAGTTAATTTTTATGAAGGGTATAAGGTCTATGTCTAGATTCACTTTTTTGCCTGTAGATGTCCTGTTTCCAGTACCATTTGCTGAAAAAAAAAAAACTATCTTTATTCAATTGAATTGCTTTTGCTCTTTTGTTAGAGACAAGCTGTCTGTACTTATTTGGGTCTATTTCCGGGCTCTATTGTTTTCCCATTGATTCATTTTTCTACTCATTCACTAATACCACACTGTCTTCATACTGTAGCTTTATAGTTAAGTCTAAAATTGGGCATGTCAATCATCCATATTGGTAGAATCAGAATATGCTAGGTAAAAACAAATTTAAAAAAACCTAAAAGCCTTTGCTGAAATTTGTCCAAGACATGAAAACTGGTTAAAACCATTTTTTTGCATTATGTTCTTGACCATGATGAAGGTTATTCTCTGATCTTCCACAATATCTCAAACAAAGGGATGTTAGTTGGCCATTTTCATCATGTAATTAGTATAATAGTTCCTCAGAGATGTTAAACATTTTAGGAGTTACAAAGTCCTGCCAAATTGTTGCATTATTAAGTCTATTTCAAACAAATAAGATGCACACTGGAAAAAATATATAGGAGATTCAAATAAAAATTCAATTGACCCATTTAGAACAACGTACTTTGGATTTGTACTATACCATAGTCCTGGGCAATAGTGGTATTTACTGCGATGGAGAACAATGTGGTAGAAACAAGTTTGGGAGGTGAAACCAAGAAAACTGATATTGAGCATAAATTTGAAATATATATTATCCCTCTAAGCAGAGACATAAAGCAGTCAGTTGGACACAGGAATGCGGAATTCAAGGGACACTGGGACTCCAGATGTAAGCCTAGAGCACCATCATCACATGGAATGGACTGAGCGCCATGACGCTAGGTGAGACCCCCAAGCCAGTGACTGTAGACTATGAAAGAGGATCTAGGACTGGTTCTGGGGCATTGGACATTGAGAGACCCAAAAGAGGAAGAGACACCAGACAGGGGAACCTAGAAGAAACAGCCAGAAAAGTAGTAGGGAAGTCAGAAGAGCCTATTTTCACAGAAGCCAAGTTTAAGACACTGTTTCAAGAAACAGAAAGTAACTAACTGGATCAAATATTGCTGAGAGTTTAAGTTAAATAAATACTTGAAAGTGGCCCTTATATCTGTCAATGTAGTGGTGACTGATGACCTTCATTATAGCTCTTTCAGCAAAATGGGTTTAAGAGAGAATGGCAGAAGAGAAACTGGGTGTGTAGACAGTTCTTTCAAAGGTGTTTGGCTGAGAATAAATTTAAAAAATAGAGTGACACTAAAAACCTCAAGACTAAGATAAATTTTGTTTTGTTTTGTTTACAATGGGATGTAGCATAGTATATTTGCAGATGTATGGAAATGAAGCAATCAAAATGGAAAGTGACATACTATAGGAGGAAGAGGAGACAATCTCAGCGATGGAATCTTCGAGCCCGCGAGAAGCCATGGAGCATGCGCACCCAGAAGAGAAGTCCTTAGAAGAGCAAACAGCTCATCTGTCGTAACAGGAGGGAACACAGAGCGCAGTTTCATTGAAAGTAGATTGGTCGATGTGATGATGATGGGAGAATGTATAAGTCTCTTCGGTTTGCTTTTGTTTTTCTTAAATATTTATCTTGTTCCATTTAGTCCTCTTCCCCCTCCTTTCCCTGGCAATTACCACTCCGTTGTCCATGTCCATGAGTCCTTTCTCCTTTTTGCTCAATCCCTCCACCCACTAACCTCCCCTGCACTAGCTATCATCCTGCTCTCCATCTATGAGTCTGTCTCCATTTTTCTGATTAGTTCAGTTTGTTCACTAGATTCCGCAGATGAACTAGATCATCCAGTATTTGTCTTTTTCTGACTGACTTATTTCACTCAGCATGATGTGCTCCAAGTCCATCTATACTGCAACAAGCAGCAAGTTCATTCATTAGACTCTTTGGCCAATGGGAAGATTACTCATTCTCTGAGAGACCAATGAGAGGATCAGTGAAGGGATGACCAAGATTAAAAGACAGGGGGACATAGGTGAAGGAGGCACTGTGAAAGCAGGAGGTTCAACTGACTAGGGAAATGCAGTGCATTGTTGGAGGCACTGAGGGCCCACCTGATATCTGTGGTCACTACTATCAAGCAAGACCAAACAGCACGCTTCTGTGATTTTCTTTAGCAGTGCTCACCTGCTCAGTTGCAGACGGGAATGGGGAGGTAGTTGGGTTTAATTAGGATCACAGATTTTCTGGGTGAATAACAATGAATGTAAAAAGGGATATGGTCATTGAGGATATGCAAGTATGTGTTTGTGATGTTGGGACATGGAATCTATGGTTCTAAAAAATGAGGAGATGAAGGAGGCATAAAGACTGGGATATTCTCCCACTACAAAATAACAGTGAGCCCATTTCGTGGAAAAAAACCCAGGGAGGTCACATCTGACAGACACATCTGACAAGCGTTCTATTGACACTTCAGATCTTCTGGCACAGTGCTGCTCCCTTTCCTATTTGTCCCTAAGGTCACTAATGGCAATTTTTAAAATATCAAAATAGGTCGCATCATAATGGCTTCCTACAGCAAACAGAAATTGGCTCAGATTATGTTTATTACAGTGAAGGTACGTACGAGTGTAACTCATGTTAACATATGGAAACGCTAAATGTATTAGAATAAAAGATCATTTTAAGTTATATTAGGTTGACCTTCAGTAAAAAATGTGAACTAGACATAAAGCAATTGCAACTGTATCACAGTATCTATGGTACGCTCCTATGGACTTCTCACTTATATTTGATAGAGATCCATGTCTAGATTAAAAGATATTTTCTTTTTTATTATTATTTTTTGAAGAAAGAGCAGTCATTAGGAAAACTGCTTACCAATTATTGTCCTATAGTTATCTACTAACTCTCCACACCAGCAAGGCACTGTGGTAGTATACATGTACATGAAATCTTAGCCCCAGGGAACTCACCTTGTGAGGCATCAAGGTGAGTGACACTGACACAAGTTCTTTCATTTATTCTATGCTATTTGAAGTCACAATTGAAGAGCAAAGACAGGACAGTCTGAGTGGGTGAGGCTTATATGACTGGAGTTCACCTTTGAAACTGATGAATGATAAAAGCACATTAATAGTTTATTAAAGCTAATTTAGCCAGTTAGGGCATATCAATTTATATTTATTCATATAAGCTACACTGCTCAGGTTAGTATTTTCAGTGCTAATTGCAAATAAATTGTTATGCATTCATTAAAGTACTATCTCCACTAGAAAATATTTAGTCAGATTAGTTCTGTGTAACTTTAATCATGAAAAATATACACACATGTATGCATATAAGTAACTTGCCCAAGATCTTACCCCAGAGCCTGTGCAGTTAATTGCTGAATTCTATATCCTCTCTGAATCTTATATGTGATTAAGCAATTAGTTTCACCTTAAAATGACTACAATACTCTCTAATCATGGTTCTTGTCCCCGGTCTTAGGTAAGCATGTATCAATTAGAACATTAATAGAAAACATTTAGGTGTCCTATAGAGTCCAGTGGCACAGCCTCCCCTATCACCCGATCTGGGTACTAAATGTGCACCCTTCATGTGGGCTGAGTACACCCTCCTCTTGTACTTGAGCCTTGAATTCTTTTGGTAGGTCAATGGGAGGGATTTACCTAGGCCAGTCAGCTGTAAGAACTGGCTATTACCACTGACCACCAACCTCAGCCCTCCATGGAGGATCAGCTGTGCAGGGAAGACTAGCAGGGCTAGTCTCCAGATACAGGTGGTCTATAGCCATCTACTGAGTGCTCTGGCCCTGGGATTTCCCAGGTGGTTCTGGTCAAGGTTAGTCCCCGCTTGTGTTCTACCTGGGGCTACCCTGCACGAGCTATAAAGCAATCGAGATGGTTGCTACTTGTGCTGAGTTTAAAGTTTACGAGGCAAAGCCAAGCTGTGAATCTCAGCAGGCTACTGCTAGTGCTGGGCCTACATTAGGCCACGCCACCAAGTCAGAGAGTCATGGCAGCTTAACCTAATACATAGAAATAAACTCAGGGAGGCTGCTAAAGTGAGGAGACAAAGAAACATGGCTCAAATGAAAGAATACATCAAAACTCCAGAAAAAGAACTTAACAAAGTAGAGATAGGCCATCTATCAGATGCAGAGTTCAAAACACTTCTTATAAAGCTGATCAAAGAACTTAGTGAGTATGGTATGTGTAGAAGCTAAAGAACTTGTGACGCATGGGCATGAACTAGAGGGGGGATGGGGGAGGGGTGTGGAGGATGGAGGGGAATGAAGGGGGGAAATGGGACAACTGTAATGGCATAATCAATAAAATATTTTTTAAAAAAGAACTTAGTGAGGACCTCAGCAGCATAAAAAAGACCCAATCAGAAATGAAGAAGACATTAATTGAAATAAAGAACAATTTATTGGGAAACAACAGTAAGGTGGATGAAGCCAAGAATCAAATCAGTGATTTGGAACATAAGAAAGCAAAAAACAACCAATCAGAACAAGAAGAAAAAAGAATCCAAAAAGCAAGGATAACATATGCAGCCTCAAGGACAACTTTAAGCATTCCAACACTCACATCGTAGGGGTTCCAGAAGAAGAGAAAGAGCAAGAAATTGGAAATTTATTTGAAAAAATAATTAAAGAAAACTTCCCCAATTTGGTAAAGGAAATAGACATGTAAGTCCAGGAAGCAGAGAGAGACCCAAACAAGGTGTATGCAAAGAGGCCCATTCTAAAACACATCATAATTAAAATGTCAAAGGTTAAAGATAAAGAGAGAATCTTAAAAACAGCAAGAGAAAAGCAGTTGGTTACCTACAGGGGAATTCCCATAAGACTGTCAGGTGATTTCTCAAAAGAAACTTTGCAAGCTAGAAGGTATTGCCAAGAAATATTCAAAGTCATGAAAAGCAGGTACCTACAGCCAAGATTGCTCTACCCAGCAACAATATTATTTAGAATCGAAGGGCAGATAAAAAGGTTCCCAGATAAGAAAAAAAACTAAGAGTTCATCATCACCAAACCATTATTGTATGAAATGTTAGAGAGACTTGTTTAATTAAAAGAAAATAAAAACTACTAACAATAAAATGGCAATAAATACGTATCTATCAACAATTGAATCTAAAAACCATACAAAGCAAACAAGGACAGACACAGAATCATGAATACAGAGAACGTTTTGATGGTTGCCAGACGGGAGGGGGATATGGGGGAACGTGTGAAGAGATGAGGGCAACGAGAAGTACCAATAGGTAGGTATCGAATAGCCACAGGGGTGTACAGTACTGTATAGGAAATAGAGCAGCCAAAGAACTCATATGCATGACTCATGGACATGAATAATGCTGTTGGGATTGCTTGAGGGAGTGGAGGGTGCCGAGTGGAGGCAGGCGAAGGGGGGAAACTGGGACAACTATGATAACATATCAATAAAATATAATTTAAAAAATAATAAAAAACATTTAGTAAGGCCCTGGCTGGTGTAGCTCAGTGGATTGACCACGGGCCTGTGAACCACACGATCGCGGTTCGATTCCCAGTCAGGGCACATGCCTGGGTTGCAGGCCAGTTCCCAGCAGGGGACTCACCAGAGGCAACCGTGCATTGATATTTTTCTCCTTCCCTTCCCCTCTAAAGATAAATAAATAAAATCTTTTAAAAAAGTAAAAAAAACATTTAGTAAGCGGAAACTACCAAATCATGATGAAAAAGTAGATAAACTGAATAGTTCCCCAGCTTGTAATCAACCAAATGAGAATTTTAGTTAAAACTTCCCAACAAAGGAAACTTCGGGCCCAGTGCTTTTCACAGATACATTCTATAGAAAATGTCAGGGAATGGTAGTAGCCGGTCTACTCAGCCTCTTCTAGGACACAAAAGACCAACAAGGACTAGAATTACACTAATCGTGAAGTCAGACACACACCCAAAAAGGCAAGTATTCCTCGAAACATAATAAACATAGAGACAAAATCAACAAAATACAGCCAACTAAGTCAGCAATGTGTAAAAGGGCAATATGTCCCGATCAAGTGCGACACTAGTTCAATATTTTAACATCAACCAATATTATCAGGAAAAAGAAATAAAATGCATGTGAACGTATCACTAGATGCAGTCGGTGCCTATGAGAAAATTCCGCATCCATTTATGATTTTTAAAGCTTTCCAGCAAACTAGGAGTAGAAGAAAATATAAAGGAAAACCAATAAATGAAAAGTGAAAAAAATACTATCACTATCATCATATTTAACAGCAAAAGACTATTTTCTTCCTAAAAAATAAGGCAGAAATATTGACTCTAACCATTTCTATTCAATATCATATTAGAAGTCTGAAACAATACAATGAAACAGAAAAAAGACATAAAAGGCCTGGAGATTAAAAGAGAAGAAGACTGTTTATTAGCAGATGACAAGACCGTCTACTTTTTTAAAAAGATTTTATTTATTTATTTTTAGAGAGAAGGGAAGAGAGAGAGAAAGAGAGGGAGAGAAACATCAATGTGTGGTTGCCTCTTATGTGTCCTCTACTGGGACCTGGCCTGCAACCCAGGCATGTGCCCTGACTGGGGATCGAACCTGTGACCCTTTAGTTAGCAGGCCCGTGCTCAATCCACTGAGCCAGAACAGCCAGGGCTAAGGCTGTCTACTTTTTAAAAATCACATGGAATTCATAGCAAAGCTCTAAGGATGAGTAAGTTCAGCCAAATCACAAGACAAGATGGATGTGCAGAAATCAAATGTATCCCTAATGAGCTAGCAATAAACCCTCAGAAAGGACAAGTTAACAAAGTAATACTATTTGTTTCACTGAAAGGATAAACAGATGGCCAGTAAGCTCAAAGACATTCAGTGTTATCAGCCACTGTTAGTCGAATGCAAACTCCAAACACAATGACATACCACTATGTACCAATCAAAACTGCTAAAAAAAAAACCACTGACATCATGTAACTGGCAAAAATGAGGAAAAACTGTATCACTCACACATTGCTGGTTAAAATGTCAAATGCCACAGCCACTCTGGAAAACAGTTTGGCTGTTTCTTCTAAAACTAAAATGACAACTATTATACAACCCAGCAACAGCCCTCTTGAACATTTATGCAAAAAACATAAAAATTTATGTTCACACAAAACCCGTACATGAAGGTTCATAGCAGCTCTATTAACAATAGCCCCAAACTTGAAACAATCCAGCTATCCTTTCATGGGGAACTGGTTAAGCAAACTGTGGTCCACCCATACCACGAAATACCACACAGCAAAAGGAACAAACCACCAACACGTGTAACTTGGGTGAATCTCCAGGGAACTATTCTGAGAGCAAAAAACCAACCCCCCAAAGTCACAAATGTGGCACCATTTATGTAATATTATTTTTTAAACTCTCCCCTTCTTCAGAGATTTCATGAATATCCAATTCCAGTTTTTCAATAGCTTACCTTAAAAACATCTTATTTTAATCTATCCACACCTATTTTTAAATTTTTTATTTAATTATTGTTCAAGAACACTTTTCTGTCTTTTATTCCCATCCCAGCCCACCCCTCCAATACTCCCCACTTCCCTCCCATTTCCACCTCCCTTAGTTGTTGTCCATGTGTCCTTTATACTAGTTCCTGTAAATCCTTCCCCCTTTTCCCTTGAAATTCCCTCCCCTCTCCTCTCTGTTCACTGTCCCCCTGTTCTCTATTTCAGTGCCTTTGTTTTTATTTTGCTTGCTTGTTTGTTTTGTTCCTTGTATGTAATATTATTGAAATGACAAAATCAGAGAATAAACCAATAGTTGACAGAGGTCAGGGGTGGGGGCAAGGGAGTAGGTAGGTGTGGCCATAAAAATGCTCCACGAGGTACGCTGTGGTGACGTAAACTGTTCTCTATTTGGACAGCTTCAACATCAATATCCTGGTTGTGATATTATGATTCAGTTGTACAAGATGGCACCCTGGGGGAACTGAGTAAAGCCTACCCAGGTCTCTCTGTATTATGTCTTACCGCTGACACAAATCTCAATAAAAATGTTAATTAAACATAACATATTTAATAAAAGGCAGCCCTGGCTGGTGTAGCTCAGTGGATTGAGCACGGGCCTGCAAACCACACGATCGGGGTTTGATTCCCAGTCAGGGCACATGCCTGGGTTGCAGGCCAGTTCCCAGCAGGGGACTCACAAGAGGCAACCATACATTGATATTCCTCTCCTTCTCTCCTTCCCGTCCCCTCTAAAGATAAATAAATAAAATCTTTTAAAAAATAAAAATAAAAGGCAACTTTTTAAAAATACCGTTGATAATAGCACCAGTAAAAACAAAACAGGTCTGCATTTACCAACACAGGAGGAGTTGGTAAATGCAGGAGCTATATGCTGAAAACGACAACATGTCCATGAAAGGTATCAAAGATCTGAATAAATGGAAGGTTGTATCATGTCCACGGATTAAAAGGGTAAATGTGAAGATGTCAAGTTTTCCCGAATCATTCTATAGCTTCAACAGAATTCCACTCAAAAATCTCAGTGGAACAGTTGGTAGATATGAGCAACAGTAGTCTAAAATTTAAACACAGGCAAAATAATTAGAACACCCCAAACAAACTGAAAAGTTTCAGCTGTGATAAAGCTGCAAAAATCAAGACAGCGCGGTACTTGTGAGCAGGCCCACACCAACTGCTCTCTGACAAAGGCACAAAGGCCGTCGCGAAAGGACAGAGCTCTCAAGAAATGGCGCTGGAACAACTGTACGTACGCAAGAAAAAGAAAGTATAATGAAAAGACTCAACACTTAACTCATACCATACCGAAAAAACTAACTCGAAACGGACTGTTGGCCTACTAAAAACTTAAAAGTAAAACTCCTGGAAGGAACTAGAAGAAAAAAAACTCTTTGTGATTTTGAGTTAGGGAAAATGTTCTTGGATAAATATCAAAAGCATGTTCCATAAAAAAAAATTATTTGGATGCCATCAAAATGATAAACTTTTGCTCCGCAAAAGAAACTATTGTACTAAGAAAATGCAAAGATACTCCTGGGAGAAAATATTTGCAAATTACACATTTGACAAAGAACTTATATTCACCATACACAAAAAATTCTCAAAGCTTAACCATAAGAAACAATCTAATTTTTTAATAAGCAAAAGGTTTGAACAAACACTTCTCAAAGAAGTTGTATGTATGAGAAAATGCACAGCCATGAGTATAATGCAAATTAAAACAACAGTGAAATCCTAATAACACAGGGCTTATTAGAACCGCTAACATAGAAGAGAAACGGAGGATGTCACACACGGACAAGGACTCAGAGCCCCGGATCGCTCATGCACTGCTGCTGGCAATGCAAATGGCACACGCACCCTAGACAACAGTTGGGCAGTTTCTTGTTAAACATGCACTTGCCATGTAACCAAGAGGTCCCACTCCTAGGTACATAACCCACTAAAAACAAACACTCACTTTCATGCAAAAACTTGTACCCCAATGTTTATAGCTGCTATTTTACTATCACCACAACTACGAAAATCTCAAATGCCCTTCAGCTTATGAGTGGATCGAACAGTGATACACGAGTACTGTGGAATACTATCCAGCAACAAAATGGAACAATCAATAGGCAACAGCACGTAGGAATCTGAAATGCATCATGTTAAGCAAAAAGAGCCAGACTCAAATGCTGGGTACTGTGTGTCACATATTTTTGTAGAAGAGGCAAAACTATAGGAATAAAGAACAAATCTGGGGTCACTAAGATTCAGGGGAGGGTTTGGCTATGAGGGTATAGTGTACAGGGATATTTTAGGTGACTGTCGTGGTGGCTATGTGAGTCTATGCATCCGTCAAAACTCATGAACTGTATACCAAAAGGGGTTCATTTTAGTATATGTTAATTAAAAATATTAATTCATAGAGGCAGTATGCATGTATTGAGCTTTTATTTTAAAGAAATATATAGATGGTTCAAAAGGCAAACACCAAATACTAACATCGGCATTTCTGAGTGATGTTTTTCTCTGTAATTTAAAATGATTTTTATAAAAATAGGATTTTTCTGCAATCTGACTATACATATGTGCACACACTGTAAACATATACAATATATATAACTGTAGTCTGACTCTGTGTGTGTATGAAGTTCTCAGATAAATGCCATCTTAAAGCACTCAAATGTAAGATGCACAGCAAATTAAGGGTAATCGAAATGGGATATATTTTCTTCCCTATGGCTCTCTGTATTATACAAACTTTCTATAGTTCTATGTGTTGCTTGTGAAATTAAATTCTTAAATAATAATAGTCTGACACATCTAAATATAAGTCAATATGAAGGGGCTATGTGTTTATCTAACTGACTTTTTAGAATGCCATGCTTCTAAAATACTGTAATGAATGCATTCTATTTTCTCAAGATTCAAAAGAACAGTATTCAAGTGATTTCTCTGATTATTCTTGACTAGTCCATCTTGACCGAGCCTATCAAAGCTACATTCCATATCTTTCTCCAAAACAGATCTGATCCACAGACATCCCGTGTTGAAAGGGGGCCCTGTGCTTGCTGAGCTGAGGTAGGACACATGCCCTGCAGGTGAAAATGGCCAGTTAGCTGTCTAGTCAGAGAATGCTAGGCACCAGAGATTCTCTTAGGATTCCAGTTGTTGTGGAATCCTAAGCAGTAAAGTTTTTCCAAGCACACTGGGATCACAGGAATATCTGATTCAGTATGGAAAATTACACTACTGTTAGCAGCCCCACAGCAACACGTGACATTTCAGGGTAACACAGAGAAGCAAATGAAAACCCTCAAGAGCAGCTACTAATTTTGCTAAATGTTATAGCAGAGATGGGGAATGGCAGGGATGGGGAAAGAAGTGACCTCAAAGAGCGGTCAGATGACTTTCTGTAATTTCAATAACAGTCGCAACTAAGAAAGGGAACGGGTGAGAACGCCCTCCACTACCTTCCCCACGCTGACAAAACCAGGCCCCTAGTTCATGTTTGATCCAAAACAACACTTTCAAAGAAGGTAAAGCGGGTTCTATGCAAAATACTGTACTCACAATTCTTCCCCAAGGCTAAGAAAAAGCATTAACCCTTTAAGTTCATGTGTATGTTTCAGGGTCAGGAATGACTCTGCTAAAAAAATGCAGATTCACCCTTTGTAAAATATCCAAAAACAAACCAAAAAAAAAAAAACAAAAAAAACCCACTTCATTTTTCCACTGAGGACTCAATGAACTATTGGCCTTCACATGGCAATCTGTGGTTTTAACTGGCAAACTAAGTACCCTAGTTACATAATGACAGAATCCCTTCTCAAAATATTTTATTTCCTATTTAATATTAAGCCATGAACTAGAGTCAAGAATATTTTATTATAATAGGTAAAATATAAGAAAAACTCAAATGCATTGTTCAATACATTTATGTAAGTGTATCTTTTTAATTTTTTTAAAAGTCAAAAATTCTTAGCATGTCTAAAAGCAAAAAATATATTGACTATTTCCTACACTTTGAACATCCCAAGTATTTCAACATCTGAGCCCTTATTTACCCTTCTCACTCTGTGTTTTTCTTAAGTTCTTTTGCAATAAAAATTGAGAAAACAAAAATAAGTGCCTAAATTATATTACTTTAAACCTCCCCAAAAATGCCTTCACCCAGTCAAAATATAAGGTCATGCCTCTGGCTTTCCTCAAATCGTGATATAAGAAACATCAACTATAAAAATACTCCTATATATTCTGCTAAAAATCAATCAAAAGCATTATCTACTTTCTACTCAATGTTCTTTGTATGACAGTCTGAGTGATAAATGACCTTCAAAAGTCGGCACCTGGAAAGAACTGCATTTTTCTGATAAATTGCTCTGCTTCCTTTATGCCAACACGAGGGACAATGGAAGCAAATGTGTATTCTTTTTCGCCTTGGTTGCCCTGAAGATTAGCTAAATTTGTTTTATAATGGCAATAAATATCTATCCCTGGTGCCTAACACATTTTTCTCTTCCTTTTATTTTAAAGTTGTCATTTTTACACGTTTTAAACCAATTCACCATAAGAGTCACCTTCAATATATTTTGAAATCTGTTTAAACTCTTTTTGTATCCTTACCTGAGTACATTCTTATTGGCTTTCAGACAGAGGGGAACAGAGAGGGAGAGAGAGCGTGAGAAACGGCAATGCGAGAGGGAAAGACTGATCAACTGTCTCTCACACACACCCTGACTACAAACTGTACCCACAACTCAGCCATGGACCCTCACCAAGGACAGACCCACAACCTTATGGTTTACAGGATAACTCTACAACCAACTGAGCCACACCGACAAGGGTATGTTTAAAGGTGTTTTAAATACAGTAGGCAGAATTAATACATGGATGCTGTGTTCTATAAACTATTCCATGTTAAATTACAAAGCAGAAACGATGTGGCCTAGAGCAACATTTATCACATTAGAATGTGCAGACAAACCACCCGATGGTGTTATTAAGGTGTAGATTCTGATTCAGAAGGTCTGGGGTGGAGCCTAAGGTTCCCTATTTCCAGCAGGCTCCCAAATCAGGTGGATACTCTGGCTGCCAGACCACACTTGGAGGAGGCAAGACCTAAAACGATCTTCTGCGCATGCATAACCGAAGTCAGTACAGGGAGAACAGTGAGTGAGATGCAGCCCTAAGAGGTAACTCTCAAAATGGTGGGCACCAGGAAGCAGAGCAAATGGGAGAGCCAAATTTTTGATTCAGTCATTAAAAAGCAAAGGTCCTAAACCCAATGTCAGTAGTAGTTTAATTCTTAGTAACAAATGTCCAGTTCATGTTTTTCAAAGAAGTTGATTGTGGCTTATGTGTTAGCATTCTACCACACATATCTGAATAAAGTTCTGATTGATAATTCCCCCTAAAAAATCCCTATGATTTTAAATGTTTTAGGAGGAGTTAGGACAGGAAAAGAATGTTCACCTAAAATTTGGTAAGAAAAACTCTATTTGTTCATAAGTATAGGAATACTTACTAAACTCCAGCACTACTTTGAGGCCTCAACATGCACCTTATTTATGCTGATTTTATTCTGGTTTAATTTATTTTATTTATTTTATTCTGGTTTATTTATTTTAATAATTTTGGGGGCCACTGTTACATAATTTGAGGGGGGCAATTATTGTTTCATTAGTGGTAAGTGAACAAATCTGCATCATCTGAAGAAAATTCATCAGCTGTAATATTGGTTAAGGAAGTATTTGAAATCAGTTAGTATAAATTTTCTTTCTCTGAAGCTTATTTCCAGTTAAGGGTATTTTCCTCCTGGCAGGGCATGTTGCATAGTGAGAGTCTCCAAAATACTTTACAGCAAAGTATTTTTCTAGTTTTTCCAGTGTTGTTCCGTGTTTATAGATTCTCATATTGCCTGTTGTTACATGTCCGTCTCCTCCGCACAGTTTCGTAAATGCTAAAACCTGTACTTTGGTTAAAATACAAATTACACAGTTACCTAACACACACGAAGAACTGCTAAGTCATTGCTTAAGTACAACAACATTTTAGAATTTCGTTTTTAGGCCAGAGGGTACAAAGCCGCCCGTACTAGTTTTCTATTGCTGCAGTAACAAATTACCACACATTTAGTGCCTTCAGCAACACCTATTTGTTATTTTTCATGTTTGGAGGGCAGAAGTCCCAAATGGGTCTCAGCAAGTTAAAACCAAGGTGTCAGCAGCGTTGTGCTCCTTCTGGATGCTCCAGGGGAGAATTTATTTCCTTGTCCTTTCCAGCTTCCAGACACCCCTCTACATCCCTTGGCTCTGGCCCCTTCCTCACCTTCAAAGCCAGCAATGCTGCCTCTCTCTGTCACTTTCTTGAGCAGTCACATCGTCCACCTGACTCCTTTTCTGCCCCCCTCCACTTTTAAGAACGTGTGTGATTTACTTTGCACCCATCTGGATAATCCCGGATAATCTCCCTATTTTAACATCAGCCAATGAGCAAACTTAACTCTGCTCTGCCTTGTGACCTATGATACTCATAGATTGCGGGGCCATGGGCATCTTTAGGGACCCGTCATTCTGCCTACCACACCACAGCATTCCATTTCCATTTACAAACTTGAATTTTCCTGAAGCACTGTAGTTCTCTTGCAGTTTTTTAATGCTGGAAAAAGAAGCTCTTGGGGAATAACAGTGTAAAATCACTGAGAGGAGTATCTTGCATTGCAGCGTTTAACCATGAGCTTTGATTCTGGTGGGATGACTCACACTCAGAGAAAGGCATGGCTGCAGCTGGAACGGCCCCTACCACGCAACCATCTGCTCTTGGACACATGTAGCCTTAGATTTCCACATTGCATGCTGGCCAACTGATGCCATGGAACGTAGAACCAGACTGTGGCCACCAGGATAAAGATCCAGACACCCCACTAGCCCCGATGACCAGAAAAAGGGTTTTCTCCTTGAAATTTGGAGAAGCTAAACCCTCTTCCAAAATTGCTCTAATGACCTTCGAATCGTTCAAACTGTCCAAGGCACTAAGCAATCAAGTTTTTTTTTTAACACACAAAAATGAAAAGTTAAATGGATAAATTATAGCAGCCTAATCTTTTCATGCCATTCCTAAGGATTGACAGGTTGGTTGTTTTAACAGCTATACAATACTTAAGCTCTAAAGACTATAAATCCATACAGTCTGCCCATAACATATCCAGCCAGGCAATAAGAAAAATAGAGGCATTTACTAAAGAAGATATAAGACACAAGAAACACTGTACATTGGAAAATGACCCTTTAGTCCCCTTCAAAGCTGTGACCTTCTTGAGGAAATATCGTTCACTGGTAGCAGTTTGAATCAAGTCACCGGCAACTTCAGTATGATGTTCCTTCTGCTCTGGTAGCAGAAGCTGCAGAATAAATTTTGCCACGACACGTTTCATGCCGAGATCCTCTGTCAAGATCTTGGACACCGTAGTTTTGGAATCTCCAGATCAGTTTCTAGTTCTTACCTGTCAGTCACTGATTTCTGTTGATTGCAGCCCATACATGTTCAACATTCTCGGGTGTTCTGCTTGTTGCAGGCCTTCCAGAATGTGGATCACTTTCAACAGATTTTTTACTATCTTTGAAGCATTTGTGCCACATTTAATTTGCACTGCACTCATTGCATCCTCCCCCAAAGCCTTCTGAATCATCTGAATAGTTTCTGGGAGGAATGTTCAAGCCTATCACAAAATCTAACATAGATTCATTGCTCTACTCATTCAATCATTTTGAATATGAAGGCCACACAGTGGGCACGCTCACTCAATGGGGTCTACCACCCCCACTGACTGGTACAGTGAAGTCATCATTGTTCACACATGAGCATTCTAGGCCCCTCTCCTTGGCTGCAAGGTTATATCAATGTTGTTTATGCAAACCATTCTCATTATATGATCAATGGCTGGACTTTTTGTATATACATATATGTAAATATTACATATGTATATATACTGATATATACATATCACTTTGGGTATCCCTCTGTAAATATATTCTACACATAAATGTCTCACAAGAACTCATGGTTAAAGAGATTATATCTCAATCAGAACCACAGAGAGTAAGAAATCTGAATGACTGGCTGAAGGCCCCATACAAACTGAATCTGGATATGAAACCAAGTAAAAGTATCCAATTTGAATTTATGCCTGAATTTTGATAGACCAAGTCAATTTGTGGTGACCATCATTTAAAAGAGACAAGTCCAATGATCTAATGCTAAAGTATAAAGTATATGACAGATTAAGTAGAGTCAAATTGGCCCTACCATGGCTTCTCATCACAGGGGTTATGAGAAATATATTGCTTTGTGAGTCTTATTTCTCAACACACAGTAAGCAGCGCCAATGTGAGAAGCAGTCATTTCTCATGGATTAGCCGACACCTTCACTTTCTATCCTTCTCAGGGGCTCACCCCCTACTCTGCCCCGCTCCACACTTTATCTAATCCATAGGTGCGTCTGAGAACTGTTCCGACTTCCTGCGGCTCTGCTGGGGGCTCCGTCAGTGTTTTAGGTCAACACTGCTCCTTGGTGACATGGAAGTGAGCCAGCTCTAAGTGAGATCTGATTGAGGAAGGGGACACTGGAGTGACCTAAGGGGAATTTTGTTCACAGAGCCCCTAAAAGAATTCTGAAAAACTAGGCATATATTTTAAGGGAACGTCTAAACATTTTAACATAAGTTTAAACACTTGAAAAAGGGACATGATTTCTAACACCGATATATATATATATATATATATATATGATGTGTATATGACATATATCATATATGTGATGCACACATGTGTGTGCATATGTATGATAACATCAAGGCTGTAGATTTCACTGACTCACTCTATAGCAAATGTATACTGTACATCATAACTGGCAGAGCCAGTCAACCCAATACACCTTCCTGTCAAAACAAGCTTGACTTTGTTTTTCAATTAAATATGAAGACAGTTTTGGAGAAAAGTCACCTAGCTTCTGAAGGCTAAAAGGAACAGGTAAATACAACAGAGAGCTTTGTCATGTGCTCATCCTTTGGGTGAATGGATGAGCACATGACAAAGAAAATAAGAACCGATAGGTATTACCTATATTCAGAGGGAGATCAACTTCGAAAAAGACGTAGAAGTTGAAGATTTGAAAAATGATACCCTTGAAAGCCTGGGAAGTCTTGGGTACACCATGTGCCCTAGGGTACAAGCCCAATTTGGAGACTGGGGGAAAAAGAACTTAAGGTCCTCTCTGAGGAACCTAATGTGACAGAAATGTAAGGTGGTTTTTCTAAACAAAAACTCTGTGACTGCACTTTTGTCTTTTGACAGATCTGAAGCCTTTGGAAATATCTTAGAGCAAATATCAAGTTCTCGTCAACAAAATGGAGGGCCAAAGATTAGAGATGACAATCTTGCTTGTGTAGCCAACCTGGTGTATAATCTTGGACAGACAGTTCTGGCATCCCAGGAATTGGTTCAGTGTCTTCTGTAGTCCTTAGCATGGGTTGCTTTTGTTTGAATCTTCTACCCCGATTTTGTTGGTCATCTTGAGTGTGGCCATCTTTTAGGGTTTATTGGACCCAGAGTAAATTAGCCACCTTTCATTCTGAAGTTCCTACACTCCACCCCATGTCATTCCTGGGCCTTATGTTCATGTTCTGTTTCTCTGGCCCTTTTAGTGCCAGAAGTGAATATGTTAACAAACAAACAAACAATAACAAGCAAACAAAAAAACCCTGCAGTTGCCAAAGCTATTAAGTTGTGCCAAGAGAGGGGCTGTGTATGCAAACTAATGCAGACTTTACATGGAATGGTAGGAAACCGGGGTGTAAAGTTGCACTGGAAAGGTATTTTGAAAATCTCTATCTCCTAAAGTTTCTGGGTAACAGGAAGTAAGGAAATTACTGACAATGGGCCAAACCCAAAAATAACCAGGTGCAAAAAAAGACAACTTTATTAGGCGCTTTCTATTCTTTGCGTGGAGGACTTGGTCCTTGCAGAGGAAGCTCCAAGTAATTCGACAGTACCCAGTTTCCACAGTTGCTGTAACTTGATCCCACGACGGGCACTCTGGAAAGCACCTTGAGAGCGAGTGAGTCGGAGGCCCCTCATGATCAAGGTCGTCCAATCCATTTACTAAGGTGGGCATCCTTCCGTGTCACCTCTTAGAAGCATATCTGTGTTCCCCTCCAAATAGCCCACAACCTGGCTGCACCCCACCTCCACTCGAACCACAGCAACCAGGTAATGTGGGTGGTACAAAGGGGCTACCGAGAGGGTAGGCAGGCCTTTAGACGCAATCAGTGGGGAAGAGGCGAGGACCAGAGTGGATGCTGGCGGCGCGTGCCTACAGGCGCTGGAGCACTCACAGATATTCTCAGGCTAAAGTGCGGGGCGGACGGGGAAAGGGAGAGGACAGCCTTACCAGATCTATGAATGTCAGGAATTTCCAGCTCCCTCCGTAGGTCTGATGCGAGGGCATTTCGATGGCCTTGTAGTTGCACAGGATGGAGCAGTAGGACAGCAGGATCGCCACCCGCAGCACCTGACAGGGGACAAGCGCCATGTTCACCAGAGGCCCGGGCTGGCTGGGCGGCCGAGGACGCGGGTGGCGCAGAGTGCAGGAGATAGGAGGCCGGGCGCAGAAGGTGGAGGGGCGGGACGGCGCTGAACGGAGCGAGCCCCACTGGATCTGGGACAGCGAGTGCCCTGGCGACCTGCTCGGGCTCTAACCGTGGCCGCAGCGGGCAGGCGGTGTGGCGTCAGCTCTTCGTCATTTCCGTCATTCTGTTCCAGTGCTTTAGGGCCCCGGGAGACCCAGCCCGGGGCGCCCCCTAGGCTTCCCGGGAGTGGCGGGGCCTGAGGCCTGGGCTGGGCTGGGCAGGGCAGGGCTGGGCTGGGCTGGGTGGGTGGCTGGGTGGGTGGGTGGCTGGGTGGGTGGGTGGGTGGGGTTATCCCGGTGAAAGTGCAGGGCTCAGAAAGGGAACGCCTTCTAACCTCTAGGGGCTGCTGCCAGTGACAATAATGGGGCGGGGCCAAAAGTCGGCAACCCTGCCTTGACGAAGAAGGCTCCAGCGTCGACCAAGTGTTCCAGCTGCGGGATTTCGGGGAACGGGGGTGTGTGGAGCAGGGTCCCTGGTTTGTACTTCTTGGATACATAGGATGGTTGGTGCTACGGAACCCGTGGGCTGTCAACGTGAGCACGGGTAGAGTGACTGCTTTATTTTGGACCCGATTGGATTTGTAGTGTTAAGACTATTTACTGATCATTATGAAGTTCCCTCACCAGTAGACTTCCTTGCTCTTTCCACTGGAGGTTTATAAATATTTTGTTCATATATAAGAAGACAGACTGAACTTTGGAAGAAGAGGTTTATAAATAAAAGGTTATAAAGAAAGAGTGAGATAACTTTATGCTACAAGATTACATTCTGCTTAAAAACAAATCATTCGAAGTTTGGATATAAAACTCGTGTGTGTAACTTAACACTAATCTTTTCAGGGTTAGACTGGCTTTGCCCTTTCACTTATTTATTTTTTCCTGCACTACACATCCAGGGCTTAATGGAAGGAAAATAAATATAAACTGGATGTCCTTTGCCTTCCAGTAAATGTTGTCACATTGGAGTTTCATCAGTCTGTGGGCAACATGATCACATTTTAGCCAACCAGAAGCAGAGGCAAATCATGAAAAGACAACATAGGCATTTCCTGTGGCTCTATTTAAAACAGGTGTCTTCTCCAAATACTCTGAGAGTCAGAGACTGTGGAGGGAGGGGCCAGGGAAGGCGAAGTGAAAGAAAAAGGAGTGCCTCACAAAGGTTTGCCTGAAGTTTTCCAATCAAGCTCCAAACCAAAATTAAGAAATCCAGTAGATTTTTTACATTGGCCTTATAGTTATGCTAGTAGAAATGATGTCACAAAAACATTAAGATAATTCCAAAAATATTCCACCAGCTTAAAACTATTTGTTATTGATGATTTGTAGCTTTCTCTTCATGTAAAGTTGGGTCTAATTTTTTTTAACTGTGTGTCCATGGTACATGTTCGTAAGATTGTCATTGAAAAGTAGATCTGAAGATCTGTCTTGCTAAGTCCTTGATAAAGTTTTATCTGTTCATGGGATATCCTTTTAGTTTGATATGACTTCCTACCTTACAATTTTAAAAAATCTTTAATAAGACTCCCTGTCCTCATCATTAAAAACCATAAAAATATTTTCATAAGGCTACTTAAAATTTTATTCTGTGGTCAGTTTCTTTTTAAGTAAATAACTATAGCACTCAAAGAAGTGCTATAGTTATTTCAACGGGGTTGCCTTTGTTACTTGTGATTGCACAAGACAGAGTTTTGTGGGGGGGTTTAATGAAATGTTTACATAAACCTTGACTCAAATCTTTTACAGAGAATGTCAGTCCACAATTTTTGGGAACTTCTTGGTAATTATGTATTACCATGTCCAGGATGTTCATTTTACTTTTTATATACTATCTAATCTGAATTATGTTTCAAGATATTCTTAGTGATTGATTGCATTTTTACAGTGTAAACAATACAATGGGATATTGCTTTTAAAACTTCATAGGAAGTTATCCTTTTTTTACGAACTGCAGTACATTATTTACTGATAAATATTTACATGATGATTCCATATTTGAGTTAAAGAATACATTGTAAGGGGAAATATTTACATGTCACTTGTTTATCTTTTTCATTCTGCCACCTAGTTAGTAGGGATGGAAGAGAATAGCGTTATCCCTGTGACTCTCATGGAAACATGTTTCTCAAGGAGGTATTTCAAGACCCTGTTTTAGCATCTAGTTATATTAGTGGGTTTTTTTGAAATTGTAATAGCCCTTACTCTTACATAGTCTGTATGTGGGCTGAAGGTATACTTCCTTGAGTAATGCTAATAAATGATACTCTTTCTTTTTTCATTGAGGGGGAGGGTGTCTGACATGTTAGTGATGATAATCCTTGCTAGTTTTGGAAATGACAGGATCCCCTGCGTCTCCCTTATGTTGTATTCCAAGAAGCCAACTTCATAGAGCCGTGGGTCTTTGCTTAAAAATGCGGGAGGAAGAATTGTTTATATATATATATCCTTACAATATTCTATGTGTATGTATTTCCTTTGATTATGTATGTACATTAGGTAAGCATTTTCTAACAATATGAATATATATGAACAAATCATTTTTTTCTCCTCCACCTTTGTCTGCACCACAGGGCGGAAGTTGGGGTGTGTTCCTCTGAGAGGGTTGGGCATCGGAAAGACCCCTGTACTGTCACAAAAAGTACAGCTTTGAGTTGTTTATTTTTTCTTTATTATACTAGTAGCATATTTATGATATTAAAACAGGAAGGCCTCTCACCAACCAGAGAAAACACTGCAAACATTTCAGCATTTACCTGCAAGTCTTTTTACAATGTGGGGAAAAGTATACCCCAAACAAGGTTTATTCTTGTATTAGCATTTATTATTATGATTATTATTATTATCATTATTATTATTATTAACCTATTTTGGCCCACCCCTCTTTACTTAACTTGTTGTGACATACTGTGAAACAATTTGCACCATGTGGATTTATTTTGCTTTATATTTAAGAAGAATGTTCTCTGATTATTTAAAACTCTTTGTAAAATTATGTTTAATTATTACATAACATGTCATGATATGAACATATGTTTTGCTTAAACTTTTCTCTGTTTTTAGATATTTAGCTTGTTCCCAGCTTTTCAATGCTACAAATGTCCTGTAATGTCTTGAGCTGAGAAGGTCATTCTTTTAAGGATTACTTGTAGCTTAACAGCAATTAAAAAACCACCCTTTTATAACCTAATGTGTGTATTTTTCACACGTGTTTATATGAATTGAGCCAAGCAGAGATCTTTTGCCATAGCAGGCAGTTTGGAAAGGTTAAGATTTAAGTGAAAGAAATAGGTCAAAATCATTCTTTTTTCCAACACCTTATGCTCATTGCAGATTTTTTAAATTGCCTTAGGTATGAAGCATAGTGCCAATGCATTTAATTAGTCAGGGTTTTTGTTGTGTGTGGGTTTTTTTTTCTGCTATTACCAGGAAGGGCTGTTATTTACGGGCTGTTATTTACCGCATCTATCAGCAGTTGTGCTCCTGTCGCTGGTTGCAGCAGTTTCTGCTGATTTATAAATGGACCGTATTTGCTCTAGGGACGTCTGCTCAGTGAGGAGATTTCTACATAAGGAGGATTCTGTGGAGAGTCGCAGAAAAGCTTTAGAGAAAGTACTGTGGAGATTAGTAGTATGGAGTAGTGTGGAGTAGTGTGGAGCGAGTCACCTGTAGAGCTCATATAGATCTGAAACATCCTCCCACTCCCCTGAAACTTTCTGTGCATTAGCCCATGCTGTGTGTCCTGGTTGAACTCTGTGTGTGTGTGTGTGTGTGTGTGTGTGTGCGTGTGTGCGTGTGTGTGTGCACATATCCAGACTTGGCACATCTGGCAGCACTAGGTGTAAATCCACTTTGAGAACCCCTCTGGGACATAGGGTATGGTCTTCCTGCTCCGAATGATCCACGTAGATGGCTTACTGGTGATTCAAATGCTTTTCTAAAAAGATTTTATTTATTTATTTATTTATTTTTAGAGAGAGGGTGAAGGTGGGAGAAAGTGAGGGAGAGAAACATCAATGTGTTTCTCTCACATTGTGGGGTGCAATGTGCCTCTCATGCACCCCCATTGGGGACCTGGCCCACAATACAGCCATGTGCCCTGACTGGGAATCGAACTAGTGAACCTTTGGTTTGCAGCACTCAATCCACTGAGCCACACCAGGCAGGGCTGGTGATTCAAATTCTACACGTACTCATTGACCTTGTTATTTCCTCCTCAAAAACTGCCCCTTCTGCAGTGTCCCCCAGTCTCTGGGAACTGCACCACTCTGCTGTGTTTGAAGTGTTGGACAGAGCTAGATGGCCTGAGAGTGTCAGACCTTTAAGGTGCTAAAATATTCCGGGAAGTGTGGCAAGGTAATCCCCTAACCAAAGTTCTTCTCAAGAAGGAGACTGTGTGTTTTAAATAGAAGACACATGTTTATAAACTACTTTGCTGGATGAAGTAACTGGTGAAGAGAGACCTCCTAAAACATTAGAGAATTACACAAATTGTTGCTAAATTTCAGGTGTCAGGTTAATTGCAGAGTTTCTGTGTTGCTGAGTAGAATCCATACATGAGTTTGATACTAAAACTCACTTGCTCGGGGTAGTGGAGAAAGGGTGGACCACCACCACCACCAGGGGCCCTTCCCCACAGCCTTCAGCCTCTAGCCTAACAAATGTTAAACAGATAGCCAAAAGGTATGTCAGAGGTCTTAACAGCACATCCTTCAGAGAGCAGGCATGCATTACAGCTAAGTAAAGCCAGAGTAAGGTATGGGGCATGGCTGGGTCTATAACAAACTAACACAAATGCATTTTAATTCAAATTTTTAAAAATTGTGTCAGCCAAAAAGTAAAAAAAGCACAGCTGTGTGCTACAGCCAGCTGCAGATAGAAACTTTTGGATTATCCTTTTGAAAGGGTGTTACGTTAACACCTTACCCACGGTGTCCAAAGGGCCTCATCGCTCACCTGTCATCGTCATCAGTGAGAGTGAAGATGGCTTTTGTTGAAGCTGACAACCCTATTTCTGGAAGTAGGATGGAGGAAATCATGAAGACAGGAAAGTCAAAAGGGCACACATACACTGTCTCTGAAGGCAAGCTTGCAGAAGAATCTGTCCACAACCATTCCACCTTCACCTCATGGCCCACAACCTTCCAAGTGGCCAAAGCTAGAAAAAGCAGCCTTCATCCTGGGCCTTCTCAGTCCAAAATCAGGGCTCCATTTTCAAAGAAGGGGGGTATTGTGGGTTGAATTGTGTTCCCCCAAAAGATACGCTGAAGTTCTCATTCCTCTGAAAGTGGCCTTGTTTGGAAATAGGAACATTGCAGATATTATTAGTTAAGAGATGATGTCATACTGACGTGGATTAGGTCCCTAATCCAAGATGACTTGCGGTCCTTATAAGAAGACCGAGACTCACAGGGAGAATGCCACATTGATGATAGAGTCAGAGATTGGAGTAATGACAGGAATTGCAGACTGTCACCAGAAGCCAGGAGAGAAGCCTGGAATAGATTCTCCCTCACAGGCCTCAAAAGGAACCAACTCTACAGACTTGATTTCCATCCTGTAGACCTGGGAGACAATAAATGTCTTAAGCCATGCAGTGTCTGGCATCTCTAGGAGGCTGATAGAAGGAAAAAAGATACTGGGAGAGATCGCTAACAGTTTCTACCCCAATATCCAATTAGTGGTCAAATTCCAGTAATCTGTTCTCTCTGACATTTCTCAAATCTGAGCCTTTATTTTTATTTCTACTGTTTGTGCCTTATTGAATAAACTCCGTACCTGCTCTCCCCACCTCATCCTTGTGTCTCCATGTCACCCTTAGCATTGCCACTAGAATTATCTTCCTGAGATTTTAGGTTGGATTTTTATCACTCCTCTCCTAAAAAACAGTGACTCTCACTTCCTTAGCATGGTGCTCAACATCTTCCATGGTGTATTTGACCTTAACTTAGCATTTCAACTTCCATTATTGCACCTTTTCAAAGAGTTATGAATTCCATTATCATAAGAATACTTATCTGCCCTCCCCCAAAACTCGACATTTACTTTTACCCTTTCATGCCCGTGGAACACTAATAATTCATATCATCTTCTCCATCTGTCAAAATTCTACTCATTTCTGAAGGCCCAGCCCTGGCAGAAATTCTCAAATTATACCTATATTTGCAAAGACTCTGCCAACTAGGAAGCACTTTTGTCTTATGCTAAGTGACAATCGTGGCATCTACTCCCCACGGGGCAGCAGGTGAGCCTCCCTGGCATGCACACCATCACCTTCTTGGAGGGGAATGCTCCAAGAGGCCCTTCGAATGGAACCAGCCAATCCATAGGGGACACCTGTGTCAGACAGCATTCTCTCTCTCTTTTGTAGCATGGGCATTGTATTCCCCGAAAGTCTGAGATTATGTGAAGCAGCTAATCAAACTGTTCCCTTGGGACCAGACTCTTTGACCATCTAAGGCGAGCCTTTGGGAGAACTGGTGGCCTCTGTAATAAAGCAACAGCACAGAAATGTGGAATGCTGGGATGATGAGATGGGCTGCTACTTCTTACCATATTAAGCAAGTTTTTCTGGAATTTAGGGAGGGCAGCTAAAATGTCTGCAGTCCATTTATTGGCCCTCTGTGTTAGTTATCCTCAGAGCTAGTTAAAAGTCTGTTTTAAAAATGAATATAATAAACACCCAGCACAAAAGAAGAGTTCAGTGAAATTACACCAAACACCCATCATTTCGCTTTTAGGAGACATGTGATTTTCCATGAGAGATGGCAGTGTCAGGCAGGCCTGCCAAGGCCTGGTTAAATGATCTGTGAGGTTGGCCAACTCAGAGCTGAGAGAGCTATTTGTTCCCTCCTTGTGAGGGAAGACCCTGGTACCCAAGTAGCCCTGCTGGAGCCAAGGTTAGTTCTGACATTTCACGCCCTGTGCAGCTGAGCATTCAGTCTCCATTCTGCTCAAAAATTCATCTGTCAAGAAAAGTTGGTGAACTGCTTTTATCACTGACAGCTAGACTCCGAACATAGATGAAGCTATCAGGTCCATAAGGATGTTTGGGAGTTTACCTGGGATTGCCATGATCTGGCTGGGCCAGGCCACAGTTCTGAGTAAAGTTGGAAAGCGCTTAGAAGACTCCTGAGAAATATTTCACTAGACCAGCCCTCTTCTATCCCTATCTTTCCTGTTTCACTGTGTGTGTGATGGCTGGACCTACAGTAGCCACCTTGTAAGCATGAGAAGAACCAGAGAATCTCAGAGATGTTCCTCCTGACATCAAAGCTCCAGCTGAACCAATGCCTGCCAGACTTCCACCCAAACCCCTATTCTCTCACAGGCAGCTAAATGGTGGTACAAGGAGATATTTGGGGGTATTTCCTGGAATGCTTTAGAAAGTGCTGGATCATAGGATAGGGGGATACTACGAAGGAGACTAAGGCTTATATTTATGTATTTTTTAATTTAATAAACACTCACGTAATACTTGTAGGCCAAGTTCTGATCTGAGCACTTTATTAACTCATCCTCGCCGAGGGTGATTACTACCATTGTCTCCATTTCACATAAGAGGAAATAGAAGCGTAGAGAAAATTAGTTAAACTGCCAAGGTCCTACAGCAAGTAAATGGGAGAACTGGGATATGAAACCATGTATTTGGCTTCTTAATCGTTACATCATGCTGTCTGCTACTGCCAGTCAGTGCATATCACATTGTAGGGTCTGAATCTCCTGCTACTGATTAGCTGGGTGGTTTTGGTTGTGTTTTCTCCAGTGTTAAAATTCTGACCTCCACTCACAGCTGCTTACTTCACCCATGCTAATATCTGACAGAAACATACCATGTCAGGCAGAAACAACATTTGTTTTGAGCATCTTTATAGACATTATTGTCTAATGCATAAGGACAAGAAAATTTTAGATAAGAATCCCAAGAGTCAAAAATCATTTCATAATAATTTTCATGAAACTTGCATTATTGACAATCTTTTTGTTATCATTTGACTATGTCCTTTAATTTCATGGAGTCTGAGGCATCTGAAATTATCTTTTAAAATTTTGAGTTCTAGCTTCTTTAAATGAATGCTTCACCAATGCCTATTTATGTTCTATTTCTTCATTTGACCATCAGATTCATTCAATAATTAGATTCAGTTTTATTTATTTTCCAGAACTGTGTAATGATGTTCAAGTTTTGCTTAAATTGATGAATCATTTTCTTTCAAAATAGTACCCTCTTCCCTTGCTTTAGTATATCTTGGAGGCCAGACATCTTTATACTGACCATCATAGAATGATAGACTCCTCTCTCTGGGGGAAAACTGCGAGATCACCCAGTGAAGGCCCTTCCTTTCACACGGGATGGAACTGGGGCTCAGATGAGCTACGTAACTTGCCTGAAGTCACACTTGTTAGTAGTAGAAGAGCTGGATTTAAAACTTTCCTTAGGCTCATTTTTTCTTTTCTTTTTATTCTGTTTAAATGAGTCATTTTATTTTGTAGAGCCATTTTAGGTTTACAAAAAACGTGAGCAGAAAGTACAGAGACTTCCCGTATATACCCTCTCTCCTGCCACATAGAGTTTCCTTTGTTATTAATAGTTTGCATTAGCATGGTACATTTGTTACACTTGACCATTATTCATTCTTTTTTGTGTTGTATAGTTCCATGGGTTTTGACAAATGTGTGATGTCTTGTATCCTCCCTTACAGTATCATAAAAAATAGTTTCACTATAGCCTTAAAAATGACCCATGTTCCACCTACTCATTCCTCACTTCCTTTCTGTGAGCAGCTGAAAACCATTAATCATAGTACTGTCTTGTAGCTTTGCCTTTTGTAGAATTTCATTTTGTTGTAATCATATAGTATGTGGCCTTTCCAGACTGGCTTCTTTCACTTAGTAATATGATTTTAAGTTTCCTCTGTGTCTTTTTGTGACCTGACATCTTACTTCTTCCTATTTTAAATAATATTTTCCATTGTGTGGATGTGTGCAGTTTATTTATCCAAGAACATCTTAGTTGCTTCAGAGTTTTGGTAGGTATAAATAAAGTTACTATAAACATGTGTGCAGATTTTTGTGGACACACGTTTTCAACTCATTTGGGTAAATAGCAGCAAGTGCAATTGCTGGATTATATACTAAGACTACATTTAGCGCTGTAAGAAGCTGACAAGCCGTATTCCAAGGTGGTTGAACCATTTTGCAGTCCCATGAGCAAGTGGCATTTATATAGAAAAACAGTGGACCTTTGTGTATTAATCTTCTCTCCTGCAAACTTGTTATAATAATTTATTACTTCCAGGAATTTTGTGGTTGTTCTGGGGGGGATTTTCTATGTAGATATCATCTGTGAAGAAAAACAGCTTAATTTGTTTCTTCCTGATCTGTATACCTACCTATTATTTCCTTTTCTTGTCTTATTGCATTGCCTAAGACTTTCAGTACAATATTGAATAGCAATGGTGAGAGGGAATAGTCTCATCTTGTTCTTAGCCTGGGAGAGAAAGAATCTAATTTCTCACCATTAAGTGTGATATTAGTGGTAGGTTTTTAAAATATGTTTTTATTAAATTGAGTTTTCCTATATTCCTGCTTTGCTAAGAGTATTATTCATAAATGGGTATTGGAGTATGTCAAGTGCTTTTCCTGCCTCTATTAATATAATCACATGATTTCTACTCTTTAGCAGGTTACTGTGATGGATTACATTAATTGATTGTTTAACTTTGAACAAAACTTGCACACCTAGAGCAAACCACTTGGTCATAATTTTTTATGTATTGTTGTGTTTCATTTTCTAACACTTTTGAAGATTTTGCATCTACACTTATGAAAAATAGTAGTCTGACATTTTTTTTCTTAAAATTTCTTAGTCTGATTTTGATATTAGGGTAATGTTGGCCTCATAGAATGAATTAGGAAGTAGTTCCTCTGTTTCCATTATTTATAAGAGATTGTAGAGAATTGAGGTCTTTTCTTCCTTAAATGTTTCATAGAATTCACCAGTGAACTTAGCTGACCTGGCCTAGTGCTTTCTGTTTTGGAGGGATATTAATTATTGATTGAATTTCTTTAATAGACATAGGCTTATTCTAATTACCTATCTCTTCTTGTATAAATTTTGGCAGGTTGTATCTTTAAGAAATTAGTGCATTTCACATTGGTTAACAAATTTGTGAGTATAAACTTGTTTACCATATTCCTTTATTATTCTTTAATGTTCATTGGACCAGCAGCAATAGCCTGTCTTTCATTTCTGATATTTGTAACTTCTGTCTTTCATTTTTCTTTATTAACCTGGCTAGAGGGTTACCAATTTTATTGTTCTTCTTAAAAAGCTGGATTTTGATTTCATTGATTTTCTCAATTTTTTCTCTTTTCAATTTCATTAATTTATGCTTTATTTGTATTTTATTTATTTATTTTTTCTTACTTAGTATTTAATTGGCTCTGCTTTTTTCTAGTTTCCTTAGGTGGAAGCTTAGATTACTGAATTTACATTTCCCTTCTCTCTTAATATATGCATTTCGTGCTAAAATTTACCTCTAGTCACTGTTTTCACTGCATCTTATAAATTTTGATAAGCTGCATTTTCATCTTTATTTAGGTCAAAATATTTTGAAATTTCTCTTAAGAGTTCTTTGACCAATTTGTTATTTTGAAGTGTGTTGTTTAATCACCAAATATTTTTGGATTTTCCCAGCTATCTCTTGTTAACGTCTAATTTAATTTCACTGTTGTCTGAGAGCATAGTTTGTATGGTTTCTATTCTTTTACGTTTGTTAAGGTGTTTTGAGGACCTGGGATGTGCTCTTATCTTGGTGAAGTTTCCTTATGTACACTCTCCGTTGTTGTTGGATACAATAGTTTATAAATATCAATTCAATCCAGTTGATTGATAATGCACTTCAGTTTAATTATGTTGTTACTGATTTCCCCCATGCTAGGTCTGTCAATTACTGATGGAGAGTGGTGAATGTTCCAATGTAATAGTGAATTTGTCTATTTTTGTTTCCTGTTATGGAAGTTTGGGGCTCCTGTATTTTGATGCTCTATTGTTAAGTGCAAATATGTTATAATTTTCTCTTTTCCTCATAAATTCTAGTTTCTGACATGTTATTTTCCTTCTCTCTGAAGAACTTCTTTGACCTTTTCTTGCAAAGCAGATCTACTGGCTTTGAGAAGAAAACCCCTCAATATTTGTTTTGCTGATAGTCTTTCTATCTCCTATAGTACTTTAAACACACTTTGCCTTTGTCTTCTAAAATTAACTGATGCCAGGGAGAACTCTGTTGTCAGTGTACTTGGCATTTCTTTTGGGACAATCTACATCACAGGTGGCAAACACAAGGCCCGAAGGCCCAATCCAGCCTTCCACCTTGTTCCTACCCAGTGGCAGCACCAAGATGTTGCTTAACTGTTAAGGAGTAGTTACATTTATACAGTCTAAAATTACATTTGGCCTTTTGGAGGCAACTGTGAGGCTGATGTGGCCCCCCATGAAAACCAGTTTGACACCCCTGCTCTATATGTTCTCCTTGGTAGCTCGCAGGTATTTTTAAAAATAATTAATGTTATGCACGATATAACATATCTAAAATGTGGATTATTTAACATGCTTGTGCATTTTCAATATTTATTCAGTTCTAGAAAATTTCCAGGTATTGTGTACATAACCTGTCGCATATTTTCTCTCCTTTATTCTCTTCTTTAAAAACTCCTCTAAGAAAACTCTTCCATCACTCCTCTAGGTCTCCTAAATTCTGTCATATCTTCTTATTATCCCTCTATGTCCAATTCATAATTATCTCCTCAAATCTGCCTTCCAATTCATCGGTTTACTTTTATATAATTTATTATTAACTCCTGTATTGAGTTTTTCTTATTTCAACAGCCATGTTGAAATAAGCCTTTTTTTTTTTGCTTTTAGGATTTCAGTCAGGTTCTTTCTTATATTCACTTGTTTTTGAATCCCAGTCATTGATTTCCTTTTGTGAACCAAATACTTTATTTTTCGAACGATTTAAACATTTTATTATTCACATCCCTTTTCAATAAGTCTAATATTTTTACTTCCTCCAAAATTAATTTTTCTAATAATGAGTCCATAGTTTGTTTTTATGGCAATTAGACAAGATCGGGCACGTTCAGGGTGGTATGGCCGTAGACTGTTTTCATGGCAATTGGATCCATCATATTTTAAAGAGTTCGTCAAATGCTCTGGGGCCCTATTATTGAGCAGTTTCATGTTGCTTTTGCCCTGATGTATGATATTCAGCAGTTCAAAAGGAATTTATACTTGGTTTTATGACTCTGGGCATCCAAACCTATGTGAACGTATTTTGTCCTTGGCCTAAGACAAATAGCTTGCTTTAGTTCTCAAGCTCCAGTGTCATAAATTTTTGTTTCTTATTATGGAAGAATTTCAAGTCCTTATTCACAGATGTATCAGTGATTTTGCTCTCTGCTTTATGCAAAAAAAAATCCAGTTCTAGGAATCTTGATTCTAATCTATCAAGAGCTTAAAACCCCTAGGCCCTGAGATATCTATATAGGTCCTCAGTGAAAAGTTCCCAAAGGATGTCATGGATCCTTAGAAAACAGAACTCTTGTGGAAGACAAGCTCTCACACAGTAGGTATGTATGAACTAGTCACTGGTGATAGTGTGCAAATGAATAAGCAGGTTGAAGAATAAGGAACAAACCAATAATGAGGGTTGCCATGAGAGATAGGCTAGAGGAAATTGCTCTACCTACATTATATGACTTTTTCACAACCATAATGCATTCACATGCTACTTATATAATTTAAAAGTTTATTACTTGAAAATTAATAATGTGTACAGGAAATATGTTTGAGTCAGTGAAATAAATGTGACATTAACATCAAAAAGAGTTAATGTTTAATATCATCTGCAAATACAAACATTTTTCTAAATAACTCCTGTAACATAGAGGGGAAAAAGCTGATAATATTTTCTGTCTTACAAATCTACAAAAAAATAAAAACACCACCACAGAAAATATTATAAAAATATGAACATAAGATGCATGAAAGAACTACAGATAATTATTGAACATATTCCTTAAAGAATACCTAAACTCACTTATAAGTATATAAAAATAAATTTTATTTAGACTGCAAAGAATAAAAATGATTAAAATTTTATGATATTAGGTATGATGGTATGTAAATAGGTAAATAGATAAATATATTCTTGGTAGAAGTATAAATTGGAATAATATTTTATCCTAGTAATTTCTGAAAATTTATGTATGATGATGTTACCCTTTGCAAAAACATAAAAGTACTGTAAATGTCCATGACTGAGGAACTGGTTAAATGAATTACGATTCCTCCATATAATGAGTGGAGTCCTATGTAGCTGTTAAAAAGAATAGAATGACACTGTGTATTGGTAGAGAAAGACACCCAGTAAGAAAGCAAGGGCAAGTCACATACATTCGTATGCACATAGAGACCACACCGTGTATTTTTTATAGTACTTTTTGATATATGTTTGCATAAATGCAGTAAAACAGCTGGAAATATATACACCAAATGTGAACAGTAGTTTTCTCTGAGGGGTGAGCTGGAGATTTCCGCTACTTCTTCCTTTCGAATGATTTTTTTCCAGTGATGCTTACGTTGTTATAAAAAAATAGGAAATAAAAAAAAATGGAAATTAAACACATATATGGTCCAAATGGGAATTCAAGGTTGAACTTGTACTGGCCCTGACTTTACATGTCTGAGGAGAATAAATTTTAAAAGAAAATTACTTAGGCTTTTCTTAATCCTCTAGAAATGGATGGGTGGCACAGATTTTCACCTTCCCTTCCCCACCGGTCTCTCTGAGATGGTGTGTTGCTCTGACTGATGGCCAGGTCAAAGGCCGTTGCCTAGGATCCAGATGCCAATGGGTGATGCCAGAGTCACCAAGTGCCAAACCAAACTCAGCCACTGAGCAGGGTCCCTGCATCAGCAAAACAAGGAACCAGCACCTGGCGAAACAACGGTCTGACCTACTGAGCCCTACTTCCAGTCACCTCTAAAAGCTCTTCCATTGTTTCATGAACCATGGTTGAAGGTCACATATGGTGACAACAGTTGCTATCAGTTGCTATCACCTGAGGCAGCTGCTACTTTGGGCTAAAGAGATGCTCTAAGGACATGGAAACATCTTTACTATAGCAGTACATTGACTTGTAGGGAAAGGAAAGGATATTAGAAATTAAATCTAGTAGGTCTTTTGGAACATAGACCACTTGTGAGAGAAGCAGAAATTCCCTCAGAGAACATTGCAGCAAATAGACTGCAGCCACAAAATAAAAACAGCCCACAGTGTACAAATGAACACATCTCTTCCTACAAGTAATTATGTGTCTTTATAGCATCACCTTCAAGGCTAACAAATTCCATTTCCTTCACAGCTTTACAACTCTTTGGAGAGAAGATTTAAAAAACAACACCACTGTTTACAGTATTAAAATTTTATCACATATATGTACTTATACAATGGGATAGATGGGAGAAAAATCCATATGGTAGTAAAATTATTTTATAAATTATTAACTAGCTGGGGTTTCACCTAAGAAGGAGAATCATGCATTTTTCTCAGAATTGCCTTTTAGTGAGATAATAAAGTCGAGCTGTATAAAGATTCACAACATCCTCCTGGAGCGATACATGATAAAGTTCAGGCAAATAGTTATTGGCACAAACTTGTTTTTCTCATTAAACGAAGGGAAATTTCTAGAGTAACTCTGCAAATAAAGTAATTTTTATAGAGTGAAGGCAACACTGTGCATCCAGGTAAATGCCTGGATTTAGGCCCAGTTCTGCTATTTACTAATACATGGAGTTGTATAGCTCATCATGACAGTCTTCCCAAACCCCGAACTTCAATTTTTTTAAATTAAAAGATAGTCTTGGTTTAGATGTTTATAGTTATCAGCTATCAGTGTAGAATTTCCACAAAATACTGTAAGATATAGATATCCAGCTTACTAATTTGTAGAGTTGATAAATAATGTTAGAATGGGAAAGAATTCATTAAAAACCTGCTTATGTAAGGACTTCCAATCTATTAAAATGAAAAGCAAAAGAAACGGGAGTAAGGAGAAGCAAGAGAAGGGGGGAGGAGTAGAGTGAAAAAGAACAGAAAGAGATGAAGGAAACAAGGAATTAAGGGGTAAATTAAATTTGGAATGATTTCCAATATTAACCTAAAAGCTAATTTTTATTGACAAAAGTAAAGTTTTCCAGTTTTTGCAAAGACATTGTTTTTGAAATATGCTTTTTTCAAATGAATACGAGTATTATTATTATATGTGAGGTCATAGAATATGTTGTTCTTCGCTCTTGAAATGATATAAAGAGAGTTGTAGGTAAGAAAATGAGCCAATTTTTGTATACAACATGTACAAAATAGAGGGTAGAACAAAAGTAGATTCCAGTTGTGAGAACATAAAACAGTGTTTTATTGTTTCTGCATGAACAAGGCTAACCCTACTTTAGGCCCACCCTGCATACGCATTAATCTCATATCACCCTGAGGACATTTTGAGTCTGGTGATAACACAAGTACCCAGATCAAGCAAATTACAAATCCTGTTTTCTCATTGACAGAGAAGAGTCTTCACAAGAGAAAGAAGATAGGATAAGGAGTCTGATTTTTTAAAACTAAACTTTTTTGAGTAGTTTTGTGTGTACAGTAAAGTTCCAAAGGTAATACAGGAGACTGCTGCATACCCCGGCCCCAGTTTCTCCTGTCATTACCGTCTTACGTTATGATACTTTTGTAACAAACAGCATACAAGGAATTAAGTGAACTTCTAATTAACTGAAGTCCATACTTCGTTCAGCTGTCCTTTGATTTAACCCAGTGATCTTTGTGTATCCCAGGATCCTATTCATTCAACCACATCGCACTGGTTCCCTCTCTCATCGGAGCTGCTGTAGCTCCCAAAAGCTCCCCAGTGCCGAGCCTCCTGACTTCCCGTTCACTAACCGAGCTCCAGCCACGGGTCGGGCAATATTTAAGCTGTTCTGGCCCAACAGACAGAAACCTTGACCTCAAGTTCCAACTTCATGGAACTGATAGGCTGGCTGAGGCAGCAGAGCAGTCCTGAATTCCTCCCTGCTTAGCATGGTGCTCTCCTCCACCAACCGCCTTCCTGAGCCCAGGACCTCTTTGCTTTTTAGTCGATCTAGGATAAAATACCCCCTGTTGAACTTCAACTTCTACCCGCATGCCCAAATCACAATCTCCCTTCAGTGCCATGCTCTTAAAAGGTGATCTTGTCCCCAAACACACCCTTGTTTGTTATGTGCCTCTGATCCTAAATTTGGGCTTCTCTTTTAATCCAGTTCAATATCTTTGTAAAATGACCTGTTGGTTTCCCCCTCCCCCCCGCCCCAGAAAACTAGGAGCTTGTTTTATGCTGCCCATTCCCTACCAGATACTGGAATCCGGAAACCCAGTCCACCAGCTAAGACTTTGCTTCGCTTCCCCGGACACCCTGTCCTGCACAGGATTTGAGATGCTGGTATCACACCATGGATCTCCTCTCTCAGCTCAGCCCTCTGACACCTGTGCCAAGAACTCTCTAGATGGAGGTAATGACTACGAGGGGCCCCCCTCGGTTCCTGGCCCTGAGGATGTACTCAATTCCTTTCCTCTGGGCAAGTGCCCATGAGCTGGAATGCAGGCTATACGTTTTAGAAGGTGGGTCAGCCTTCCCAGGAGGCAGAGCGGGCCTGTCCTCTGTCAGGCCTGGCTCACTGCTCCCTGCCCTGTTTTACCGTGAGTCATTGGCGGCACTCTCCAAATGAAATACCCCTTTAACTGCACAACTCAGCAAAAGAGGAAACTCAGTCTTCAAATGAAAAAAAAAACACTTTAAAAGATTTGGGGGCTATTTCCTGACTTTATCTAAATATATATTGAGTTCTACAATGCATTTTTGTGATTTACCTAACAAAATAATGATAGTAATTGTCTTTTAAGTGTTCTTTCTTGATTAAGGCTATAGAAGTCATGGTTGGCAAATTTGGTCAAGGTAAACCATTTCCTGTAGCTCTTTTTATTGGAAACAAAATTGATAGAGTAAAAATGTGAATATAAAATAAAAACATTTGGAAATATCAAAACCACTGGTTATAAAAATCTTAAATTCTGTTCAGTCAGGGACCCTTTTGGGGTAATAATGTTTTTCTAATTTGAAAGAGTTAAACAAGCATTTTTTTACCCAGTTCCCCAAATCAGATTTAGCTGCTAACCTAAACCATGTCCATGACAATTTCTGAGAATAGGCTATGTTGATAAACTCTAAATTGTATTTATCCTGATATTCCATTCATTTTAATTTATAATTAATGTTTATTATTATTTAATCAAGCTCTCTATTTGTAAATATTGACACCTTCGTATTTAAGCGCTTCTGCAGTCTAGACAGGACACTCTTGTTTGCACGATAAGTAATAAATAAATGATCAGCAGGCTATTTGCTGTTAATGTGATTGACAGGTTCCCCATTGCACTACTTCTCTGTTCTTATTTCAGCTCTGATGCAAATGGGCCTGTCATTGTCCAATGCCTACAATACCTGCTTAAAAACTAATGGCCTTCCTCGTGTTTCTTCAATTTGCTCTTTATGTTTTGGCATTCCACACAACAAGGTGTTAAAATGGAATGGCACAAAATGGAGCCTCCACTCAGGACCTTTTTCGCTCCGCTGCCACTTTGCTGTATAAAAGTGACTTTTCAGAGGCAGAATCTTGGCGTTCTTTATTGAGAGGTGTGAGGGAAGAGAAACTAGGTTAGAACTGGTTCTTTATGGCTGGGTTTACTGAGGCAATGCAAAATGACAGAGCAAAGCTTCTCCTTTCTCCCGTGTAAGTTCACAGAGCTTGTGAAGGGTTACCGTAACTGTGAGGCCGAGAATTTCAGCAAGACCTCAGGAAGAGTAAAAACCTTCTGCTCCTGAAATAAACACCCATGCATCACTTACTCATATTAATGTTACAAGAAATCTAGCATATCCTGACTCTGCACTACCGAAAATAGGACAAAAGGATTCGGTTTAAATTGGAGATATAGTATATGCCTAATATAAAATTATATGTATATTCAATTGTAATTAGAACTGTATTAAAATTGGAGAAAATATGCCCATGATTTCAGAATATAAAGGACTAAACCCTCTCCATATCTTGTTTTCTAACATTGTTCTCCAATAAAAAGAACCAGGCTCCTTGGAGAAATGTATTAAGTCAACACATTATACATTTGAAGTTACACAATGTTATATGTCAGTTATACCTCAATAAAAATGGGGGGGTAGTTTATTAACCAAAATGATAAGTGATTGTTTTGAACAGTGATCTTTACTTTTTTACATTTCACATTTTTAACTTTACTGTGAAGCTGGGTCTTGCACGTGCTCCATGGATTCGGGGGACCCAGTATTTTCTACGTAGCCCTCGGAATCTGGACACTTTAGCTCCACTGAGGTTGTTTGCATCATCAATTGTGTTTCTAAGTCTCTTCACACTTCAAGAATGTTCCTGTGTGTAAAAGGGTACCTTCTGTTATCAACTCATGAGGCATTCTGGGGACCTGATGTGTTCGATGGCTCTATGCCCTGGCAGAGGGCGCAGCTGAGTGATTGCCCCTCATTGTAACACATACCACCTCATGATCTCCACCCCCCCACAGGCAGATAGCAGAGATGTTACTGTCACCAACAACCATCAGTTGAAGCGGTGGAATAAAGCTAGTGGGATGAGGGCGAGCTGATTTTCAGACCACAGGTGAGGAGAAGCTTTCAGGGCCAAGGGTGAATCCAGGGTGACAGTGCCAGGTGAAAATGTACCCGTGGGGCATTCCAGAGAGGGCACTCCTCCTCTGCCCGACTTTTCAAGGCGCTTCAAGGTGAACTTCTGGGGTGGAATGCGAGACTATGGCTCACGTGTCTACTTTATGAGGCAGAGACGACAGGCCACGTGGAGGAAGGCCCAGAAGAGAGCCACAGGAGCACCTTTTGGTCTCCTTAGAGATTTCTTAGGCTTTCCCACCGAAGGAGGAGCTGGCATCAACACAAGGCAGGGGCCTGGGGAGGTCTTCACCCCCAGCAAGTCTAAGTAATTCTAACCTGACTGGGGCGGGCAGGGAGAAGATTCCTTCCTCTCTACTCTTAAAATTAAAGGAATTCAAAAAAACATTTAAATCAGAGAAAAGGCATGAAAATGTAGAAAATGACACAATGTACTCCTGAAAAAAAGAGTCAAGACTTTCTCTCTCTCTCTCTCTCTCTCTGGTGTGCTATTTCTTTGTCTTTATTTATGCCAGCCTAGGAGAGTCATTCTGAAAACTGAATTTATCAAGTGAAATGGCCCATATAGTGGTGATTTCTTTAAAATTCTGACAGAATCGCCCCTTTCCACAGAAATCCCATGGAAAATGCCTTTGAGTGTCTCAATCCCATTTCTCAGTGCAGTAGAGACTGAAGTTCTCTTTTGGATTCTCTCACTGATGGTGTTGAATTTTAGCCAGAGAGTACCCAGACCTTTTTGTAAGCTATGCCCTAACTACCAAGTCATTTGGGGCCTCAGGTGGCTCATTCATCGACTCTCCAAGTTGATTTCTTCTTCCCCACGCTCTGTGCCCAGATTTCCGTATGACTCAAATGTTAGATCCATGATCCTGCTTATGACCCATGTCTGAGGTGTTCTGGGTAGTCCCACAAGGTCTCCCATGGCAGCTTAACACCCTCTGTCTGCCCCCCCCCCCACCTTCCGAATCCAGTATCAGTTTGATAGTATGTAAAACACCAAGGTGTGTTTTGGCTGGTAAAACTGAAAGCCAGCAACACTTTTTACTGTAAAGCCAATTTCTTGATAAGCATCCAAGCTCCCACATGTCTCTTCTCACCTTTTTACTGCCACTTATTAACTCACATTGTTTCCTAGACTAATATTTTAGAACTGACTTAGAGTAGTGGATTATGAGCACTCCTTTTTATTAGTAATACATTGAACTATTCCCCAGTAAAAGAATTCAGAACTCCATACAGAAATGGCTGATTTTAGGATTGAGACCTCCTAAAAAAGAGTAAGACAAATCGGGAATATTTTGTGGTACCAGAAAGTAAGGAGGTGCTCAAAATGGTGTGGATGTGCCAAAGGATGCAGGAGCCATTTTCTTGACCTCCTGGGGACTGTAATTGTAGACTTATTGAAGGTATCTTCTTTTAGAGAGTCAATTTTGTCAAAGGAATCTTTGTGGAAAGCATGGAGTTTACAGAACCTCGCTATTATTACAGGAGCAAAAGAGTAGGCAGACAATTGCATGTGTGCAAATTATGAAAGAAATTACTATAGAGCAACTCTTTTGAAATTATACTATCATGTTTTCGGACTCCAATAATATATGGCATGATTCAATAGAACACATGCATACATTTAAAAATACTGTTTTTTATTTTTAAGTGTATTTGATTGATTATGCTATTACAGTTGTCCCAATTCTTCCTCTTTCTCCCCCTCCACCCTGCACACGCCCTCCTGCCAGCATTCACCTTCGCCCCTTTGTTCATGTCCATGGATCGTACATGTAAGTTCTTTGGCTTCTCCATTTCCTATGCTGTTCTTAATTACCCCTTGCCCATTTCGTACCTACCAATTTTGGTTCTTATGCCCTGTATGTTTTCCCCCATTTTCCCCTCTCCCACTCCCTGCTTATAACCCTCCATGTGACCTCCATTTCTGTAATTTCTGTTCCTAGTTGTTCACTTAATTTGTTTTTCTTTTATAGTTTTAGTTGTTGATAGTTGTGAGTTTGTTGTCATTTTACTGTTCAGAGTTTTGATCTTCTTTTTCTTAGATAAGACTCTTTAACATTTCATATAATAAGGGCTTGGTGATGATGAACTCCTTTAACTTGACCTTATCTGGGAAGCACTTTATCTGCCTTTCCATTCTAAATGATGACTTTGCTGGATAGAGTCATCTTGGATTACTGCCTTTTATTACTTGGAATACTTCTTTCCAGCCCATTCTTGCTTATGAAGTTTCTTTTGAGAAATCAGCTGATAGTCTAATGGGAACTTCTCTGTAAGTAACTCTCTTCATTTCTCTTGCTGCTTTTAAGATTCTCTCCTTATCTTTAAGCTTGTACAATTTAATTATGATGTGTCTTGGTGTGTTCCTCCCTGGGTCTGACTTCTTTGGGACTCTCTGAGCTTCCTGAATTTCCTAGAAGTCTGTTTCCTTCACCAGACTGGGGAAGTTCTTCATCATTTGTTCAAATAAGTTTTCAATTTCTTTCTCTTCCTCTTCTCCTTCTGGCATACCTGTGATTGGGATGCTGGAATGTTTAAAGTTGTCCCAGAGGTTGCTAAGCCTCTCCTCCTTTTTTTTGAATTCTTGTTTCTTCTTTCTGTTCCAGTTCAATGTATATTTCTTCCTTCTGTTCCAAATTGTTGACTTGAGTTCTAGTTTCCTTCTCTTCACTATCGGTTCCCTGTATATTTTTCTTTATTTCACTTTGCACAGCCTTCCCTTTTTCCTCTATTTTGCATTTATAGTCAACCACTTCTGTGAGCACCCTGTTTACCAATGTTTGAGCTCTGCATCTGATAGATTAGCTGTCTCCTCCTCACTTAGTTCTTTTTCTGGAGTCTTGATCTGTTCTTTCATTTGGACCATATTTTTTTTTGTCTTGGTGCACCTATTATGTTGTAAGGGGTGGAGCCTTAAGTATTTGCTAGGGTGGGGCAACTCTGCGATGTGGCACTGTATGTGGGGGAGGGGTCAGAGAGGGAACAATGCTGATTCCTCAGCTCTCGCCCTGCTTTCAGTCACTTCCCCTGCTACCCACAAGCAAATTGGACCTTTCTGGCACTGATTCCCAGGTGGGTAGGCTTGTGTACATTCTAGGGCCCTATGGGTCCAGCTGACTCTCCTGTGAGGCTGGGAGTTTCTGTCACCACCACAACCTCCACAGATTTTTACAGCCAGAGGTTTTTTTTTTTTAATTTCCTGGCACTGGAACCTTTGGTTATGATTCTGTCTCACTCCCCAGTTGTTCCTACACAAATGTGGCTTATCCCTACACAAATGTGGGACCACCCAGCCCACCATGAGTTAGCCCATCCTGGTCCTCCCTTGCATAAATTGCTACATGTCTTCTCTACCCTGGCTGCCCACCTTTGCCCCTCCTACCAGTTTGTATGAATGTTTTTTTCTTTAACTCCTTGGTTGTTGGATTTCCATAGTTAAGAAATTCTGATAGTTCTGGTTTTGTGTGTGTGTTTGTGTGTACAGGGGTTGTTATGTTTTTGTTTTTTGGTTTTTGGTTTTCAAATTTGTTCTTATTCTTTTGGTTGTACAAGGAAGCAAAGCACATCTACTTACACCTCCATCTTGGCATCTTGGCCATCTTGGAAGCTCTAAAAAAATCACTGCTTTTTAAATACAATGTTTTCTTACCCTATCTACATTCCTAGTTATTTCTTCAGCGAGTTGCTCACAACCCAAAGGATAAAACTGTTATGCAGAAGACTAATGAAGAGCATTCACAGGAAACTTAGAAAGGCTCAAAGTTCAGTAAATATTTCTATGTACTCATCTACCCTAACATCAGCCAAAGAACCTACAGGCCGAACAAAAAGCAGTACTAGACAAATAGCAAATTAACAAGCATAAAATAAATATTTCTACTAAATTCATTGAAAAACAACATAATTCTTCAGCAGGGAAAAGGAGGTACTGAACACACAGGTTTTACCTCTATCGAGTGGAAGAACCTGAGCAGGTAACATACTCTCCCTACATGGAAAGAAGAGATCTTTGTCTTACATCTTTCACTGAAGCATGCATGTATTCTTACAATATAAAAAGGAAAGCCATAATTACTAAATTACTGTGTGTTAATAGTTAACTTGATGAACACATGTGTCAAGCCCTACACTCTATAAAACTGCTTCCAAAACAGCTTCTAAAAATATTGTTATACAGCTTTCAACCAAATTCAGACTTTTTACTCTATATCAACTCCAAAACTGTTTAATATTGCCTAGATAGAAGTGAGATTTTTATAAAATATTGTTAATTTGCAAATGTGATGGGAAAAAATAAAAACACTCATCCCAATGATTTTAATATTGTGACTAACCCATCAAGTTTTATTTATATTTTTAATGTTTACAAATAAGAAACTCAGTTATGGTAAGTTTATAGTGTCACATATATGATAGGCTTACATACATGGTATAGTAAGTATATATATATATATACACACACACATATAGAATGTAAGTTCTCTCTTGAGAAATATGACAAATTTATACCTCTAATTATAAAAATGAAGCACAGCATCACATAATTTGGCATTCAAAGCAGCAGGAAAATTTTGTGTTCCTTCACCATATATCATCACACTTATCACATATTATGACATTGTATATTATCTAAATTAAATACAGTTTCCACCTAGAATGAAGAAGCAGATTTTTTTTTACCTAAACAGTATCACTCATCAAATGTGACATGAGTTACCTTACGCTGAGTTTGTTGGTCATAGGCCGGCAGAGGAATGAGGTATGGGTAAAGGAAAGAGCTATAGTGGGGAAAGGAGGCTAAATTAAAATTTAGTAATTTAAAACTTGTCCTGTGACTTTAGGAATTTAACTAGCTTAGACAGTGGACTGAAATAGGCCACAATCCACTCTTAGGTAGGGGCATCTAACTCTAACCATTCCCAAGCAAAATGAAATTCAACAGTCAGTCAGGATAGAAACTGTTAGAATGCAAGAAGTAACTGCCAAATAGCAAGATCGTATTTAAATTTTTTCTCATTGTCCTGACTTAAAAACCTTTCTTTGAAAATACCCATGATAGTGATTGACACAGAATAGATACTTAATATATGTTGGCTTTTTATGGAATAGGAAATAACTCATAGGAGTAACATGGCCTTTAGCTGACGTACATCCTCTTGAGAAAATCCGTTAACCCCTTTGATCTTCATTTTCTTTAAAGAAAATTTATGCAATGGGAGCTTTTTAATGTTGAGATATTTATAATATAAAATATTGCATTTTCTATGCATTAATATTAGCAACAGAGTCCAATTCCCAAGTGGGATTAAAAGCTATGTTGATGGGCTGTTTGTCTTTTCATAAGAGAAATCAAGCTGATGGGCAGCAGGGACTGCGTGGTGGGAGATCCCAAGATAAACAAGGCAGCCTTTCCTCCTAGGGAGAAACTACTTCTTGAGAAGAATATCAAACATGTATTAAGCACTTCTTTTATTCCAAAACCTTCTACATTACTTCACTTCGTTAAATGCTTATAGCAACCCAGAGTTTAATGTGCTAATATCACAAAGAGATAAACAAATCAGAACAGTCAAGGAAGATGATTATACCCACTCCTTATATAACCAGTAGGTAACAGAACAGCCACTGTAGGCCCTGAGTTCTTCACTGGCCCAGTACTGTGTCCTTTTCCAGGCCCCGCATTACTTCAAGGAAGAGAGTGGTAAGTACTAAGTACTAAGTACTATCGGCCCTGAGGGAATAGCATTGAATGTGTAAAAGACAAGAAGTTTGGGGACATGATGCAAAATTCTACACGCAGTGACTCGATCCCTAATTCTGAGTCCAGCAGGAAATAATGCTAGGTCACACTTAAAACCTGTTAATGGAGAAACCACTAACCACAAACATTAACCACTGTTTGTCATCTGCTAGTTAGTTGGAACTGTACATCTTTGGTTTTGCAGATGTTTTTGCCTCTGTTTAGAATGCTCCTTTTCTTTCGTCCTGTGTGTGAATCCCACCCACCGGAAACAAACCACACTGGCTCCGTGAGGTGTTCCCATGTCACCTCCTCTGCCCAGGGCTTTTTCATTTAAGTCCCCATACTCTTTAATACAATTAAAAATGATTTGAGGTTTCCAGAAAAGTTTTGAAGACATTAAAAAATTCCTGAATTTGGAACCAGCTGGGAGTCCCCAAATCTGGAGAAATATCAAAGATCTGAGCCACTTGCACTGGCAGGTTGTGAAAAACAAAGAATAGATCCAAGCCTCTGATAACCAGAAGGTCTTGTGAACAGAGATCTTGATTTTTTCCGTATATCCTCTTATTCAAAGATTTATTTAGCAATGACACTGTTATAATCCCAGGAAACAACAAAGGAAAAGAGACATGAGGTTCATGTTTTCTTGTTTTTTCCATTTTCAGCAACAGAAGGTAGACAGCAAACAACTAAATAAATAGAGAAACAAGCATTTTCCAAATAAAGATAAATGCAATGAAGAAGAAAGCAAGATCAGGTAATAGTAACTAAGAAGGCCAGGGAAGGTCCCTCTGAGGAAACGACACTTGACCTGAGTCATGTTCAGACAGAGAAGAGCAAGTGTACAAATAACAAAAAATAATGTTAAAAAATGACTTAGAATGTTATAGGAAAACAAATAACACGTGTGGCTAGAGAATAGTGGAGGAACACAGTATGAGATGAAATCAGTCAGATAGGCAGGAACCAGATTGCAGAAAGCTTCCTGTGTCCAAGAAACGCATTTGCTTTTTTCCTCCTAAGGGCAATAAGAATCATGATCTTATGGAGAGGGTGTAAGAATTGTATCTTTTTTAGCGATGTTTTGCCCCCTGAGCAGAACATCCGGTAGAATTAGGGAATGGAGTGGTTGAGTTAAATCTTAGCTAACTAGAATACTGATCAAAAAAATAAAATAAATGAAAGATAATGATTATCATATCTCCCTGGCTCCAAGAGAACATTTAGTCCCAGCAGAATCACATCCTAGTTAATCTTTGTATCAGAAAAAGAGGCTCGAAACCTAAGAATGCCATTCTTCAGTGGTGGTATTCACCATTGGTCATGAAACTGCTGTTTCAGGATCCTATTAACTTTGTTATTATTGGCAAATAAATGCTAGATGCCCATTTCGTAAGTGGATGCATGAAAATAGCTAGGTAGCTTTGGAAGAAGGAATCACACTGTTTTTGTCCTGCCAAGAGGAGTAGAGAACACCATGGAAGTCAGGACGATGGGAGTTAGATGTCTGCTCTGAACTGGCGGCCACATGACATTATAAAATCACCGGTTGGCCTCTTCCCGGTCCCCACCCAATCCCTGCTCATTAATCTCCAACTCTGTAAAGCTGAAGTACCAACCTGCGCTTGTCACAAATTTGAATTCTGGGAGAAAAAAAACCACTAAGAGGCAAATCTGCATAGAACAATTATTTTGTTGCCACTTTAAAAATGCTGCTTCAAATTACTCAGATTTCAATATCCTAGTTTTCTCTTCAGTTTGTAATTACCATTAGGATTCCACCACCAACAAAAGTGTAACCAATTATGCTACCGAGTGCTGTGTTAAAAAAAAAAATTACAGATGGCAATCTACTTTGCAAATCCCTTCTATAAAAATAAAATAATTCGTTAAGTTGGTTTGCTGGTCAGACAAAAAAATTAAAGCAAAGGAGTTTGGGGTTTGGTTCTCATTAGCATTGGTCAGTTGCACACAGAAAACTGGCAGGAGTAATTGCAGTACTTTCCATTTTGTGAGGCTTGCCAAAGAGAGTCAACTTACTTCCAGAATAACCTTGAAAATGATTTTCAGCAGATATGGTCTTGCTGAAAAGTTTTTGGACTTTAACTGGGGTCTTTCATTTACATATACTTTCTATTTCTTGCTTCTTTTTAGAGATTATAGGTTTTTTTTAAATTAAAGTATAGTTGGCATACAATATTATACTAGTATCAGGTGGACAACATTGCGATTCGACATTTATTGCCTTACGACATGATCACATTGAAAAGTCTAGTAACCATCTGTCATGGTGCAGTCATTCTGATATAATTGACTATATGCCTTGTGCTATACACTACGTAACCATGACTTGCTTATTTTATAACTGGCAGTTTGTACTTCTTAATACCCTTCTTCCTCTTTTCCACACCTCTCCTTCTCCCTCCCCTCTGGCAACTGTCAATTAGTTCTCTGTACCTAGGAGTTTGTTTCTGTTTTGTTTTGTTTATTTGTTTTGTTTTATTAGACTATACATATACATGAAATCATATATTTGTCTTTCTCTTATTTCTCTTTCATGGTACCAATGAATTCCATCCACGTTGTCACAAATGGCAGTATTTTATCCTTTTTTATTGCCAAGCAATATTCTCCTGTATGCATACATCTTCTTTAAACATTTATCTATTGATGGACTTGTAGGCTGATTCCATATCTTGGAGTATTGAGTCCATAGAAACATTATTTATAGTAGCAGAGATTACAGTATTTTGATAGATGCAATTATCTCAGTTTTTCATAAATGCATATAGATCAGCATATGTTGAGACACTATTTTGTAAAGGATCTGACACAGCAAAAGAAAATATTACACACTTTTCATTTGGAAGCCCACTGGGAACATCACTGTCCACATCGACAAGTTTTCCTCCAGAAGCTCATTATTCCTTTCATTACAAACTTGTTCTTTAAAAGATTTCAAAATAAGCTGTACAAGAGAGAAGTATGAGAAGACTTGTAATGTGGGTCCTGTAGGACCATGTTTAAACAGTATCTGTTAAACATTGCATATGTGCATGTGTGTGGAGGCGTGCAAAGACTTCAGCGGTATGTGTTCATCAGCTCCCGGTGAGAGAGTGTAGTGGGTTTCAGTGAGAACACCTCTCATTGTTTACCCAAACACAGCCTCATGGAGCTCTCTTGGAGGTAATACAATTTTTATGAATATTGTTTCGACAAATCTGTCATTGGCTGATTGGATGTTTAGAATTTTAACAGTAATTGTAACTAAACACATTTAAGTAATATTTATGTATCAATCTACACATTGGATTTAATAGTTTCAATGATTATATAGAATTTAATTTATTCTCACTGAACAATGAGCATTATATTCTGTGTGTAGTGATATTTACATTGTTGTAGATACTTCTAACCATTTATTCTATGTCATGGGAAAGTTACATTTCAGGTGGAGGTTTCCAATAGTAGTGCGAGAAAACCTGACATGGATACCAAAAGCATTATTTATTTTTCAAAAGCCAAACTGAAGTTCGTGGAGGAAAAATAAGTCAGCATTTAATGGATGGAACAGAGTGGAAACATCTGACTGAACAGTAGGAAACTTCGTACTGTTTTGAATGCCTCACCACTACTCACACCATCTGTCATGCATTTCTCATGAAATAAACAATTTTCAAAACTGTTTTGTCCAGGGAGAGAGACATTTTACATTTTATTGATTTATCCATTCTCTGTGAACGTCACCTAATGATGTTTAAGAAAATTGCTTATGAAGGAGGTATTTTTATACTAAAAGCTAGTATTTTTATTTGAAATATTTATGGAGGGTAGGAGATGAGGATACACATTATAATAGATGGATCGAATGGGAATGCGGGGTGGGGTGGTCTGGAAAGCAGAGACGTGCTGCCAAGAGCAAATGCTGAGTTTCCTGCCGTTTTTATTTCCCAAAATCTGAGTTGCTGAGGAAGATCTGGCTGAAGGAAGGAACTGGGGGGGAAGGGAGCGGGAAGATGACTCTTCTCCAGGGGGTCTCCTTCATGAAAATTTTAAACTGTTGCCACAATCTGGCCATATTTTCATGCCAGCGGAAACATGACATTCTCTTCATTATTCACAATTTTCATATTGTGTCTCAGTTGATTATCAAGTCTCTTCCCACCAATCCATATGTGAAAATTAAGTTTTCTTAAGTACTTTTCATTTCCTTAATAGTCCAGGATCATTTCCCATCAAAGTCCAATGACACCTTTGACATTAACCATTGGTGACTTGTTGTAAGGTTTTTACCATCAGTCTTCTAGGATTTCTTCTATTCAATAACTTTTACTTAGCTTTTTTTCCTTCTGTTTCTTCTGTCCTATACATGCTATTTTTTCCACATCAAGGAGACAGAGACACTAGCCTCTGACTCTAGTCTCAGCTTCAATGTAGCTCTATATTCCTTGTGCAGGCTTCTTACCCTCCTGTTTCTTCAGGCCTCAAAGGGCGATGGTGATGTGCACTCCCCAGGACTGTGGTGAAGTTTGAATGAGATAATGTATCTAGAGCAGCTGGTTCAGATTAGGAAATATATGTTTTTCCCTCCCTACACTTATTTCCTCTGTTTCTTTCATCATTATCCCATAATCGTATTCATCTTTTCTGTGATATCTTTCAAGCAGCAGCGTCTCCTCTTCCCCTGCGTGCACGGTGCCACGTCTGTCCTTGCCATGGATGGGTGACAAGGCAGAGGCACTGTGTGCTGAGGCCAGGTGCTCCCCCATCTTTCATGCTGTGCTCAAGACAATTTTTAGGCTCTATCACTCATACTTCCTGGAGCCCAAAAAGTAGCAGGAGTTCTCAAATCACCAGAGCGATTCTGGCCTTTACTCACGCTCCTTAAGTTTAATTTGCCTTTCTTCTACATACTTCAGTGTCTTCTGAGGTCCAGACATATCACGTGGCTTCTTTCCTTTGGGCCCCCTGCCCCTATATCTCTCATTGTAATTTCATTATTCCTTTTCTTTCTATTAACACTTTTTACACCCTTTTGACTATTCCTAATTAGATATCCATTTGAGATTTAAAAGATTTTTTTGGTTAAATCTAGTGACCTAGCATTTCCAGATTTAGTTGCCCTGCATGGGCCTTAATGCTAGTCACTGACCTCGGGGTTCACTCCAGTCTGTGTTTTGGTGGTAGCACGCTTGCCTCACGTCTCAGTGCAGTCCTCATTTTCGCAGGCAGCGGTTCCACATTATGGTGTCTCTTTCTCTAAAATATTTCTTGTAACTACTTTTTTTCTACTTTTTTCCAGACACACAAAAAATCCAAAATTCTACCTAGTTTCCATTTAATTTGCTATGACATTGCATTAGTCGGGGTTCTCTAGAGAAACAAACCCAACAGGACATATATATGTACACATAGCAGGAGATTCAGTATAGCGATTGTCTCTTGCAGGCATGGAGGCCGAGCGGTTCCCCGGGTCTGCTCTCCCTGTAAGCTAGAGAAAGCGGTAAGTGGGTAGTATAACTCAGTCCTGGTGGAAGAACCAGGAGCTCTGATGTCCAAAGGCAGGAGAAGATGGATGCCCCAGCTCAGGAAGAGAGAGGGAATTTACCCTCCCTTCGTCTTTTTGTTCCATTTTGTCCTCCAACATACCCGATGATGGCCACACATATTGGGGAAGACGGCCTCTTAGTCTGCTCAGTCAAATGCTAATCTCTTCTGCACACACTCCCGCAGACACACTCACAAGTAATGTTTTACCAGTTGTGCGGGCGCCCCGTAGCCCAGTCTTCTGCCTAACGTGATACAACGATCCTGTGTACAACAGAAAATGCACTCAGAATGCTATGATCTGAATGTCTGGGCCCCTCCCCGCGATTCGCACGCTGAAATCCTAACCCCCACTGGTGATGGTGTTGATAGAGGGAGCCCTTGGGAGGTCGTGGGATGGAGCCCTCGTGACTGGGCTGGTGCTCGCTCTCACGAAGGAGATCCCCCAGAGCTCCCTGTCCCTCACACCACATGAGACTGTAAAAAGTCTGGGACCGGAAAAGGGCCCTCACACCCACTATGCCGATCTCCGTGTTCCAACTTACAAAACGGAGAGCAGTACATTTGTGCTGCCTGTAAATTAACCATTCTATGGGATTTTGTTATTGCTGTCCAAACAGATTAAAACAGACATCTTCTTGGAAACCCCTAAAGATCCCTAGTGTTTTCCCTCCCTCTTTATCTTTAAGCTAATAACAGTAACTACAATTAAAATGTTAAAAAACACTTTAATTATTGTTACCTTGTTCAGAAGCTTGACATGCTTCTCAGTTGCTTGCTTCTTAAAATTAGTACCGAAACCAAGTTTCTAGGCTTCCCATCCGTTAGACTCCAGAAATCTCCTTATTCTTGATTTTTCTCTGTAAGTCTTTCTCTGTGAGTTTCCCACATGGGCTTCTAGAAGAGAAGTCCACAAAGGATGTATTACTTTGCATTCTCCTTGGCCAATATTTAGCCAGTGGTGGAAGGTAGAGGAGCACATGCAAAGTTATTCAGAACCATCAGGGAGAAAATGAATTATTTGGTTGTGGCTCTCTGTGTTAATTTATGTCAAGGTGCCAATGTACCTACCTATGTATAAGCTCACTAGCTTTTCTCGGATCAGGGAACTGTTTGGGGGCTATTTAAAACCATTAAAATGAGATTAGCTTAAGCAAGATAAATACAAGTATAATAAATTATAATATAAACTATTTATCTATATGCATGTATATATATTTATATCTATATCTGACCATAAATCTCTATATATGATAAGATGACAGGTCTATGAGTGACAGGTTAGATGTTCCTGACCTTCAACCTCAAAAGAAAGTCACCTACCTCATACTCTGTCTCATGATTTTTGTCCTTGATAATTATTTCACTTCTCATCTGCATAAAATGTCTTTCTAACTACCTCCTTCAGTATTATTATTAATACCACTCTAATCCAGATACAGTGCCTTATAGACAGAATTAGTGCATTCTTACGTGGGCATTTTTTGCACATTATCCTAAGCAAATCTTGCTTTCAAATTTGTTTCATTATTTAAAATAAACCATTAAACATTAAAACATTAAACAATAAACCATAAACATTAAAATAATGTTTTTACATTATTCACTCTGCCTTTTCATTCTTACTATTGTTTTTACCATTATTATTATTTTACTCCTATAAACCTCTGTAGCCTGAAGCTCATTAGAAGTTATTGCACGTCATTTATTTTCTCATAATTAGGAAAAGCGTAGGAACAAAATTGTGTTTACCACTGGTTAGCCTACGTTGATATTCTCAGTGAGACTTGCCATTACCAGCAGATATAAGCTAAAATAAAAGTAAGAGAGTATTCTGAAACATAGTGATTTACTTATTGACAATAATGAGTTGTTTATTCTTTTTGATTCTTTTACTCCATCTTCAGGTCCATTAGCAGAGACACTTGAAAAAGTCACATTCCTTATCTTTCAAATGCTGGAAGACACCTTCAAGAAATCATGCAATAAGCATTGAATGTTCAGTGGAAGCATGCAAACCCAGGAGCCCAGATGGAGCCCAGCCTGCCATATATACGCGCAGACACACACAGTGGCTAAAATAAAGTTCCACGCTGTCCACCCTACTTCCTGTCCAACTTACCACTTCCTCCTCCACCTACCAACATGGTCCCTTCTCAATGTACTTGCATCTCTGGCTTCTTTTACTTTATCTGCAGCCTCATGACGTATCTCTCGCCTTCTGGTTTGATAAGCTAGAAAGGACAGCAAAATGATTTGATGTATCTTACTGGACTAAGGACTTTTTCTCATAAGAATTATTCTGGGCACTGTTGCCTCCCTGGTTCTGGGACCGATGTTGGCTATTGTCTTGAATGCTTGTACTCCTGTGGAAATAAGAACAGTGAGATACTTAAATTTTTGTTAATGTCACTATTCTATGACCAAAAGCATGCAATTGTTGAACCCATTTATTTCATACAAGGGATGTTCTCCTGTAGGGTTTTCGCTGCAACTTAAAAACTACATGATCTTTTAGACCAATCAGTGCTGTCCTGCCCTCTTTTTGTAACAACTATTTTCAATGCCATCTTATGATTCCAACATAAGTCATAAAAATAGAACTCATGAACCTATACATAGTTTCAAAAAACAATATAAAGTATAATCTAATATAAAAGATGAATGAGAACATAATTTATAACAGGTTAGCAGGCATTTCATTACATACCTGTTTAGTAATGAGCATTCTAGAAGATACAATAATATAGTCACGTGGTTGTGCCTATGCACCAACCCAACTTGTCACAACTACAAAGACAGTGGGTTAGAAGTGTGCTTTTTATTTGGAGACTAAACTAAACGGGGCTACTGTTAGAGTGTAATTTTTTTAAAAAAGTGGTATAGTGCAAATAAAACACAGCAGACTCTTTCCTGTGGGAATGTAGTGTTGCTATATAAAATGGAATTAATTCTAAGCTCAGGTAACATAAACGCGTTTTTAACTTACATGAATATCTTGTGACATATTAAAAAGTTATGTGGCTGTGAGGTAATCATTTATTGCTCAGACTGCCTCATCTACTACAGGATACCTGGCCTTCCTGGACCCTGCCTATAGGTAGAGTCAAAGTCAGTAGCTTCTTTATCATGTTGACAACCCCAAAATGTTTCTCCCTCCGTGTATAAAATGTCTCCAAGAGGGTGGTAGGGCCCCCACTGAGAACCGCTGACCTAAAATAGCCATCTGCCGGGGAGGCGGACGGGGAGAAAGAAGTGGCAGACATGGTGGGGGTACAAACTGATGTTACATACCCCCCCATAGAGCAACGTGTGTGAAGGAATTTCACATGGTTTTCCACTGCATCTTCAAAATCGACCCCTGAGGCAGGTAGCCTAGACAGGTTAAATCACATGTGCAAGGGCACACAGCTAGGACGTAAAGATCCGGGTGCAGCTTGATTCTTGCTGGCGGCATTCTCGCTCCCTGGCTGTGCAGAAGACTAAGAAGTGGTCCACATCACACACGAAGAGTGGGAGTCCCCTTCATGGAAATTTCAGAGGGGTTCCCAGCTGAGCCAGATGCATGAAGGCCTAAGCCAGCCAGGGAGTGTCAATCAGGCCATGCACAGGCTCCAGCTGAGTGAGGCCCTGTCCACCGCTGTGCCACAGGGTCTAAATCCTGGCCCGGGACACAGGCCAGGGACAATGCCACTCTCCGTGGGAGTTTTCTTGTTCTCTTTCAAAAAAGAATACTTCATTGTTTTCGCCTTTATAGCAGAGAAAATAGATGCACATTGAAAACTGTTTGCCACAATGTAGAAATGTATAAAATGGGAAGTGAAAATTCTGCAATCCCAACCCTCAAATGTAATTGTTGCTAACTAATTGGTCTACATCCATTGGACTTTTTCCCCTGAGCGTACAAAACTAGTAACTTTAAGTGAGGTCACACTATAAATACTGTTTTTAACTTACTATTCTTATTCAACAATATATTGTGCCTTTATGTCTTTGTCTATAGGCAAAAACCGATCTCTCTTCTTTGTTTTTAATGGTTGCATGATATAGAACCGTTTGACTACTCTTGTACTAGGCTTGTAATAAAATTTTGCCTAGAGGAAATAGACCACAAAAGGTAACTTTTTTTTGCATTTCTGCTATTACAAACAACACTATAGTGAGCATCACTAGGCGTATATCTTTGTGCAAGAGTACAAATGCTTCCACAAGGTAAAATTTAAAAACGTTTTATTGTTGTTCAATTACAGTAGTCCCCTTTCCCCCCATTACTCTTCCCTGCCCTGCCCACCCCCTTCCACATTCAACCCTGTCCCCTACCCCCCCAGAAGGGTCAAGGCAGGGAACATGTATAAAGGATCCATGGATAAGGATGCAGAATAAATTCTTAAAAATTAAATTGTTAAATTGCCCCCTACAAGGTTTCACCAATTTATGGTTATACAAATAGTACATGCAAACCTAAAATTCTCTAAGCCCTAACAAACTCTAGTTGTTAACAAAATTTTTCAACTTACTGTAGAAAAATAATGCACATCTTTTATTTTTAAAATACCATTAAGTATATAAAAAGTAATAATCTTTTGAAATCACACTCTTCAAAGTTTTCCATTGGAATGTTAAGTGATGCCCCCCCAAAAGCTTATGTCCCAGGGTGAACCTGTGAATGTGACCTATTTGGAGAAATGAATCAGTATCAGTATCAGTACTTGGTATCAGTCAGGATTCTCCACAGAAATGGAATAGATATATTATGTATTTATAGAGAGATTTATTATAGAAATTGGTCAACGTTGTTACGGAGTCCAAGTACCACAGCTTACTATCTGCAAGCTGGAGAGCCAGGAGAGCTGGTGGTGAGGGTGGATCTTCTTGGCTCAGCGTACTAACTCAAATGCTAATTTTTTCCAGAGGCTCCTTCACAGACACATTCAGAAATGTTTTGCCAGCCCTCCAAGCATCCTTAGTCTGGTTGAGTTGACACAAAAATTAACCATCACAGTACTTTGTTCCTTTTGATGGCTATGTCGTTGCTTTGCTCCTTTTGATGGCTAAATAATTGCCCATAGTATGGATAGTCAACATTTATTTGCCTGTTTATCAATAGGTGGAGATTCAGGTTGTTTCCACTCTTTGGTCATTATGAATAATACTGCTATAAACACATGTGCATACATTTTTGTATACATTTCCACTCGTTTGGGTACATAACTAAGGGTGGAATCGGTGGCTCATGTGGTGATTTAATTTTTAATTTTCGAAGAACTGCCACCGTTTTTTCACAGTGACGGCACCACTCTGCCTTCTCACCCGCAGTGGATGAGGATTCCGATTCGTCCACACCCTCACACTTGTTGGTCTCTTTCCTTTTTCTTTACTATAGTCAGCCTGGTGGGTATGAAGTGGAATCTCATTGGGGTTTCAAATGTCCTTAATGACTGATTTTGAACACATAATCACTTTTAATGGTTCAGAATATTTCATTGCATGTATGTACCAGGATTTATTTCATAACTTCTTTAAACAGTTCCCCACTGAAAGGCATGTGCTAAAAAATTGCTATTAGAAACAACTTTCCAGTGTATCTATCTACGTTGCTTAATAAATAAAGTTCTTCAGGGTAGAGTCCTAGGCTTAAGATTGTTGGTGAAGGAGTTGCTCATTTTACGTTGTAACACATATTGTCAAACAGTCCTGGAAAGCTGTGCTTCTTTCTGGTGGTGCCTGTTTCTCCCCACACTGGTCAACAATATCACAACTAAGCCAGTGTGAACTGGGTGCACAAACAATGACATATTTCCTTATTGATTTAACATAAACTTGAATTCGACTCAGTGGTCTCTCCTGGTGGCCTGGGAGTAGGGATTAAATTACAGCCCTAATTGAGGATGTCCCCCAAGCCTCCCCATCACCAGGGTCTTATAAAGTCCCTGGGGATTCTTACTGTTCCAGCACAGCAGAGAGCTCCCTCTAGCTCCATCCACAGGCCTACCGCACAGATGCTTGTTCTCTATGGCCTTCTATTCTCTCGGCCCCTGATGATTCTGTAGTTTCCATGTAACACTTGGGGACCTTTAAAAAGCTGTGAACCTGGATCCGGTGTCCAGACTCCCCAGGGTGCTGCCCCGAGTGGGGCTCATGGCCTGCTGCTCTGGGGATCCTTTGCTGCCTTCTTCCTTTTCCTTGTAAATCACTCTCATCTCTCTCCTTCCTCAGCCTCTGTCTCTCACTCTATGTGTGTCCACCTTCTCCCCACCTCTCTCTGAAGCTGGCTGAATTACACCAATAAGCTCAGTTGTAGACAAATTACAGGTAAGCCAGGCAGATTTTGCCTGCCAAATCTGGAAAAACCCATGAGATAAGAAAACAGAAAGGCTGTCACGGGGGCGGAGGATGCCTAGAAGGAGAACAAACACCTATCATTTGCTCTAATTATTCTGCGTCCATCATTTTCATTTCTGTTAATGTGATACACAAAATTTATTTTTCTTTCCTCATTTTTCTATCAACGTGTTTATTGTCTTCCACATCGATTAGAAATCTTTTTAATCTTTGTGAATCTAACCAGTATTAGATTATATGTCACCTTGTTTTAATTTCTTTGTACTTTATTTAATGATCTTGGCCACTTTTCCCATGCTTATTGTTCATTTATAATTTTATTCTGCAAATTGCTTTTCTTCTTTTCTTTGATCATTTTCTAATGAGTGTTCACCTTTTTCTTCTTGGCATGTAAGCACCTTTTATAACAAAGATGTTCAACTCTTCAAATGTATCACAAGTATTGTCTCATAATCTCTCATTTGCTGGCCAACTTTTCTATGGATTTTAAATCTCTAGTTGTATGTAATCAACTGTCAACATTCCCCCTTGTAGTTTTTGGATGTTTTATTGAGGATTACAACAGGCCTTTCCCACACCCAGAAACGGTCGCTTATATTTTGCTTTAGTGCCCCCGTGTTTTATTCTTGATATTCTTCATTTGCATATTTAAACCATCTGGATTGGTATGTGCATGGCATGGGGAAAGAATAAAATTTTTTCTCATTTTGGTTATAAAATTTTCACAGAAGTATTTAGTAATTAATCTGTCAGTCACCGATTTAATGTCTTTCTTCCGATAGATTTTCTAATTAGTTGTGTCAATGTACCTGATTAATTCTAGTATTTCCATTACTGCCATCTTACTGAACTTTAATGTTAAACTACCAGTTATTTCTCTTGGTTTTCTATAGACAATGACAACAGCATCTTGAAAGGGGGAGTTTTTAGCTCTCCTATAAACTTCAATCAAGTTGTAAAGTTTCCTTTATATGGGTTTTATGTATTTTTTGTTAAATTTCGTGAGTGTGGTTTCTTTGTCTCACTGTATAAATAGGACATCCTGACCAATATTAAATAATAAAGACACATATTTCCAGTGTTTCTGCTGTGCCGCGTCCCCCCTTTTAAAAATCTTAGTGAATGCTCATTTAAAATATTTAAAGGACTTTTCAAGTTGTCCTCCTAAAATTTTTTTCCAGTTTATGTTCCAATGAGAGTAGCATATCTAAGACTGTCTATTCCTTATGCCACTGTGGGAAAAGGTCATAATTCACCGGGGCGTGAACATGGTCTTTGAAAGAGCAAATCGGGGCGCTCTCAGAATAGTTTGTCATATTTCCCTCTAGGCCTTGCTCTCCCTATGCACCCACCATGGGCTCAAATTCTTCACCACGCTGCTGACACTTCCTTCTCTGAGCTTATAGCCTCCTATCTCACCTCAATCTTGGCTCTAACTTGGCCATTCCTCCTCCTTGTTTGGTTAATGCACCTCTAGTTATACCAGATGGAGCTGGCCTGGGCAGTCAGATACTGATCAAGTGAAGGAAAATACATTAAAGATTGGGGACCCCGGGGACTGGAGCTGGAACTAAGGCAAAGTCCATAGGTTGAAATGTAGACGAAATCTTGTGCAAACAATAGGAGACCACGTGCAAACACGGGACTCAAGATTTCAAACCCATGCACAGCTGCCTCGATTTTCAGATTATCAGGCCTTCTCTGTCTTGGACCCCATAATAAATCTTTATGCATCATAGCTTATTTCAAAGCTTAAGTTTAAAACAATTGCCAAGTAAAGTCATTATCATAACTATTCATATATTGCGATTCAGTAGCTTAAGTATGGTGAAAACTCATTGCTTCCCCCAAATAAAAGTGCAGAGGGGAGTAATCTAGGGCTAGTAGAGTGACATTGCTCTCTGGAGTTCTCAGAGACCCAGGCTCCTTGTAGCCTTGCACTTGACCATGACAAAAGTAACCCTTTCTTTAAGCACCAAGATGGAGCTTCAGAAACCACATCCTTAAAGAATAGGGACTTGCTGCCTCTGGTGATAGGGTAGTGGATGCTTTTTCTTAGACTCCATTGGTCAGGACTCAATCACATAATCACACTAAGTTGTAAGGGAGGCTGAAAATGTAACCTGTGCTCTGAGTGGCTACGTGCCTGGCTAGAAGTTCTATTACCGTGGAAGAAGGGGATGCTAGATACAGAGGGGGCGTGCAGGGGAAGGCAGCTACATGAATGAACAAGTAAAATTGATTCTTACATCTGTACAGTATACAACAGGAGATTGAGGTAAAGGGGAAAAGTCATTCATTCTCCTTGAAGAGGGTTGTGGAGATTTTATAGAAGAGGTTTCCACTCAGTTTTTGTAGTTAAGTAGATTTTCTGCTAGGTGATTTATAAGGAAGGATGCCTGGGTTGTAGGAAGAGTTAAGGCATAGAGGAATAAACTTATGAGGTATATAAAAACCAAAAAGCATCTCCATCTAGCTGGTAGGCACAAAAGAAGTGAATAGCGCAGTAAGAAGAAAGTGTGGAGAACTGGGCAGGGAGCAGCAAATCAACAGCTGTGTGTACCCTACTTAAGAATTTAGAATTTAATCTTTAATGAGAGAGATGAGATTGGAGTTATAGAATCACACAATTGTGCCTGGTAATTACTTTAAAGGGTAATTTGAAGGTGATCATGGCTGGACGAAAGTCATAAGGATAAGAAAGTGTCGAGGAAGTCTCTTGGACTCTTAGCATGGAGATCCACATGGATGGGGATTGGTCAGAGTTCCCTGGAGCAGCAGAACCAGTCGTATCATGGATATGGGGATGTCTGAAGGGTGAGGGCGGGCCAGCAGGCTGGAGACGCTTGGAGGGAGCCGATGCGGCTGTCTCAAGGCCAAATGTTCTTCTCTTTGGGAAAGCCTTCCTTTAGTTCCTAAGGCTTTACAACTAATCTGATGAGGTCAACTCATCAAATATTTCTTCTATATAAAGAAGATCAAAGGTAATCTTCTTTACTTAGAATCAACTGATTCTGACATTAACGACATCTACAACTATCTTCTCAGCAAAACCTAGGTTAGTGTTTATTTGAGTAACTGAATGCTATATTCTAGGTAAGTTGACATATAAAACTAACTATAACAGATGGTGACACTGTTAACTGTTTAGGGCCTACAGAAGAAACAAATTTGGGAACTAATGAGAAAAAAATAATAGGCTTGGTCTGGGACATATTGAGAGTGAGTAACCTATGGTACATGTAGGGGGAACTGAGAAACGTCACAGTGTTTGAGAATATGTTGTGAAGTAGAACTTTACAGTGAGGTAGTTCAAACCATAAGGAAGGATCAGATGACACAGATGAGCTCGTAAGGGGTAGCTGCAAATGCTCATTCATGTAAATGAATTAAAGGGGTGGGCCAGGGGCTTAAGGCAACAGAAAATGGTAAGGACTATAGTAACTGTAGTAACATAAATGTTGGTCTAGTGTTGTCAGAAATTTCCATAAGTGAAAAGTTCAGGTTGTAAATACAGTGTCTTAAATTTGCCTGAAACACTGTTGAGCCAAAATTGTACACATCCATGGACTGTTTCTGCTCGATACCCACTTTGAAATCTTTGAAAAAGAAAGAGAAAAGAAGACAATGGATGGAATTTTGGGAACCTGGGCATGAAAGGTCAATCAGAGACTGTGTCAAATGAGGCTGTGGAACATGGCCATTAGAAGTTAACTTTTGAATCAGTCTGTGTGTGTTTGTATTTTTTAAGATTTTATTTATTTATCTTTAGAGAGGAAGGGAAGGAGAGAAGGAGAGAAACATCAATGTATGGTCGCCTCTCATGAGTCCCCTGCTGGGAACTGGCCTGCAACCCAGGCATGTGCCCTGACTGGGAATCGAACCACGATCGTGTGGTTTGCAGGCCTGTGCTCAATCCACTGAGCTACACCAGCCAGGGCTGTGTGTTGTTTTAGTAGCATGCTGGAGGCAAAAGGTGGATTATGCATATTGAAGGAAGTTGAGACTATTCTTTCAAGACTTGTCTCATTAATTTTTTTTACTATAAGCAGTTTAGTAACTCACTTTTAGCCCTTGGGAACACAGTGTACGTTTCTCGCTCCCTTCCTGGTCTGTGCTCTGAGGGGCGGGGTGTGGTTCTATGATCCTAGAACAGTGTGATCTTCTTGGATCCTGAGTATTAAGGACTGCAAACAAAATTAACAAAGAAACCATAAATGCAAATCATTTCTACAAACAAGTTACGTGTCAGTTTACAGGAAGCAATTGCCCAGAGTAACACCTTGCAGCAATTTGTGAGCATCATCTTAAATGAATCACCTTCACGTCACATACTCAGCAAAAATAATAAAATTGACACAAAGTACTCAGCCTTCCCAAGACCCTGCTAGGCCCCCAGGGAGTTAAGTTAATCAAAGGTCAAGGAATTGAGGTTTGTAACATCTAGTCTTGTCAGTTGATAATTCAGGATTTAGTCAAACTCCAGTCCAATCAAACCTGTATTTTTTCTGTTCTATGACCACAGAGATGAAAAAGTGCCTGATGTCATTGAAATTGTGTTTACTAATGAGTGAGGATGAAGTGCTGCTTTGTGTGTGCGTGCACACATGAGTGAAACACTGTATTTCCCCGTGTGTTTATGCCAAGCAGTCGGACTCTGCCAGCTGCGTGACCCATGAACGAAGATGCGTTCTCGGCGTCAAGCTCCAGATGATGGCCAGAAGGGACTGCTAATCCCTAAACTGTCTCTGTTCTCAAGAAACCCATGTGGAGTCTTCAAAGCCTGGCCCTAACGGTGGAGAAGGGAAGCTTCACACGTGAATTGACAGTTAAAGGAATGAAGAGAAGTCTGTTCCCCAAGATATCCCTGTCCTCAAAGATAACCTCAAAGATATCCCAAAGATAACCTCAGTCCCCTTTGAATTTTGTGGGGTTTCACTAATGGTGGATGAGTATGGGTCAACCTGCTTAAGATGCAACATTTTACGAAGGAAAAAGCGATCGCTCATGTTTAATTCCTATTAGTTGGCTTTTCTATTTAGACGTCTTTGAGATCCACAGGTTTAAGACAATGGGAGTCTGAAGGAAAAGGGAAAAACATAGGTAGTGACCATTGTGGAACTGGAGAACCTCCGGGCAGGAGTGGTCGGCTGGTCTGGAGACCTCAGACTCCTGGGGAGCAGGGTAGGGGGGTCTCGGAGAAAGGAGAGGGTGAGGAAGAGGAGGGTAATGGAAACCAAAAAGCTGAGGTAAAATGCTGGGTACCAAAGACACATTTTATTTACACCCTAGCGCCACCGGAATGTCCTTGCGGTTAGCTGATGGAGTGCTTTACCAGGTGGCAACTTTGTTGGCAGCTTCCCAGGATGAGGCAGGAGAGAGATGCTGTGGGTGGGGGAGGGGAGGGAGCTGATTCCACCCAAAGATGTTGGGCTGAAGTGAAAATGAAGAAGAATCTAATTAAAATGTCTCAAATTAAGAAACCATCTCAGCCAAGAGATGAATCATCAAAATACTGCCATAGAAATCACTTTGAAAATCTTTATGGATTTTATGGAGAAGAATGTTTTTTCGAATCTAATTTCTTCATTTGGCTAAACTTAAATTGAAACCGTGTAGGTATATATACATACATATGAGCTAATATAATTCAATTGTATAATTGCTCTTACTTGTTAGTCACTTGACTTTGTCTCAGGTGATTTGTGTGTGTGTGACTGTGGTTGTGTTAGTTCTTGGGTTTTTAACACATTTTCCGTAATTCCTATGTCAGGGGAAGAGTTAAAAACTGGGGTTTTGTATCTTCAACATCTTGTATTCAAATAGAGATTTATAGTGTTTTTAAAAAACCTTAACAGTAAAGCTTAAAAGAACATTTAACATCTCAGTCAGTGCTCACATATCCTCTGAGGAAGGCGTTAATAATAATATTCTCACTTGATGGCTAAGAAAACTGAGGCTCAGAGAGTTTAATTAATTAGGTTGCTCAACCCCAACCACAGTGCTAACCTCTGAGCCCCAAATCTGGGCAGTAGCATCAGGCCATCATTCTGTTGTGTTTCAGAATCATTCTCAACACTGCGTGAAGAAGAGAACAACTTCCTTCGCTACCTTGTTTGTGACTCTGAGCTATTTATTCGCATGAGAGTTTTGTTCAGAGGGTATCAGGAATAGGCAAGAAATGAGTACACAATCTCATTAAGGTGCACAACATATAAAATGCCACAGAGTTTGATTAACATTACAACTATGAAGTGTTTAAAAATTGATTTTAGAGAGAGAAGAAGGGAGAGAAAGAAAGAGGGAAGGAGGGAGAAAGCGCGAGAGAGAGTTGCTCCATTTGTTTATGCATTCATTGGTTGATTCTTTTGCATGCCCTGACCAGGGAGCCAACCCACAACCTTGGCGTATCAGGACGGTTCTAACCAACTGAGCTAGCTACCTGGCCAGGGCATAAAAATATTGACTTTTAAAAGAGTAAAGTAGAACTTCAGATTCCTAATAATTTGGCTGTCCACATGTTTTTGCAGTACCTATGACTTAGTTCTACCAAATCTTGTCCTGAATTTGCTGTGAAAGGAAAAATCCTTATCACTGCTTTGTAGGTCTCTGTTTCATTCTGAAGACAAAGTAAAATCAAATGAAGTAAAGAGCGTGTCTAAATATGATAGATAAAAATAGTAGAATTATGTGTCAGACATGAAAACTTAAAAAAGGCCTAGGGTATTCCTACACTGTTATTTCTCTAAAGTTTCCCAGGGTATGCTAAATTTTTGCAAAAAGTCAGGAGGTTTAGAAACCACACAGAGAAACATTCCTTGGAAAGAGGAACTCTTCAATGGTCTAAGATTACAGATCCCTGAATTGGAACGGTATGCAGCTGAGTTTTCCATTCACAGTTCCAGGAAAAATGGGATTTTTTTTTCCCATTAAGATACTGTTATTTAGTTATTTTGAAGTATACAGTACATACATGCTTTTTTTTCTAAAACCACTGGATTTCACAAGAGGCACACATTTGAGTATTTAAAACCTTCTCTGTGATTTTAGATCAGACCTGGAGCTCAACTATAGGAAAAATTTCATGTGAAGCACAGAACAGAACAGGAGAAGAGGCATCTGTCATATGGCTCATAAAGTGCTTACATTTACTACTTATTTCTTGCGAGTGACTCAGCATTCACATTTATAATAATAAAATGCTACACAGCTGCCAATAAATATTGGAAAGCTGAACTTTCTAGATACAGACACGGTCATTACTCTACCCTGCCTGACAAAGTTTTCTTAAGTTTGCTGGAAATGGAAAAGTGTTTTAAAACTTAAAAGAATCTTAATGAGATAAAACATAATTAAAACCTTGCCTTTTAAGTAATTTTTGTTCCATTTTGCCTTATTGAGTATAGGCCAAGCTATAGCAAGTTGCCAAACCTCTCTAAACCTCCCTTTGTTTTTCTATAAAATTGGGAAAATATTAACAGCCTGGCCAAAAGCATAGGACTTTTTTGGTGGCGAATAAGAGGCACTCAACTCGTAGAAGTCCAAGGGTAGCCCTACATTAGTGTGGCTGGATCCTGGTTCAAACAAAGTCACTAGAACTCAGCCACAATAGACTGAATGTTTTTCCCATGCTAAAATTCACATGCTAAAACCTAATCTCCAATGTGATTCTATTTGGAGATTGGGCCTTTGGGAGATGATTAAATTATGAAAGAGGGGGCCCTCATGAATGAGATTAGTACCCTTAAAAAAGAGGCCCCAGAGAGCACCCTGGCTCCTTCTGCCATGTGAGGACACAGAGAGAAAATGGCATCTCTGGACTAAGAAGCAAGCACTTACCAGATTCTACACCTGCTAGCATCTGGATCATCTTCCAGCACCTTCATCTTGGGCTTCCCAGTCTCCATAATCGAGAGAAATGAGTTTCTGCTATGTACAAACAACCCAGTCTCTCACAGGGGCAGGCTCTCCTCGTGGGTGAAGACGGCCTCCAATAACTCCAGATGATATCTAACTAGCTTCAGAAAGAGGAGGTCTACTTCTCAACTATTGAAACAGCAGTTTGTTTGTTGATTGGTAGTGACTCCAATTAGCATGACTTGGACCTTGTGTATATCTCTGAATCTCTCTTCGTAGTCAATTGGATGTGAAGTTTGATTGGCCTGGTCTAGGCCATATGCCCACCTGATAAATAGGAGAGAGAAACAGTAGGAATTGGAGAGTAGATGAGGAGTAGTAGCTCCCCATAGAAAAATCTGGGTACTGTCAGGAGAAATAAAGAGATTATTTTAAGGTCATCATCATAATCAAGAAAAATAATATAGGCACATGAGGTCTTATGCAAACATAAGATATTTTTATTTGTTATGCCAAATGTTATTTAATCGGAATATTTCTTAAAGACTATTTTTTTCAATAGTGACATCAAGATTTTGGAACTTGAGACACGTGAGTCATCTATTGCTCAGAAGTCTCCATCAGTTTTACCAAATTCTTCTTCGTAGTTATGGTGGCAAATTCTCACAGAGCTGAGTGCAGGAAAAAAGAACCACTAAGTATTATCTTCGGCATAAGGGTTTGAGTTCTTTTAAAAGAGCTAAGTAAACCTTTGGCATCCAAATAAAAGTGTTTTAAATAAGTAGAAAAAAATAGCATGGTATCCTTTTGCAATTATGAAATATATGATCATTCCTTGACCGGTAAATCTGCGTGGGAGCATAAGTTTTGACTATTGGCATGTGTATTTGTTATTTAAGCACATATAAAAACTAGCTCTTTGATTTTCATTGCTGTAGAGACAGGCTGGATGGTCATCAGTCTTAGTTCCAGTTTCTATTCCTGGGCACAGGTTGGGTCTGGATCTACCAGCCCCCCTGCATTGGGTGGAGACCACGTGGCTTAACCTGGTCAAGGGAAGGTGGGCAGAGGTGCTTTAAGCCACTTCTAGGTCTAGTCCTTAAGATAGCTCAGAAAAGTCTCCAGTCTTACAACCTAATGGGACACCCTCAGAAATCACATTTCTAAGATGGCAGATTTAGAAGACTACAGGAACCTGAATCCCTGAGTTTGCAGAACATTTTCCGAGTAGAACCACCATACCCACTTTGAAATGTTACAAAAATGGGTAAATTTTTATTACACTCAATCTCTGTTTTTTAATTGTTTATTGTGACTCGCTGCATACAAGTATGTCTAGAGCAACATTTACTAATAATAGCATTGCTTCATTTCTCGACACATTTACATAGGAGTTCATGAACTGATGAAGGCAGCAATCCATTCAGGTTTCTCTAGACTTTTGACAAAGTTCCTTCTATCTTTTCCATTCTCAGGACAGAAATAGTTAAAGAGATAATTTAGAAGTTTGACTTATTTATTTATTTACCATATAACTACTATATGACAAGGTTGTGTAAAAAAGCATACTATTTGCCTACAAACTTGTATACATTATCGTTCCCTAGGTGGTTCCCAAAACTCCACTTCAATTCCCCATCCCACTGAATGACATTACTATCTACCCAACTGCCCAGGATAAAAACTTGAGAATCTTCCTTAAATTTCTATTTCTCTTTAACTAGGCCCTATAGATCTTACTCTTACATAATACTTTAATTTGTATATTTCTCTCCATTATCATCACCACTGTTCTAGTAATTATTACTAAAATTACTTGTTCTTCTTATCCTGGTCTGCCCCTTATCCTAAATTCACTTTGAGGCTAGGTTAATTGTTTTAAAAGGCCAGTTTGATTGTGTCAGTTTCATTCTTAAAATCCCTCATTAGTTCCATATTACTCTCAGGATAGCTCAAACTTTATAGTGCGGCTTCCATGGCTCTTTATGATCTAGCCCTTTTTTTCCTCTCCAGCTTACCTCTTTATACTTACCCCAACACTTATAATGCAACTATTCATTACTATGAATAATTCTTATGTATCTTACCCTTCCAAAATAATATTTTCATTAAATTCACAGACATTAGAATATTGAAAGTAAGTTAAATCTATTTGGTGCTCTTCAGTTTAATCTCCTGCCCAGTCTATATTTGTGGGGCCCCAAGAAAAGGCTCACTTACTTCATGTCTAAATATCAAAAAGTTAGCAATCAAACTCAAAGACTGTTAAATAATATATATTCCATCCTCCCATCTTATCTAATATATTCATACTAACCTGTCAGGTCTGGTTTTAATTTTTAATTCTCAGGTTCTTCAGCTATACTGAAGTACAACAATAATGTAAAAAAAGGTACCCACAATCAATGGAACAGAGAGTTCAGAAATAGACCTTTACATGAATTGTTCATACGTTTTATTTGTCATGATCAAAAGCTGCAAACAACTTAAATGTTCATCAGCAGATGAATGGATAAAAATAGAATACAATCACCATGACAAATAATGAACTATTTGATGCATGCAACAACACAAAATAAATCTTTGTCTCTATGGAAAGTGTTTCCATGGCTTGCCAATATTTGACATTCCTGAATACATGGTGTTGTGGAACCAATGTTTGTCTACCCCCACCAAATTAATATGTTGGAGCCCAACTTCCCAACATGGTGATATTTGAAGGTAGGGACCTTTGGGGGTGCAATTAGATCATAAGGGGGGAGCCTCCATTAATGGGATTAGCGCTCTAATAAGAAGAGACACAATAGGGAGATGGTCTTGCTCTCTGCCATGTGAGGCTATAATAAGAAAGCAGAACAGGAAGAGGGTGATCCAAGAACTGTATCAGGCAGCACCTTGATCTTGAATTTCCCAGCCTCCAAAACCGTGAGATTTCCTAGTGTATGGAAATAGACTTTGTTGTTGTTGTTAAAGCAGCCTGAACTGATTGAGACATATGGTTAGAGTCATCTCACCATACCGTGACTGCTATGCTGTAATACTTACAAAGTCTAGACCAGGTGTCGGCAAACTTCTTATGCGAATGACCAGATAGTAAATATTTTAAGCTCAGCAGGCCAGATGTTCTCTGTCACAGCCGTTCAAATTGAACCTTGTAGCAGAAAAAAGAGCCATAGACAATACATAAAATATGGGTGTGGCACTGTTCCAACGAAACTTTATTTGCTAAAACAAACAGTGATTGCATTTGGTCCACAGAATGTAGTTTGCCATCCTGTGGTTCAGCCTATTAGATCTGGTATGTGTGTTTCAACTTTCCCCCTCTCTGATATGCCGGATCTGGGACCTGTTGGTCCTTTGTCTAACTCACTGATCCTGGATATCAGGGAAGACGTCAGTGGATCTCAGCCGTTTCTGTGATGCTGGGATGCCTGGACAATTAGAGTAATCTGGAGACCTTTCCAGGGGTAGTGAGAAGGTTCTTTATCTCACACGATGCCAAAAGCCTATGAGAAGTAAGATAAATTAAATAGAACTGCACATTCTTTGTCTCCACCATGGGGAGGTGGAGTTTATTTCTGTGCCCCTTAAATCTGAGCTAGCCCTGTGACTACTTTAACCAATGAATACAATGGAAGTGACAGTATACACTTTCTACCCTTAATCCTTAAAAAGGCCTTAGATGCTTTTGATTGTGAACTTTTGGGAGCCCTGAGCTACTATGTAAGCTGCCTGCTTAACCTGTCAAGATGCTGTTGGGTGACATCTCATGGGTAACCCATGTGAAGAGCTAAACAGAGAGAGAAGCCCAGCCATGCAAGCATCTAAAGCTAAGTCCAGCCTCTTAGCCACCCTTTTCGAGGCATCAGAGTGAGCCATCTTGGATGTTCCAAGCCAGGTCAATGCCTCTGATGACTGTGGACTCTGCTAACACTATTTAGAACAGAAGAATTGCCCAGGTTCTTCCAGTAAACCAAGACAATAACATTGTTCTAAGCAACTAAGTGTGGATAGCTGAAACAAGGAGATAAGAACACTAAATGCGACCTCTGTCTAAGTGAAAAGATTAGACTAGATTAGTGATTCTCACAGCAGGTTTTATGAGATGCATGCATTCGTTCACCAAATACGAGCATAAGGATTTCATGTTCAAATGAAGTTTGGGACTATTTTATGAATGAAAATAAATAGGCTTATTTACACATAGGCAGAACTTTCAGAGGTTTTAACATATACATTTAATAATAAACATTATGAAAGTTCAAGAGGAGAATATAATGTTTGGCTGTGACTTTCTTAAAGATGTACTTATTCACATTCTGAGGAAAAATTCCCAGAAGATATGATATCTAAGCTATATCCTGACCAAGAAGTAAAGTCCAGAAGATGCTAGACAGGATAGTCTCTTCTAATTGTCTACGCTCCGTTAGGGAATGGTGCCTCGGCATTACCAGATCTCTGATGTGAGTGGAGCAAGCACATGGAACTCCCGGTGGGTATCCAAACCTCTCCTCCAGCTTTCACACCATTCTACTCATTATGGGTAGAGGCTTCTGCGTGGAGACATTGAAATAATTTTCACTTCCAATTCTAGTCCATCACCTGAATGAAAATAACGTATAAAGGACCCACGGACAAAGACAGCAGGGGTAGGGAGGATTGGCAGTGGGAGGTGGGGGGTGGGTAGTGCGGGGGAGAGTAATGAAGGAAAAATAGGGACAACTATAATTGAACAACAATAAATTTTTAAAAAATAAAGCAGAAAAAAGTCTTCACTGCAGCATGACATATGTAACAACAAAAGATTAAAAATAGTATAAATATCCCAGAGAAAGGACTGAGTAAAATGTGCAATAAAATAAAATTTAATATTACTCGAAATGATAAAAAAGAATCATGTCATTGAGAATGGGGAAAAAGACCAAAATCATAATTTAATGGGGTGAGAACTCAGCAAAAACTTTGTATAAACTGAGCTTGTCTCATGTGCGATTATATTTCAGAATAATATCATTTCTTCGGTGACTCTGTTCTCTCATTTTAAAAATAGGCTTATAGGCTTTGCTTTCCTAAACTAAAAATAAAATAAAAATAAAACTGAAAATAACATATCACTTCCCAAGCTCGCTTACTTGTTAAGATACTATCTTAATTGTCCTACTCGACATCTTAGCACCAAGCTTCTTGAATTAGTTGTGCGCGCAGTTGGCATTTCTCCCCTCTCTTGTCATTCACTCCACAATCTACTATAATTTGGTCCCTCCTCTCACTCTCAGTTACTTTTTAAAATGGCACATTTTCCCAGGTGATCTCATCCAATTCCAAACTTTCAACTCTTACCTGTGTACATTATAATGGAGAGTAAGGAGCGTTTTAGATCTACACTCCCACCTACCTACTGCCCATACCAGAAGTCCAATGCTCACACCTATTCAAGCATTTATTCATTGATTGAGCACTAATTCTGGGTCCAGAATTTTGCTAGGCTATAGGTTTTATTTTATTCATTTATTTTCAGGAAGGGGGAAAGGAAAGAGAAAGAGGGAGAGAAATATCAACGTGTGGTTGCCTCTCATGCACCCCCACTGGCAACCTAGCCAGCAACCCAGGCATGTGCCCTGACAGGGAATTGAACCGATGATCTCTTGGTTCACAGGCTGGCACTCAATCCTCTGAGACATATGCCTGATTTTAACCCTTATGAGGACTCTACTCTTGAGAGCTTAGGATTCAGTGGTAGAGACAGATCTATAACCAAACACTTATACAGAAAACCACATTTCTACGGGAACAACAAGGAGAAAACCTTCACTCAGCCTTGGTAGTGGTGGTAGGGGTTTGGAGGAGGCTGCTCTAAAGGCCTCCCAGAGACAAAAACGACTAAGTCAAGCCTTTGAGAAACACAGAGAAGATTAAAGAGAAGAGAAAAGCAGCCAACTAGAACAAGTACCTTGTAGGGAGATAAGCAGGGAAGAGACTGAGAGACTGAGTCCCGTGCTCACAGAAGAGCAGGTTGTTCTGCATGGCATGGTCCAGAAAACACGGTGGACAAGAAGCCACAAGGGAGCAGTAAAGCTGGAGAAAGAGCTGTCTTTATAGAAGCCAGATTCATTGATCGCTCTGGGATTGTGCAACAATGACGTGTTTTTGTGTTTCCCTTATAGATGGAATATTTCAAATATACACAGCATGTTTCTAATAAGGTTAAACATGCTTTTACCCTGTGCCCCAGCAATTCTATTCTCAGGTGTTTACCCAAGAGAAAGGAAAACATATTATGTCCACACAAAGCAAACACTTATTCAAGAATGTTCATAGTAACCTTATTCATAGGAGCACTAAACTGGAAAGGACCCAAATGTCCATGGGGGAGAGGATGAATAAACAAATTGTGGTATATTCATACAATGAACTAACAGTAAAAAAACAAGCTACGAAGACACAAAACAACATGGGAGATCCTCAAAAGCATTATGTTGAGCAAAATGAGAGAGAGAGAGATCATATATACTGCTTAATTCTACTCGTATGAAGTCCAAGAATAGGCAAAATGTATTAAGGTGATAGAAATCAGAAAAAGGTTGCTCTGGGTATCAGGGTGAATGGGACAGGGAACATTGATAGAAAAGGAACAGGGGAACTTTCTGGGGTGCTGGAAATGTCCTCTCTGTTGCTTTAGGTGGTGGTTACATGGGTTTATTCAAAATACATAACGTTAAACACTATGATTTGTGCATTTTATTAAATGGTAATTATACTTCAATTTTTAAACCTACCAATGAGATTGTTTCTTTCAAGAGTCTAAGGGTGGCAACACGGTTTGTCTAGACTAAAGCTGCTTAAGTCCTGCAACCTGGTACATTGCAATATGATGACTCTAAGATACATTTCAAAGCATGGAAGGGAAACAAACACAAATATGATGTGAAAAGTTATTTAAAAAGGTGATAAAGTGTGAATACTTCATGTCTACTATAATTTGGAACTTTTCAATTAAAAAAAAACCTGAGATATCAATGGCTTCTAATTTGAACATGTATAAAGGGTATTTCTTTTGTTACTTATAATTTATTAATTTCTTCTCAGTAGAAGAGAGCTAGATGAAAATTAATGGACTATGAAAAAAATTGAGTGACAAAATCAATAGAAATTTTTTTGACATCAAGAAATGCATTGTAACACGACATTTGCTAATAATACAAAGAGTGCTAATTCATTAAGAAGAAGAAAGTTTTGAGTTAAAGTACGGATTAGGTTTTTTATTCTTTGATAAGCTAATTAAGGAAGAGGGAAATATTGGAAAATATTTGAATTTCTTTCAAATGGATATAAAATCGTGACATTGAAAAAGATGAAGTAAAATTCACAACATAACATTACAACAGAGACTCCAATGACAAGCTGATTCTTGAGTGTTATCAATGGAAAGAGTACTTAAAGTTATTCATACACAAGGAAATTCACAATGCCCTGAAACATTACATCTCTTACAGCCCATGTATGAGAGAAACTTGAGGTTCTTCCATACTTGACAACAATCCTGAAAATTTACTTAGGAATAGGTTGTGAACCATAACACAAATTTTTATCAAGCATACTAGAGGAATAACTGCATTATCATTCTGTTCTTTTTATAGGAAATAATAAAATTCTTGTTGTGTGGTCAGCAATATGCAACCAAAATGTAGACTAGATAAAATTATAGCTGTGAGACAAGTAGTTCATTGATAATAAAATATAGGGTGTTTTCCCCTCTAGATTTTGTGATATTTCTGGAATTTGTCAGAATTTTAAACCTTGTAATTCATTTTTATTTCTTTTCTCTCTGCAATAAATATTCACTTTCATTTTTTACTTTGTGTATATAATTTTGAATTCCTCTTCTTAAAATGAAGCTCCAAAGCTACATTAGTGTAAAACCCCACCAGACCTAGCCCCACCTGCTTTATTCGAGGCTGTGTCTTCCTCAAGGTCAGGGGTTGGGACCTTTTTCCCTTTGTATTCCTGGCCTGGTGCCTAACAAAAAACAGGGGCCTAGCAAATATGTGTGAAGTTAAGTGGAATGGGGCCAATGGTCTGATAGTTTAGTACAAGGCAAACTATCAGTGATGGAGGGCACAGTGCAGACACATTAGACCACAGCCTGAATTCTCCCTGCTGAAGAAATATCCTTTTACCTCTTGGGATATCAGTCTGGCAGATTCTAATAATGTTTATCCAATCCAGCCCTCTTGTAACCTCAACACCCTGGATACAAGTCCTACTCAGTTAAAACTAAAAATCGAATACCGTTTCTGTATATTGTTTTATCTATACATTTCTAAAGGTCATAAACTCAGTACCTTTCTGGTTTTATCATATTTGGAGGAAATATTACAAATGGGTGTGGTTTGGACCTTTGCTGTAAATTCAACTATATTCTGAATAATTTAGTTACCTACCTTGGCATTGCCAAAGTCAATGAAAATAGATTTACAACAGTTAAGATGATGGGCACTGTACATCCCAGTTTGCTAGGTGAACTGAAGTAATTTGTTACTTTCCACAACCAGAAATAGAAACGGTGAGATTACCAGACTATAGGTTTGCTTTAGAAGCTGTCTACTCAGGCAGCGCTCCTGTTATCCCATGCCAACAGATGTGAGCCTATTTTTAAAGACTTCTGGGAAAGGGAGATTCCCTGACCTTCCTTAGCAACCGGTTCCGGTGTTGACAACACTTGCTGCCGGGATGCTGACCCTCTGAGCCTGGCTAGAGGGTTTTAACATGTTTCTCTGTGTTGGGGTTTCGCATTGTTTCTATTTCCTCGCTTAGCATTCATTTTATTCCCTTACCCCTTTGCCTTTTTCCCTATTACTTTTGCTTGTAGGCATACTTTTAGAATAAAAATAAAATTTAAAATTATCAAAAACTAAGATAAAAGCAGAACAGGCAGAATATCGCGTTAGCTGTCATACATACTTATGGAAATGCATTATAGATTACATTTTACACAGAAGATACTTAGGCATTTGATATTCTGTTCGTATCTGCGTCTAGCAGACATTTGTGAACTCGGGTGAGTTGAGGCTATGCATCATTTTATTGAAACCCATTACATTTTGATAGCTTTAACTATTTAAAATATTTATATATTTGTTTTAGACTAGTCTCTTCTGGATGGTCTCCAAATTGTCTTATTTTTCCCTAAGTTGATGAGTTCTGAACTGGATGTGAAACTCTAATAATGGTCTGCGTAGTGCTGAGCGTCTTGGTCAGGAGACCTTTCATTGATTTATAGTGTCTGCCTGTGGATTCATCAATATATGTAACTAACCAATAGTTTTGTAACTAACCAATTTATACTTCTTAATCCCTTCATCTTTTTACCCAGCTCCCACAGTAAGACTCATCTTGACTTTCTCAGAACCTAAAACAACGTGAAAAACAATAAAGAACTGTGAGATTGATGTGGCTTCTCCGAGTTAAAATTCCAGCCAATATAGCACTCTCAGCTTTACCGTCAAACTATGTTACCTGAGAATGAGAGGTGATAAAATTATCACCATTTTGTAATGTGTGCCAAAGACCTTAAAAGAAATTTAAACATTCTTTAAAAGTATAGGAGCTGCATTCTCGAGGATTGAGATCCAAAATAAAAACAACTTTAATTTTGTGACAATTTCTTGTAGCACAAACTAAGAGCATGAGCCTGCCTTGAACTAGAGGAAACTTCTACAGAGCTCAAGCTGTATCTTCATGGTTCAGTAGGTTCCTAGCCTTCTCGTGGGGCCTGCCAATCAAGAGTCTTAGGAGAGGTCTTTCTGGTAGACCAGCCCTGACTGCTTGAAATGAGGCAGACATCACCAGAGCATTTCAGAGGCCAGACACCAGATGGGAATGATACATCTCAACTATTAGGGATTTGGATCAGAGAGCTAAAGGTGAAGGTCGTATCTCATTTGTTAAATGATGTAATTCATTATTAGATCAGGACAAACCAGTTAACATCTGAAGTATAATTTTGGTTGCCATTTATAACACACCTGCCAGTTCATTTGGCCTCACTGGGTGCTGAATTGTGTGTAGCATTTCACAAAAACCTTCATAAGAGCTAGGAAATGACCTACGCAAGTCACAGCTCTGAGCAAATCAAAACTTTTCTTCCTGTGCCCATTAAATGTTAGCATGTTTGAGTTACTTAATGAAATAATGTATTATTTAAAATATGAAGCAGAAAACTCACCGGATAAATTTAGTAAGCTTTGACAAGATGTATGGAACTTATTTACTAAAGATATACATGTCTCTTGGACTTTATACATAACCATTAATGTTTCCTAGTTCCATGCTCACATGCTCATGACACTGTTGGTGCTCTAAGCTGCCCAAATATCACATTTTCTTTGTAAAGAGGAGAAATTGAGAACATAGGTTTTCAAGAGCAAAATAAATTTGGAAGCTGCTTCCTTAACATGGAGACGTGATTTGAACTTAAGTCTTTGCTAATAAGAGAAAGATACCCTTTATAGATATTCAGAAGGCTATTATTTTTACTCGTCAACTCTGATAATACAAAGCACGTTCCAAGACAAGCTGGGGGCGGTAACCAAGGGCTTCGTTTATCTGAAGTTAGAAATGCCCATGATGGGTTGGCAGGGCTGTGGGCAGCACTGTGTTTCCCGGTTCTCTCTAATTAGCCACAGAAAAATGTGAAGAATAGCACCCACATTATCTAAGTTCTCTTTCAGATTTGCTACCTTAAAAACTGTTTTCCTTTTGTCATGTTCAGCATGTATAATTATGCTTTCAGAAGGCCCTCAGCTTTGAAATTCTTTCTTTGCTGACCTGCCATCCAGCTGTAAGTCCTATGTAGAAGCCACTACTAATTTTCTGAAGGTTCCTTCTGGGAAAAGTTTAAGAAATTAATTAATAGAATATGCCAAATATATTTTTAACTCCGATGTCTATCCCCGTTTTGCCGACCCGTTCCCCATAAAGGAATTTTCCTCTGGCTCCTGCTTGCTTCTCTTATGCTCTCTCTCAGGAGCAGCTGCCTTCCCTGTCCAGCCACACTGACCTTTCGGTTCCTCTGGCCCTGAGCTACTTCTTGTCTTAGGGACGCTGCATTCTCAGTTCCCCCTTCCCAAGGCACTCTTTTGCTGCCCTTCGCCATCCGGTCCTCCGCCCAAATGCCAACTCTGCAGGTATCTCCCATCCCCATCCAAAGTTGTGCTGCTGCCCCAGTTATCTTGTTTTATTTTTCATGATATGAAATGGTCTTATTTGTTAATTTGATTACTATCAATTATCAGTTATCTTGTTTATCAGTTATCTTGTTTTATTTTTCATGATATGAAATGGTCTTATTTGTTAATTCGATTACTATCAATTCCCCAGCAAAGCCCCACGGAGCTCCGAGGCCCTCATCTTCCTTGCTTACCTCTGTATCTCTACCTACAAAACAGTGCCCAGCGTGTGGGCACTTGATGCATTAGTTTTGGGGATAGATAGATAAATAGATGAGTGGACAGATATCGTCATTCAGTAACATCTATGGAGACTGAATTTAGAATACTGATTCACTAGGCAGGGGTGCCAGGGAGATTTCTGGAGTGTTAAAAATAATCTTCATCTTGACCAGAGTAATGGTTACACAAATACACACAGATTCGCAAAAGTTAATGGAGCTGTATCCTTACGATTTGTTTATTTTGTTTACCTAAATTCAAAAAATTCTAACTGTCATGTCAGCTTGCTACCTTATTATACATAAAATTTCTAGGTAAGGGTATGAATCACTGCACAAGCTTTGTGACAACTATTTAACTTTGTTCTATTTTCTCCTCTTAACTCCAGGTTCAACACTATATAAAAAGTGTCAAATCTACCAGAGAGCTCACCAAAAGATTGATTGGGAATGGGTCAAGTCACAGTTCTTGGCAATCCTAAAAGTTTAAGGTAGCAATAAAAGACCTCATTGGCTAAATTAAATTAAAAAATATTTTCCGCAAAATATTTTAAGGCTGATAATTACAAACAACTCTTCTTGTTTCTGAGCGTACAGAATGTCAAATTTATATGGCATTGGGTTAAACCAAAATCTCTATCTCCTTTATTCCTTAAAACTGGAAATTGAAATTTTGCCCTAAGAAACCACACCAAGAGCTTGGGAGGGAAAATGAAGGTCCCTGATGAGCTCTCTACCCTCTTCTGCTCCGTTCTGCTCTCCTCTCTTCCTACCTTCATGTTTTTTTTTTAAGATTTTATTTATTTGTCTTTAGAGAGGAAGGAAAGGAGAGAAGGAGTGAAATGTCAATGTATGGTTGCCTCTCGTGAGTCCCCTGCTGGGAACTGGCCTGCAACCCAGGCATGTGCCCTGACTGGGAATCGAACTGTGATTGTGTGGTTCTCAGGCCCGCACTCAGTCCGCTGAGCTACACCAGCCAGGCCCTACCTTCATGTTTTGTTTCTCTCCTGACCCTGCTGGATCATTCGCAGTTTAACTTGCAGAGTTCATTACCGTTAAGGAATCCCATTGTATTTTGGATGAGGAAGTGGAAGGGCCTGGAAAGGGGAAGCAAGTCTCCTGTTAGTTCACCGTCAGAGACAGGACCTGTGCTCTGAGCAGACAGACCCACCTACCTCACTCCTAAGAAGCCTATATCATTATACGCCGTGTCCACAAACCCTGAGCGGAAGAACCCTCAGTTTGGTGCCAGACACCCTGCTTCTTTGTCTGTGTCTCACTTCCTATTTCCACATCCTTTCCCCATATGTCTGTGCCCAATTTCTAGGCCTCTATTGTACTCCTTAATGGTCCTGCTCAAGCTTTGGATCTCTCTGTCTCACCCCATCTTACACTTTGACAAGATAAATCAGTCTGAGTGCTAGGCTAGCTGTCACTCTGGAAAAGCAATCTAACAAATTAATCTCTCAGAAGAAGTTAATGACTTATTAAGAGCTTAGGATATTATGAACTCACTACTTATATTTGGATTGTTAATGGAAGATTTCAGTAGTTCAGAGGCTTAACCTCAAGCAGGGACGGCTAAGTGGAGGAATTTCTATTATACCCTGTTTTGGAGTGGGGGGGTGGGTGATGGAAGAGAGTAGGATGGTGGATGGGCTAGGGTGATGCTCCTGAGTTCTTAATGATGGAATTGTAAACCTGTGTTCCCCTACATCTAAGGGAGCAGTTCAGGCCTCAGCAATCCTGGACAGAGTTTATTTCGACTACGGATTCTTTTCTAATCTGATTTTTGTTCTTTGCTCTTAAGAGGTGTTCCAGGAAAGACCAGAGATCTAGTCTCCCTCAGGAGAAAGACCTGAAGTGGGCATATCTCGAGTTCACTCTCTGGGATGTAAGAAACTAGTTTCATTAGCAGGTTGTACTGCTGAAATGTGCAGTTTCTTTCTTAGAAACTGTTGACTCAGCTAGTCCAGAAAATCTAAAAAACTAAATCAGAAAAGTATTGGAGGTTTGTTTGCATCCTTTTCATCCCCACTAACTCATCTCTCCCTCACCCTTCTGTCCCCTGTAATTTCTAATTCTGTGCTCCAGAATTCCTTTGTCTCTACTCCTCTGGGGCTTTTATTTTCCTAATATATTTTTACACAGATGAATCTGAGTAAAACTACCATCATAAGAAAGTCTTTGAAGAATAAAAAGGGCCAGTTTGCCATAAGAGACCTGAGAAATATGATAGAGGAGAAAGTAGGGGGGATCTTAGGGGGGAAAGTGTAAAAGCAATATTTCTCAAGTTTTAATGAGAACCGGAGTCACGGGAGGTATCTTTTTCACCATGGAGTTTCCCAGGCCCTAATCTTGAGGATTCTGATTTTATAAGTTTAGGGGGCAGCCCCAACATTTAAATCAGTGTTTCAAGAGATGATACTGTGGGTGGTCTTTGGAAAATACCTACAGAAGTTCTGGGAGTAAGAGGTGACGCGTAGTTGGTTGGGTGTCTTTGAGCTCCCCGCATTCTGTGAAAGCTAGGAGGATGAGCACCTCATCATTCAGTCCTAACAGATATCACTTCGAATCTCAGTAAGTGTGACTCGGGCTGGTCCTTACTTACCACTCCCTCCCTTCACTTTTCTATTGAAGGAGGTTATAATGGAATAAAGAACCTGGTTTACATTAGCGTGTTTGACTTACATACTATCAACAATTTAACAGACAGGAAGATTTTCCTTCAAAATTCTTTTCCTTAACTAATTTCTGGAGACCCAAGTATTCTTCACACCACAAAAATCATGACTTGGCTTAATTTTTCTCTATATACCAACTACTGTGGATGAGTAGGAAGTGGGAAGTCCATCAGAGGGCAGTTCTAAATCACCCCTTTTTACCAAGACCCAAAGCTATGCTCCATTTATTCATGTGAATCTCACAGTATATAACCCCTTTAATACTCATATATCATTCTATATTTTAGTACTGCATATTATTTGTAGGGATGACATGCCAGTTAATTTATTTGGCACAGTTGTACAGAGGGACTTATTACAGAGATTTATAAAGTGTTTACAATCATAAGGAATCAGGCACTTGACCTTAGTCAACCCCTTAACTTCAAAAAAATTGAGAAACCAATTGAGGCCAAAAACTTAACGGCTACAGTGGACACCCCATCCAACGTCCTACACAGCTCCTCTTTTTCTCTTTTGGGAACTGCCCTTCCCTCCAAGCCCACCCTGCACTCCATGCCCAGGTTTGGACCAATCAGACCACCCCATTCCCCAAGTCCAGTGATTGGCTCAGGTGTAAGGACGTGATGAAGGCAGCCTGAGCTATCTGGGAAAGAGATCTTTTTCCACTGGTGTTGCTCAAGTAGAAGAAAAGATAATTTGGGACTCCTGCCACCACCCTGCAGAATGTTTGTCTGAAGCGCAAATGGGAGAGATGAGAAAATCCAAGAATGGTAGAAAGACTGAGCCAGGGCAACAACATCTGAGCTTCAGGATCTTGCTGAGTGGAACTTTAGTTCTTCCAGTTGTGAGTCAATGAAGTCCCTTTGATCCTTCAGCTAGTTGAAGGAGAAGATTTAAATTTGCAACTGAATGAGTCCTATTGGGAACACAGGTTTCCAGGTACCCAGTTTTCCTGCGGGGTCTGTCAGCCTACATGCTAGATGGCAGTAGATTTTGAGCTTTCCAGAATGCTTAAGAATCCACTGCAGTATCTGTTAAAAGAGCAAACTGCTGCGCCCACAAAGATTCAGATTCAGAGGAACTGGGTGGCAAAGTCCATAAACCTGTCCTTTACCAAGCTTTTTCCTGAGCGAGGCAAGTCCTTAGGGGGCGGCCTGGGAGGCTGCCCCATTCACTGGCTGTTGCGTTCCCTTCCAGTCACACTGTTCCCCTTGAGGTCTACAAGCAGGGCAGGTCTGCTCTGGCCGCAGAGCTTTGTCCTAGCTGTTCCTTCCACCTGCAAAGTTCTTCACCTCAGATGATCCCCAGTGCTCAAGTGTTTCCTTCAAGCCTTGGCAGAAATGTTACTTCTCAACAAGCCCTATTCCGACTTCTGTATTTCGTACAGCAACACAAAACCCCACCCCTCAGACGTTCTTTACCCTATTTCATGTCCTCCTCCCCATAACTCTTTTTACTTCCCAAATTCCATGCTGTTCATTTCTTATATTTGTTTTCTATCCTGTTTCTACTCCGCTCCCGGCCCCCACTGCTAGTACGCAAGCTCCGGGAAATCAGGGATTTGTTCACTGATGTATCCTAAGTATCTTTAGCACATAGCAGGCACTTGATAATTTTTTTTGAATGAAGGTGCTTTCCGTTTGAAGTGATTTCTGACTGAGAAAACGCTATACTGCCATGTGGAAATTATTTTACCAAGGCTACTAGATTTTTCCTTCCTTTGAAGTGAGCAGTGATAGGAAAGATGAGTAATAAAACGGAAGTTGCTTCATTGTTGTTGATGCCCCCTCTGGGTGCCCCGCAAGGTCAGCTCTGCCCACACAGTCCCCCTTTCATTAGAGCCACCTTGGGCCCAATGCACAGTTTCCCAAGGCTGGTTTTGTCTTCTGGGGACGTCTGGGAAGAGGAGTTCTTTTATTACTGTGACACTTAGAAGTAAGCAAGTGGACAGACATGTTGCAGCATTAGGGACTGGAGACAGGGATGCATGAATCTGAAGGAGAGTGATTCTTCCCAGTAGAGGGATGTCACCCAGTTCACACATACTCATAGATCTTTTTATTTCTGCATCAGCTTGCTTCAAGTTATATTATTTAGAGCCTGACGATTTTGGAACAAGGTAAGGAGAATCCAGCTTTGACTACAGATTGTCTGTGGGGGGTGGTCCTCTTTGGTGGTAGGTTCAGGTCATCAAAATAGATGTATATTTGCTTTAAAAATTATTTTAGTAGCCCAAGTACCTGAGTACAGGTACTAACAGTCACAGGGCGCCATTCAATCTAGTCTTTTAAAGAGGCATTTAAGATGTCAACATTCATTTGTGCTAGTGAAGCAAAGCTGCCTGCTACTTCCTTACTTACTTTGTGGGAGCTTGGGCAGCTGCTGTGTGTGCTGAAGGAAAATTGAATTCTTAAAGAAACTGCTTAATCTTCTCCATAAGCAATGAAATAAAATGGACTGTGGGAGTATGTGGCAGGTGGGTTTGGAAGTTAAAAAAATTCAAAAATCGCGTTTTGCGTTTTAAATGGACGTTTAAGAATGCAACAGCATACATTTAAGAGATGATGATGATTGGGGGAACTTTTATTAAGTGCATCAAGTTAAGAAGGGCTGAACAATAAAGAACTTACACAGTGAAAGGAGCCAGTTCAGCAGAATTAGGCCGTGAATTTAAATGAGATCAACCTAAAAAGACACAGGGAAACTTACTCCACATTGTTCAGATTGTTCTCCTTTGGAAAAAATACCCATGAAATAAGTATCAATCGCTTTACCTGCAGTCGTCCTTCACGACAATGTCGGCTTTGGATAGATAGGGACCGCAGAAATACAGCGATCGCAGGTCGAAGTGAAATATGAGGCAAAACAAAAAGGAAACTAGCAGCGCTATTCTCACAGACATTAAAGGGGCTGATTCGTTTTGATGAGTTCGTTTTTATTGAAAAGGGAAGGGAATATCTGATATGACTCGACATGTGGTCCTTTTCCGCGAAATCTGAAATTTGAGACGCGAAGCATTCCCCAGTTGGTGAAATACCTGCCTTAAAAGCAGAACCACAGTTAATGTCTTTGGCCCGGAATTCCAGAGACTAATTTTCACCCCTCCCACGGAGTCACCTGCTCAGGGGGAACCCCGGCCAGAAATCCGGGTCGCGCCAGGTCAAATCTTGCGTCTCTTGTTTACTCCGCCCCTAGCAGGGCGGCGGCTTGGCCTGCGGTGGGTAGGGCCGCTGGGGCCCGCGGCGCCCGGGGCACCGGGTTCCGCTCGCCTTGGCCTGGCTGCTCCGACTCCCGAGAAGGGTGGCGCGCGGTACTTGCCCGGCGGGAAGACCACCCGGAGGAGGCGGTCCCGGCGCTAGCCCCGCCTGGCTGCCGCTCGCTGCTCTACGGCCTTCTGGGAACCATCCCCGAGGGTTCACACGAGTCCACACAAGCAGGGTAACGGCTCGAGGGAGTCCCGGTGTCCCCCGGGTGTCGCTGGGGAGGAAGCCCAGAGCTCCGGCCCCCACTCGCCCGGGATTCCCCCGCCCTCCGGCCCCGTTCTCCTCGCGTTGGGTGTGATTTCACCCGCGTCCCTTCCGAGGAGAGCGGAGCGCGCAGACTGCTGGAGGCGGCTCGCCCGGGGTCCCAGCACGGCCCGCCAGGAAACCGGCAGCTGCTCCGCGAGCCGCTGCCCAAATCGGTTTGAGCATTCCGGAGAGGGCGGTCGGCAGTGCCCGAGCTGGGTGCGCCCAGGGCGCCCTGGTGAGTGACCCCAAGGAAAGGCAATTGGGGCATTTCGAGCGCGAGAAAAGTTCGTGCTTTCGCAGGGGCACGGAAAGTGCTAGTCAAAACACTTTGCAAAGCTCCAGAAGCGCTGCCAGGAGCTACCTACAGTCAGATTTTGTTTATCTTGACTGATAACACAACCGTGAGTAGAGGCGGGGACGAGGGAGACGCAAGGGATCAGAGGTGCTCGGACAAAATCATGACAGTACTAATTACTATATAATTCCGTTTGTTAGCAAGACCCGGAATGATTAGAAGGAAAGTGGGGGTGATAGGTGGGGGTGGGGGGAGGAGGAGGTTTCCACAGCCCGAAAGGAAATTCTCAGGCTCCTAGAGACGCCCAAGTGTTTTTTTTGCAGAACAAGTAGAAACCCGCTCTCCAGGGAGTTCCCGGATCCCAGCGAGCGGGAGCGCGGCCACGATCTTTCCGCTCCGGGCGGCCGCAGTGGGGCCCGGCCCGGTCCTCCGGGCCGCCTCCCTCCCCCCGTCGCCCCGCGCACAGCAGCACATCCCTCTCTCCCTGGCCGGCTCCAGACTGGTTTTTCTGGTTCAGCCTCCCTCCCTGGGACGCGCTGGGGGATCCGATGACGTCGCTGGCTGAGTCTCTCCCTCTTCCTCCCTCCCTCCGCCTCTCCCCCCCGCCCGCCCTCGCCGCGCACTCCTCCTAGTAACTTCTGTTCGGGGAGGCGCTGCCAGGAATAACCCGGTGCGTCCACAGACCGGGAGGGGAGGCGGCCGCCGCGGCTCCCACAAGCGGACTGCTGCGGCCCGGCCTCTCGGCTCCCTCCCGAGCCCCGCGGCCCCTGCCCCGGCCCGTCTCCGTACAGTGTCAGAAAAATAAATAAAGGGAAGAGGAGCCTGGGCAGGCGGTCAGGATCTCTTCCCTCCCTCCGCGCCCGCCCTCCCTGTGTCCTTAAGGAAATGCTACCAGACACCCCCCACCAGACACGCTCAGCCTGGGCGAGGAGCGGCCGCCGCGGCAGCGAGAACAAGGGCACCAGGGGGGTTTCCTCCCCCACCTTCTCTCCCTCTTCCTCCTCTCCGTCCTCCTCCTCCTACTCAGCGGTGACTTTCCAGGTGAGCGGCTGCCGCTGCTGCTGCGAGGATCCCCCTCGCCCGCTCGGTCTCGGGCCGCCGCGTCGCGCCCTCCTCCCGCCCCTGTCACTCGGCGGCGGCCGAGATCTGACAGCTGCCCGAGGGGCTTGCGGCCCGGAGGCGGGCGGCGGGCGGGAGGCGGGCTGGAGGTGAGGGGGTGGAGAGCAGGCGAGCGGGGCGCCGCGGAGCGCAGTCTCTCCCCACTGGAGGAGGGTCTCCACCAAAACATCTCCGTTCACTGTGGCACAAGTCTTGGCCAAGTTGCGTCTTGGAGGTTGAGGCATCCAGGACCCTGGAGCAACTTGAAGGGTTTCATGGCTCGTTGACATCAGTCCTACACGTCTCGACTTTGGGGTGCTGCCTGCACCCCGGGGGCGCGTGGAGGGCGGACTGAGCATTTGGGAAACAGCGGCATAAATGTAGGTTCCTCGGCTCGGTAAGTGGCCTCGGCGCCGTGTTTTTCCTGCCTCCCGGAGCGTTGGGGAGCTTGTTTCACTTTATACCGAAATAGCCTCCGCCGGACTCCATCGCCCCTCCCGGCGCGCGTCCCTCGTTGCTTCCCGGTTTCCCAAGGGTGAGGGTCGGAGGGGGCGGGGATGGGGGCAGACCTCGGGAGGGGGGGTCCAGCGCGTTGGGAAATATGGGGAATACCCTGGCCGCGGATCTATGCAGAAGAGGGGAGGCTGCTTTGCGTAATGTCCTGGGGGGGAGGGGGCCGCGCGCGAGAGCTGGAGGCAGGAATGTGCCTGGTTACTAATGAGGGACGTGCACCGGCGCGCACCGCCGGGCTACAGCTGCGGCTCCCGCGGCCGCCGGCCGCCAGTCTCCAGGTAGCGGGGGAGGGGGCCGCGGCCGCGCTGCGCGGGTAGGGGGCTGGGGAGCGGCGCGAGGACCGGGCCGCCGGCCTGCGGCCCAGAGAGCGCAGCGGAGGCACTGGCTGTTGGCATTTCAGTGACTCCTTTCTCCTGCGGAGGAAGGAAGGAAGGAAGGAGAGAAGGAAGGAAGCGAGGAAGGAGGGGACTGTCTCGATGGAAGGTTCAGGCGGAGGCGCCCTCGCCTTGCGGGTGCACCGGCCGCAGAGCGGCTCCCGGCGGCGCAGGCTGGCCGGGGGCGCGTGGAGACCGGTGGGAGCGGTTTGCATGCATGTTCGTCTGTGCGTCTACCCGGGGACCGGGAAGGGACATGTGTGTTTGGACTGTGCACGGTGGGGAGCTGGGTCTGCGCCTTTATGTCTGTTCCCTGAAGTGGGTGGAACGTTGGCCCGTTCCGGGAATGTTCCATGACGTCGTGCACCCACAGGAAGGGGGTTAACGAGGGGCTCTCTGCCGCGGCGGCTCTGCCGGCTGCTATCTTAGCAGATGTGCTGCTGCTGCTGCTCCTCTCACCTCCCTTCACCCCTCCCCCCGCCTTTCCATTCTGTGCGTCTGGTGCTGGAAGGGGTGAGACAGGAAAACATTGCTGTGGAGGTGGGTGGGTGGGTGGGTGGGAAGGGGTGATGAGTGAGTGTGTGGTATGTCTGTCGTATTGGTGGGGGGAGACTCCAGATCAGCGCTGCCACCTCAGCTGGTATCACAGATCGATGCGCTTTATACGCATGTGCCTCCCGCGTTCTGTCCCTCTTACATAACACATCCAGTGCAGCAGAGAAATTGCGACCCCAACCCTCCAAGCCCAAATTGGATGAGGGGATAGAAGGTCAGGAAGCGTGCGCTTGTGTTTTTCTTGGAGGGGCGGGGGGGAACGTGGTCCCAGCGGGCAAAAGCTGGAGAGGAAAGCAGGTTTTCTTCAAGTGGCTTTTCTCCTGTCTGAGTTGAAAGCATCTAACTAAAAAGAACTGCAGGAACTACACCTCTCTTATGAGAAAGCTTTTACGTGCCACGCGGAGGGCGACTGGTACTTGAACTTGGGGAGTGCAGAGAAAAGATAAGGTCCTTAATAAAGACACCTGGAGGAGACAGGCAGTAATATGTGCGGAGTACGGGCCTGTAGGGGTAGCTTTGCGGGGAGGGGACCAGAGGAATCCTCTGGTAATAGGTTTCACTGGTGGTCTTAGGACACCTGTAATGGTTTAGAATTCACACAGGAAGCAGTGTGGGCAACTGACATTGCGAAAGCCTTGTTCTCTGTACAGTTACTTAGGCCTGAAATGAACATAAAAAGGCTTGTTTCCGGTACTTTCACTTACAATGGAAAATCTGAACTGATTTCCTCCCTCCTTTTTTTTTTGCCATTTTAAAAATAACTCATAGTTTACCTACAAATGAATGTCGGTACTCTCCCCTACCCCCAAAGACCTTGGTAATTCACAAGAGGACTGTTTCTTTTGCCCTAGCATACTCAGAGCTCTGGTCAAAGGCTATTGATTTTTTTCTTTAGTACATTTTTTTGGTAGTGGCGTAATCAAGCCCAGAAATTATTTGAAATATTAATAAGATACATTTTAATTAAATTTGCAGTGATCTGTCCTCCTAGAAAAAGGCCATTTAACTGTATTTGCAACATTTCCTCCAGTGATATGGTAACCTTTGGTGATGTTTGGCCTTGAGTGCAGCAATTTATTTTAAACATTTGCCTATATTATGCTATATAGGTATATTTTATACATCTTACATATATATTAGGATTTACAGATATCTTGTGCTTTTCACCTTATAAGAGTGCCCAAGCAAAAATTTCATCAAGTAAATTGTGTAATGCATAGATTGGGTTTGGGTTTGATTTTTAGGATATAGGCCAGATAGTTTATTAAGACAGAAATGCCCTCTCCGTGAGGAAAATGGGTATCATTTCCGTTATTAAGACAAAATTACTGTGGTGCACTAAGGGTCACGATGAGAACTCTGCGTCTGTATTTTGAGGTGAAAGGAATCTACTGACCTCCACTTAATAATAGTAGTATGCTTCAAGTGTCATAATCCCTTCCTACCACTAGGTGTGAAACGTTCAGTACATTTCTATGTACACAAATATGTTACATGGCTATGGTGAATCTTTTGAAAATTGTCTGAGTTTCCTGCTTTCAACATAGGTGAGGAATAAAACAGAATGTGCTCATTGACATACACATACACACACACACACATATCTCTGTTACGGTGACTGTATTTTATGTGGTTGGCTTTATTAGAGACTGCTTATATTCATATAAAGGTATTTACGATTAAATTGATGTGGAATTTGATTTGGGGGTAACTGTAGGAGTGTACGCATATTAATGATCGAAATTAAAATTAAAATGTAAAATTTTAACTGATTTTTAAATGGCTAGCTGATTAAAAACTTAAGTGATTTTTAAATGATTAGATCCATGTAGAGGCTGCTGGGAAAATACCATTAAAACAGATATAACATTTCTATATTTCTACTAGACGTGGATTGTGAAAGGGATTTACCACGTGCAAATGATCCCATAATGAAATCATGCTGTTTAGCTACATTGAAAGATTAGCCAGCACAGTCTTTGGATGGCTCTAGTTCCTTCTACCTGAGATGTGTTTACAGATGTTCTTGTCACCATGAAAACAAAACAGAGACATCACGCGTGCAGGTGTTCCTTGTGGGGTAAGGGTGCGTGTGTCTGCTTGAACCTCTGGCCCTTCGTCATGATTCAGGAAGCTGGGTTGACTCGTTTATGCTTCTTCAATTTAAAATGAAAAACCTCTGTTTAAGAAGTTGCCTGTTTCTTTTAAAGTAGGGCTTATCTTAATAGCAGCATTAACAAATAATGAGTATTCTAGGTTGGTTTTAGATTTTTTGTTACTAATTATTAGCTGCAGTTGCCCAGAAAGCTTCAACATAGGAAAAGTGGTTTTAAAGACTTATTGAACATGTTATGTGGCATAAATAAAAGTGTAAACCATAGGACATACGATAATTTATTGCCAGATGTGGTAACTATTATAATAAGGAAAAATTGGCTAAGATCCACTGGATGGATGGTTTTGTATCCAACAGGCTGCTCCACACCTAAGTCTTCAACGTAAACACCGATTTCGTGTTTTGATTCACAGTCGGCATCAGCGGCTGTGAGCTCTGTTGGTCCGTGCGGTAGACCTGCAGGTGGAGAAATGGTTCACAGTTTAAGTGATGAGTTTCCAGTTAGTGGATTTACCTGCAAATTCTTTGTGAATCCATATTTTGGCTGAAACTGGTGTAAAAGTGTTACCACTTTTTAAAGTGATGTTTAGAAAGGAGCAGAGAAAGTTTGCTAACTCAGCTCAATGAACTTCAGGTTTCAGGGAACTTCAAACTGTCCAGCATGTGTGGGTTTGCTATAACTACCTAGGTAAAGCCTTTATTAATCTTGAGTAAAAACTTCAGGAGTCGTTCCTGTGAGGGTCCCCAGTGTTTGAAGCTGTGGGTGAACACAGAGGATTGAGAGACAATGGGAAAACTTTATGCAAATAAGATTGTGTGTATTTGAAGTTGTATAAATAATATAATTTTCTGTTTGCTCCTGATAGTTGATCGCAATCAAAAGCGTCGCTTACTATGTGCTGTTATGGTAATGCTAACAAAAAGGAGGTTATAAATCAGTTTTTGTAGCTACGAGATGGCCCTGAGTAATTTGGAAAAAATGTTTTAAGCACTTAATCTATTATTGTGATGCAACTCTCAAGTCTTTATGTACAAGAGGATAATGACATGGCTTACTGGGTGTGTGCAGTCGTTGGCAGCTGAGGCGGACTATGGACACTAACAGAAAGAGAGACACAGGACTGTCCTATCTTCAAGACTGCATTTGGAAGGGAATCAGAACTTCCCGATAATGTGTGTCGTAAGTCATTTAGTTATTAACTATGATGTGATCTATTCTGTAAGGGTTCATAACTTTAGATTTCCTATCAGGTTAAAATTTGAAGTCTAGGCATATTCAGGAACATTTCAAGAAAGTGCTTTGGAGGGAAGAGATGAAAGTGATGTTTGCATGCCTGAAGTTGAGTCTGGGTAGAAAGCAGGTAGAGGTTGGCCTGCCCCTTCTGAGTCCCCTCCTGAGTCAGGAAGTACTCAGAGGCCAGCCAGCAGCTTTGACTTTGACTCACATATAATCTTCCATTCTTTAGGGCCCTGTGACATGGGCCTCAGTCATCATCGATGAATATATTTTTTCATCCTTTTATTCAACAAGTATTTATTATGGGTCAGGCTGAGTGCTAGACACCAAGGGTGTAATTATGATCTAGACCAGAAAAGGAATGTGTAATCTAGTGGGGTTGACAGATATAAATAATATCATGGACTAATATAGGTAAGGCCACACTGGTTATAAGTCCTGTGGAAGAAATGTAAAGGAGTGTTATAACAAGGGGTGTAGCACTGCTGTCTTGGGACTGAACAAGAGACCTCTCTGAGGAGCTGATGTTTGAGGTAAGACTGCAAAATAAAAGCCAAGTAGAAAAAAGGTGAGAGAGAAGAGGGGGAGAGTATTATTCTCAGGGGGAGCAGGGCATCAGACTGGGGGATGGACAGTGTTCTGAGGAGTTGATGGCCAGCCAGTGAGGCTGGAGCGCAGATAAAAAGGGCGGTGATGCAAGGTGAAGCCAGACCGTGTGGGCAGGTTGACCGCATGAAAGACCATCTAACCTGGCCTAAATGGTTGGGGGAGGAGGGACTGGTGTTTGCAAATGAGGGTGTATGATGACCCTATTATTCGCCATGTTAGAGACTGATCGTTGGGGGTGGGATTTAGGGGGCAGGGTTTAGAAGTCTGAGGAGGCTGATGTATGTGTAACACGCATCACATCACATGACTTCCACATCAGTGCTTCCTGGTCTGCTAGAAATCTGTTAGGATTCCTGTGCTGACTTCGGTTGGAGGGTGTTGGTGGTAGGTCGGCTGTTGCAGATAACTTTTTTAATAATAAATAATTTCACTTTTTAAAAAGTATTGTATTTATTTATTTTTAGACAGAGGGGAAGGAGGGAGAAAGAGAGAAAGAAACATCAATGTGTGGTTGCCTCTCACATTGCCCCCCACTGGGGACCTGGCCCATAACCCAGGCATGTGCCCTGACTGGGAACCGAAGCCGAGACCCTTTGGTTTGCAGCCCACGCTCAATCCACTGAGCTACACCAGCCAGGACAATCATTTCACTTTAAAAAAATACTTATTTGGGGCTCTGGTTAATTGGCCAGTATTATTGATTTAGTTGATTTCTTACCAATTGAAAAATTCTTACAAGGTCTCCGTGTGAAGGAGCAGATTAATCTTTGGGGACCTACATGAGCGGGATCTCCATTTCTAGATGGTGAAACATTCAATTCCCCAGATAATTTCTCTACAGGATTTCAAATACCAAGACCTTTAGAAAACTTTAGATCCTATTTTTCACTGTCCATGTGTTTAGAGGAGTAACGAAAGATGATGAAGAAAACGAGTAGAAAAAGAAGTTAGTGAAAATAACATTCCTTTATGTACTTTAGGACTCATTCCATTTTGTCGGCTGTATCATTTAATTAACTTGCTCCCTGTTTTAAAATTTATGTCATGTGTAAAACTCACTTTAGGTGGGCAAATGGAGTCAGCTTATGTAGGAGTTCCAACCTTGGGCTCTTGAGTCAGACTTGGGTCAGAATGAGCAACTGGGAAGTAGAAGGATAGTGATCTCCAACTGGAAGAATTTTACAATGTAGAGAAGACATGTGGCTTATAAGTAAACTTGATGACAACTTGCAAGTGCAAGTAGAATATGAATGGAGGCATGCTTTCTTCCAACCAGAAAGATCAGAGAGTCTTTGTGGGAAGAAGTGATTTTTCACTGGGGACCTTGAAGCTTGAGTAGAGTTTTGACAAATTCTATGAAAGGGAAGTGTGGGGCCTAGCTGTGGTGCCAGGAGAGTGAAAAAGTAGGTGAACCTGCGAAGGGACATTGGTTCCGGATCCTATGAGAAAGCTGGGCTTCACTTCAGATTTTGAGCAGAGGAGTGATGCTATCATGTGTGTGTTTAGAAAGATGATAAGCATATATAGGATGGATATCTTGGCAACAAGGAGACAGTTAAGTTGCTACAACACCCAAAAGAGGAGTAATATAAGTTAACACTACTGCGTGACAATTTGAGTTCTCTTCTGTGAATGGACATCTTAAACATGATAAATAAAAAGTGATAAAAATGTTTTGGTAAACATGGTCAAGTAAGAACGGCACATTGTCAATTTGAACTACATTGAATTACTAGTTCAATCCACTATAAAACTTCTTACTCTAGACCATACTCATAAATATTTATAGTAATTTGACTATCAAACACTGGCTTATAAAAATGGTTATACTTAAGATTATGAGGTATTTACATTTTTAGGTATAAATATTTTAAGGCAAGTATACGTGATTCATTTCATGGTTCATTAAAATACCATTTTTTTAAAGATGTCCTCTTTTTTAAAGATTTTATTTATTTGTCTTTAGAGGGGAAGGGAAGGAGAGAGGGAGAGAAATATGAATGTATGGTTGCCTTTGCCGAGGACACACAATGTGTCGTGTGACCCCTGCCAGGAACTGGCCTGCAATCCAAGTATGTGCCCTGACTGGGAATGGAACTGCAATCTTCTGGTTCCCAGGCCCAAGCTCAGTCCACTGAGCTATGCCAGCCAGGGCTTTAGAATACCACTTTTTAACTGATGCCCAATTCTACCTAAATCATGACAATACTGGACAGTTAGCGTAGTGCAGTGTATTGAAAGGCATTGCTCTTTTTTTTTTTTTTTTTGGATAGTGATTTATTTGACGGTTTCATTTTCTCTGAAAAAGAAAGCAGGAGGTCAGTGAAGCTCTTATTATTTGCATTGTGGCAGATTTGCTTGATTTCAGAAGCCCAACAAAAAGGTGGGACTTTTGAAACAAGGCAGTAGGCAAATGTAGACACACCCTCATTTGTATTTAATTAGTGATCTGCAGACATGCATTTGTGGGGAGGCATGCACACACGCGCACACACATATAGAAAATATGTGTTCCATGAGGAAGAAACTTTTGATACTTGAAATGCAGCCTAAATTCTCATCCTCGTAGTGCAGAAAGTACAATATTTCTTTTAAAATGGAGATTAGGCCTAACTCCATATAAAGAAGATTATAGGAAAGGTCATTTAAATTGTGAGGAGCTTTGTTCACTAAAGTGCTAGATTCATTTGAAACAGTGTTTTATTTCTTTTGGAAGCCGGACAACTCATTTAATAGTGTACATATGAAACACTAATTTGGCTTGTTAATTGGATGCAATTAAACTGAGGTTATTTTATACTGCTTAATTGTCTGAAAATTACATGCATTACCATGCCTGTGTAATGTGAGGCACGAACTGGGGGTAGACTTGGAGAGGAGTGGAGGCGCAGACGGTCTAGTGGTGTCTTTGCACTGAACTTTCTGTAAAAATTTGGAAACAAGGCATTTAAACGCTCTGGACTTCATTCGGTAAGGGAAAGGATCGGAACAGATGGCTTCTAAAGCCTCTTCCAACTCATATTCTATCAGTTTATAAATTGTACTTTGTAGTTCTAGAGAATGCAGTGTCATTATATTCTGTAATTATGGTATTACAAGGATGAACTAAACACTTTAAAAAATCAGCGCAGTGCCAATTTAGAAAATCCGTTAGAGGGGAGGGAGTTTAGGCTTAAGGAGCAGGCAGTTTGTGCCAGGCTTCATACCAGGCACTCTCAACAACAACCCCACTAATATTTGGTATTTTATTTTCATGTGTACACTTAGGAGATGAGATTCAGAAAGGTTAAATGGTCTTTGCAGGGACACTCTGATAGTCAATAGCGAAGCAGAATTTGAACTCAGGGCTGTTGGCTTCAAAACCATTTGGTCTTTTCACTATTCCATCATTCCATGCAGCCTAAGCAATTGTTAAACATTGAAATTATTTCAAAAATTATATTGTCAACTGCTTTTTAAAATCATTTTGCACAGTGATTTCCCCTAGTGGTTGATGCACATCTGATGATGATATACATGGGTAACCTAGGACCTAAGAGCCTAGATTTGAAGTCAGACAGAACAGGATGGATTCCAACTCCACTGGCAGCTGGGGGAGTTTAGGAAAGTCGATCCTGGAGGTGACAAAGTGAGGGTGATAATATCTTTTAAAGGATCATTGCAAAATTTTTATGAGAATGTGTGTATGCATCTGATGGGTAAATGTGTAGTTGTAAGCGTGTAACATTGTACACATTTACTTGTAAATGTGTAACACCTGGTAGCTGTAATTATTGTTAGGAAGGGGTTAGACCAAAAGAAAAACACAAAAGAATCCCAATTGTTGTATATGTTTTCAAATGGTCTGTTAATATCTTGATTGAAATTGGTTTAAGAAATGATACCAGAATGCACATTTTTCAACAGTTAACAAATGGAAATACCAGTTACAGTTTGGGGTATTTCTCACTGAGTTCAGCCAGTGCTGTAGTAGTGAAATGAACTGAATTCTCTGGTTCTCTGCGGCTCATCCTTCTGGAGTTTTTGGTCTAAAAATAGCCTCTGGGGCCTGACTTATCCAAGTTGAACTATGTCAATCTCAAGAACAGGGGAACCAGCGTTCCTTATGGGGCCTTGGGTGTGCTTAGGAGACACAACTGGAGTGTCCTTGGGACCGCTGACTTTTAAACAGACATTTACTAACCAGACAAAGGTGTACTAAGCACCTGTTCTACAGAGGTGCTATTTCAAATGCTGGAGATTTATCTGAACAAACTGGTGAAAACAAATGAATACATAAAACCCTGCCCATATGGCCTTTACATTCTTTGGACTAATGTAGAAACTTTTTTAGGCCAAATTCAGTCCTTGCATTACTTTCCAGTGTTTTTATATTGGGTCTCTAGAAGCAGTGCGAGGCTTAGTGAATCACTAGTGAAAATATCCCATTTATTATATCTACATCTATATTTTTCATAGTAAGATAGTGTTGAAGAGCAACTGTTTTTACATAAGTCAGTATTATAGCATTAGTTTTTTAAAAATTTCTCTTTGCGGTTCAGGATTACAGCTCTTTATAACCTGTAGAATCAGGCCCTTGTGACCGTTTTATAGGGGAGAAGAGAAAATGCTTTACAGAGACACATCTTATTGTAAAAGGCAGTTATAAGTAGTTGAAATGACACAATTGCCACAATGTATATTGGAATGCATATTTTTAGTCTTATTTCAATGATTTTTACAGATAATTTTTGTTGTAAAACATATATTGGGTTGTGATGGTTTATACTGTCACAGACCATGTGGGCAACACTGTGCATGTTAGCCAGTGGGCATGCGATAGATATCTGGTGGATGTTTAAAGTCATAATTCACAACTCGCTTCAGCCTAAATGGTGAGAACAATTTGATCCGGTATGAGATGGGGGGGCAGTCATCAGAAACAAAAGACGGATGAAGTCCAGGTTAGTCCTCACTCCTGTAGCCGCAGTCCATTCACCTGCTCCCTCCTACGTGTTTCTTCAGCTTTGTAAGAAGTCGTCCAGGAAACTGCCTCCTCAACCACCCACTCAGCAGGCACAACCACTTCTTAGAGTCCTAGCCAAGGCCTCCCTGGCCTCTGCACTTCCCGTTTGATTTTCCAGCACGTGAACAGCTGGGGCCATCTTGAGCTCATTTTTTTCCTTCAGTTGGATAGGGAAGTTTACAGTTGAGCTGGGATTCTTTCATGGGGGGAAGTCCTCTTTGGCCACGTTTTGTTCAGGGTCCTCTGAAAAGGAAAGCTGTGTGAAAGTGGTCCCTGCTGGGTTCGAGGAAGGGTTGTTTCCTGGTGGGCCCGCTCGGATAAATTCATCAGAGAGAGGGAATGTGTTCCTTTTTTCCATTATGTACCCTTGTCTGGAGAGCAAAGAATGACGAGGGAGTGAAAGCTTGAGGGGTGACTCTTGTCCTCTCACTTGAAGCTGGCGAGGAGATCTCTGCAACTCAGCAGTGCCCTGTGGAATGATGCTGCTGGCTGGTCCAGCACTTGACGGACAGGTCAGGGGAAGTTCAGCTCTGAATTATCCGTGGAACGACGACCGAACTTCGTTTTTCTTCTCCCGGTGCTTACATTTTGAATAACTTCCGTTTCTGTAAGCAAGGGCAAAATCCAGGGTTCTGAGCATTCGGAGCATTTTCTTGTCATTCAGTGTGCTTGCCATGTGTCAAAGTTTATGTTGGGAGAAATACAGACTTCAGGGACAAAGTGAGAATTTCAAATATCTTTTCTGTCCTTGTTGTGAGGCTGTGCTTGATAGGCTCCTCTCCAGGGTTGCAGAAGACACCTGAGTTTAGCTGATGCTAAACCTTGACCCTGGTGGTATGTTGCTTGCCTTGTTACTGACTTTCAAAATGATGCAGGAGAAGTAGCTGTACCTCGGTTATGTTTCATTGTGTCTTCATCTGTAAAACCGAAGCATTGTTTAGAGCAATACCTTACCTCCTGGGAACAGGAGGGTAACACACAAGAGAATTGGAGTGGCTATTTTTAGGTTGTGAAGCAACACTGAGTTGGAGAATAATTCAGTTGTTGAAACAAAATCTGATACACAGCAATACTTTTGTGACGAGGGTGAGTAGAGTGTTCTTGAGATAATTGACTGCTATTGATGCAACTTATTACAGGCACATGCAATTGTTTTCAGGAAGATGATGGCCAGCAGCTCTACACCTTGTTGTAATAAACTTTGGTGCATTTACATTTTGTGTAGTCACTAATGCACACGCATAACAGAATTTCGAGATAGCTATACTTGTATATTTAAGCAAAAGAACAGGAATCCGAAGTCATTTGTTTACTCATTTGTCATCTGTTTACTTGTCAATGACCTCAGTCATGTTCATGAAGATTCAGTCAAATGTAGCTTTTAAAAAGGGCCAAGTGCCTGAGAATATTCAAAATGACCTTTTAAAGTAAATCACCTGACAGTAGAGAATACAGAAAATAATTGGATGCTAAATGTAGAGATTAGCTTTTCTGATGGACAAACTCTAACTCTGTCTAGTCATCAGTTGGTTGTTGGCTGTGTTTGGTAGGCGTTTGCTAATGTTAAACCTAGTGATGCCTGGAAATAGTTATGATGGAGAATACTAGAAGATCTGCAAAATTTTAAATTGTAGCTGGTAACTCCAAGAATTTATATTGTGAGAAAAATGTTGGGAGAAATACAGACTTGTGGGAAAAAATGAGGATTTCAAATATGTCGCCTGTCTTTGTTGTGAGGCTGTGCTCACCAGGGTCCACACCAGGCTGCAGAGGACACCCGAGTTGCTGATGGTAACCCTTGACCCTAGTCATATGTTGCTTGCCTTGTTACTGATTTTCAAAATGATTCAGGCTATCCCTCTGTTACGTTTCATTGTGCCCTGATAATTAGTCTTTCTTTTTCTTTATTCTTATAGTTCTTATAGGATGGGAGCAATGAGAATCACATAGAAAGCATTTTGAAATTAGTAACAGATATGGTCTGGCTTTGCTGCCTGCTCTATTAATCCCTCTGATAGTTGTAGAAGTGAACAATATCTAATGGTATAGTCAACGTTTGTGATCTCCTTTAGGCCCATTGGTTTTTTTTTAAGATTTTATTTCTCTTTACAGAGGAAGGGAAGGAGAGAGGGAGAGAAGCATCAATGTATGGTTGCCTCTCGTGCATCCCCTGCTGAGAACTGGCCTGCAACCCAGGCATGTGCCCTGACTGGGAATTGAACCATGATCCTCTGGTTCACAGGCCCGCGCTCAATCCATTGAGCTATACCAGCCAGGGCAAGTCCATTGGTTTTGGTTTAAATTTCCTAAGAAAATTTCTACCATACACAGTTGTGTAAATCAAGCTATTGTTCTTATCACTGGTGTGTAAATATTTCTTGAAAATATTTTTTGAGATAGAAATGGGATCCTGAGGTTCTTTTGGAATATGCAGATGGTTTGCTTCCTCAGTCAGTATAAACTTTCTCAGTGCTTTTTCCCAGAGGGGTCAGATCTTGGCTTTGAGCAGGCTGCATCCTTAGTATCAATTTAGCATTTAGGAGAAGTTTTACTTTTACCTGTCACTCTGATACAATTTATAGTCCTACAGTGATGACTTATTTAGGGCATCTCTTAAATGGTGCTGATTAACTTGCTTAGGTGTAGGATCTGCTATAGTGATTTGTCAGATGGTGACAGGACACTTCCGGTGTAACATCTTTCTTAGAATTGCAGGATTAGAGAAAACCATTGGAGGCACCGGTTAATCCCCAGCCGAGTGAGGAGAAATCACTCAAGACAGATCACTGAGGAGTGCCGGCATTCAGTCCCTGCTCAAACACCTCCTCCGTTCTTAGGGAGGCCTCTTCCACTCCCGGAGGCTTCAGTCTATCAGCAGTAGAGTGTTCTGCGGTTATCTAGAATGAGTTGGCTCGTTGGCTTGCAGGACAGTCCTACAATTATTTAAAGGTAGTGCTTGTGTTCCCCTTCAATATTCTTTTCTCCAGGCTAACTATTCATAGCTCCTTCAACAATACCTTTTATTATGTAGTTTTCATTTTTATTTTATTATTTTCTTCAGGCATCAGGCTGTTCATGTCTGAAATTTACTCCAGGCTATGTTTGCTGTGAGTCCTAAAAAAATAAATTGCTTATCTCCGGTTACTCTTCAGAACATAGCCTCTTGCCAGCTGGTTTAGAAATGTTTTATTGAAAGGCGTAGACGTGCTTGCTGAGACTTTTACAGCTGGAACAGAGTTGGAATGTATAATAATATAATATGAATCCATTTTAACAAATGTAGTTATTGAGGTTCTGGCATGTGTAAGATATACAGGAATACAGAATACAATAGAGATAGAAATAGAATGTAAGATACAAAGAACAGCGCTTCACTATTTTCAATATCAAACTTTCATAATTTACTATATTAAAGCAAAGAACTGTGCAAGGGGAGCTATAATTAAATGCAGCATTTTAAATACCACAAGAGATGCATATATGAGGCATAAAGTCACTCCTGGCTGATGAGATCTCAAAAGATTCATAGTAGAGGGGGGGGGCTGCTTCAGACAGGCTTTGATTTTGATAGGTACCAACATGGCAAAGTGTCAAGAGTGTTTTCAGAGCAGCAAGTTATGTGAGGGCATAGCAAGTGAATGTTGTTAAAAAAACTGGCCCTGGCTGGCGTAGCTCAGTGGATTGAGCGCGGGCCTGCAAACCAGACGATCGCGGTTCGATTCCCAGTCAGGGCACATGCCTGGGTTGCAGGCTGGTTCCTTGCAGGCTAACTCCCAGCAGGGGACGCACGAAAGGCAACCATACATTGATGTTTCTCTCCCTCTCTCCTTCCCCTCTAAAAATAAATAAATAAATAAAATCTTTAAAAAAAAAAAACAACTTACAATGTCCGGGATATGTTGTCTAAGGACTTGTATTCCAGCTTAAAGAGTTTGTACCTAAAACAATACATAATGATGGACACACGTGCTGTATGTAACACATCAAAAACTTGGTCCCTGATTTTGGCATTTCCATATGTTTTATAAAACATTGTTAAATAAAATAAAATGAGTGAAAGATATGTGCAAACTTCAATGCATAAATTATATTTTAGTTATAAAGAGTATGAAGGATGTGTATTTTGCTTGTAAGACCTAGTGGTTTTGAATTAGATATTATTATTACTTTCTTTTTCCCAGACGCCCAGCAGTTTCAAGGATACTGACTAAATGATAGAGGTAAAGTGAATATATTGCTGACAGACATGCTGTTATCCTCCTACCTGTGCCGGTTATTAGTACCTTTTCCATTTACTACTCTTTGGCCATGTAAATGACATGCCACACTGAACATCAAGGTGAGCTCAGATGGTGGCCATTTTAGTGTAGCATAGGTTAACCTTTTCTCCAGTTTATATTTTCTGTTGATTAATGGTGGAGATACGGAACTTTGGGAAATGTTTCTATGTGGGTGTGTCACTTGTAAGAATGCCACCTGTGTCGTACCTGATAGAGTATGCAATGAGTTTTATTGTATCTTAATGATAGTTTTGAAAAATACTTTTACTTTAGATCAGCTATTTTAGTACCTATGAGAAAACTCTCTTCTTGTGATCTACCTGTGCAGGTTGCTTATTAATCCACGTAATGAATAGTAATGATGGTGAATACCAAGGTGGACACATATTTCATAGAACAGGTGGACCTATATGCAGAAGCAGTACATTATACAATAGCTAAAAGTTAATGATTATATGTTACCAAAAGAGAAGTTATCATTTCCTCAGTGGATACTTTGATCTGGAACTTATAACCACTGTGGCAGGTAACATTTTAGATTTAGTCACGCTTTTAGTTTCTAGAGAAATAGGTAAGACTTTGTGAGGACTAGGAGAGAATACAAAAATAATGTAATAAAATAACTTATACAGTTCATTAATTTTTAAGTACACTTTAATGCCTGTGGGGACTCTGGAGTTTCAGTAACAGTTGATTATACGCCATCTGAGCATTTACTATTATTTAGGCTTTATTGATGGTCTATCCTGAAGTATTAAAAGTAGATGGAGACTGAAAGAGGAAGTGTACTCTGAAATCCCTGAGTACCATATACATGCACTCCCATTTGAAGAATGTATTGGCTTTTACCTAGAGGCCAGAAGGCATGAGGTGATGGTGGGTCTTCTTGTCATCTAGAGGAGGGACTGGGCAGCGTCCGAGCCACCTGTAGGTCTGGGGACTGTCTTAGCAACAGGTGCTGTACTTTGTGTAGTTACCCAGGCTCGAAGGGATCGGAACACTAGTAGTTTGTGCTAAGGGCCATTTAATAAAGAGAAAGTGGTCATTATGGGGGCAGTTTGTAAGAAAAATAAAATCATGGGGCTCGAAAGTACTGAAGTAGAAAAAGGATCTTATTGGAACTGAAGATTGTAAACCATGTAAGGTTTCTCATGAAAGTTTTCTTTATTCATGTGTGTGCATACGTGTGTCTGTGTAATACACTTCTGTCTTTGTCCCTGTTCACTCAGTGAGCTATAATCTTCACTTGACTGTACTGCATATATTTACTCTTGAGCTGGGTTCTGGTTTGGGGGAGAACTGGCCCCCCAGGAACACTGCAGCCCTACACTGTGGCGTAGAAATAGACTGTGGCCCCGAGAAAGAAGGGCACCCTGATGGTTTTGCCAAGAGTGCTTCTTGGGAGCCAGTTTTCTGGAAAAACGACAGATGACTGGGGAATGCTCATTTGAGAAGAAGAAAACTCAATGTTGGCTCTTGTGAGAGAAGAGTAAGAACTTACTCTGCCATTCTGAACATTTTTGGAGATGTCAGCTTGTGAGGCCAGTCAGCCTCTCACAGTCAAGTTACAGCAAAGACTGTGCGTCATCTAAGACACAGGGAGGTTCTTGTAGAGACTGGGATCTCAGAAACGTGGAGACCCAGAGACTTACTGCAGCCATCCACGATATCATCGTTCTCCTGGTGTAACTACACATCTAAGTGAAACCGATCCTGAATTAAATGATGAGTTTTAAGAGGATTACCTTGGGAAACATCAAGTCTCGGTCCTTTCTGTTGAACGAAATGAATATATATCACTGGGATGGAACTGTGCACTCTCACAATGTACTGGAAAGCATAAAATCTGAGCATTTAAATTTTTTCTGGCAATTTCTGAAGATGAAGTGTAAAAATATGTTATCCTGCAAAACATCCTTTTATTCTCATAGTTTATTTGTCCTCTTTCATGATATAAAAGAGATCCATTTGAAAATAGCACCAGGAACTTGAAGATTTCACATTTTATTATTATGACTTATATTTTGTATTTTTTTCACAGGTTGATTTATTTCATTGCTATCACACTGGTCTTTATATTGCAGTTTATACTAAATTTGTGGTAATACTGATTTCATTTAGTCTGAAATTATGATTATAAAATAGGATAATATTTACTCATCCTTGTTTTGTCCTTTCCAAATGCCATCGCCAGCAATTAAGTATAAACCAGAGAGTGTGAATTTTGAATAAAACTTTCCGTGAGCTTCGATAGTATTTGGGCAGTCACTTGCAGTGTGTGCAGTCAGAGTTAATTGTATACCATTGGCAGATGATGGAAAGGAATAGGTGACATTATGTTCTAGTGGAAAACACAAGGATCACCGCAGAGATTTAATGCATAAATTAATGATTGATACGGAGAGAAAAAAGACACTGAAAAAAGTTAGTGTGAGATCACCCAGGAGGCTGACAGCGGTCTACAGTGTTTCCTGGGATTGGACACTTAGGTACCACTTTTACAGTCCAGAATCCTTAGATAACAATTTGTACAGTTTAAGGAAGTTTAAAAATTGCTGTTTTCAAGCTCAGTAAGACGAAGCAGTTGTCTGTGATTCTTTCGTAGGCCCCTCCCAGCGCTCACAGGCAGAGGAAGTGGCTACCAGGCCAACCTAGAGCGTCCTGGGAAGTGCTGAGGGCCTGGTTTCAGTTTTGAGTTTTGGAATATGGAAAGGGGCAGGCTTTGGCATTTCTTTTCAACATTAAAAGGAGCCCTTTGGAGATCCATACATGTATGCCAGTCCTGTGTTTTCTGAGCCCATTTCTTGATAAAATGGGGATAGGAATATATGTAAAACAAGTGGTTAACAATAATAAACTCTGCAGGTTTAACATATTATTATGTGATAAAATACTCAATTGTTTTATTCAGATATTTAGAAAATAAGACAACAGAAAAAGTACTCAACGGCTTTGGATCACTTTAAGTGGAAGCAAAGTCACCTTTCATATTGCCTGTAGGTAGAATGACTGGATAGGACAACTAACATGTTTGAAATGGTACTGTTTTTAATGTACATTTAAATTTTTTTCAGTAAAAATTTTAAAGCATGTAATTTTTTTTATCACAGAGGGGTAGACCCAGTTGATGAATTTCATGAAAGCTATCCAGATAATGAATTCTTTGTCCATTCTTAAGATTCATTTATTGTGAATCTGTAGGTTATGATGCAGTGCGTAGTGTAAATATCATGATACTTAGAACACCCTAAACAGGTATTTTTAAAATAGACTTTATTTTTCAGAGAAGTTTTAGGTTCATAGCAAAATTGAGTGAAATGGTTATTTCCCATGCTTCTCCCCCAACTTACCCCAATATCAAAATCTTGTACCAAAGGGACACATTCGTTAACTGATGAAGCTACATCTACCTATCCTTACCACCCAAAGTCCATGGTCTACACTGGTGAAACCCTAAATATTTTAATTCCATGTACTGAGGTGAAATATTGGTTAGTTCAGCTGCTAGAGATGTTGGCACAATGTAACATCTATAACATTGAGTCACCAGGAGAAAAACAGAATCTATAACTTGTTCTGTAATTGACAATGCTATGGACACATGAAGTCTTTCAGTTTCTAATTTAAAAATGGTTATACAATACCTTCTGGTCTTAGTTTTAACCCTTGTGAACCCTAAATCACTGCTTCTCTGGAGTAGCATATGGTTATAATCTGGTTTATGGTTTGAAACTAAATGGAAAACTGGGAATATAGGATATAGGCAACTTTAAATATCGCCATTATTTTTATGTGAGTGAGTAATTTCCATTTAAAAAACATTCGTGCCAAAAGTTTTGTGTGTTATTAAACTGAGTAAGAACAAGATTGAAAGATTAAGAGACTGATTTTTTAATATTAGCCACTTGAGATTAAGGACTTAATGAATAAAAAGGATTTTATATGTTGTATAATGGGTATTTTAATAGTGGAAACATATAAAATACGCTTTGGAAATGTCTAAGATTGTCCTCTTGCCGCCTTTGACCTCACTGGAGCGAGACAGTACAGAAACGTTCCCCCCCCCTCCCCTTCTTTGACAGTTCAGAGGAATTACAATAGGAGATAGAAATCTCGGGGACAAATTTCGAGAATAATGCTGAAAGGGTTTTCACTTTGGGTTGTTTAAAAGTAATCCTGGTGGGGGGGTAGTCATCTATTTAAAAATTAAGCTAAGAAATTTACGCAAGGAAAGTGCTTCCCTTAAACATCTGGAAACACACGCCTATGCCTTCGCCCTGGGAAATAAACAGACAGGCAGAGGCCAGCCCGCAGTAGTTGAGGACTTGGTTTATTCTGGGAGGAAACGCTCCCCCCACCCCTACCCCCGCCGCGGTTCACCCGAGGCTGTCTTGGTCGTCTCGGCCGCGTTTCGGTGCCGGGCTGTGCCGGCCCCAGGCGAGGGGAGTGGTTCCAGGAGCGGGGAGCCCCGACAGCCTTGCCCTGGCCCGCAGCGCTCAGTGCGCCCGGGAAGGACTTGAACTTTGCCCTCCCTCTCCTCCCGGGTCCACTGAGACCCGGGGGAGTGCGAATGCAGTGACGTCTCCGCTCATTTCAGTTGCACAATAGGAAATGCTCTCGGCCTCCCCGCTTCCTGCCTGGAGAAAGTGGGGCTCGCTTCTGCCGGCGGCCGACGCAACGGCGGCCGAGACCTAGTTTCGGGGCCGCAGCGCCGGGCTGGCCCTCCGGGACGCTGGCTCCGGGCGCCAGGAGCAGGGACGCAGAGGAGGATGCACGTACTTGCAGGGCTCACTTTACGAGCTCGCCAGGGTACAGCCACTGTGCTGAACAGACGGGAATGTCGGGCGATCACTGGCCTTGGGGAGACCACGTCACTTGCATAATAGAGAGAACACCCGCTCAGGTCAGGTGGGCCAAAAGCATTGGCGGGCTCCCGAAGTCGGGCGAATAATGCTGAATAATGCTGACTGCAGAGGGCCTGAGTTGACTTTTCAGTCACCTGGATAGAATGTACAATCTCTCTTTTCACAAAGCCATGGCAGGAAACCTCGTGTTTAACCCTCCTTCTAACTGTCACCTTTTATTTTGTTGTGGAAACAAAGATATGCATGTTTAGTGCAAAGCACAGGCATCGTGCCTCTATGAACTTTGAGATAGAACCATTACAAGAACATTATCTCAGTATTTATATGATTTTAATCGTTACAATTTAGGTAGTGAATCTAGTTTTAAAAATGCTGGTGGTCCTGCCAATTTCAAAACAGTACTGTGGCCCTGGAGGTACTATCTTCAAATTATAGACGGATTTTTATTGTTTTTTGACATTTTTATTTTTTTTTTGGCCATCAGTAGGCTTAAGCAATTAAAGCCAAGCAAGTAAATCTAGCCCTTTAGATAAAAATGCATTTCAATTTGCATTGGTGATCTTTCAGGTTCCATTTTAGAACCCATGTTTAGTACTAGTAACCTGTAACTCAGGAACAGGAATCTCCAGTGTTTTGCATACCTGGGACAGCGATGAACGAGAGTAGTATCAGCTGGGCAGTCATCATTGCCCTAAGGCCTCAAGCTGACTCTTGAACAAGCTTCGTTATGGTAGATTGTTCTTTGGGCCACACAGCCAGGATACCAAAGTTCACTGGGAGGTCTGCTGAGAGGATTTCATAGATGAAAATATTTACTTCTTCATAGTAAACCTAGAAATTATTCTAAATTGGACCAAACGCTGTTTACATGTTTAGGTTAAACTGAGTCATCAAACTAATCACTGACCCATATGCTTTTATAATTGTTGCCTAAATATTTTCCTTCAAAATAAGTCCCCGCAGGATCACTTCGTTGTGTATATAGCACAATGTGATTTCCCTTGGGACACTTTGAGCTGATTTAGGCAACAAGGAACTTGAAGATGATTTGAGTACATTTAGAAAAAGAGCTATAGCTTTGAACATCATATATTGTTTTAGATCGCCGTTTCCTCTGACACGTTGTAATGCAAAGATCCTCTCTTTTCACCAGCTGAGCCTCACTCGGAGTGTTGTGGTAGTGCTCTTCCTTGGTTATGAAATGCACAAAAATATTTGCGCAGGTATTCTCCATGGCCCGCCAAAGGAAATAACGTTCAAAGTCAAAAACAGAGGGGAAGTTGTGGCTCCTCGGTACTATGCCAAAGAGAGCCACTCCATTACAGTACAATCTCAGCAGCTAAATGGATTCAAGAGGCAAATGGGGTGGTGGGGGTGAAAATGGTTTGTAAAAGTGGAAAGCAGTATGCTAATGCAAGATTAGTTTTTTCTATGGTTCTTTTTCCTTTTCTCCTCTTACGGTAAGATTATACATAATGTGTATTTGCTATATAACAAGGAAACTTTAAAAGGGGATGTTAGTTTCATCCTTTGTGGCTCCATGATATTGGGTCCCCTGCACTATGCTTATTTGCTCTGTAATGGGATGTAACCACTTTTAAACCCAGCTTGGTCATTTATAGCACTGGTGTTATGAGAGTATTTATTTAGCAGTATTAATATAAGGATCAATTACTCAAGATCTGTATTAACAGTAATCCTCAGTTTTTATGCAGTATCTTGTTGGAGGTGCTAAGTAGGATCTTTAAACACATTAATTAAATCTTATAACAACCAGGAGATTAACATGCTATTTTATGAAAACCACCATGTGAGGAGTTCTTATGGATTATACATAGAATTTGAATTTTTATAATATTAACTCAGACCCAACACCTCATTTATAGTTGTGGCCCAAACATATGTAATTTGATTCATACTTGAGTTATGGATTTATCTACTTTGGGGGATATATTGTATTATTTCTTTCTGCAGGAGAATTTTGTGCCTTTGTAATGACCAAAGCTACAGTTCTGATTAGGGTCAGTAGAAAAAAATCTTTTACTTCTGACCTAAGAAGTTTATGCCTCTTGGAGGAAGATTCTAGAATGAATGCAACTCTCCACTATATCTTGCAATCATAATGTGAAATAATTTTTAGAAAGTGCTTTAAAGGAATTGGCTATTTACTGGAATTGGTTGTGTACTGTCTGCTTTTCCCAATCAGCTGCGCAAGCTGGGCAGAAATTGTCTGGTTCTTGTTGAATCCCCACTTCCTAGAACAGTGCTCCTCTCAGAGCTGATGTCCAGGACGCTGGGGCCCAATGAAGAAATTCAGAAAATGGCAGCACTATCTCTTACATTTCAGATGATATTTCTTGGGCCTGGGCTGTAACTTCAGAATCCTCTTTGTGTTCGATGACTTGAATTCAGCAAATATGAGACAATGTTTGCTTTTTTTTTCAATGAAATGTAAAGTTAGTAGGAGCACAGTAGACATTTGTTAGGTTGAAAATATTAAAAGAAACATCATATTTAGCAATATTGCATCCTGGGTGCTTTATTTACTATTATGATAATGTGCAACCTTCCTTTTTCATGTAGGGAGAGTCATTTTTTTTAAAAAAGCTTGTTGACCTCTCGATTTACAAAAGAAGGCACATAGGGAAGCTATAGAACAACGCGCTTGAATTTGCATCCTGTTGGACTGGCACTTAACCCTAAGGTTCTACATAGCAGTTTGAGATCCAAAGATTTTTTGAGCTCTTCAGTGTAGTTTGTATTGGACCCTTGATTGCCCAACAGGATCTTTGGTGCTGCATTCAGGCCTTTCAGGATGTTGGGGATGTGGATTAAAAGCCACTGCTGTGCATCCAGTGCCTAGAATGGTGTCCTGCAAAACCCAGGGGTTCAGTAGGGCCAGCTTCGTGATGGGCAGGCACGTGACCTGTGTGGTCCAAGAAAACCCCAAGCTCAGAAGCACCTGGGAGCTTTGTGTCATGCTCCGCTGTCTTGAAATTCTTAATTTTGGGACGGGGGGTGGGGGGAGTGTTCTGTATTTTTGTTTTACACGGAGCTCTGCACATTTTGTAGCTGATCTTGTTGCTACATAAATATTTGTGGCAGCATTAGTGACTTCACTATAGAATTCAGAAACTTAGATTTTACTTTGGAAAACACTGGTTTGTCCATGGGCCTTAGTTTCCTGTCTTTCTGCGGTGTAATGAAATGAAGTATAAACTGGGTTCAATCCAAGGAAGTATCTTGCCTAGAATATTATTTGGAACCAAGTGTGAATGACCTTAAAAAAAAAAGAGACTTGTCCAAACTGTTCAAAATACCCCCTTAGCTGGTTTGCGCTACATCAAAGTGCTGAGAGAATCGGGAAGACTGAGGCTAACACGGTGGGAAAGGTAGTGCGTAGTCTCACCTTTCTCTTATTCTTGTCTTTATACCCTCAGTTATATTTTGCTTCACTTTTATTTATAGACTATTAACTTTAAATATGGAACTATTAAACATTTATCCCAATTATCAGTGATGTAATTATACCTAATCATTGATTTATTAGTAACCAGTGTGTTGGCTATGGAGCAGGATTTATATGAAAACCTGTGTCTTTGTTTTCTGGAGAACACCAATGAGCACGTATAATAATAGGAGAGGGCATGTGGCAGTGGGAGGAGCTTGCTGTGGACGTCTGGTCCCTTCTTTGCGTCCAGAGGCAAATCAGTCTTTTGAAAAAATCTGCATCGAAGACTCTCCAGGGGTGTAAATTTCATAATTCTTGTTGAGAGCCACTTCTGTCACTTAGTTGGATTTATGGCTGGAAGGGGAGCAACCCTGAGAGCGTGACCAGGAATGTGGGTTTCAGAGTTGGGCTGCTTGAGGTTGAATGTTGCCTCCACCACTTTCTAGACGTGTGGTTTTGGAGTAAGTAATAAACTTTTTTTAGCCTCAGTTTTCCTCATCTGTACAACATGGATAATTCCTAAAATGACCTCAAAGTTTCTTGGGAGGATTAAATGAACTAATATGTGTGAAGAACTTGATCTGTAGTAAGCACTCAATACATGCTAAAGGGACCATCGTAAAAAGTCTGTTTACTTATGTGTTTGTGTTATATATTATTACCAAATAGTAATTAAAAGCTTGCCTGGATACCTTCAAAACACCATGGTCTAATGAGAGAACTGATTTATAATTCACGGATTAAGACGTGGAATAAATGCCAAAGGAGAAGGAAGTAGAGGAAAGTGATAGGAAGGTGTAGGAGGAGCTCTAAGCCATCCTGGGGGGAGTGGTGAAAGGGACCCTTTCCCCAGCTGGCCTCCCAGCGTCCGTAGGTGTCCAGAACAGCTTGGGGAGGATTTGGGAATGCCTGGAGGCTGGGGGTGGGTTGGGGACTTCGAAGTAGTTTATTCAGCAGAGGCGGAAGCTTAAAGGACAACTGGGAAATGATGTCATGTAGTGTGAAGATGTGAGCCCAGGCCAGACTCCGAGAGGTAGGAGGGTAACTAGGAAAGTCATATTTTACAAGCCACAGGGTTATGGAGGGTTCAGGGGAGAGAAGAGCTGAAGAATGATTTAATAATTATGAGATGGTTGGCATTTATTCTTATCTGTCATTTGCTTTTGAGCATGGGTGACTATTTAGGTTTTGACTATGGGTTAAGTGTAGGGGAGTCGTTTAGACTGGACACAGAAGTTTCTAAGAGAGGATTAACTCCTTAAATTTCCAAAAGAAGTTTCATAATCCATTTATCTCCAGTGCTTTCTGATTGGGGTAAACCGCTGGTTTGTAGTTGGTTTATGGCCCCCCTAGAATATCATTTTCAGTAGGGAGGGGGCGGGCGGCTGAGCCTCATTTGTCAGTGCGGCTTTAGAATCTGGTCAAGTTTTTCGTTCATAATGATAATTTTAAAAACCATCAAGTGTCAGGCGTTTTTTTAGGCACTTTACGTGTATGAATTAATGTAAGCCTTATATTTTATCTCACATCTTAAAACTTTATGCTCCTCTGGGGCTATTAGTCTCCTCACTGTATAGATGAAAAAACTGGAGGGCAAAGAGGTCAAGTAGCTTGTTCAAGGTCACAGAGCTAATGTGCTGGAGCTTGAGTTTAAAAGTCTGAATTCAAAGCCCAGACTCCTTTTTATTATGATTGTACCCCCTGTTTCCTTACTGCCACTCATTATACATTTGCTGGATAACTGGGTGTCTGAGTTACTGAAAAGGAGTTAGTTGATAATTACTTTATCCAGATTATTTAAATCTTATTTAAATTTTTTTTCTGCCTCTGGGTGGTAGGTTCCTTTTATTTTTGTAAGGGACATTTATTGTTTTATTATTTCAAACAATAACCCAGGTTCTAAATTCTTGAAATTTTAAGATGTGTTTGAGGATTTGTTTCTTGGCCATTAGGGAATAGCTGAACGAGTTCACCTTCTGGTGTGGGTCATGGGGGTGTCTTAGTTTGCTGGGGGTGGTGATGCAAAGGCAACCGTGCTATCTGAATGGTGCAAGGGTGGACCAGCGCGGGCATCACTGGTGAAGCCATGAGTCAGTGGACCAAGGCCAGCTCTGAGGGCCCTGACATTTGGAAGCCAGTGCTTAGGAGATAACCAAGATAATTGACAAATAAGTACAAAAAGGGACACTGTTCTTATGTTTGTGCCTTTCTTTTTAGCCATGACTCTTTCTCATGATGTAGCGATTTTGCAGACTATAAGTCTTATCTTGGGAGAAGAAATGAATATGAAAGGGCATGTTTGCTGGGCTGATAGAAAGATTGCACTACTGTGTCTTTACAATGAACAGAATTACTTTATGTGGTGAAACTAACTGCCCTACCATAGAAATGCTTTTAAAAAGCTTATATATGTCTAAGGACATAAAATGTACTCAAAACTCTATGTTTTTACCTACGATATAGAATATGCAGGGTGTTTTTCACTTCTTTAGTTACCTCTGGCGAATAGGTATTCTTTGAGACATGTCTGTCTCCTTGTGGACCAAGATTCTTGATATTTAACATTAGTGACTGGTATTTATTTGTAGTTTATTAATATTACTTAGAATAGTCACACTAATGTGAAAGGAACAGAGTGAGAGCCATGTCAGGGTTTCTTCTTTTTAACTAAATATAGTTATCAGTATTTAAAATGCCACCTCATTTTTCTTGCATGGATAGTGTGTACTGCATTTTTCCCTAAAGCTGAATCAGTTTTTAAAAAATTATTTTATTGTTGCTCAATTACAGTTGTCTGCATTTACCGCCCCCCCCCCCAACTCCTTACCCACCCCAGCCATCCCCACATCCCTCCTGGGCTTCCACACGCCCTTGGTTTTGTCTTTATGTCCTTTATAGTTGTTCCTGGACACCTGTCCCTCCATTACCCCCTCCCACCTCCCCTCTGGTTACTGTCAGATTGTTCTTAATTTCAGGTTTCTGGTTCTATTTTGCTTGCTTGTTTGTTTTATTGATGAGGTTCCAGTTAAAGGTGAGATCATATGGTATTTGTCCCTAACCTCCTGAATGATTTCACTTAGTATACTGCTCTTCAGTCCCATTCACGGTGTCAGAAAGGATGGGAGCTCCTCCTTTCTCTCTACTGTGTAGTATTCCATTGTGTAAATGTACCATAGGTTTTTGATCCATTCATGTACTGAGGTTGCTTCCAGCACTGGGCTGTTGTGAATTGGGTAAGGCTTAATAGGTTTGAATATAGAGCTTATGTGTGGAAGGCAAATGAGAAGACACTGTGTAAAAGTGGGACTGTGAGTAGAATGATGAACTTACCCGTCCTATAAACTGCATTATGTCATGTTTCAGTAAGAGGGATGTGATTCTGGAAAACGACCTGTGTATGAGGAGAGAATTGCAGCGGACCTCGGTGTCCGAGCTGCGGCTGCTAAAGCACATCCCCGACCTGAGCAACGGAACTCTGGGAAGATTCATTTTTTTAAATATTGAAGCACGATTATGAATCAAATATTAAAATATGAAGCTCTGACAGTGGTGAAAAAACCAGCTGTTATGAGAAAGCGGGCAGAGGGTATTTTCTGGGAAAGGCACTTACTGGTAATATTTTGTGATTTTTCTTTTTCTTTTACTGAGATTTTGTCTCATGGAAAAAGAATTATGATGACTTGCCTCAACGGTCTTTATAACTTTTGAGAGTTCTTTTTGCTTGTGTTTTTATAGACCCCAAATAAAACCGCATTGACGACACCCTGGTGTTAAGGAAACCAGTGAGAGTGAAGGGAAGTGTCACTCATCTGGGCAGAGGTGTGTGACTGAGGGTGACCAGGAGTTTACAGAGACACTAACATCAAAGCAGAAGGATAGGTTTTAAAAATAAAACGATGTAAACTGTATTACTTGAAAGCAAAATACTACATAGGGAATTATGTACTGTGAAGAAACACATGAATGTATTAACTACAAATGTTGATGTACTTTTTAAAAGTTGCGGTGGGAATGATTTAGTCTGAGACTTGGGTTCTCTCGGTTAAATTGCTTTTATGCCATCATTGTTTCCTCAATTATTGGAACCTGGCGTCAGCTTATGTTTACACTGCGTGGTCGTGGGAAAATACATTTATGTGAGTTAAGTCTCTTTCATTCATTTATTTCACCTTGTGTTTATATCATTATAGGACTGTGTTCGTTCTCTAAAATTAAAAGAACATCGTGTTCATTGGTGAACAAGAAGTCAGTATAGAGTGCTCTATTTTTACAGCTGTGCTTCAGGGTATCATGTTCCAAAGAGGTCAGCTGGGCATGACCTCATGGGCATGAATCTTGGGGAGACAATTCTGAAACAGCCACAGGCCTGCGGAGTTGCAAGCCAAGGCAGAACCCCCCACATGTTGTATTTAGGAGCTGTCTGGCCTGTTCCTGCTGTGGTAGGTTTTTCTTAGTAGCATCTAAGTTCAGAATGGAATCCAAAGATAAGAGGACTGGGTAGGATATAAGGAACAGGAAGACACAGTTAGTAGGAAACAGCATATGCACCTGAAAACTCTGGGTGCTGTTGTCGTTTTAACACTGGGTTTGTTTAGTAGCAAAAAACAAATAGGAAGTAGAGAGAAGGGGTGGAAGGAAGAAGTTATTGAAAAGGGTAGTAGAGAGACTATTGTGGTAGTTTCCTTTCATCATAACACCATTTTTGTTAAAATCATAGAAAACTGGTGAGGTTTGGAACATGTGTGGGAAGCTCCTAGAGAGATAGAGTTAGTTTCTCTGAGACACAGCTATGGTTATTTATGGGACATGGGTAAACGTTGCTGTCCTTTGTACAATCACGTCCGAGGTTTGTAGCAGCTGTCGGGTACACCTGTCTTTGGAAGTGGTTTATGAGATTCTTATTTAATAAAATAAATTCAGCAATACTAATATTTCCCGTCATTTGGAAAACATGCTACATTGCCTTTCATCATCACTGTGGACGAGAATAAAATGTGTTAATGTGGAGTTCACATGCACAGTTCTCCCACCCGCAGTGTGTGTGATTTCACAGGGAAGTCACGCGCATGGCTCCTGCTGGCTGCTGTTGCTTCCTTCTCAACATCACCGTGATGCACACTGGGAAACTCTGTCACAGAGTGAGGGTGGGTAAGTGACCCTTTCGTTTTGGTGGCATAACATCAGTACTTGATTTTTATGTTTTTTAGCATATTTTATTTTTCATATCAAGTAGGTTGGTGATTCAGAAAAAGGAAGACTTGGTGCTAAAACCAAGAGTGTATTACGTGTGAAATTGTTACTTGATGTAACATTCAAACTATTAGAACAAGAGTAGGAAAGAAGTTATCAGCTAGTGAGATTTGAAATTTTCTGGGATGTAAAGTAATAATTGTCTATGGTAGCGTAACTATTGACAATACCATATCAGAAAAGTATATTTAAAATCTAGTTAACCTACATTGAGTTTTCACCTATAACATGTATTGTATGTCCACTGCGCTAGAGTAGAAGCTCTTTGGAAATTAAAACATACAGCATATGTCTTTCTAAAAAAAATTGCCTCACAATATGATAGGCAATTAAAATACAATAACTTCTTTCAACACATACAATGCTTGCTTACCATCCATCACATTATTTAACATCTATTTATTGTCTGGGTGTTAGGTGCCAGGCAGTGTCCTAAGAGCTGGGGCTAGAGCAGGAACTAGATAGGCATGATTTCAGCCTGGGTGGGAGACACGTATCCTCATTAATCCAGTAATCATATGGAGGGGTTATTACAAATGATGCTTAAGTGCTAGAGAGGAGAATGGGGCACTTCATTCATTTGGTAAACCAAAATGTCGATCGAGTCTTTCCAAAGTTAAGGGAAGGTTTCCTGAGGAAGGGGTATGTGGAGCGCAGAGGGAGGGACAAGAACAGGTGGGAAGCGTGGGTGGGTTGTGCCCACTGAGGGAGCGTTCCTGCGGGCCCTATGGTGGGCGGGATCACGGTGCCCCTCGCAGACTGAGGGAGCATGGGACTGAGCCTGATCTTTTGAGGGCAGGTCTTCTGGTTGGCCAGTTTTTACCAATCTAAAATGTGAGCAGTGCAAGAGAGGCCACCGCGATGAAAGAGACGGGGGGTGAAGGTGAGGTTTGGGCAAGAGTGGGTGCCTCTTCTTGTGGAAAATGATGCGTCTTCAGCCCCGTTTTGGGTTTCACTTCCTCTGCAGGCCTCCCTCAGCACCCCCTCCTGTCTTATCGCCCATCTCTCCGATTGTCAGCAGTTGTGCTCTCGCTGTTCCGCGTGGTTTCATTTCCTGTGAAGTTACCTTTTCTCTGATCTCAGGTGGCCCCACAGGCACCCCCAGCTTCCCCAGCTGCTGGGAAAGTGTCCACAAGCTTAGTGAAGGATGGGAAACTGCATTAAAGTTGGCTAAAGAAAACACTAAGCAGTGAAGAACACACGTTAACTTTTCCTTTCAAACGTTTCCCATCGTCCTTGACACATTCGCTGTGTCCTGATAGAGGGAGTTTTCCCCTCAATTAAAAAAAAATCAGATTTTGTTTACCTTTTAGATAATTGGAAACTATCCAAATATTAGCACAAAGGAAATGTACCTGTTTTTAGTGGCCCAGAAGACGTCCTGAGAGTGAATAGAGGTTCTCATTTAGAACCCAAGGCTTGAGTGTTTGAAGGTGTTGTAATTGCATGAGTAAGAATTGAATGGGATTGATACACCCTTTTTGAAAAACTCCTCCTCACCTATGCAGTTCATCTCCCATAGGTCATCGTGATCACGCACTGGGTTCATCGTTCTACACAGTGGTAAAGGGCCAACCTCTTGGCTGGTGGTAGAGACATAGATAGGATAGTGAGCCCGGAGCGCTTCTGAGTTATGTAGCTAAGTATATGTTTGGACCTACTTTCAAAATAATTTGATTGTTCTTCTCAGTGTGCAGCACAGACAATATTTGCAGCTAAGCAGGTGCCTCTTCGGAATGATTAGAAAACCTCACCATGTTTTAAACTTTTCTTCTTTTCCCTCTTTTACACCTACATTGTCATTCTCTGGGTGATCCCATTCAAAATATGTTCTGCCTAGTAATCTTTTAATTAAGAGTATATATTTGTGGACCTCTTACTGGGCCAGGTTGTTAGAGGGTGCTCAAATGGATGGGACTGCCCTGGTCTTGAGGAGCTAACTGTGGGGCAGGTGGGTGCACACATACCTGTCAGCCCAGGATATAGGTAGCCGTGAAAAGAGAGATGCCATGAGCAGAAGGGGCCCAGGGATTTCTTAGGAGGAAGATGTGAATTTCTACTGGAGAGGCTTGGAAAAGCCTAGCAAAAGGGGCAGAAGTCTGATCACTGTTGTTAGCATGTGTTTAAAACTCTCTGTAAAGGCCAGTTGTGCACCTTGGGATCTATAGTTGTGTTTGCAGAGAGAAGGATGCCGTGGAGCAGTGCTGGGCAGGTGAACTCTGCAGTGGTGGGAATGCCCTCTAGCTGCCCTGGCTTTAACAGTAGCCACTAACCACATGCCTGCACGTGGCTTTGTAGCACACAAAATGTGGCTGGTGTACCTGAGTGGCTAAATTTTAAACTTCATGTAATGCTAAATTTAAATTTAAATTTAAACAGCCACATTTAGCTATCCCGTTGGACGGTACAGAGGAAACTTGTGTGTCCTAACATAGTATGGTGATTTCAGCTGAGTGTTTTGATCACAAATCAAGAAGACTGGGGTTGATTTTTACTTTTCAGCATAATTTGTCATAAATGCTAGCACGGGAACATCCATGACTATATAAAAATGCAGCAACTCTTTATAAAAGAAGAGGGAGTTGTTACTTAAATTGGTTGGTGACACCCCCTCCACACACGCTTTTGTGAATATATGTACACTCACGTGTGAACGTGTACTCGCATGCACACAGATACATACAACACACACATTTCCCCTGTCTTCTTGAGATGGAAAGTGGGAGAAATATGTTTTTGAATGACTAGCTGTTTGGAAGGACCAGTGATCGATTAATGATCCTTCTACTTCTAACGTCAGGCTGGGCGAACAGAGTCCCCGATGGATGAAAGAGACCAGCCTCACCCCTACAGTAGTAACTCTGGCAAAAGGTCCCAGAAGGTTCTTACTTTTCTCATCTGTAAACTAGATATAATAATACCTTCTCTGTCTGCCTTTAAGATAATAATATACTTGTAAAAGCTTTTTTTCAGGGAGATTTGTCCAAACCAGTATCTCAGCATTTTTGTTATCTCGCTCTGGGACCTTTCTCTCTCTGTATTGACTTTGGTACCAACAGATACGGCTTTACGTATTTTTTCACTGATCTTAAATATCCTCTGGCAGTTTCTGACCTCTTCTGAGAGCCACACTCAAGAATCTCTTCTTTGAAATTCTGCCCCAAACTTGTTTTGGAAGTTCCTGCTTTATGCGTTCCAGTGAGACTCTGCTCAGCACTTGCCTCTGCCCTCCCAGGACTTACTTGCCCCCTGTGCACAGACAGGACTGCGGCTGAGCACCCACCTCCCCCGCCCCCGTACATGCTGTGTGCATATTTTAAAAACATATTTTCGTATGTCTATGTTTTATCTTCCTGATTAAATCGGAGACTTCCTGTGTTCACAGGGGGCTTCTGAACTTTATCTTCTTTTTAACTGAATTTTATCCAGTGCTTTCTAGATGGTGGCTCTTGGTAAACACAGAAGACTGATAGTACAGCAGAGGACTTGGGTTGTTCAGGCACATACTGACATCTTTAATCAGCACTTTTTGATTATTTAGATCCGTGGTTTCAAGCTTTATCATGCTCAACAGGCTCCCAAGGTGCTTATACAATTTTCAAGTTCTTAGGCTTTATAATTAGAAATATGATTCACTAGATCTGAGTGAGGTGGGAAGTAGGACACCTGGATTCCCAAACCTGGTCATCCCGATGCAGGTGACTAGAGGACAGCTCTGAGAACAGAGGGCTACATAGTATGGTGCTGTGTCTAAATAGTCTGCCCAAAGAAACTTTTTCTGGCTGCAAGGATATTTCTTCCAAGCAGAAATGTTGGGTTTCATAATTTTTTTTAGAAGAGGTTGGGAGAAAAGGGGTAAAAATGTTTGTTTAAATTGTCTTCTCAAATGTATGCTTGGGTCAGTGAGATAACAAAAATATCCCATCAGAAAGAGCTGAATAATTTCATCAAACTACAGTGGAATAAAGTACTGATTAAGCATTTACTCAGAGCTTGTTTGTCCCTATTTTAGGCTCAGTTTTAAAGGGTTGGATGATCCAATCTTCTAAGGAAGATTAGGAGCTGTACATTAGAGGGAAGGAGAATAGAACCATTGGGAAAGGGTGGCATGGTGATTGCAAAAGTGATAGCTGACTGTTGGAAAATGAAGAATCCAGTAGACAAATGGTGAAGTTCAGACAGAAGATCTTTAAAAGTTGGAACAATATTCAGGCCAATGGGGAAGCTGAAGACTGTAGGGGTAATAGATGCATAAATCTCAGTAGCTTCAGAGGGCATCACCGAGTTAATCCAGTTTATCGTAGCTATTTGTTAATCTTCTGAGAATTTAACTTTTGCCAGGGCCGAGACTATCCTTGTCCAGTCTGGCGCACTATTTCCGGGACTTAATGGACTGCTTGTCTTAAGGGAGGCTCTGTATATATACATATTCACACACATATATAAATAACTAGATGGATATATTCGCTATGGTAATCTTGTTCATGATAATGACTCTAGGATTTTTGTAGTAAATCAATAGAAATAAATAGGTTTGCTGGGGTAATCTATGTTCATGATAGTGACCCTGAAAATTTTCTGGCTAAGAAGAGAGCCTAGTAATTTTAACCTTTTAGATAGATTTGAAAAAATCTTCCTTGGCTGGTGTGGCTCAGTGGATTGAGCACAATCCACATTGAGCACAACCCTTTGGCTGTGAGCCAAAGGGTTGCCAGTTCAATTCCCAGTCAGGGCACATGCCTGGGTTGTGGGCCAGGTCCCCAGTAGCGGGCACATGAGAGGCAACCACACATTGATGTTTCTCTCCCACTCTTTCTCCTTCTCTTCCTGCTCTCTAAAAGTAAATAAATAAAGAAATCTAAAAACATCTAAAAATATTTTTGTATGGAGGTTTATTCTACATGATTGGTATGTACTTCACCTCCCAGCTCTCTACTCTCTACTATTGTGGCCCTTCCTCCTGCCTTGATTATATTTAAATTTTCTTAAAATTCATGGGATTTCTCTTTCAGATTAAAAATGCCCATATATATAGGTAAATAAAATATTTCGAGTTATCAACTAATGTACACTATGTCAGTGCCACACGAGCGCAGCAAATTTTAAAGTTTTCGAAAATATTCAGATAAATTTCTGCGATTAGCTAGAAACCTGCTTGTATCGATTTGAAACTGCCTCTTTCTAAATAGCTAATGCTGCATCGTATTTTATGTGGTTAGTTATTGTTTTATGGATCATAGTGGTTCATTTGGAGCATGATACCTCCATTAAAATAGGTATTTTGGCATGCATACTAATTAAGGAAATGCATATTGTGTTCCAGGAAGGTACATGGGCTCCGTATAGTGGAGGAAGCCATGTTTAGAATGGCATGCTGTCCAAATGTTTCACAGTTGTGTTCTTTAAACTTACCCTTCAGGAGGTGTTTGTTAATGGGCAAAGGAGGACTTTTTTTTGATATTATGTAAAACAGGGTAAATCATGTGTGGTTACTTTGTACTTTGTTTGAACACTGTGTTTTTAATTGGTTGCGTAGAATTTGGAATTCATTTTCTCTGAGAGTTGAGTCTTCTGATTGGAGGGAGGAAGTGGTAAAAAGGAAGTTCTCTTCTTCGTAAGTACATGTTTGGCTTTAGGAAAAGTTGTGAAATAAGAAAAAGTGCGTCTTTGATGGTGACATCCTGCCCCTTAGCAGCCCCTCAAACCCAGTGGGCCTGAAGGACCGGTCACCAAAACTTAGTCCTACCTTTTCCATCAGTATATTTCATTCTTGTCTAGAAACTACTCCCTCAAACTTGTCTAGTTCTGGAATCATCAAAGGTCCCAGCCAACAGTATCTGCTCTGATTTTGGTGATGGGCGTGGACTATATATAAAGAAAGGTAATTTCTATATTATTCACATTCTCAGGGAGTGTGTGTACAATCTAGTATTGGTAGTAAGACATGCATAACTAACTCACTATACTAAAAGAGAGAATATGCATAAAAGAAGCATAAAACAAATGAAATGAAAGTTTAGAGAAAAATAGTACCACTAGTTATAGGAACCAGGGAGGGTTTTATTTGAAGATATGGGCCTTGAGGAATGGTTAGCATCTTTAAAAGCAGAGATGGGGTTGGGAGTTGCATTCCAGGTGGAGAGACTAGAATGTTACAGATGTGAGCAGGAACATCCTATATGGCTGCCCTAGAACTGAGTATTACTAAACCTTGGAGGGCACCATTCACATAGACTATGACATAAATGGTGCCTCCTGTAGTTATGTAGCATAGTGGCCATGAGTGAAAGCCAGGAGGCCAGAAACCTGCAGGGATATGATCTGAGAATCGTAAGGAGGATACCCTGCACCATATTGTGGTGATTTGAATGAAAGATTCACGTTGTTTTATTCCTTTCACTGGATTGCAGAACTAAAAGGCCTTTCAACCCTCTCAAATGCTAAGATTCTGTGTTTTCTCTGATTCAGTTGGTAAGAGGAGCCGAGGAAGACTTTTGAGCAGTGGAGTGGCTCAGAATTTCAGAAGATGAACATACACAGGGTGAAATGAATTGAAAAGTTAGTAGATTTCCAATGTGTGTAGAGTGGTTCTGCTTCTTTAAGGCCATTCAAATGAAGTGGGAGTCATTTATTGACCTAGTGCTTTGAGGGGTCACAAGCTTAGCCCCAAACCAGACCCAGCCTGGATTGGTCCTGGCCATGGACATAGCTGATTGTTCCTGGGTTTTGATTTCCTTTATAGGACTAACTGCGTGATTCAGTAGCCCAAGAAAGATGCCTGTTATCAGGCTCTTGGAACAGGATAGGGGAGAGAAATCAGGCTGAAACTACAGGAGTGAAAATTCATTCATTCATTCATTTAATGTTTATTGACTAATCTCCAGGTCAAGTACCAACTTCCTGTGGTTTCCCCGGCTGGTCCTGCTTTCATTGCTTTCAGCCTTTCTCCTTTCAAAACCTCTAAAAAGTTTAAGATTTTTTTCACAACAGCTGAGTCTCTCTGGGAGTATCAGCAAGACCTGTGGTAGTATTAGAAGGCAATAACCCGGGGACAGTGGCAGCTGGTTTTATTTTTGGTTTTCGCCGGTCAGGTGTTTGTAAGTTGAGAAGTGACTGTATTCAAACAACGTGATTTGGTACTGTCGTGGGCTTCTGTAGAAGTAATGCCTGTGATACAGTTAAAAAGATTGCTATATTCTAGTTTTAGTGGCCATGTAATCTCAATGTAATTTAATTGTCTAAATTTTCTAAAAATTTCATTATTTCTGCATATTTAGTTTTTCTCCTATCGGATGCTTTGTCAAGGGATATAAATATTTTTATTATACCTGGTCCCTAGTTTCATATTACTTTCCATTTTCATTACAATTGTGCCAAAGTAAAAATCTTCACTGCATTGTTGTTTGGGTTTGCATTTCTTCAATAATTAGCCAGGTTTCTTTATTAATTGCATTTCATTTTCTGAATTGGCTTATCATATTTTTCTAATTTACTTCCAGTTTCTGCTAGTTCTTTATGTAAGTATTAATTATTGTTATTTATACTTCTAATACTTATACTTCTAATATTGCTCAACGGGATTGAATCTTTGTTTTATTGTTTTATAGGTTTAACAATTTTACCCGAGTCTCACTTGGTTTATCTATTTCTGGTCAGTTTTGGATGGATGCTTTCAAAGTTACTTAAAAGTTACAGACATCGGAGTGGTGTGGTTCCTTGCTTTTTATTATTCATGTTGCTTCTCGGTCTCCTGTCAAGTGGTTTGGGTTTGTGTAGACGTGTGTAATCTAGAATCATGGAATTATCAAGCCAAAGGGGAATTATCAATTTCATTTTTTTAAATTTAGAGGATCTAGTAAATAATATTTACAAATGTAAATTTATAAGTGGGAGTTTAGAATGCAGATGGAAACTACATTCAAGACCTTCTGAATACAGTGAATCTGGCTGGTAAATGTATTTAACTTATTTAACTTTAGGTTTTAATATCAAAACTTGTTATATATTATATTTTTAAAGCACTTGAAAAGCACTCTGTGTTCGGAAATTATTTTTTCCATGTTGTTTTTGAGCATTTATGACACTGCTTTCCAGTGTCCTGATTTTTAAATTTAAATATAATTTCAGAAATGTGTCTTCAAATTATTGCTATATGCAAAATTTATTTTAGCAGCCTCTTACTGACTATCTAAATTATACCTTGTTGGTTTTCTTCTTCTGAGGCTTAGACTTTGTTTTGTAACTGGGGTATACATTTGGAATTACTAAACCATTTCAACATTTTCTTTTTATTGGTTTAATTGATCTTATAACCACTTAAAGTAAGCTAAGTTATCTAATAAATATTTAGTTTATTGGTAGATAGTTTAACAGTGTATTTCTCAAGTGTATTTAGAGGCAGGAGTTTAATGTATCTTCTGGTATTTCATACACAGAAGAATTGTAAAAGCTCATGAAAGATTATTTTTCTTAAGTAATTTTAGAGGATATCAAAAACATGGTAGAATACTATTCAGTCCTATGTGGAATCTCATGAACAAACTGAACTAACAAGTGAAGTAGACAGACTCATAGATAGAGAGCAGGCGGACAGCTCTGCTGGGGTGGGGTGGTAGAGGGAGCAGAAAAGACAAACTCGTGGACGTGGACAATAGTGTAGTGATTGGAGGGGGTGTGGGTGGAGGTGGTAAAGGGGGTAGGGGGATAATTGGTAATGGAAAGAATACAGCAAAGGATTATTTTAAAATATTATAAAATAAATGGGCAAGCAAAATCATCAAAACAGGTATTAAGAAAATAGAATTAAGTTGGTTTTAGTAAATCGTAGAGAAGGAGGAGTCGTGCCAGTTGTGTGCTTATGACATATCAGCCTAGTCTTATCTCAGGTGAAAAGATCTGAAAACCACAGTGTGTTCATGGTTACTTCACTGGTTAATAGTGGTGTGGGAGGTGAAATTGAACTGATCCAGTTAGAAAGGCTGTGAATGAAGTTTGGGTAAGTTAGGATTGGCAGATGAGAACAAGTGAAAACTGTTTTTACAGAATGTTATATGTTTGACTTTACTTTTTAAATGTCTTCAGTATTGGTAGAGATGTTTTTGTATCTTTGTTTTGTGTCTATTTCTTTTGAGGGATAAGAAAGGATATTTTTTTCTAGTTTGATCACATGATTAATGTTATTGAGTTGCTTTATTTTCATAAGAAAGAGAGTAGGAACTAATATCTACACTGAGTTACTATTTAAACCTAACTATACTAAGCAGAAATTTACCAGTTTTGATAGTATTGGGAATGAAATATCACAGTTCATCTCTGTTTATGCACCTACTGTACTTTCTCATAGGTTTTACTTTGCAATTTATGTTTGATGTCCTGTTGTTCATGCTGAATAACAGATTTACAGAAACATATCTAATATATTCAATAGTATTAAAGGAAAGTATATGGGACACCGTGACCTTTTTACTTTAGCATTTATTTTCAAAGTGTTAATTAGTAAGTTTTCCAGGAAGTTATTTTTAAAGAGAAGTGCATAAAGGGGATTGACAAATCATATTTAGGAATGATTAGTGTAACAGATGGGAAACAAAAGTAGAACATGTTCAAATTCATGTGTATAGTTTCTGGTTTCTTCACTTGGAGGTACTTGTCAAGTATACTAGTTGAAATTCAAGCAGGGCGAATTGAGCTCCTAAGTCTGAAAACTAGTGAGAGTCCAAGCTTTGTGTTGATGTGAGCTGTTACATTTATAGTTAGTTTCAAGAGGGTGAACTGTAACAGGGTTTCTCCAGCTCTGTCTCACTCCCCAGCACCATGCTGCCCTTCTGTCTCCTTGTCACGGAGCAAAATGACTGATCAGTTTCAGGACACTTATAGTGGAACAGCCCATTAGAGATTCATCTCAAGGAGTAAACTGTCACTGAGATGTGCTTCAATTTTAGCTGTTTTTTACTTTGTTTTGGTGGAATAATCAGTAATAGAGCAAGAAAGGAGTGAAATAGTTGAGAGACATGGGTATCGTGGACTCGGAGAAGGCACTGTTACCGGTAACGCTTTCTTTAAACACGAGTCCAAAACAGTACCACCATAGTGGCAGTTTCACCTTCTTTTTTGTCCTCTTAATTCATTTCAGATACCAGAATCAGTATGTGAATAAGTGGGAATCACTTGAGTTAGTTGTCCTGTGCTGAGTATTGAGACTCCGTGTAAGAGAAGTCTTTGACTCTTGGTACTCTGCTCCATGTGTGAAGCACTGTGTTTGATTTCAGAACTTCTTGAGTTTACTTTTGAAAAGAAAGCTCCTGAGTCTGTAAATTATTATTATTGTTGTTACTAAGCTGCATAAATGAGAGATTTAACCTGATAAATAATTGTTTAAATTGCACCTTCAGTCATCAGCAAGGGCAGATCTGTTGAAGGTATCTTCTCTGGCCTAAAAAAGTATATATTTTCACGTCGTTGTCTGAATTGTCTTCAATGGATGATTACAACATTTGTTAGGGGTATAGTGCTCATGTTTCAGTAGCCCAAAGTGTTAAATTCTGTGTCTTGGTGATGTTATGTTGTGCCGTAGTGATATTCTGTAAATTATTTACAATGCAGGGGAAAATACTGGAGAAAAGATCTGTTTACTGGTCCCAGTTTTCAACAAGGGAATACTGTGGAAGTTCCAAGTAGCTTTAGTTCAGCAGTTGAGATTTTCCACCCCCTCTCCCCCTCTCTTACATCCTGTTTCATCACAAATATTTATCATTCTATTCATCATTCTCTACCCGCCTGTGGGCTGTTGTGGTTGCTGTCAAGAGGCTGGGGAATGCCTATCCACAAGCAGCACAGGGCACCTGGCAAGGGTGCTCACAAGCCCTGCAGCAGGCTGACACTGAACTGTGAGCATTGTTGTGCCATTGAAGTCGATGGTCTTCAATAACAAGCACACTGTGGCTAGTCATAGTGAAAATGCATGTACTATTTGTGGTAAGAAGAAAACCGAAGCCTGCAGCATTTGGAGATGTCATTCTGATGGGTTTTGGAAGCCTCATAACCAAAGAAAAAGGAAAAGAAAAATTACCATCTAAACAAAATTATTACCTACCAAGGCTGGTCTGTTTGAGTGCTTAATTAATGGTTTTAAAGGGTCCTCTGGTTTTACTGAAAAGTTCATGTAGTAGTATTGATTGGCTATTCACTTTAAAAACATTTAAAGCAACATAACACAAAAAACAAGATGGTATATAATAACATAACCTAGATACATACCATGACATATTTCAGAAGGGACAGCCGTTTTTGAAGAGCAATGGCCAGGAATTTTATAAACTGGAGTTAGGAGTCTCAGGGAAGAAGACCACAGAGGTGAGATGTGCTTCTCATTACTGCGTGTATGGACCATGTTCTGTCAATATAGCCCATCACTCACCGGTGACGTTAACTTTGATCACTCGGTTAAGGTAGGGTCTGCGTTTTCCACTGTAAAGTTCCTACTTTTCTGTTTCAATATTCTGTGCTTTGGAGGCCACCACACACTTAAAGGGAGAGTGATGACGCTTTACCCTTTGAAGAGAAGAGAGTGTTTGCAGATTTTATTATCATTATTATTATTACTATTATTATTATTTGGTGTGAACACATGGATATTTATTTTATTCTTCAGGTTATCCTCCAGTGTCATCACTATTGATTTCATCATTCATAAACTAATTTTTATTTCTTTAAAATTGCATTTTTGCATTGCTTTCTAGTATCACATGGAGTTTGGTGCAGCCTGCATGCCCATCTTTTTTGGTCTCTCACTCCTCCACATGCTTACATTCTCATTCTTCAAATTATTAGAGTCAGTTTTGCTGCTCCAGTTAGCACTTAAGATCATTTTTGTAGTCGAGTTTTAATGAATGCACTGGGCAAGGAGAAGTGAAAATACAAACTTGTTAGCAGATTGGTGAATCTACCTGAGAAATTGAAACTCAGAGTTATGAGAACGAGTCAGGAGGACCAAAAGCAGGCTTCCGGGCAGGAAATCAGAATCCTTTCTTGAACTCCTCCGCACTCGATTTTGTGAAGCCAAATCACCATTTTCTCGAGAGGCAAACTCCAGAAAGGGGGGTTGGCGACAATATTGAGCTTGCACCGGGAAATCGCTTTGTGTTCCTTCTTTAGATTCCTTTATTATTTGGTTTTTAAACAATAAGGTAACAGCTGAGCCTTGAAATGAGACCCAGGAGGAACTTGCAGGAGTATGTCTATATTTGCAAAAGCATTGCAGATACGATTTTCATTGTTGAGGTCTGTTTGAAAAAGGACTCACTAGAGTATAAATAATATGAAGGTTTATCATGCCAGAGAAAATAGCTTCTGGTTATAGGATGTTTTATTTGTTTCACAAATTATTTACTAACTGTGGATTGATTTATGGGTGGCAGTTCTCATGAGCTCCTCCAAGAGGTGATGAGGTCGCACGCTGTCTGTGTAAGCAGGGAGGGGCCTGGGGAGAGGAAGCTCACAGAGCACACATATCCTCAAGTTTCTGCTTACTGATTTTACAAAAACAAGAATCCGTTTGCCAGCAGCTTCCATTGCGGTAATCTTACAAAGAATAAGTGAAAAAGATACAGTTACTGTGAACACGGAGACAAAGCACTGAAAATCTGAAATAGAAGTGGAGTTAATATTATGCAGTGATTCTTACTTCTGCAGTTGGAAATCTAAAAACAGTGTGATCCCTCCATCTAAACTACAGAGGTTTCAGCTCCATGGCAACACGAAGAACCTATTCTGTCAGAGGGTGTGTAAACACAAATGCATTCAAAGCATGGTGTTGGAAGTAAGTTTGAGGGGGGGCGGGGACCAACCCTCCAAGTCTTGCCCACGCATTTTTATTTGTGGATTATAATAAGGCCTTTGTGCCAGGAGGCCAGATAGGAGTTCATGTCAGCTGCCCTCTGGCTCCTTACATGATCTAGCTGCCATCGTCCATCTCCCTTCTTTCTCCGGAAAGGAAGCAAAAAAGGCAATTAAAGAATGCTGCTGTGAGGAAAATGCACTTGCCCCTTTCTTTTTTTTGAAATGTCAGTGCAGTTATTGCTCTTCCCTGTGTCTCTACAGGGATTTGGCTGCTTCTTTCCACAGTCTTTTCTAGGGAGAGCCTTTAAATTGTAGCCTTCATGAAGTGTGGGGGCTCGGGAAAGCTGTAATCAGCTTTCTCCTCTGTGGGAAGGAGTGCTTTCTGTTGGTCATCTGTTGGCCTGCCTTCTGCTTCAGGCCCTGGGGTGGTGTGCAGTGATTGGTGAATGAAGTATTCCTACCCACAGTTACTGGCCTCTGGCTCAACTCTTGACACTTTAGGTTTCTTGTCTCCCTCCTGCTTCACAGTCAGGCCCCTCTCCATCAGTCCCATTTCTCCTTTGCTTTCTTTTATCACTGTGAAGAGAGAACCTCATGGCTCCACTGTTATATGTCTGTGTTCCTGTCCTGCATTTTAGGAATGATAGAACAATCTGAAAAATGTTTATTGTTGCGCTCCAATTTAGTTGATCCAAGGGATGAATTGAACATTTGGCTTTACCTTGGGTAGCTCTGAGCATAATCCCTAATAAGACTTGGAGCATTTTTGTACCACTTAAAATTTGAGGTTGAATATGGATGGTTCTCTGCACTAGGTTCAGAGATGAGGGCTCCAAGAAATGTTCTCTTCAATAAAGATCTTTACCCTTTGTTTTCACTCCTGGACATAAGCCCTGCCCAGCATCATAGATGGCTGTAGTGGTGCTAGGAGAAAATCATTGATGAGAGGCCCAAGGGTTTTATGTTTCTGAGAACACTACTTACACAACAGCTAAATGTTGTCTTCTGCTTATGCTTTGGATTATGTTCATTGTTTCTTTTCCTGCTTGGAACACTCTCTTTGGATTTACTTAGAGAAATAAATGATCTGTGACTACAGGCCATCAGTTTCATATACTCACATACCATCAGTTTCATTTATTAATTAACTTGTTCAACTATTTTTGACATACTGTTGTGTGCTGGCCTGGACATGTGAAGAAGAACAGACGTGTGTCCGCCCCAGAGCCAATGTTCTGGAAGTTAAGTGCAGACAGCAGAGCATTGCAGTGTGCTGTGAAATGAGCCGTGAGAGAAGGGCCCACAGAGCCTAGCTGTGACATGCAGGGGATGCAGTTAGCTCTGCTTGAGGGCTTGGTGGAGGTGCCAATGCCTGTGCCTTGCAGGCTGAGCAGGGCTTTGCCGGGTGGACGGCCCAAGGATGAGTTTTCCGGGGCAAAGAGAGAACCCTGATGTGCAAAGGCCCAAAGACAGGAAAACAGCACGGTGCTTTTGTCAGCGGTAAATCTTTGTGCGGCCAGATTACAGGGTGCAGGGAGGGGAGAAGTGGTGGTCACGAGGAAAGATCTGGAGTGCTAGGCAGGAACCAGGTCAGGGAGGGTATGCCATGCTGGTATGTGGGGCCTTCATTTGGTAGGCGGTGAGGAGAGGCATGTGCAAATTTGCATTTTGCAAGGACTCACAGGTGGCACCGTGAGAATGAATTAGAGAGACCCAAACCTGCAGTGGGAAACATGGTTTGCAGATAGTTAGAGCACTCTCCAAAAGAAAATTATAGAGACCTGAGCTAATTCTGTGATATTCAGAATAGTGAGCAGAGGATGGATTGCCAAGCCTGGGAACCTAGTGGTGGTACCAGTGACAGAGTCAGTGTGAAGGATGAGGGGAGAGAAGGCAATTCTTTGGACTTTGGTTGGATGACAAGGTGAATATTGAGAACATTTCCCAGGATAAGAAACACAGGAAGATGAGCAGGCTTTTATGAAAAAAATGGCTTACATTTTAGATTTGTTGTATCTGTACTCATGTGTGGTCTGTGGAAAGGTCACTGGTTTTAGGTTAAGAAAAACCTGCGTTTTAATTTTATTTCTCCAGCGTGTATAGCCTGTGAATTTGTAGGCATGTTACTTAACCTCTGGAATCCTTAGCTTGCTGGTCTGTAAAGTGGGGGTAATAGTTATTAGCTTGCAGGCTGTTGGTGAGGGGTGAAGGGAATAATCTGTGCAAAGCTCCTGACTCAGAGCCCGCTACCAAATAAAGGGCAGATGACTGTTGTTGCCATGTCCTGTAGGCGGGTCTCCAGGCCTGGAGCTCAGCGAGAGTTTGAAAATGCAGACTGCAGTCAAGAGCATATAAGGGAACAGAATTTACCAGTGGGGCTGAGGCGACACGCACACTCATTTGTCCAGAATCATTGGTTGACAGCCAGTGTGTGCAAAATTCTGTGCAAGAAATAGGGAAGTCGAGCTTCTGGCTTCGAGGATCTTAAAGCCTATACAGGTGACACAGAAAGAAATCAAGGGTGTCTTCAATAAGAGGAGGACCAAGAGTAAATCAGTATATCCAGATTTTTACAGTTGTATACTATAACGTGCATTCAGAAAAGGACACATGCAATTTAATGAATTTTCTCAAACTAAAGAGCAGGTCAAAAAGCTGAACATGGTCAGAATTCCGAGAGCACTCCCTGCCCCATTCCGTTCACAATGAAACCCGGAGAGCTTCTGATCTGACTTTTAACACCATACAGCTTTTTCTTACTTTTCTACTCCGTACGCATGGAATCGTACGCTGTGTTCTCTTTTGTGTCTGAATTCTTTCACTGAACAATGTTAGTGAAATTTACTCATGTTCCGCATGTAACAATTACTCACTTCGTTGTATAGCATTCCGTGGTATGAGTGTACTACAACTACAGTTTATCGGTTCTACCATTGATGAATTTGTTTTTAGTTTTCTTATTACAAATATTGCTCCTATGTCCACTGTAATACATATCTGCTGGGTGTAGACCCAGGGATGGAGGTGCTGGGTCACAGGCCTTGTGTATATTCAGCGTTAGTAGTTAACTGCCACGTCCCTTTTCCAGAAGGTTGTACAGATTTATACTCTGTCCAGCGATGCATGAGGATCCTAGTTGCCATCACCCTGTTGTAGAATTTTCATCTTTTTCTTCTTTGGATTCCCGCGCATATTAAGTGGGGTAGCCTCGTAGTCTTAATTTTCATTTCTCTGATAATTAATGAAGATGAGCCCCTTTTCCTGTGTGCTTGGCTGTTGCATTCTCTCTTTTATAAAAGTGCCTGTTTGAAGCCTTTTGTTCATTTTTCTATTAGGCTTTCTGCCTTTTTGCAGCATCGCTGTTAAGCAATGAATTATTTATTGAGGGCCCACCAAGAACTGTGGTAGCATTTGGAGAAGGGATCTGTATAGTTATACTTTTGGCCAACATGAAGTTTATAATCTTGACCACTCCTTCAAAAAGCTGGGCTGTATGGGAGTGGTGAGCTGGTAGACAGACAGAAGAAGATGTGGGAGCCAGAGAGCATTTTTTATATGCAAGTGAACCTATTGTGTGTGCTGACAAGATAGAGCCACTGGGGAGGGAAAAGTTAACGACAGAAAGGAAAGAGAATCATTGAGCAGAATCCTGGAGCAGCCCGAGTGCTCCGAGATCTGGAAAGAACTGATGGGGCCAGGTGGTAGGGAGGCTGGGGAGGTGCACTATGCAGTTAATGGGTAGAAACTATATACTGGAGAGTTTTTCCTTGAAAACCCTATGTATGCATGTATGTATGTATGCATGTATGTATGTGAAGGCTATTATTTCCCTGGGAAAATCAGATCCTATTGAAGAAAATGGGGGATATTTGGATTGTATCTAGAGGAAGGATAAACTGACCAGTGATAACCTTCAAAAGGCCCCGCAGAAGTAGGCTCTGTCTTTGTAGGTGATTTTGCTCAGACACTTTGAATAGGAGACATAGGAACAGAAATCACAGTGATTTTTAGGATGAGTACATTTTGGATGCTGGCGAGGGGAAGGGTGAAGTGACTCATAGTGGGATCTAGACAATATAGTGAAAGAAGTCAGGAGGAGAAGGCAGATAAGGAGGGGGATGGGACACGTGGGGGGGAGGAGGGAGAACTGTTGGAAAGGAGGGGTTAGGGAACCGAGGGTCTCTTTGACACTGATAACAATAGAGTGTGAATGTGAACAAGTTCAGTGATGTGACAAGACTGATTTAAGCAGCCAACCCTATTGAACCAAATAGATCTGATTTCCCTGGTAAGGTTTTATGGAAAATAATCAAACACTTAAGCAAATAACTTTTCAAAAGAGGTTGCATTTTAAGTTTCAGCTTATCTTCTACATTATTAGTCAACTATTTTTTATTAAACGAAGACATCTGAATAAGTTTTATTTGAGCATTTTCTTCTACTATCAGCCATTGATTCTTAGTTGGTTTGGTAAAATCGGTTTTCGATAATGAGGATAACTATAGGGACCCAACGATCAAGCTTTAAACTAAACTAAAATGATGAAAATCTAAATCTGTTGTATCAGCAACCTCAGCTGAAACAGATTTTGGGCACGTCCCTCTAAACAATTACATTTGCTGTCTTTGTTTGATGCGTTTGGAATCCTCATTTGATCCAACACACATTTGTGTTTTCTCACTTTTATACATTGAAATAAATAATAGAGTGTGTTAAAATCTTTGGTTTAAGTAAGTCTAAAGAGTAAAGTTTGTATTTCCTTAAAATTGGTGTCTGCATATACACATTGCTAAATGAAGAAGGCTTCTATAGAAGACATGTTTATAGGAATTGGCAGATTGAAAATCCTGTGCTTGATCGTAGCATGTGTAGAATTTATTGGGCAGCTTAGTGAAAATGTAGGTTTGGAGGCCTGTCCCTGGTGGTGATGATGTACAGTGTCCTACAGACTTGACTTTGAGAAACTTACAATAGAGCTTCTAGCTTTGGACGATTACTACAGTACTGGGCACGACCCTAAGTCACTGTGACAAAGAAATAACATGGAAGGGAAAATAGGAAAAGATAAGGTAAAAATAAAATGGGTGAAAACAAGAAAGAAGACAAGAATTTAAGTCCTGAAGAAATCTCTACACATTTCTATGTTTTGAAAGGCAAATTTCAAAAGATGCTAGGTAGAATCATACCAAGTTTTAGATTATAAATGAAAACAATGAAAAGTGTGCAAGTTTGCATGGGGAAAAAATCACAAATCCATGAAGAGTTCTATTAAGACCTCTGGGTATGAATTCAAACTCTTAAGTATTAAAACTAAAATGTAGCTATACTTTTTTTTTCAACAAGCTTTTAAATTGTAATGTGATGGTATACTACTTGTGATAAGTTTTGGTTATGGAGCAGAACTGTTACTATAAACAATTTGATTGGATTAGTTGATTTTTCTCCCAAATATCAAATCATGCCAGTGAATTATCAGGGCAACTTTCATTCTCCGGGATGATTTACTGGTGCTGCTTAAGGTGGTTGTGGAGGTTAAATGAGGTCAGGATTCTGCATGCTGGAGGCCTGGGCTCCAATTATTGCTCTGCCACTAAGTCTACACTGTAAGCAAGTTACTGTGACTCGGTTTCCTCATCTGTAAAACAGGAATAATAGTGGTAGTGCTGACTCACAGGATTGTTGCCAGTCCACTGTAAACATTCAGTACATGTTATCCTGAAACATGACTTCTGTGGGCAGGTTCTCTGCTAAAAGTACCCAAATTAAAAAGTGATTATTCAAATAAGGATGACATATGATTTTATAAAGTTATAGTTCTCTTGAGCTTCATGCCGTTGAATCATCGAACACCTGTTATTAACTACAGTAAGATTGCTTCGGGCCCTACAATGATGTGTAAGAAGGTCCGAGTTTGGAAAGTTATCTGTTGACTTAGTTTTCTTGAGTAGATACTATGCTATGTAGGGAAATAGCATAGAAGTTTCTTGAAATTGTATTTTTAGCACAAGTAAAAGGCAGTTCATGAAGGACAGAGGGAATATTAAATACTATATCATAACTTGATATTTCTAAGCATAGCAGAAAAATGGATGCATTTTTTAATATTTATAAGCACACAAGAAAAATTGCTGAGATTTTTCCAGTGCTAGATACAGTAAAATGGATGGAACAAAGATAGGATATTAGAAAACCTGGCTATTCAAGTGCCGAATCTACCATTTTCTAATTATGTGGCTATAGGCATTTGGCTTAGCCTATGTCTCAGTTCTGCACCTGAGAAACAGGTACATAGATACCTTACTGATTAGGTTGATTAAATGCACTAATGTTTATAAAGATGCTTTATGAACTATCATAGGTTAGGCATTTGCATATTTTCTCATGATTTGTATCATATAGAGCTTGTGGACTTTGAAGATCCATGACTCTAAAACAAATACTTAGCATAATATAGTTTTAATAGGGTTACAGAGAACTTTATTATTCTCTGCAGAATTATTTGTAAATCAATAGTGGATGGGCAACTTGCTACAGAGGTAGACCCCCCCCAAAAAAGTCAACTGGAAGGTCAAGGAGGGCAAAGAGGTTACATGACTGTTCTCAGGGAACAATGTGGAATAGGAATTACACTCGAGGGTTCTTCCTACTGCTCTCCATGTCATTCCTGACTATTTCTCAATTGAGTGGGTGAAGTATAGGCTTCAAAGTCAGACCTGAGTTAAAATCTGGGCTCTGTCAGTTACTAGTTGTAACTCTGGCAAGTTACTAAACCTCTGTGAGCCTTTTCCTTCTGCTGAGGAGGGAGGGAACTTGCCTGGCAAACTTGTGAGCACAGCAGATCATGTCTGTAAAGTACCTGCCCAACAACTAGCTGATGCATTATTTTTCTTGTGATTATACATTGCCACATTGCAGGGCAACTTGAATTACATGCTTGCTGAATAGGAGTACTAATACAACTAATAATGGCAATTGTTTAACTTAAGGGTTCTGTGTGCCAGGCCCTGTTCTAGATACAGTACACGTATGATTATCTTACTTAATTTCCAAAACATCCTGATGAGGTAATAAGTATTACAGTTACTGCCGCTGAAGCTCTGGGATTCTGGGAGTGTAACCAGTGTCCCTAAGGTCATCCCGAGAGTTTGTGGTGGAGCAGGTTTAGGAACCTGGCCACTTGTGATTCCAGATCCCACTCTCCTAGTTGCTGGGTTGTTCCTGTTCCTCCCTGGCCGGTTTAGGGATGTGGGGCAGAGAATGAAAGACCTAGTTGTTTCACAGGACTTGTTTTGTGAATGGGGTGAGTATTTGCTTTTGGAATCTTCACCATCCGGTAGAGAGTATTGGAAAGGGCCTTTGGTCACCCATCATGTACCTTGGAGTGTGTTACAAAGCCTCACGGAACTCCCGTCCCCCTTTTTAGTGCAATTATTATACTGCAATGCTTGCAGCGAGCCTTTAAATGGGATGACTGTGGAGCACAGCCCTGGCAGCCATCGCCATCTCGAATCTCTATCCCTAGGCCCTTCGTAAGTGGCTGTATAGCACTGAAGACTGAGCCGTGGGGATGCCCACTTTCCTTTTACATCGAAACCAATGGGGCACTGTGATACTCAGCATTGTTACATCACAGGATGTGGCTACTGATTACATTAAAATATGTACCGGTTCACATATCAATTGTATTCTGTTGATAAATGCCTTTAATGAAGATAGGTACATCACATCGGACTCTTCATTGATTTGCCTTCTGTGTCTGGGTCTGTGCACGTAGCTCAGAGTCCCTTTAAGAACCACTAGCCCTCAGCAAAAATAACCTGGAGCAGCTCAGGTTACTGCCAGGCTCCAAAGACTCCGCAGGGCGGTCGGGTGGCTCATTCCTCTGGCAGGTACCTCGGCAGAGATGTAGGAAGAGCTTCATCTCTGCCAGCAGGGGGGTCTCTGTGGGTTTGTGCACCGGAGTCCACCTTTGGCCAGGCCCCCTCGGCTTTGACTTCTTCTGGACTTGCCCTCTTCTTCACGGCAGAGAGGCTTTGGGTTGGGCCACTTAAATGGCTTTAAAGGAATTGTGACCCTGTCCCTCGGCCTGGATGCTGGAGCCTGCCTTTCCTCTCATACGTGGGTTTTACTGTTTCTCTGAAAAATTAAAATGAAAAAGATATCAGAAGCCACGAAAACAAACACGTACTTTCATCCCCAAAGTGAAAGTGTGGTGCTGTGACCCAAGGTCATGGGAAGACACACCCTTTTCTCTGACCCCTGTGCCTGTGTGCACGTCTGAGTGCTGTACTGACCGTGCCCAAGCCAAAGGAAAAACGCGGCCTAGTGAGCTGTAAAGATAAACAAACAGACACAAGGAATGAACTCCTTAATTAGGTCTAGTTTGTTCAATTGTGGAAAAACAGTGAGTTATCTCAAGAAGCAGTTCAGTGCGTGAGAGGGGACAAAGAATTAGCCAAAACAGACCATCTGGGGCCTTGTCTCAGAGATATTACTGACTTAGCTGAGGCAGAGAACAATAGTCATAACCGCTGGGTGGTCTCCGTGAGTGACTCAGATTCTCTCATTTTGGGGGGAGGAAGGTGGGACCCAGGGAGGTTGGATGACTTACCTGAAGTTACTCAGCTGGTTGGTAGTCTGGACCCGCAGCCCAGTGCACACCTCATTGCCCCCCGCTATGCTGCAGACATGGTCCAAAGCAGAGTCTTTCCAAGCCCCCGTTTCCTCATCTATAATAGGAGCTTGTACTACCTGGTGTACCTTCTTTGTAAGGAATTGTAAGGCTCTGCTAAGTTAACTGTGAATAAAAACTCTTTTAAAAGCTATTAAATGATGCATTAGTATTAATAAGTATTAAGTTATGTATATACATGTACATATGATGAGGTACATGTTCAGAGTGACACCTAATATTTTGTTAAAATTCTCCTTGTGGGAGCCCATTAATAAAAATCTGGATTCTCTTTTAGCAATGTGAACCACCATGAAATTCCCAGGAACATAGTGCTAAAACTCTAGACTTAAAAGTTATTAACCTGATAATTCTACCTACTGATTCTATTATTACTTTACATTTCTGAAAAATGGAAACAACAAAATTCTTGGCCCATCATGAGTTGTCCTGAAGATAATGTTAAGAGAAGTGAACCATTGGCATCAAATCCTGCTGAGGGCCACAGACCCTGTTCACACTGCGCATATGGCGTAATCAAGGCCGTAAATTCAAAAGCACGTTTCAACATTATTTGACCTTGGTGTCAGGTAAAACTGTATACTACACGTAGTGATTGCACTGAATTAATGAGTCCTTTTATTATGGTTTACAAATGGAAGTGCAATTATCCTTGTAATTATTACTCTTTCCCTATAATTATTCATCTTTCCCTTTACCCAAATTGTCAAGACATACGCATAGGAAACTTCATATTTATAGGACTTTATTTACTCTAATAGTATAGAAGGTGGAGACTTAAATGTTATTTTTGCAGCTTTCTCAGTTGTACCATTTGCCCTAATATTTATATGTCTGTCATATCTCAAGTGATTATTCCAGAATATTTATGAGTTGCAAGTCATGTTATCATTATTCGAAAGATGAAAGGTCAAAAGAGTTTCCCGAGACCTCACATGATGTGAATGGCAGGGCCGCGATTTGAAGCACGTTGCTCTTGTCCCAAACTCTGTGCGCTGCCTCTGTGACCTGCCTCTCTGTGTTGTGTTGGGGGTCCCGTTCTGTGGACCGTATTTTTTTTATTAGTTTCTTTTGTTGATGCAGCCGTTCATTTGATCTGAATACTCTATGAGAAACTCTATCATGTGAGCTTCTCATACTCTCTGGACTGGATCTGGTTGATGAAAGAGGTTGTTTGTGCCTGATATCTCTCGAAGAAGAAGTATTGACACTGACACTTGAGTTTTGCAAGGTGGGGGGGGGCAGGGAAGGGGCAGGCACTTAAAGGGGGGACCACTGATGTCAGAGTTGAAATAATCTTCGCTGTCCAGTAAGGTAGCCTCCCCCACTCCATCTCATGGGGCTACTTACATTTAAATTAATTGCAATTTAAAAATCAGTTCCTCAGTCATAGTAGCCTCATTCCAAGTGTCAGCCACTTATTACTCCGGTGGCTACTGTATAGTACCACAGCGATATGGAGATCAGCGTCTAGACCAACAGGGCTGAAATAGATAATTTTGCCCTCTGATATGTGTGGATGTAATTGCGTATTGCAAATGAAATCGTTTCGTTATACATTTTCCCCGGAGACGATAATAGGTACCATTGTCAGTAAGTGCCAGCTATTGGAGGAGGCACATAATGCAAATATTACTCCATTTTATTCTAACACTGTTTTGTAGATTGGGAACCTAAGGTTAAGAAAGATTATGTAATTGCCTAAGATATGATCGGGCTGTGAATGGAACACAGTTTTCTTCAATTTCAAAGAGAATGCTCTTTGGCTCTACCATGTTGTCTTTTTATCTAGTCTTGTTGGACAACACTGAGAGTTGACATTGTCAGTGTGTGGTCCTATTATTCAGTTCACTTTTGCCCAACAAATGGGCTAGCCACTGCCTCTGCTGGGAGCTGGAGGTGCATCGGTTGGCACCGCACAGTCTCTGGCTGCAAAGAGCTCCAGTTCAGAGAGGGAGTGCAGACGTGCGGCGAACAGTTCTGGTAGCGCGATCGCTGACACCAGGCATGGTGTGAGGCGTTGAGGATCCACTGAAGGGTTTGATCCAGTACAGGCCACAGTCAGACTTAGGTTTTATCACGCTCACTGTGGGTGATATAGAGCATCGGTGGAAGGAAAAAGTGATCCCAGAGTAATTACCGTATTTAGATAAGCAAAGAAATGTTGGAGGCCAAAACTAAGGTCATGGTGGTGGAGGAGAAGATGGACAAGAGCAGTAACTTGGTGAAATTGTCCAGTTTTGGAGACTAAACCTGAGAGGAAGGGGCAGTTGAACATGACTCCCGTGTATTTGCCTAGAGTGACTAGGTGAGTGGCCTCATGAAAGGAGATTAGGTGTGAGAAAAGGTTGTACAAGTGTGTGTTTGTACGTGTGTTCATGTAGGTCAATTGCATGGTGGCAAAGGGTGAAGATAATGACTTCATTGACCACAAACCATAATACAATGTGCAGAAAGCAACCATTTTTTTGCCGAGTGGAAAAGGCTACTATTAGACAATGAGCCGTTTTAAGGGTGTGATTTAAAATATTAGAAATAAAACAGAATCCTGACATAATATTGACCCTGAAAAGGAGGAGTAACCTTATTGTCTAGACGTGAGGGATCGCTTGGAGGCCGGGCACAGGATAGTGACCTGGGGGTAGAGCTTCCCATCTTTTCAGTGTAGTCGCAGTTTGTAAAAAGGTTTCTTGTCCTGATACTGTAGTAGTGACATAGAGGATGCATGTAAATATGGCTTCTAGAAAGCCTCATGTGGACAAGGCAGACTTTTTAAAACATTTTCATTGGCAAAGCCCCGCCCACCCACCCTATCCAGATAATTAAGTAATCTGGTTTTAATTTAGTGACCAGTAATTATGGTTGTTTGACATTTAAAAAAAAGTGAAGGAGTGTTTTCTAACATTTTTTGACGTTTCTTCATTTTAAGCAGTGGTTTATTTCATTGCATTAGAGCAGAAAATTGCCTTACAGGTTAAAATAATTATAATGCTAGCATAGGTTCTCATTTAGGGTGAGGCAGTTTTATTTCCTTTGCAGAAAAGTCCGTTGTTTTGCTGATAGTACATTGATCAGGGTGCACTTACTAAAACCAGGAGTACTGAGGAAAATAATTTCCTGGGGAAATCGATCTGCAGTCTCTGGATTCAGAGCCATGTCTGTGCATTCTGAACTAGTGCCTGCTTTGGAGATGGGCATTTTAAAACATCATCTTAGGATTCTCAGTTCAGACTTGACCAGCATGGACTCCCATGACCGAAGGCTGCCGCGTGTATGATGCGGGTGATTATTTCTGGGCGCCTTGTCTTGTTTTGAGCTCTTTCAAAACGTGAGCTTCTATAAAATCTGAGAAGCATATTTAGTTTCTGAATCAGTTAACTTTAAGTTCATTCTTTCTTCGTTAGCAAATGTAACTATGTCTCATCATCTTGTATTTATTTTTTCTTGTTTCTTAAATTGTTCCCTTATTCATTTTCAAAAAGGGATAATGACACCTTATGAAATACAGTAGATTGTAGATTGAATTTGCTTTATTATCTCCCATTTTCTGCCAGGAATTGCCGGATTGTGGCCGACGAGGAACTTTGCAGTACGTATGAGTGGAGTGCTCCCCGGCCATGTGTGTTTCTTCTGAGTTACTTGGCAGCGACCGACTAGAGGGCACCGGCGAACATTTCCATTTTGATTCTTTAAAGTAGGCCACATACTGTTGACACATATGCACAGGAGAGAAACGTGAGTGCTTGGCGAAATCTCGTACTAAAAATAATTTTCACCTGTATTTATAGCAGTGTTACCAGACTTGAGGAAAGTGAGGTTAGAGCCTACCAGAATTGGAAGAAAAATATCATCTTGTTCCTGTTGATGGAGAACTTCGCTGTAAATAAAGCTCTTAGATTTGTCCAAAGTTACAGCAATGTTGCTAATAGGTCTTTGCCAGGGGCTGGGGGTGGGGGTGCGGGGGTAGGATAGTTAATATCATTAAGCACTGAGATAAATTCTATCACAGAGAGATGTCTTGTGGCTAGTAATTAACTGGGTAACAATGAAAATGCATCCACCGTTAGGAAAGGATGGGTAATTAAGAAGAACAAATATGGTATGCAAGTAGGAGGCATTCAAGTTCTGAGGCAGAATTTGGGCTCTCTCATAGCTAGTTGCCTTTACTGTGTCAGCACTGGGGTTTAAAGGGAACTGGTGAGGGAACATTTTATGTATTCGGATATTAAAATGTGCAAAACCCCAGCATTATCTAGAACGTGTGCTATGTGAAAGGCCTTCCTCTGCAGGGTATCTCTGCATATGTTTGAGCAGGAGGAATAAGAGAACAGATGACTTGAAAACTGATAACATTGTTCCACATGTACAAAGTTATTTATCTTCTTATAAAATAAAAAACACCAGGAATTCAGTTTTAACAGTGCCTTGTCACTTAAGTAAAATATTTGCACATAACATTTCATTGATTGATTGATTCATTCATTTTTTGGCAAAAAATAATAATGCCTCCTATGTGTAAGATAGCATAGTAGGTGTACCTAACTAATATTGTAATTATTTCCATAAAAGATCAAACCAATTCAAGGAAATTTAATTGCAAACACAGTATGCAAAATGTCCATTTCTTTGATGAAACTTATAATTAAGTAATAAGTCTACTTAAAAGCTTGTTTTAAAAGGCTATGGATACAGAACTGCAATTTGCGTTCTGTTCCTAACACTTATTTTTAGGGCATCTAATGCCATTTTTCTTTGGACCGATTAAGTATTAATGTTTGGGGAACTTTTAAAAAGGTGTAATTGTTTTATGGTGGGGAACATGAACAAAGAGTAAAAGATTACGCGGCATTTTATAAGATAGTTGGTGGTACTGTTTAATGCTTATAAAACGGTGTTAAAATTTACTAAACAGCCTGTTATTGCAGGAGCTTATTTGAACCAGTTATTTGTGGTTATGTCTGTGGAGGAAGCTTGAACTTCAGCTCTCTCCAGCCTTTGAGCGGCAGCACGTTGACTTCAGGTCTCTTGTAGGAAAGTCTAAATGTAGGCTGTTGAATAATCCCTTTGAGGGCCCTGTGACTATTTTTATGCCTGGATATGCGTCATCAGTGGGTATTTTCTCTGGTGACTGCTTACATCAGGTCTCCTACCATACATTCTATCAGTGAGTGACTTATGATTGATGGGAACCACGGCTGCTGTTTAGCTTTATCTGTGACCTCAGCGAACGGACAACAGGAATTACCAGGCTGTTAAATTCTCTGAATGCTTGAAGACAGGGGCTCCCGGTGTTGATCCAGGCAGGTAGCGGAGTGATATTATTCATCAGCGGATGACGGGAGGAGGGACCAGCAAAGAAAGGGGAGGGAGAAGGAGGGGAAGGGGGGAATTCCTTTTGTGAACGGCGGTAATTCTGGCTCAGCTGGTTCCTTAGCCCTTGGAGGCAGTGTGTGGGGAGCGTGCGTTTCCTGCACCTGAGGACGCTGACAGGCAGGACCTGGCCTTGGAGGCACCGATGACTCCGTGGGGTCGCCGGGGGAGGCGCTGAGTTCTCTGTAATTAGCTGAGGTTCTGAAATCAGTTAGATTTACCCATGACCCATTGGGCTGTTTCCAGTCCGTATAGAAAAAGGGGCTTTGAATTGAAGGATGTGCCAGGCATTCCTAGAGATACATAGGAATCCGCTGTTGTCTTTAATCAGGATGTGTTTGGAGATGGTTCTGAAGACCTCCACTTCACTTGGACATGCTTTGGGGAGGGGAGCCATGCAGTGAGATGTGAATGTGGAAATGCATTATAGTCACATGCATTATAATTCACACAAATGTTTTCTCATTTTCTTCCTTGTCTCCACCTCTTCCTTACACTCGCGAATAAGGTTCCTGAACTGCAGTGAGATTGAGTCACCATTGTTTTAGCCGATTACAGTTGCTTTGCTAGGAACTTGACCGCCGGTTCCTAAACTTGTTTGCAGGTCTGTGTCTTTCCATCTCCGCACACTCCTCCTTTTCTTTTTGACTCTCCTCTCTCCATCTCTCCCTGACGTTACTTTGTTTGCAAAAGTAGTTCTTGACTTTTTGCTGTGTTACAGAGGAACAGGTCCTATGCAGATTTCTGGCTTGCCCGTATGTGCTGGCTGTCTTCAGCAAGTATTGTGTGTGTGTGTGTGTGTGTGTGTGTGTGTGTGATTTAGGTGACAATTCAACAAGATTAAAACTCCTTTTAGTGTAATGAAATTCCATCACTTAAGCATTTACACAAAATTGGTTTTCTTTTAAGACTATTTTCTGTTAAGACTATTTTCATTATGGAAATATAATATTTGCTGATTTGGGTTACAGGTTTTTAAAACAATTAGTTATTTATTATGAAGGCATATTCCCTGAATGTAACAGATTCTTAAGGTTACTTGTCACCGTAACTAATTTCTTAATGGCCTGTCTCCTAGGGAACAAATTCTGAGGTATACGCCAGAGCAGGTGCTGTGTGGGGCAGAAAAACCCTAGTGGAGAAACAGATTTTTATCCGTGTCTTCTTTGCCTCTTATAATTCCACTGAGTGGGCAGCAACATTCTTAATCATTTTTATAGCCTCATTTCCAGTTAGCTATCCAGATGCTAAAAATCTATCTGATTATCCAGTCATATTGTTTTCATTTTAGACATTTAAAACCATTATTATTGGAAAAAAAGAAAGATAAGCACCACTGGAAACTTAGAAACTTTTTCTTTAAAAAATTGTTTCTTGAATAAGCAATATGACTCATACCAAGCACTATAATTTGAAATTTGTGAAAGATTAAAAATCAGAGCTCCCTGAGTTTTGAGTGATTAGTATTTAAATGAATTAATGCAACTAGTTACAAAGAAATCATTAAAATACTAGTGAGATCCATTGCTTATTTCATCATATTGTCTCCCAGGTGCTATTGGTAACTAGTTTTACTTTCATAAGAGTAACATTAGGGGAAAAAGATACATTTAGGGGTTAGTTCACACGCTAACATTCTTTTTCACCCTGCATTGTACAGGATGTTATTTGAAGCTATGAAATAGTTCCCTCTCTTTAAAATGAATGTAGGCTTTCATGTAGGGGAGTGTGAGAGCAGAACCAAAGCGTGTAGGAGGGTTATGCAGTCTTCATTAAAAATATATTTCACAAAGGATTATAGTTTGTGTGGGAGGGAAATAGCTGCTTGTCCGCTGATTGCATTGTGCTTGTTGCATCCAAGCAGTGTTTGGGTTTAGGCAGGATAACCTCACTTTGATAATCTGATGCCTGCTTCTGCTTGGTGGAGAGAATATAATTTCAAGGCTGCATGTGATGGGCAGCAGTAATTATTCTCTTCCTGGCAGAGCTTAGCATGGAATCTGCTTTGGTGTTTTTATAACTACATATGCAAATCCTTTCTTCCAGATTTTTTTCTCCTCTCTCCATGTGCAGAGCTTTTTATAATCTTTAAGACTGTGAAATTCTGAAGGTGTAATATCCAATGATACCAGTGTAGGGTGATGTGTAAATCTAAGTTAGAACAAAATCTTGATTTGAAGTGAAATCTTTTGGTTACATCAGATCCTTCACTGTCAGCAGATTCCACTGTGTACTTGGTTTCTATGGAGACACCATTATCACTTATGGGTGATCAGGTTGTTTGAATGTAGTGAGAGTGATTGGTGTTCTGGCTTCAGTCTGTGCTGCTGATGGGGTTTCCTGTTTAATATCTGATTCTTTCACTCAGGTTCCTGTCATGTTACAGGGTTTACTTAGAAGGGTGAAGCAAACCCCCCAAACCTCCTAAACATTGAAGTGCTACGATTCTTAATTTTACCTTTGTATGTGTACATTGCTCTAGTATTACATAAGGAAAACAAGAAACCCTCAAAATTACCTACAGTTAAGATAATACCTAAATGACAATGTCAGAACAATTGAATGGTCCATTTACAAAGCTCATGCTGGGAGGAATCAGATATTAATCAGTCATTGGCAAATGACCCTTTCACTTCTTACTATCGAATTAGCATGTTAACAGCAGTGAAGGCATTCCTTAGTTTTTATAAATTCTGCTTAGTGATCATTCAAGTTTTAAGAAACTTTTTATTCCATGTCTGTCATTTTGCAGATGAGGAATATGAGGCCTCATAAACTGATGGGTTTTATACTCAGAATTATACCTTGCATTGACAGTGACTAAGGGACAACTCCCTGCCCCCGTTGGAGCTTATCTTCTCGGGAGCTGGAAGACTGGGACCTTATGTATGCAATGACTACAGGGAGCTTGGTGACCCTGGCCCAGGCCTCCTGCAGCCCTGATAATGGTAACAAACTCTGCTCCTTAGTTAGGTCAGGGCTTGCAGCTTTGAATGTGTTGTCTTAATCTTCCTGTGACAGAGGTTGGCAAGCATCCCTTAGTGACGGATGCATGGAGCCACTGGGAGGTACTCAGATTTCTACGACAAGAGGTCATCATTTGACTCAGCAGGGTAGAGCTCCTGCTGAATGGCGGCAACAGGACGGGCTTTTGTCGCTCAGGAAGCTGGGAGCTCAGAGGTGGACACACATCGCTGTGCAGGCTACAGTGGGTGGGGATGAACCTATTCTATTCTTCCCTTTTCACTTAGTGTGGCAGAAGGTCTATTTCCTGTAGGGGGAAAGAACCTCAGGTGCCTTGTTTTTGAATGCAAATGATGACACTCAGGTACAAGAATGTTAACATTAGATGATGCTCTCTGGTTGCCTCAAAACTAGAGGATGGGCCCGGCATCCTCTAAAAACATGTGCAGGGGTGTTCTTGCAATGTTTCAAACAGGTTGCTGTGGTTACCTGCGCTCATCTTCTCAGTATTATTTACTTGCTGCAGAATTTCACTTCAGAAATATCCCCGTTGTCAAACCTTTAGACTTTTTTTACTAGACACTTAAAAATTCTTGACATGGAGTTTTACAGATATCAAAATAACTAATTACAGGCGGGTGCCTCATCTTCTATAAAAATCACAGCCTGACTCCTGTGCAAACTAGGTAAAGCCAGACTGAAAATGGATTCCTTCTGTTATTTGGGTTAGTTTTATATGAGTGGAGAGGTATTTATAACACCCCATACCATAGTCCAATAAAGAATTTATCTTCCTACTGAGGGAATACATTTATGAAAGAGCAGAAATCTGTATTGCCAGTCATGAAAGAGGATCTATGCCTTTTACACCATTAAGCATAAGATAAACACCTTTGCCCACAAGAAACTTGAGTGTAGTGTGGGGAGAACATTGTGTACGTCCCATGCTTGACCCCAGTTGACACTGGAGGCACTGAGAATGACTGAGGTTGGAGCCCCGGTGGTTCACAGAATGGGCGTCCCAAGAACAGACAAAAGAAAGACAAAACCATTGGGACAAAGACAAATTTGATTTTGTATAACTACTTCGTCCAGATAGGGGTGTGAGGACCCTGAGGTTAGTTTGATTGTGGCTCTGACGTGTGCCTGGGCATTGATGGGTGGCAGGGATCCAGACAGTTCAGCTACCGGCTGAACTTTGGAGACTTTAGAGTCACAGCCACGGAGGCCACGAGTGTGGGTTTGAGCTCCGGTCTCAGTGGAGTGGGTCAGTGTTCTCCGTTTGTAAGGAAGTGCTGAGCAAACCCGTCTTTTATGTGTCAGATTGTCTTAAAGGAAGGTCACCAAATGCCTCTAAAAGTATAAAGCACTCGGGCCTCAGAGAACCTGGACTTTAAAGGCAAGTAATGATCTCTTAGAAAAGAGGCTTCTTTGTCATTAATGTAGGACACTTTGGTGACTGTGTCTAGTGGCAAAGGCTTGCCTGTCAGTCCCACTTGAGGCTCAGTTGTCCCCACTGGGAGGGTCCAATTCCTTTTTGACCTTTGTTCCTCCTCATTGAAGTCTCTCTCTCTCTTTTTTTTTGGGGGGGGAGGCGGGGGTGAGGTTTTACCTCCTGGAACCGTGTTCAAGTTGTGGGAATTTGGGCAGAAGTGCTGAATTTGGGATCTAGTGAGAATTATTGCCTGAAATATCTCAACATTCAGTTGTGTTGGTGGGTGGGAGCTGCTCTCTGTTGGAGAGAGAGAACAAAGGAGGAATATCAAAGAGCTCAGTTTAGAAACCTGGGGAATATTCTTATTTGGGGGACAGAAAGACAAATAGAATCTAATAAAGAAGAGCAGAGAGGGAGTAGGCGGAAGCCAAGAAGAGTGCGGTACTAGGAGAGATGGATCATAGAACTTCCAAATACTATCACTTTTACTCACTCGATGTATGTGGAGGGTATTTGGTAAGCCAGGCCCTGTCTTAGATTCTGTGGATACGGTAGTAAACCACACATTGTCCTTGTTCTCCAAAAAGGTGTTGGAAGTCAGAGCAGGACCCAGGTGACTCTGCTGAGTGGTTTTTGCGGGCATCGCAGTATAATCAGGGAGACAGAGCAGCCCGTTTGGAGACGGGGCATGGGAGGGACAGACAGAAGGTCAAGTGGAGAGACTGTAGAAGGCTGCCGAGGCTGTTACTGGGATGTCTCTGTGATTCACGGTTGCTAAAACAGAAGTCCGATGGCCTGGGAAGGGTGGGATTAAGGGATCAGAAGTCAGCATGAGGACAAAGAGTCCCCTCAGCAGCTGTGAGGAAGTGAAAAACATCTGGAGAAAGGAGTCTGGTATAGCAAGTGCAGATCTGAGTTTCAGATAGAGGAGAGAGAATGGGTCCGAGAGGGTAATGGGATTGAATTTGAGATGTTAGTGGAGGGCTTGAAAAGATTCAGTGACTGACTTGATTCTCATGCTAGCTCATGTTATATAAATCTTTAATATTGTTAACTACTATGCTCAATGTTCACATCCTCTCCCCCACCCCCCCGCAAAAAAATGTCTTACTATATATGGCAACTACCACTGCCCTAGAGAGGTTTGCTGTGTCAACCCTGGTCTACTACAGCCTTTTAAACAGTGTCTCTGATTCAAGTTCTCTACCTGTGATCAATTCTTCAGCCCACCACAAGGCACATCTTCTTTTTTTTAAAAGATGTTATTTATTTATCTTTAGAGAGGAAAGAAAGGAGAGGAGAGAAACATCAATGTATAGTTGCCTCTCGTGCACCCCCAGCTGGGAACTGGCCTGCAACCCAGGCATGTGCCCTGACTGGGAATTGAAGAACCATGATCGTCTGGTTCGTAGGCCTGCACTCAATCCACTGAGCTACACCAGCCAGGGCCACATCTTCTTAAAATACCATTTTAATTAGGCTACTGTGAAGATTTAAACCTTCACTGGCTACCCTTTGTTACAGTTTAAAGCATGTGCTCCTCCCGAAAAAAAAATCTCCATTTTCGTAAGACTTCATAATTTGCCAGTGGCTTTTATGTACATAGTGTCAATGAGTTCTTACAAAACCAGATGTTACTCTCTTTCCCAGTTTTTAAAGGACATAATAGAGGATCAGACAGGTCAAATGACAGGCCCAGGGCCACACATTCTAGGAGTGACTGAGCCAGGAATAAAAACCAGGTCTTCTGAGTTGCAGCTGAAGTTGCTTGGTACTGCACGATGGTCTCACCTTGCCTGTGGTGCCCCGTCCCCATTCTAACCCTATGCTTCCTGAAATTAGGGTGATGAGAAGGGGTGTCCTCTAGCTGGATCGCAGAGAGGCCTCTTATGTCCCCACAGTCACTGTCCTAATACCGCTCAGAAGTTGTGACCTACAGCTGTCAACTGAGACACATTTCCTGGCAATTTTTTTCTTAGATTGAGAAAGTCTATCTCCTGCCAGGACATCTTGGGAGGCACAGAAAACCCTGCACTTCCCTGATGTCGTCCCCGGTGCCTACTGGTCTCATGCGGAACTTGGAGAGGGCTGCCACTGACTTTTCATTGGTTTATGGGGTGGCTTTTGGCTGCTGACAGGACCATCTCTTCCTCCTCCAACTTTTCTCTCCAATAAGATGTACCTCTGAAAAATGTTTTGAATATTCACCCGGTGGTCTGAAAACTTGCTTAAAAATGTATTCTCATTTGTTATGTTATTGAGTGTATAGATTAGCTACCATGTAGACATGAACAGGTCTGGAAAATACTGTATACAGAAGGCTGTAGAGCTGTGCTTTGGACCACATGTTAAAATCAGGGACATTTGTTAGCAACGCAATGATGGATGAGTCCGTGTTGATGTGATGTACACTCTGTTTTCATCATTTCCTCACTGTACTGAAGCCAGTGTAATTTGGGTTTTGGCAGTTTCGGGCAACAATTTACTGCATCAGAAGTTTAAGTGATATAAAAACCTTGCCTGACAATTGGGTAGAATATCAAGAATTGCCTCTACTGTCATAAGAAATGATGAAGGAAATAATGTGCATGAAGATTATTAGTTCAATAACATATTGCAACAGTGCCACATTGCCTTGTGGGCTCCACATTAAGCACCCCCCCCAAACCCCCCCCCCCGAGGATCTGTTTGGAAATTGCGACCCAACATCCTTAAAGTTAGGTTTCCATAATTAATGGGTGCATCTTTCTAAAGAGCAAAACTAAGGAAGAATAGTTTCAGTGTTTTTTTTTGTCAAAAAACCCAGTATTTTATAATCCTCATTGTTTTGCATCCCCTTTGAAAGGTGCATTCCTCGAGGACAATAGCATAGTTTTTCAGGATGCTAAGACACATGTCTCTAATTTTTCTTGTGCCTTTCACATGTTAGAACTAAAAGGCTAGTAAATGTTTGTGGTAGGAGTGTGAAGGACTCAACTTCCAAACTCTGTGTTTTTCCCCTTTGATTTCTCTAATTTTATCAAAAGTGTAGTGATATGCAATATATTAGAATGAAACAAAATTTGAACTTTGGTACTAAAGCATTTAAGGGAGACAAGATATGTACACTCTAATGTTTTTGAAATGGGATTTTAATTCCAAACTGTAGATATTGAATTATTTCTCTTTTAGATAATTAAAAATATTTATTGGGGTACTTATTAGTATAATTAATTGTATTGTGATCTTGCATTCTTCACCGAATCTAGTTACAATCAGCTGGCTGGCTGATAAAAGTTGAATAATTGAAGAGGGCATACTTTTTTTAAAAAATATTTTATTTATTTATCTTTAGAGGGGAAGGGAAGGAGAAAAATATCAATGTATGGTTGCTTCTCGTGAGTCCCCTCTGGGGACTGGCCTGCAACCCAGGCATGTGCCCTGACTGGGAATCGAACCGAGATCGTGTGGTTCGCAGGCTCACGCTCAATCCACTGAGCTACACCAGCCAGAGCTAAAGAGGGCATACTTGATTAAAAATAATTAGGCATATACATCTTTCATGAGCTTGTTAGTGCATATGTTGGGCTGTATAATAAAGTCAAAATGATTAGGAAGACTAGCTTGTATTTTATTCCAAGTATTAGCAATAATAAAAAGCCTGCTTGTAATATATGATATTAAAGAGAAGAACAAAATATGGAAAGTTGATATTTTTGTAGCAATCTTTATGCCTTCTTTAAAAATACATATGTCATGAGACATGTCCTGTCACTGAATTTTCCAAAAGTGCTTAGAATTCCGTATTTCACCACATTATTTTCTCCAACCTTGCTGAATGATTTTTGGTGCCAGTGGCACTCAGTTTAAAGTCATTCTAATTTTTCTGGTGCTCTGTGTTCCTAAGAGAGTTTCCGTGTGGTCCTGTCACCTCCATTTTTGCCAGCACAAATGCAGACCCCCAGTGCCTGGCCACTGTGGACCACAGATGCCGTCATCTTCCACCTGGAACTGATCCTGTTTACTACCACCAGATGAACTTTACAGTAACTCTCTTTCAGCACCCCTCTTTCTTGCTCAAAATTCTTCAGGAAATCTTTATTGTCCACAGGGTGGGAGGCAACTTAAAGTTAAAAAAAAAAAGTTCTGGAGTCCAGAGACCAGCTTGTAAATTGATTGGCCTGGAAACGTCATAGTTTATTAAGACTCCTCAGATTTGTATATTTCTACCAAGCAAGGGTCTCAAGTTCCTCACCTCCAATAAATTGTGCCAAAGCCACTGTTTATTCTCTGCCTTTGTGTTTTTCAACCCTTAACAGCATCTGGAACAGTTGGCCATCATGCCTTGCTTAGTGACGTGCTTGGCTCCCCAGCTTCCCTGGCACTGCCCTTGTCAGGCTTCTCTCCTACCGGGCCTCCCCATCTCCTTCACTGGCCTTCCCCTCTGTGCTGTGGTCTCCCAGGGCCCTGCCCCCGCTCTCCATTTCAGTAAATAGAATCACCATGCCCTCCGTTGCTCAGGCCAGATTTCCAGACTTCATCTCCTTCCCTCCGCCCGCACATTCAGCCCAGCAGAGTCCTTTGGCACCTTCTCCAAAATAAATGCAGAATGTGAGGTCTTCCTGTTGTTTTCTCTGCCGTGGCCTCTGGGCAAGCCCTCAGCATCTGGCCTAGTCTGGTCCAAAGGCCTTAACTGGCCTCCCCGACTCCACAGTCCCCAGAATAGCATGTTATGTTTAAATTATATACTGTGTTCCCTTGCTAAAATTCCTCTACTAGACTTGTATTACTCTTAGAATAAAATCCAAGCCATTCATTCATGTGGCCAGAAGGGCTCTGCCTCTCTCAGCATATTTACCTGAGCTTCATTCTGTTCCTTAAACTCGTTAAGCTGTTCCTCTCTTGGTCTTTGCATTTACTGTTTCCTTGCCTGAAATGCTCTTAACCTGCATCTCAGGTATGTCTTTTCTCTTTATTCGAGTCTTAAATGTCACTGCTTTGAACAGGCCACCTGTGACCCACGTTTGAGCAGCTTCTTGCCTCTATCTCCAGTTTGGTTTATATCACATTATTGTCTCCATAGAACTTTTCAGAACCTGAAATGAACAATGCAGTTTTTTGTATGTGTTTTTTTTTTGTCCCACTATGGACTGTCTGAGGTCAGTGGCATTTTGCAACTCATCTGAGTGCTCAGTAAATAGTATTAATATGTAGTGGACACTTGAAAGTATTTGTTGACTCCTCCACCACCTTGAGCCTGACTTCCTTATCTATAAAACAAAGTTGGTAGGACAGGTGACCTCCGAACCCGCCCTACCTAGATAGTTTTAGTTCTNACTTTTCAGAACCTGAAATGAACAATGCAGTTTTTTGTATGTGTTTTTTTTTTTGTCCCACTATGGACTGTCTGAGGTCAGTGGCATTTTGCAACTCATCTGAGTGCTCAGTTAATAGTATTAATATGTAGTGGACACTTGAAAGTATTTGTTGACTCCTCCACCACCTTGAGCCTGACTTCCTTATCTATAAAACAAAGTTGGTAGGACAGGTGACCTCCGAACCCGCCCTACCTAGATAGTTTTAGTTCTTATCATGTCTCCAGCTCTCTGATTGAGTCCAGTTGACCTCCCTAAGATCTTCTAAATGGGCCATGTTTCTTCAGGTCTTCAGGTCTTTGCTCACTCTCTTCCTTTCCAAATGTCCTTCCTCTCTTCTGTTCCAGCCACATTCTTTAAGGATTTTCTTTTTTTTCTCCTTTTGACTATACCCATCAGAGAGGAATGCAGTCGTTTATGTGAACATGTCTTGCTTGTCCTGTTACATGGTTAGTTCCTAAACATGAAGCTATAATTAATTGATAGTTCTAACACTTTTGAATCTTCATGGCAACTTTTATGATACTAGCTTATAGGGCACACTCAGTGCATGCCTGGTAGCTGACAATAAGGGCAGGATGTTTTCCAAAAACCATGATTTCAGAGCAATAAAAATGTTTGCACTGTTTTACTAATTTTCATGGGACAAAATACATTTTTAAAAACCAACCAAGTATACCCTTATTAAGCCTGAAATAGAGAAGAAAAGCCTGAGAAATGGACATTTAGACTTAGGATAACATGGTATTTTGCAAACAGTTGTAAGCAATGTTACAAACAAAGTTTTCTATAAAAATATACTAATAGATAGTTGAGAAGAAAAACAAATGGGTATTTTTTATTGTTATTAACTCAGGCTACAGCTCAAGTTGGGCGTTTAATTTGGATCAGTTTGTTCAGGTATTTGGAATTCAGAGAAGCTCTATGAAAATATCCCACCTACACATTTTCAATATCCTCTTCCTGCTTATCTTCAGAACAGCTTGGTTCTTTTAATAGCAAATGGCTGAGTGGAGGGGAACCAGTTGTAGAGGGTAAATTTAAGTACAGTATGTCCTTCCCATTCCAACGAGAAGTCAGGAATTGGTGCAAACATGTTTTCTTTTCTCTCTCTCTCTCTCTTTCTCTCTCTCTCTCTCTCTTTCTCTCTCTCTCTCTCTCTCTCTCTTTCTCTCTCTCTCTCTCTTTCTCCCTTTCTATTTGCTGTTGATAAGGTCCCTGATAATTCAGGAGGATGTTACTCATTTCCTATACAAGTAGAAGAATTACTGGTCAACTTAAAAAAATTTCAAGAGATTGGGAACACCTCATCTACTCTTTTTATGAACGTGTTGATTTACTATCATCCTTTCAGAGGCTGTTTTTAAAATTTCCATGGGCCAGGATAGGAAGGGCTCATGTTGTGAAGAATCATGGGCTTATTTCTTTACTTAATGCAGCACCAATGCTGCACATGATCATGCTTAATTCAGTAGATACAAATATACTTAATTCACTATATTCATTCCTCTTAGTACAAGGTGGCTGGAAATGTGTGCTCCAAATAACGGATAAGCATATATTCTGTTCATGGATTAACTGTTTTCAAAGAACTCAGTCAAACACACTTACAGTATTTTTTACGTTTAATAATATTAAAAGCACTGAGTGACTCCTAGTAATCATTGAGTGCATCAATTCTTTTCGGAGAGTATTGTCATTCTAAATAATGCCAATGGTTGGGTTAATTCTCAGTCTGCCCCAGAATTTGCTGTTTTGCGTAAACAACTTGTTTTCAAGGCATCCATTTCTTTTGGAAAAGTGGAGATGAGAAAACCGTCTGCTTCTATAAATATCTTGTTCAGGGTAAATAGCTCTTTTCCCCCCCTGTAGAATAGATGCAAAGGATTTCCCAAAAGGTTGCCGTAGTTTTCCGTGGGGGAGCTCAGAGAGTGCTTGTGGGGTGTACTGCCGAGTGGTGCAGGCAGGTGGGTCTCCTTCCCTGTTCCTATCCAGCAGCCTTACACCTCCGTCTAAAGCTGGGTGGTGTCTATAAACAGAGTTTGCTGTGTGATGTGTTAGGATTGACATTGCAGATTCTCTCTGTTAGGGGAACACTGCTGATATTGGTGGGGAAGAGGTCGTGTTCTGTGGCTGATGGTGACTTTTAGATCCCTTGGAGAATTAATACCCATAGAGGTTTGGGGAGGCCTGGAATGTAGGAAAACAGAGCATTCAGGGCATTTCAATTAAAAAGGGTGGGAACCCTTGGAATAGTACATTGCAAATGTCAAATGGGAAATTTATGAACTCTAAGAAATACTGTATGATATCTTAGTTCAGTCCTCAAAATTGGCCATATGAGGGCTAACTTCAGTGGTAGGAAAAGGGTAAATATTTAATTCAGACCGATGTGTTTAGGTAAATCATACTTAGATTTGGTTTGGTAGGGTGACCTGGAAGTTTTCCTTCTGTTCTGGGTAAAGATGTAAATGCTATCTGGGTGAGGACTGACTGTGACATTCTGTGGTTTTCTTCCTGGTGAGCTCACTGGCTTTAACCCCCTGCCTTATCAGCGGCTGGTCCCTCAAGGAGCAGTACTGTGATTTTCACTAGCCATTTGTTTGAATATAAAAAGATGGCATTGATTTCTATTTCAAAATAAAGCGAGTTTGAAAGGTTTTATGAAATCACTGTTCATTTTGATTAGTTTTTGCTGGCAGCTCCCTGTTCTTAGGCCTTGCTCTTGGTTGGTCGTAACTGCTTAGGAAAGATTGCAGCTTTTTGGAAGGGGTCCCAAAGGCTCATTGTTCCAGACATCGGACATCCTTATGGTACTCAGCTCCCACAGTACTCGATCTAAAACAGATTAATTGCTAAATACTCAGTGAATAATTAACCATTGACTTGTTCCCAAGTTATGTACTCACTGGGTTAGAAATGATTTCCCAAACTACTAGAGATAAAGGAAGGTCGTTCCTGGTTTCACAGTGTCCCCTTTGTTACCGACTTGTGTGTGTGTGTGAGAGACATCAGCTGATACCTACCCACTGGTCCAACTACTCAATCAAACCACTTCCTGGGGTTTTCTCGGGTAATGGCAGTGATTCAGAAGATGCCACAGTAGCTTTTAGAGGCACGCTCCCCGCGTGTTACTCGGGGCCTGAATGACTGGGAACTGTCAAATTCCAAAGGAACGTTTTCTTGCAGTACCATTAAATCTGAGTTCGCTTTTGCTTACAGTTGCTTTTCAGCTGGGTTGGGGGTTGTTTGTCTGTGTGTTTTCAACAATATCTATTTTAAGGCCATTGATTTTTATAGTGGTGGACTAATAGCCTAATTTCCATTAATTAGTCAATCCATGCCTTTGTTGAGTCTCCACTATAGACCAAGTCCTATGGGAGATAGTGGTCTAGGGGAAGGGGGAAGGGGAAACCAACAAAGGAAAGTCATTTGTAGTTGCCTTCAAAGGGTAGTAGTAATTGGAGAGCTGAGAGAGAAAACTGGATGGGGGCCAAATAAGGTGCTAATGCATACATTTCCATTGTACTTTTATAAATATGAATTTCTGTGATTTCAGTTTCTGAACATGAATTTACATAATATAGTTCAAAAGGAAAAGTTGGTACTTTTAGGATTTTATTTGTAATATTAAAATGCAGATAGGATTGTGTTTATAGAGTTTTTGATTCATTTTATCTTCCTTAAAAAGAAAATAAGAATTTTCAAAATTATTTTGGAGTCACAAGAGATATGTTCTTTTCTGGCCCTTTAGAAACTCCAAACTTGGCGTTTTGGGCCATAAACCAGAACTTTGGGAACTGAAGTCACTACTTTTCTCTTTGGTTATTCTGACACTTGGCTTGCCTTTTTCTTTCCAGTACTTGAACATCTCCTCTCTCCAGGGCTGGGTGGTCCGAATCTAATGAAATATGTATATGGAAATATTCACTAAGATGGGAGGTGTTATAAATGAGTATATACTATTATCATCATTGTTATTCTTTTCACATATTCACTGCTTTGTATTATTCCACCCAAGATACTGGTAATTACTTCGGAGATGTCAGAGATGACTGTGGCTCTTTCAATGGAGAAGCCACGTTCTTCTTCAGCTGAAAGAAATCGGGCGCACTGAAAAGATGCTGTCTTCAGCAAAATGTTGGTTTTACCCGTCCTGTTATCGAGGTCCTCATCTAGATTGTCAGTCAAAGGGGGTTTTAGGGAGGCTTGTGAATGGAAAACATTCAGTATATTTATATATGAATGGAATTATGCATTGTTCGGCTATCTGCGTGGTGTAAGGCTCACTGCACAAAAACTGATATTTGGCTTTATAAATAACTTTAGTTTTAAAATGAGAGGCTGTGCTTGATAAAGAGTGGACTCTGGAATCACGTTGTCATCCCTCTTGTCCTGGTCCCTTCATTTCGAGCCAGGTAAAAACTGGGCAAGTGTTTGTTTCATGCCTCAGTTTTCTGAACTGTAAAACAGGGCAGTTTTATGACATGGTGGGATTATTTAGAGGCAAATAGAATAATGCCTCTAAAGCAGTTTGTACTCAGTATGGCTTAAAAGAAGAGATAAAATCTTACCTTGCAGTGACACAACGCTGTTGTAGGTCCCATTTGATGGAGTTTGGTGGAGTTTGATGATACGTCTCTTGAGGAAGAGAGGTGGAGGAGGGGCGAGAGAGCAGAAGGGTGTGTGGGGAAGCAGAGAGAGAAGGAGCAGTGTCGTGAGAACCCATCACAGAAACAAAACCCACGTGCTTTGTGGTGGCTGGCAGGTTGCAAAGGCCCTTTACGTCCATGTATTCCATTGAGCCCCCACAAGGTCTATTTTACTCTCTTGCAGACAGCAGTCCACGAGTGAGCAGCACAGTGAGTGAGGTCAGAGGGGCAGGTATCCTGGACTTGGGTGGTCATTTCCTTTCTGGTCTTTCTCTCTCCTCATTAAACCTGCTCACTCGTATATGACCCTTGGCACTGAACCCCAAAGGAGCAGAGGCTGGGGTGGTATTTGTGAGGATCCAGGGATCTCCTTCCGTGACACAGAGAGCACTGACCCGCAGCTGCTTAGGGCTGCCTCTGTGGTGGGAAGGTGTTAAGTGCCCCACTCTCTTCCTGGCCTTGAGTGGAGACTGTGTTTCATCTCTCCGAAGGGCCATTTCAGACCAGCGTTCTGGAGGAGAAACTTTCCGTCTTTCCTTTGTGCCAGAAAGGATGGTAATGAACACTTATTCAGTGGTTGAACACATATGGTTCAAATTGTAGTATGAGTACACTTTTAACCCATGCCTTTTTTGGGGGTCTCTGTGTTGATGAACTTGAGATTATTAAGCAAAATTACTAAGGAATATAACATAAGCCTTAGTTTGATTTAAATAAGTCTTCTGATTGTGGTTCAATTGTACATCTTAAAATACTGGTTGTTATATAATATGATTTCACTTGGGTTTTTTTTTTTTGGTTCTAAGATTAAACGCAGCTTTAAAGTTCAATTTCCTCCTCCTTATCATGTTCATCCTGTTTGTCACATTAAAAAACAAATGATCAAAGTGAATTCAGTGTAGTGCTTTAGAATTTACAAATATTGAGACCAAATTTTAAAGTTGGAAGAATTATTTCATACCTGTTAATGACTAATGGTTGCAGTGATTTTTGTATTACTTTAGAATGCATGGTTTTTTATGAAATCATTTTTACTCTGAATAAAAAATTGTTTATAGTTGGTGCAGGGTATTTTTGTCTAATAAGTAAATTTATTTCTGTGCATTAATTTTTGATTAGTCATAGTACAATTTTTTTGGTTTACACGCACTTGATTTTTCAGAGGATAGGCAGGTAACAGTGACTTGTCTGTTTGAAGTAACATCTAGGCCAGGGTTTCCGAACCTTATCTCTGCCAGCGTTCGGGTCTGGACAGTTCTTTGCTGTCTGTCTTGTGCATCATAGGATGTTGAGCAGTGTCCCTTGGCTGCTACCCAGTCATTGTCAGTAGTACTCCCTTCCCACTTTTCACAGTCAAAGATGTCTCCAGACATTGCCAGATATTTCTGAGAGAGCAAAATATCCCAGGTTGTAAACCACTGTTGTGGGATTTTTCAATATATCTTCCAATTTTCTACCTCACCCAAAGCTATGAGTAGACGTTCAGAATCACACCAAGAAGGAGAAAATACTATAGAGGCAATACATTGTACAGGTCAATTATGAAAAAATAAGATTTTGCAACAATACGGTTTGAAATGTTTTCTGATGAACAGTTACTGTAACAAATCCAATTAACCAGAATTTCCACCATTTGGATGAATATTTTATCTCATTTTCTTTCAAACTAGATATATCCCCCTGATTCTGAATTAATGTAGCACAATGACTTGCAAGTGTTTTTTTTTTTTTAAACTTCAAACACATGGAAATATATGATTTGCCGCATACTAAATGCTCTCTCATGAGAACATTCTGTGTTCCTCGTGTTCCTTTCATTGCCTTCACAGATGGGTGTGTGCCTCTGTGAAACAGTTGTGCAAAAGATGCTGAGCATGGGCTTCAGAAGTCTTTCTATGGACTTTTTAGTGGGTGCTTTGGCATAAGGAGGCAGGGCGATACACCTGGTTATTAACAGCTGTAGGATACCCACATTTTACTTGGCCCAGGAATTGAGTGACTGCTTTTCGAAATGTGTTTTGCTAACCATAGAACATGTTTTTATTCTTGTGAAGCATGGCTGAAGCTTTAGCCAATCAGAGGGAGGAATTCACTGTACAGTAAAAGGAAGTATTTGTTCCGTTATTGTAGTACGTGGCCTCTTGCCATCCTCAGGGAGTGAAGTGTTGTGCACCAGAGTCTGCTACCCTCTTGACCCTTCATCAATCACCAGCTGGGCTGTGGGGTTAAGTGAACTGTGGCTGGGCAGGAGGATAACTATTGTTTAGGCATTGTGTTACTCCTGAAAACGGAAATGACTGACACAGCAGTCTTGCAATGTGGTATCTTTCTATTTTTAAGATTATGGACATATATTTCCTTTCTGTTGCTAATCTGTGCCAGATTAGAGGTATGAAATGATAATATGTAGGACGTGACATTGGGTTATTGAGATGAGCGACCCTGGGACTGCTGGAAAATTTTTCTTATTATTTTATTTTTTTAAAACAAGAACACACAGAAAAGTTATCTTAGGCCAACACTCAATTTCAAGGACTTCACATGGGATCCTACCGGAATTTTTATTGTCTTGAGACCACTAGGGTGCCTCCTAGCTCTTGCATGTTACTACTCTGCTATTAATGTATTAATTACCTAAAACTCACACTTGTCCATGTGTTTTCTGGGTAACTGATGGCACATACAGGTCCTTTCATCACCTATCTTATTTATTTTTCTGACTAGCTCAGGAAAACTCTATGAGAGCTATGCCCAGTATTTACAGCTTTATGTCATCTAATCTCTCTATTTATGCCATGTTCTTAAACAAGTAGAGTAATGTATCAGCTGCAGCTGTTGCTGACCAAAGCTGTCCCAGGAGTGGGTGGAGGAAGAATCAGAGATGGTGTGTTCAGATTCTGTGTATCAAAAGCATATCTGTTGCAGTCAATCTGTGATGATAACAACTGGCTTGGAGAAGGCAGTTCAAGCCAGATATGTTTTATCTTCCACCAACTACACAGTGGATCAGATGCCCTAGTGATGAATAACCACTGTTAATGAATCAAAACTTGTTGGGGGCATATGATGACCCGAACTGTACAGTGAGAACTATGCACGAACGTGTAGTGTTCTTTAGTTTTGGCTGCGGCCATTCTTTGAAGTTGATAACATAAAGCTGAATGCTCAAGAGGGTGCAAAGTTTTTAAAAAAGACCAGTGGAAACACATAATGGTAAAAGAGTAAGATGTTTGTTTCTGATATAAGTAGGCGATGATGCTTTCTAACCAAGTGTGTTTTGATTAAAATAAATATCAACACCAAGTCACACCTCCAGCTGCTTATTAGAGGAATACTGACACCGGGCTTCCTAGATGGAGCTGGTTAGAGAACAACCACAGTCGGTGTGTCCGTACCAAGATTTCTCCTAACGCGTCATTCTCTGTCGTTCATCTTTCCTCGTTATTCAGTTTACTGTGGACCCTGGGAGCAGGGAAGAGAAACAACAATCTCCACCAAAAAAATGTAGCTAGATTTTTATCTTCTTTTTCACTTTTTTTTTTTCATAGAGACAGTTCAAGAGAAAGGGAAATTGTTTTTTAGCAGTTAGACAAGGCTAATTAGTCAAATCAGGCGGGGTCTCCTTACACTTTCACCCTATTGGAGTAAAATAAAGTCCTGATTTGGTCAAATCAACTAAGGAAGAGAGTTTCCTTATAGATAAAAAAAGAAAACCCTTTACGCAGCTTTGCATGTTAGTTTTTCCAACAATTCTCCTTATCACTAATTTCAAAACGCATATGGTTTCTGAGATTGTCCATGTATTTTCTTTTTTTTTTAAAGATTTTATTTATTTATCTTTAGAGAGGAAGGGAAGGAGAGAAATATCAATGTATGGTTGCCTCTCGTGCGTCCCCTGCTGGGAACTGGCCTGCAACCCAGGCATGTGCCCTGACTGGGAATCTAACCACAATAGTGTGGTTCGCAGGCCCGAGCTCAATCCACTGAGCTACACCAGCTGCAGTAATTTTCTAAGTAACTGATGGCATATACAAGTTTTTAAAGCTACAAGTGCTTTCTGGAGAGAATCCTCCAGACTAAATACTTGTGCCCTAGAACCTTAAAGACACATCCTTCAATATGGATGTACATAACACAGGACAAGGAGATAATGAAGGAAGGCATTAGCTCTCACCCTAATTCTGAAAGAAAACTCCACAGCAGAGATGAAATTTCAGGAACTGTTTACTGTTGTAAATATCTGTGTGGATGGAGGTTGGGAAGAAGGAAGTGTGTGTCAATGATTGCGCTCAGTGATTTATTAGTAGTTAACGTTTTCTGAGTACTCACTGTGTGTCAGGCAGGAGTGCTTCGTGTGTATTAGGTAATTTAGTTCCCCAACAAGCTTCTGGGCCTGTTACTGTTTCTGTCTCCCTGTATGAGACGTGGAACTGAAGCACAAGGAGCGTAAACAACTTGCCGAAGGTTCCAGAGGTAGTAGGAGGCAGCATATGTGCCATGCTGTCTATCAAACTGAATCTCTGTCACAGCTCTGCAAAGTCGACATTTTCTTCACTTCACAAACGGAGACATTAAAGCCCAGGAAGGTTAACTTTGTCGAGGTTGTAGGTGACCGCTGGCAGAGGGAGGATCCGCACCACCGTCTGACTCTCCGGAGTCTGTGTTTTTTCACTGCGAGAGGAGGCCTTTTGGGAAGGCTCGGAGGCACAGTTTGTAGAAAAGATATGGGAGGTCTCGCTCCTTCCTTATAAAGACAATTCAGGTTATTAAGAAACCTGCATGGGTTGCCCTTCATTCGTTGTAAGGCACGGTAGAACAGTGAGTGGTTTACGAAGGCAGGCAAAACCCCTTCTGGTTCAACTCTGCCTCGTAGAAATCACCCACCTTTGCCTGTCTTTTGGGTTGTGCTTTCCTTCACTTGGTGTGCCTCATTTCAGTGTCCTGGGCCATTCCATTTCTGTTTATAAATCTTTTAAGTGTGCACATTAAAGAAGTAATTAAATTGTCATTATAATTTATAGCATGCCTGAAGTCAATCACCTAATTAAGCTGCAAGAGAAGAGAGGTGGTAGGTTCATACGCATTTAGTAAGTATTAGTGTGTTAATTATGCAAGGGTTTTGAGCCAAGGAAAAAGAGAAGACTAATGGTAACATTAGTCTTTGAAATTTTTTTTCATTTCTACTCTTCTTAGTTTCATAATTTGAGACCCTCACTAGTTAGTAGCATCAACCCCAATGTCTTTTCTGGTTAATTTTTAATGAAATTAGGATTTGTATGTTTTTTCCTCATTGTTTTCTTACAGTGCTCCTGACAACATTAATACACACCACCCCACATTCTAACTGAATAAGCAATTAGACGTATAACAGAAAACAAAGGCTGAATTCATGGGTTACAGATAGCAACCCAGATTCTATCTTGAATTAGAAAAATGACAGCGTGTTAGATACCTCTCATTCAGAGGAGATTTGGTTTTCCTGAAGCAACAGTGGCTGTCAAGATGGTTATTTTCTTACTAGAGAATAAAAAACTACAACAACAAAAACCAAAACCATAGAGGCTGTAATAAAACTCTTGCTGGAGGACACTATTTTTGAAGAGTTTATTTTTCAATTCTAAACTCTAGCACATATACACACATGTTTAATCTGTGAGGTTGGAAATGATAACTTAGAGAGGGATTTCAGCCCTTCCAGGAGTAATTGTGGTTTGTAATGAAGTCGTCTGAGTTTGTTCTTTGGGGGATCAGAGGAAGGACGGTGTTGGGGGACGTGATTAGGTGGCACCCCTGTGAGGGATGGATTGTGTGCAGTGAATTTTATCCTCCTCATATTTAAATTTTTTGGGGGGGTGTAGATTGAAATGAAGGCTGTAATTCCAAAAGAGGCAATTCTTTAAAAAAAAAAGGCAATAGAGAGCAGAAAAAAGGCATTTAACTGAGGTATGTAATGGCAAATGTGGGTACCTAGAGGTTATTAGGGCTCAGAATATTATTGGATATGCAAGTGTCATGCATAAAAGTTCCAGTTTCTTTGCCCCTCTGTTTGCATAAAATATATTCTTGACTGAAAAAGTTTTCTTGGATAATGTTAATTTTTCTTTGCTAAGTCACAAAAACTGAATTGACCTGCAGCTTACTTGAAGTATTAATTATTGGCACTATCTACCTGTGTGTCAGATTTCTCCAGAAAAGTGCCTTCTGAGTGATAAGCTGTGCCGTTTTGTTTTTTCTCTTGTGGGAGCTGTGTTTCTCCCACTCTTGATTGTTGGGTGACTCCCAGCATTCTAGGTTGAAAGGATCTGGGGAGGTTCCCGCAGAAGCTCCATCAGGCTGGAGCGTGGGAGAGAGAGAAAGCAGGTTCAAGTGCGAGGCTGCAGGGCTGAGGGGAAGAGAGGCAAGAGTGAAATCCTCGGTGTAGGTAGCAGGCAGGAAAGAAAGGGATCTCCCCACAGCCCCTTTGCTGGTCTGACCGCTTACTCACTGGGTGGTCTTTCCAGTGGAAATGGAAAAGGTAAATCATGCACATTTAATTTGAAAATTACTAGCACATATATGTCCTTTTAATACAGTCTTTGTTTATAGCAGTATAAACATTTCTTCCTACAGGAACAAAAGCCAGATCAAATAGTAAGAGTGAGACTTAAATAGAGATTTTGCTTGTAAATGTGTTCTAGGGACCTGTGGATGAGAAACCTTTCTTGACTGTGAGCTTTCCGGAGGAAAAAAACACATCTTACGCCTCATAAGATTCTAGCCAGGACCTGTCTCTGGGTTTGATACAGAGGGGACCCTGGAAATATGTAACATGAAAAGGCAGGGTTGGATGAAGGGAGATGTGGAGTACTGGGAAAAATTTTGATTTGATATTTTTCATTTACTTTAAATCTGGCATGACATTCACTATTGAATTTGACTCCTTTGGCAAAAGACTTTCTAAACTTATTTATTTTCCACTTTACTTCTGAGAGCTCAATTAAATCAGTAGGAGGATTCATAACTTGGTATTTGCCTTTAGAAACCTTTTGTCATTACATCCTGTATGCTTTTTGACTCTTCAGAAAGCATTATTTTAGAAAGTTACTTTATGTATAGTGACTATAAATAGCCATTAACAATCTAGAGAAGTTAATTCATAATTTCAAAAAGGATCTGAGGTTTTAAAATAAAAACTGTTATGTGTTAATGTCTCGAGTATTGACAAGGCTGAGAAAAGATTTTGTTTGTATTCGGGATCTATATTAGAGAAACCTAAACTACTATAGTTCAGAGTTTATTCATACACAGAGTTCTACTATTTGAAATTTCAAATTAAATGTAGTGGTATATTGTGTATGGAGCTGTGATAGAGTTCATAAGAAAAATACCACCAAATCTATTTTTGCCATATATATACATATATATATATATAATTTGTTGCAATATCAAATCAACTAATCAATAATTTTAACTATAGAAAGTAGTAAAAATTGAAGAAAAAGTGACGCTTGTCTTTCCCATCTGAAATCTCATATAGTAGAGTTCTTCTTTCCTTTTGTAATTAACACTAGTCAAATGCATGTTGCAATTATTAGCATTTCTTCTCTGTTATGAAGATTTATGTAGTGGGAAAAGAGAATGTAGGGTAGCAAAAAGATTCAGGTATATAATGGCATCTTAGAGAGATTTGCCAGGCTGATATTTATAAACCTAAAATTTCCTGAGAAGGTTTTCAAGTAACATTATAAAAATGTAAATGCTGTTTCGTTGTTGTTGTTGCTGCTTCTCATCGTTACAGAAATCACTAGCGCCCCAGCTGTTTTCCCGTCTTCCTGCAGCTGTCCAGAACAGCCATCTGCTCTTGCAGGTGGACCAAATCCCAATCTCCAGCAAGGCTGCCACACTGTCTGGTCTGCTTACTTACCGTTTCTTTCTTAGGAGTCTACTTTGAAATGGAATCCTTTTTAAATAGAAGTTTCATGCACTGAATCTTGTCTATTTATAGTTTGAACGTGTGGGACTGACAATTTAGGATGTGAAGTGACATTAAATTGTTTAGAAGACGAGGGCTAATGCCAAGGACATTTATTGATGGCTTGGGAAGAAAGCCAATACAGATCTTCTAATTTGGGGAATGTTCAATTTTTAGCATCCACCTGAGTGCAAAATGTGTTTGTGTGTCTTTGATAAATTCGTATTATATGTAGAGTGCTACTGTACTTTATCCAAGGATACCTGCAAGAGACAGAATTATTTCGTTGGGCTGGTCATGTTGCTTATAGTTCATGGAATGTTACTACATTAGATCTTTGGTTTACATGGGACATGGCATTGTTTTTCATATGTAGAAACTATGCTTTGTTCATCTCAAACAAATAGTACGTATGTTAGAGCTCCTCGTTGTTACCGAATCGCTTCTTATGGCTCAGTCGTGTGAATATCAATCCAGGGGAGGCCATTTTAAACTATGTGCAATGAACAGGGAAAGGCTTCACTGCTCAGTAACAAAGTATACCGGATGCTGTTTACTTCCGGATGTACAGAGACAAAGAGACTTTGTTGTTCTGACCAGCATTTTTCCTTGTTATTGTGCCCCAGCGTTTGAATATGCTGTTTTTTAAAAGATTTTATTTATTTTATCTTTAGAGGGGAAAGGAAGGAGAGAAGGAGAGATGGAGAGAAGGAGAGAAATATGGTTGCTTCTCTTGAGTCCCCTGCTGGGAACTGGCCTACAACCCAGGCATGTGCCCTGACTGGGAATCGAACCGTGATCGTCTGGTTCGCAGGCCCAAGCTCGATCCACTGAGCTACACCAGCCAGGGCTGAAAATGCTGTTTTATTGCCTGCCATGTCACTCCTCAGTTTGAGGCTCTCTTGTGGGTTTTTTTGTTGTTGTTGTTGTTGTTATCGGATGCATGCATGTACTGTCTGAGTACAATTTTAACTTTCTTGATTATCAATTTTTAAATCTTCTCTGAAATGGTAGATGACTTCACTTCTGTGTCTTTTTAATTTTTTCCATATTTAAATGAAACATAAAAGAATTAAAGAAGATTCACCTAATCTTTAAAAGTCTACTTATTACTTTTCACAGGTTGCAAACTCTGTTAGGGAATGAGGCCTACTACCAGGCCTCAAAGTGACAGGCCAGTGGTGGAGAGGTTATAGAACTTGATAGTACAGGTATACACATAAGTGGTTTTTAAAATCTTGAGACATAATAAGTACTGTGAACTTATGTCCCTCTCATCTGAAGCTCATTTAAATTTTAATCCCGTCCCTTCTGAATATTAGTGGGACTCGTGTGAGGTCAGCCCCTGTTCTTCCAGGTGTCATTGTGACTTGGAGTTTTTCTTGCTCCTTCTACAGGGTAGAGAACTTTAGAAGGTCTAAGGGGATAGAGGCCTTTGCTGAAGTTTTGCCTTTCTCTTAAGAGGAGAACTTACGGGGTTAAAAAATGTTTATACTTTCCCTATTGTGAAGTTTAACCAAAACAAAATTTTGATTTTTGTTAAAATCTTTCCCTTTTAATGACTTTCAAAGGATATTACCTCAACTTCTTGCTTGGCAGGATAGCAATAAACATTTTACTTTCAACTTCCTCTTAAAAAATTCTTTCTCTGGTCCTTGTTTTGACAAGTGTATGTGGATTAAGTCTTACTGCCTTGCCTTTGAGTGGATGCTGTTGACTTAGGAAATACCTCAGACTTTTCTTGTAACGTCCAAAGCTGTATAGCATTGCTAAAAGAAAAAAAATTATGAGCAGAAATCTATTTTTCACTCCTTTTTATGTTTCTACGCTGTCTACAAAGCCCCTGGCCCAAGGCAGGCCATCACAAGTGACTCATTTCACCACATTCAGCAGATGTTTACTGAGCACCTGTTTTGTACTTGGCCCTGAGCAGTGTGCAGAGAGCAGTTTTCACCGCCAGGAGCTCTGGGTGTGTGAGAAAGGCTGGTGCAAACCAACTGCTGTACAGTAGATGAGGGTTTTCCATGGAGGCGAGCCAAAGGCAGTCGTGAAAACAGTTGGGGGGAGCGGCGTTTGTTCTGGACAATTACTAGTCAATCACCTGCGACTTTCCAGGCACTATTTAAGGGGCAGGAGGTCTACAGGGGTGAACAAAACAGGACTGCCTCCCCTGAGAAGCGTCTGTCCTCGTCTGGGAGATAAATTCACAGGTCATCCTTTCCGGCACATATTCTCTGTGTATGTGTGTATTAACTGGGTGGGGAGAGGGGATGGGAGGAGATGACATTGGAACAGGGACCTGAGGGGGTCGGGCGGAAGGAGCAGCCACCTTTACAATAGTATGTCTTGGACATACTTAGAACTCCCCTTGAAAGAAAGGAACTAACATTTCAAAGTGAGGAAGAGAAATAGAGTGAGTGAGATGTGTCAGGCCTGACACTTGATGCGTTAGGGCCACGCGAAGGCCACCAGACTCCATCTCTGGGGTTCGGCCAATATGCAGGCACTATTGACCTGCTCCTGGGCAGAGTGTGGAGCAGCTGGGTGGTGTTGCTCACACCCAGCCTGAGACCTCTCTCCAGGGGGTACAGCGCCCCTGCCTCCCAAGGCCTCATCTTGGCAGCCCCTAATTCCTCCTCCTCCTCCTGGCGAGCCTTTTGGCACAGGGGAGGCCCCAGCTTGGAAAGGGCAAATCTGACCTAAAATTAAACCCGCAGCTACAATATAAAAAATGCTCATGATTAGGTGTTTACAGCACTGAATCTCCAACAATTAAAGAGAAAAGGAGTGGGTGGAGTAAAAAAATAGCAATACCCACACTCTGAAGTTTTTGAGAAAAACAGGAAACTAGTCTTTTTTAACCAGTGATGCCCAGAACTGGTTATTGCGAAGAAGGTTGTTTTTCGAATGCCTTGTGGTCAGCGCAGCTGTGCCAGAGTCGACTTCTGCTCATTATGATAGCCGTCTGGGGATTTCTTTAGCCGACAGACCTATAGACAGGCGAGTGTAATTATCACTAGTAACCTGGTCATTATGGCCGGATGGTGCTTGGAAAACAATTTGCACGAGTCCTGAAAGCCAGTGAGAACATACAAAATAAGAACGTTTAAGGAACGTGTAGATATTTTCTAGAGTTGTGAGTGACCCAGACCTGTGAGCGGTACAACAGCTTATTGTGGAAGGACTGTTTGAACTCTTTATTTCAGACTCCTTTTAAGTTGACAAGACAACATTTGCTGGCAAGGGACATAATATATATATATATTTTTAAATTTGCTCATTAACTCAAGTTCCACTTTCTAATGTTTCAGATCCCTTTATTTTTTGCTTCTGCTTGGTGGTTGGTGGCAATTAAACAATGATTTTAGAAGTATAATTGAGGCCACACGGATGTTGTCTCTTGTTCTCAGAATCTCACAAAATGGACCATCATCACTAGGTCTGTGACCAACGCCGGAAAAATGATCTAAGGGATTGTTCGGGCAGTAACTGATTAGATTCGTGTTCTTTTGAATCACGTAAGATGCATTAGGACCAAGTCGAAGTAGAGCGATTCCCTTTGTCTGCACTGTTTTCGTGCACGGAAGACCAGGTTAGAAGAGACCGGTCACAGAGGTTTCCCCTCCACTTCCTGTGTGGGTTCAGTGTAACTGGGGAGCCCCTCTAAACCGGAGCTCTCCCTTGCAGGCCTTTTTGTGTGTGTGTGCACCTGGAGATGTCGCCCCTTTGAGGACAAAAAGGGGGCATTTGTCTTTGGAAATTGAGTATAACTTAGTATAACCTAGGTTCCATCATTTATTGAATGCTATGGTCACTAAGCCAAGCATTTGGTTTGTGTGTAAGGATTTACGCTTGACTGTTTGTATCAGACTTTAGTTGTGTCTTTAATAAGTACATGACTCATGCTTCTCTATTGTGAAGCTTGCTTGCAGTGCTGGACCCAGGCAGTGCGCCTGGGCTTAGCAGTGCCCCCATCCAGCTGATTGCCCAGGCCGCTCCAAAAAAAGGCAGTAGTTACTGCTATTGATTTTTGTAGCACATTGGTCGTGTTAGAGTTATTTGCAGTGAGCGGGAAGTCAGCTCTTTGCATCTTTCTTTTTGTTTCACCACAAAAGTACTGTACATGGAGTCTTCAGTCTTTCTGCTGCAGGAACATCAGTCAAAGGAAACTCTTGTCTCCTTTCTCTGGGGTAGCTTGGGGGAACTCTGGATATGAGAGAGAATATGAGGGACTGGGGTGGGGTGGTGAGGGTCTCCTGTTTTAACCCCCGGCTGTCTGTTTCTTAGTGAAATGGGGTGAGAGTACCTGCCATTTCCCCTTCACCAGCATGTGGCAAAAAGTAATGGGACAAGTTGTCAAGGACTTGTAAATGGCAGGTATTTTAAGAAGTACCAGTTCTACGGAAACACAGAATGAAGCAAAACAACAAACAAACTCAGCAAACGTGTTTTATCAGAAGGCTTCATATTTCACGCACATTTAAATCCTGCCATTTCAGCTGGGAAAACATAGTCGTAGAAAGTTGTGATGAATGTTAAGGTGGCCGAAAAATGGATTTTTATTGTTTTCACTCCTTGTATATGCCCCTGCCATGGTGTGTCTTAAATATATTTCATTTGTCAGATTTTTAAAATCTTAAGATCGTGAAATGCTTTACTTTTCATACTCGGTAGAGCCTGAGTATATCTTTGACACTGGTACTTTTAAATGTCCGCACCAAGCGCATGGACAGAAGTGAAGTACAGACTTCTCAGGGGGAGGCTCTGGAAAACAGTCTCGTTCTTATGGCAGAGCAACGAACCAAGCTGATCCCAGTAGGTGGTGCAGTGTTGCTACGGAGTGTCCCTGGAACTAATTTGGGTCTCCATCATCAAATGTCTGCAGATGAGTAAAATATTTGTGACCACTAAAGGCTTCTTATTTTGTGTTGTTGCTGCCCTTTCATTTTGTTTTCATTTGTGATTTTTTTTTACAAAGACACCGTTAAAAATGCATGTATTCTTCTTCTGTCCCTCCTGATGAGAGGATGGTGCAGGAGGCTGTGGCTGGTGGACAGGGCCAGTGTGTAATGATTAGTCCTTGCCTGCGATGTGCACCTGGAGATCATTCTTTGGTTTCTCGCAGCCGTCATTTCTAAAGCAGCCTGGAGCTGATCGGGGCTTGCTCTGTCTAGCCAGGGGCCATTTTACCTTTGCTCAAAAAAGTCCCTCTCATGGAACCACTTGCGGCCTGGGTGGCATGTCCGCCGTGTTCACAGAGCCCCCACTGTTGAGGGTTTCATAAGGTCTCGGGTGCCCACCTACTTTCTTTGGAGCAGCCTGCTTTTCATTACCATCTGCGAAGAAGACCGTTGCGGTGGTGAGAATTGAAAGGGAGGTTGGAGATGACTCAGTCACACGCTTTCTCTTTTTCGTTGAAGAGAGAGAGGGCCAGCAAGAGGTTGCGTTCCTTGCCCGGGTCATGGGACGTTTGGTGCCCTGTTTAGTCACCCTGCTTTTGTTCTTGTTCACATGCACAGTCCAGTAAGGCTTCTTCAGGTAAGGCGTAAACCACACAGCTGCTGTTGATGGAGATGCTTCAGAAGCAGATGCAGCATGACATCCACATGAGAGCTGGCACCGTACTGTGCTCTGGAAACTGAAGTTTGATTCGGGTGACACCACGTCCACGCCATACCCTTTGGACCAGCCTTCCAAAGTTTGGCTCTCTTAATTTACGTACTTCAATTAAAAAACAAATGTCAAACTGTCATTCTGAAGAATACCCTTGGTTGATTGTAGAAATCTCTTAGTTGAGTGTGGTCCTCACAGGGGAGTTGGAGTGATGCAGTCAGTAGTCTGCTGGTTTGAGCTGTAATCACTCAGTTAAACCCGTTGGGAATACAGGAGCGTGAAATGAAGTGTTACCACAGCACAAAGTTCAAGGGCTTCTCAGCTTGGCACAATTGCATCTTAGGCTGGATAATTCTTTGTTGGGGGAAGGGAACTGTCCTGTGCATTGCGGGATACTTACCAGCATCCCTGGTCTTTACCCAGGAGATGAAAATACTACCCCTTCCCCCACTCCCTCGTCCTGATAACCAGAAATAACCCCAGACACACCCAAATATCCCTTGTTGGGGAAACAAAATCCTCATCAGGGTTGAGAAAATTTGTAGACTAACAAGAAATCTGAGGACTAAACATCAACCAGCCTGAAGCAAGATTTTCGTTAACAACTCAAAGCTTGACTTTAAGGAGCCAGAATAAGAGAGTCAGGATAGAATGGTTCAGTAATGAACATTCCTGGTCAGTGACAGAGTGAATAGAAACCCAAACCGGGGGATTTCCCCTGCTGGCTTGTGGCAGGAATTCCCTTTCTCTTCCTCTTGCCCTTAATGTTAGGACACTCCCCTTTCATGACTGCCCTAGCTTCTGATTCACTTATTTTATGTACCGTCTCTTCTTTTCCACATTTCGGCTTCCTCTGTTGCTACCAGTGACTGACCCACTGCTGCTGCTTTTGCAAAAGCCTAGAGCCTCTGAGGTTCTTCCTGCTGAGGCCCTGGCCCAGCGCTCTGCCCTGGGATAACATGTTGTGCTGTTCTTTATTATTTACTGCTTCGAGTTCTGCCTAGGCTTTCATGGCCCCTGTAGGAAAAGGCGAGGAACAGTTTCATACCCTATGAACTTCAGCGGGTCTTCGGCGGGACTATTTTTTCAAACAGAAGCGATGCTGTATATGAAGTGACTAGGCTCTATAGTAACCTTGTTGCCTTGCCTTTGACTAATCTGGGATGCCATTCCCTGTTTGTGACTCTGGTTCTAGAGGGACACATTCCAAATTTCAAATAGTAGCCTGAGGCATATGTCTTGTTTTAAGTAGGAGCCTCTTTGGTAGGCTGGAAGACGAAGTGTAATAATTGTCCAGGGTGTAGCTGTTCCAAGTGAGTTCTTCACTGAATCCACAAGGAGACCCCCAAGGAGGCAGCTTTGATTCCCCTTTCCTTTGGGATCGTACTCTGTCACCCCCAAGTCCCAAACCTGGAGGGCAGACGAGCTGGACCAGCTATGAAGAATAGAATCATCTGCTGTCTGCTTGGGTTCCGTTTGGATAGGGAACTCTTGTGTGTAATCTGTGCCAAATGTCCTAAGTCTGCATAAAGGGAAAACCAGAACACCTTAATCTGTAGATTGCGATGCCAGATGAGGGAAACCAATAAGAAAAGAATGGTCATTTTAGCAGGTTCTAGAAAGAGTAAGAAAAAAGATACATACTATACAAGGATGCGGTTAAACTAAGGAGAATTTAGGTTAATGGAAAGAACAGAAATACCTTTTTCTTTGTTTCCACATCAGATAACAAATGTTTACGTTAGGTTTGTCACAGATGGGAATGTTTGTCATTTTAGACTGACACATACAATTGGAAAGACTGCTACTCCAAGACTTGAAAGGGTGTTACAATTCTGATAATTTTGGTTTTTTCCCTTTTCCTCTAAATATATCAAGTTGCACAAATTGCTGTGTTAGACTGAGAGATAAATCTGTGCAATCTAGAATACGAGAGTGATCACCAGGAACTTTGAGGAAGTTTCTAGAACGTCCATACTGATGCTTTTTAAATTGGATTCAGGGTACTCTAGGACATCTAGCAGTGTTGAAAGAAAGTACAATTGTGGTGGATTTAACGTGTGTCTTTTTTGAAAAATCCATTTTATTTTATTTTTTTAACACAGTCTCCGCCATCTTCCCACCACCACTTCCCCCGCCCTACCCGTGCCCACCTCCCACCTTCCGCCCCAGCCCGCCTTGGTTCCGTCCATCGGCCCCTCGTACCTGTCCATTCACGTCCCTTTCCCTGCTTTCCCCTGTCGTCCTCCTTCCCACTCCCCTCTGGTTACTGTCAGGTTGTTGTCATTCATTTCAATATCTCTGGCTATATTCTGCTTGCCACTTTGTTTTGTTAACATGTGTCTTTTAAAATCATCTCTAAATTTGAGGCTTCAGATCATCACCGGATGGATGCTTAGCTTCCAAATTTAAGGCTGTGTACCTTTAAAGAGTTGCTTTTCTAAAATACGATTACACAGCTTTCTGATTACATAGCATGCCTTTCTACATAGTAACAGTCTGTTTTCAATGTCTGCCCTTTACTAGCTCCTAGTTCCATGCGGACCAGAACTGTGGCTCTGGAAATACACAATTGTTGTTTTCTGAATGAATAATTGAACAAATGAAAGGGGAAAAAAGGCTCACTATGAATATTTAATAAGAAAAGCATAAGGCCCTGACTGGTGTGGCTCAGTTAGTTGAGTATTGTCCTGCCTTCAAAGTGAAACGTTGCCGGTTGGATTCCTAGTCAGGGCACATGCCTGGGTGGTGGGTTTGGTCCCTCATTTGGGCGCTTACAAGAGGCAACCGATTGATCTTTCTCTCCTTCTCCTTACCCCTCCTTTCCTCTCTCTCTAAAAATGAATAAAATCTTTAAAATTAAAAAGATAAACGTAGGCCCTGACTGGGTTGCTCAGTCAGTTAGAGCATTGTCCTGATAATGCCAAGGTCATGGGCTCGATAATCCCCAGTTGGGGCACATACAAGAATCAACCAATAAATGCATAAACAAGTAGAACAACAAAATCAGTTTCTCTCTCTCTCTCTCTCAAATCAGTAAATAAAGATTAGAAAAGAAAAGCATAATGCTTTGGGGGTAGAAAAATAGAAATGTCTTCCAATAATGAAGCAAAAAACAAAATGTAAGAGAATTATCATGTAGGGAAATTTGGGGGAACGTATGGCTTTTACTGAAGAACAAAGAAGTGCTGTATTTTCCAGAGAGGGAAAGCATGGCATGCCCTCCAAAATTAATCTAGTGGAACACGGACGCACAGAGTCCTCCAAACCCATCCGTTTTGGTCTTCCTTTATCGTGATAAACACTTTTCAGTGCCAGAGTAAATTAGGGCAGTGTTGCGGGTAAAAGAATATTCTTGAGCTGTGTAGGAAAGGTTCTGATTTGCCAAATTTAGAGGAATGACCCTCATTTCTGAGAGTGAAAGCTTTCCATCACTGTTCAGCACAGACCTGGCTGCCCCCCCTGCAGCTCTGTTACCCTGTGGTTCCGTCACACCAGCGCAGACAGTGAGTAATCAGGGATGGTTCGGTACATCAAACTTCCTTTGGTTTGGCACTGGTGGTCCATTTGCCAGAGTAAAACCATGAATGGGACTGAACATTGAGTGCATGTAACTGCAGGGCTCTTGGATTTCTTCAACCCGAGAATCTTTTTCTGTTGCCAATATTATGTTTTCAAGAGTCAAGCCCACTGGATTAAAAAAAAAGAAAGAAAGAAAGAAAAACATTTTTAGCCCTGATGATGAGGCCATGGACACGTTCCTTAAACTCTTGGGGCCTCAAGGCCTCTGTAAGACAGTCCATAATAGTACCTGCCTCATAAAAGATTTAATGAGAAAATATACATAAATCACTTAGCATATTGTTGGAACACAGGGACTGGGTAAATGTTGATTATTTTTATCATTCCATGCAATGATTGTTGCAAACTCCATTACTGTTTCCAGAACTTTCATTTTCTTACTCATTTTGAGTAGCAAACCCCAAAAGTTTCCTTTCTGTGGCAATCAGAGCAGTCTCAACAGTCTCCTCTGCCAAAACGATCTGCTCCATCTCACAACAAAATGAGATCGTGCGTGGTGTGTGTATGTGTGTGTACAGGTAAAAGGCCACGACCCGAAGTCTCGCCAGACTGAGGCAGGTTGGCTCCGATCGCCAGAAGCCAAATCCTACAACCAGGCCTTCCTTCAGGGCTGATAGAGATGCTTCCTCTTGGTGATTTTTTTCCTCGCCTCTTATTTAAAACATACCGAAAGGGGTTGGAAATCGATGAAGTAAACTTGTCAAAGAAATAAGAAAATGCTTTTTTTTGGTATTTGTTGTTACCCAGAAACTGATTTTATAAGACATTTTCTAAGCTCGAAAGAAGCCTTTTTTCCTGACTTTTTCATTATAGGAATAAAACCAGGGTTTCAGTTATAATCATATGACTCAGACTGTCACACTGTGAAACGAACGTCTTTCACTTGGTATAATTTCTTGCTTACTCTTTTCAGTTCGAGTATTTCCTTGTCATGTTGTCACTCTCGGGGTGAGAACCACTCTGGGGCATGACCCAGGCCTGAGCAGGATGTATTAGTCAGTGGGTGCTGAGAATGTGAGAGGCCAGGGGATTCATTCTTTAAGGGTTGCTCTTCAGAAATTGCCCTGGTGTCCTTACTCACTGGTCATGTGTTTGCCAGGGTTAGGCTGGATAAAATGTTTCAGAGTTTCTGAAACAGGGTGGTTTGTGCAGCCTCTTTGTCACAAGCAATTTCATCTTGTGCAATTTAAATTTGGGTTTGATGCTTCCTGATGGAAGTTCTTATTATTGTATTGATTAAGCTCTGTTAAAAAAAATAAGAGTTGAAATGGATGTTCTGGAAAGTTTTGTTGACCTTGAAAATGTTCTGATTGAAGTTGACCTTTGCCTTTTAGAGTTTTCCTTCTAAGGTTTTTCCAGTTTTGTGTGGTTTCTTTCTGATTCCTTTTGGGCCCCCAAATCAATAAGTCGATATTAGTGATTAGTTAACTGTTGAGAATGTGAAATTATACTTGAACTCAGTTAAGTCAAATTAACACAGTCAAATAATGTCTCTCTACTGTGGCCTAAATTGAAACATGCTCAAATATCTTCCATTTTAAAAAGGAAACAAACAAGCAAACAAACAAACTCAAACTAAATCCTAATGGCTTTTCCAGCTCCTACATCAACTGTCAGCTGCATCACCATTTTGACCATCTGCTTAAGAAAGAAAGACCAGTAAACTTTAAAATTCAGTGACATCTTGTAGGTCTTTCACTTATTTGTCCAGTTGTTGAGTTCAGTGCTTGACACTGTATATCATTTAATTTTTTCTCTTCTTGGCTTTCTGGTGCTGTGACTGGCACCCCACCTCTGTTCTCAGCCCCTTGACATACCCCTCTGGCTTTGTGGCTCTCCCCAAAGTGTAGCCCTTAGGCCTTTCCTTCTGTAACTTCCCAAATGGTTTTAAGTATCACATAGATACGGTGAAGATCATGGTCTCCCAAACTGGATTTTCAGCTCCATATTTTTTGCGGGATCACAGCCATATATCCAACTGTCTGTGTGGACATTTCTCCTTGAATGTTTCTAAGGTATTTTAAACCTAGTTTATGACAAAACCAAATATACTGTTTTTTTCCTTCTGAATTTGGTTTTTTCCTTGTCTGCCTGACAAGCTTCAGCAGATTCCTCCAGGTCCATGTCAAATGTCTCCACCCTTAGCCCTTCCTTGACGCCTAATCCTCGCTCTCCCATGGGACCAACTGTAACCCCTACTCTAGCACTTTCCATCCACCTGGCAAACCAGGTGTTTGTTGAGGTCAGAATCACATTTGTATACCTTCGGATGCAGCACAGAGCCCGGCGTGTGATGAGTGCTTAGGAGATGTTTGTTGAATGTTAACAGAAATAGCAAATGATAGTCCCTGAGAGAGGAGGCAAAATTTTTTATTTCACCAGGCAGAAAAGTTTGTAAGTGGTGAGGCATTAAAAAGATATTATTCATAGTTTTGTAAAACATGAAACCATCAGCCTTATTGGTTAGATGTAGCCCCTAGGATGTCAGAAGGGAAGAGAAACTTCCGTGTCCTTCCTAGACTCGTGGTTGATCTGGTGCTTGCACGTGGTTTGAGTGGAGACACATTCATGGAAACGTGGTAGCGGGTGCAGTCTTTTGGGTGACTTTTCCAGCTATTCCAATAAAGTACCTGATGGCAGGGCAGAGCTGAACTATTTGCTTGGGAGAATATTTAGGTGCGATTATTTCCTAGATACACTTTCTCCGATTTATTATTCTGCATTCCCAAATGGGGTTATGTGGGTCAGGCTAAGAGGATAATATATATGCTTCCATTTCCTTAGGCAGAAAGTAGTGAATAGAATTATGATTTCATTTCTGCTCTATCCTCCCCCCACCCAGCCAGATGAGACTGTCTTTCTAGCTGTGCTAGTCTTACCTACTTAGAATTACCTCTGAATCCACTAACATGAGGCTCATCCTCGGGTGCCAGTAGCTTCCTCACGTTTCATTGAAGGAACATTGGAAAAGGTTTGTTATTAGAATCCTTGTGTTGTTGGGGTTAACTTCTAACTAAATGGAACAGGTATCTAGTTACTGTGGGTTAATTCACGTTAATTTTTAAAATAAGAAGTCTTAGCAATGAACACTTGCATGCCGTGGCCCTATATTGAAGGTCAAGTTCCCCGCGCTATGGTGCTGGGCCATCACAGGAGAGTCCCACAACTGTTTCCCTTTTGGCGTTCCTGAAAACAAGTGACGTTTCCAGAGAACAGAGATTTTACATGCACGAATAAAAATTTTATCTCGCTTTTTAAAGACTTGCAAACTTCACATAGGTCTGTAGTTTATTGTTTTGTGGTCTTAGGCTGGTTTGGTAGTCTTCATGAGGAACAACGAACAAAACATCCTGTTTTTATAATATCCAGCACCGATCCCAGTGGAGTTATTACTGAAATAGCTAAGTTTCTTTCAGTATCAGCAGGTTTTTAAAAGAATTTCCAGTTTTGAATGTTTCTCTTCAAAAGCCTCAGGAGTGTGACTGCAACAAAATTGACGTGTATCCTCCTTCACTGAAGTCCTGCTAAGTGTTAATTGTTCAGGGTTTTTTAAAGATTTTGAAGATAACTGGTGAAAATGTAGCGCCTGGCTCACCACCATTAGAAGGGTGTCTGTTTTAAATTGAAAATATTTGTAAAACTCTTTTGGTCTTTTTTTCCCTTACATTTCATGGTTTCACCTCTTTGAAACTTCACATGATTCTTTTAACTTTTGGCTTAGGTTAAAATAACTGACATTGAATAGAAAAGATATTTTTACAGGGTTGTAATATGGCTTTAGGACTGGTGAAAAAGCCAGACCGATGACTCAGAAGCTGAAAATAGCTCTACATTTTATGCAGTCAAGTAAAACTCTGTACCTTGGCCCTCTCCACACTGGATTAGCCAGGGGTTGGAGGTCGGTCCAGCCCCGGCGGGCCGCCATAGATGGCAGGCTGGGCTCAGGAAAACCCCGTGCCTCAGTGGAGCACGAGCTGCTAGCAGGATAACCCTGATGTACAGGGTGACTTAGAGTTGAATGACCTCAACTCATACTCATTTCCTCTGAAAGGAAAGCCCACAAGGCTCTGTCTGTGCCATGGAGGGTCTGTAGCGGGGGTTCTCCTGATGGCTCCCAGGCGCCCCCACTCACTGCAGGACTGTGCTCTCCTTTGATGCTTGCCTCCCTGAAAGGACTTGAGGGCAGTGACGGCGCTTATCCTGGTTCTTAGGAATCACATTTTAAGACCACGGCATGGAGAGTGATAGTTTTTTTTTTTACTCTTACAGATTTCCCCTCCTTAGTTTATCTTCTGTATGTTTTCATGCAAAAAGCTGTAAGATGGAATGAGGAGGGTAGAAGGTGGTTCCTGATCACCTCCATTTCCGTTGAGCAAGTGGATACCCTTTGCTGGGTAGAACCTGTTGGGCGCGTCTGAGAGCTGAGTCATCACGGAGACTGACAGTTTGGTGGCTCATCTTCAGTTCTTGTTACCCGGAATGGGACTGTATACTGTGTCCTGTCAAATATATGAACTGTCCGGTTATAATTAACGTGCGGTGCTTCTCGGATTAAACAGGACTGATGAAAATTTCTGGGAGGATATTAGCAATGGAACAGTGATGTTTGCATTTAAATGATCTTAATTACCCCTTAGACTCAGTGCCCCGTTTAGATGAACAGAGAGCATCACCTCTCACTTGGCTCTACTGTTTTAGACAGTTGGCTGTGAGCAGAAAAGGGCCAGAGGGCAGTAACTTGCATCGTGGTGTCTGCTTTTGCAGACAGAAGGTTTGGGAATATATATTCTTTTCTTCTCTCTCTCTCTCGCTTTTTTTGTTCTTTTTTTTCTCTTCTTCAAAGGAAATTAAATCAGAGCCCTGACAGGAGAGGGTGAAATCTCTGAGCAGACCTCCCCAGTGCTTGGAATTCACAGACTCTTCCACGTCCCAGTTTGCTATTGTCCTAAGGCAACACACTCCCCTGCTGCTCTCTGCCTCTTTGGCGGCTGGCCAGCCTCCCAGGGCCGCCGGCTTTGATGTGAGGAGCAGGCTGTCCTCGGGCCAGGCTGTTGTTGCCCTGGCCTAGGCTTCACCCACCAGAATGCCAGGAGGGATGTCCTGTCTCGCACTATACATTTTGACAGCCCAAGTCATGGTCAGAGGTTTCTAACACTCGGTGGCTGAGGGAGCCTGCCTTGGTGTCAGCCACAAGTGGCTGCCTGCAGCTGTTCAGCTCTGCTTTGCGCGCTCTCAGTGCCTGTCATCCGGGGGAGGGCCCCTCTGCCTGGGGGGAGACACCAGCTCTGCCAGGTCAGCTGTCAGTCTGCAGGGCCTTCTTGGTGGGGCTCAGGGGAATGACCCAGCGAGCGGAACAGCTTCCTCTGGGGACATTGCATCGACCTTCATTTGATCTAGGCCTGGCAGGCTGGGCAGCGAGGAAAAGAATTCTGGCTCAGAAACCTTCCTTAACTGAACCTATCTCCACCACGGTTCCAGACTGGTAGTTAGACATCTGTGCTGTTGCCAATTTAACTCTTACAACTTCTGGTGATATCTGTAGGTAATTCTAAAAGCAGGTGGACACAATAAACACAGAGGATTATAATGATTAATACTGGGGAAGACAGAAAAGGGACAATGCCTTATGCCCTGAAAGGCCAACTCAGGCCAGAATGGGGGTGCGGTGGGGTGTTTCCCATTGGCGAGCTGTCTTCAGAAGGGCCAGTTTAATTCAAATTGTCTTGGCGGACTGAAAGCAGACCACATTTTGTTCTGGTTTAGATGGCATAGTACCTTGCACTGTATCTTAATAGGCTTAGTAATGGCATAGCTCAGAGAGGGGGAGTTTATTCTAGTAAAATTCAATAACAAACCATACTTGATTTCTTTGTAGTAAGTTTTATATTGTCCAAAGGTTTTTTATTTGTTTGTTTGTTTGGTTCCATAAAGTAAATTCTCTAGTGAGCACACTTCAATGTTTGTCAGTCTAGCATGAAAAAGATCTTTTTTGCAGTCAATTAGGGAGTACAGCCTGCAGGATCCTATGACCTAGTTAGGGGAGGTCACCTGAAAGGGTTCAGAATAGAAAGGGGAAGCGATTGGTAGAAAACAAGCTCCATGGGTCTTTTTAAGTCATGCCTGTTTGCATTCTATTTAGTGCTTTGCAGCCATTCACTGGTAACTATTTAGCATCCTCATGTTGTATCTTTTTCTTGTCTTTGATGAGTGGGAGCCGTATGTCCTGTGTGTGATCTATTGGGGGTGTAGGTAACTACATAGGAGCATCCTAAATACTAGGTAGGGCCTGATTTAACACAGCCCTAGTGATGCAGGTATTTTATAACATTCAAGTCTAGATGCTTGGAAACTGCAGAGGTTTGCCATAACCTGCTGCTGAAACTCTGTCTTCCAGCAAACAGTGGGAACTTCTGTAGTATAGCACCGTGGAAGGGACGGTGGCTGATAGTCATGGCACTTCATGCTAACATGCAAATGTAATATTTGCAAGAATCCCATCTCTCACTTCTTACTGCGTACAATAGGCTCTGAAGTTGCCAGTGCTGGAGATGTCACTGGAACTCAGTGAGCTGTTGACCTGACCTGGGAAGCTACGGTGTGCTATTTCTCTCTCAACTGTGTTCCTTCCCTCCTGCAGCTCACAGGTACCCTCCTCTCCTGTAATTTTCTTCAGTAAAAAAAGTTTGGAGGTTGAATTTGCATATTTATGTTGACCTTGGCAATCCTGTTTTGTTTCTGTTGAGCCCGTTGGGCAATATACCCAATACATTGTGGACTGACAGAAAAATTAAAGAGATTTTAAAAAATCTAGGGCATAATTCATTAATAATTTCATTCTGTGTCTGGATGTGTTTTCTTCTCATTGTCAGCCAGTGTGGGAGAAAAGGGGAGAAAGATGTTGGAGCCAAGGGTGTTGTGTAGGTGTGTGCCATCCAAAAGTATCTCAGAGGAGACAAAAGTGTTTGTTTTTAGTTTAAAAGTAAAATTAAAACACTAACGGAAGATTATTAATTCCATTGTAGTGAAAAGTTATAGTCTAATGCTGTTAAAATTCTTAATCATTAAAGACATGTTTATCAAAGGCATATATATGCCTAATACCCAAATAAGGTAATTCTGTGCTACTAGGCTTATACCCAAAATGTCACTAAAGAAGGCTCTTGTCGATGGGGAGAATTTGCATAAGACTGAGGCAAGACTACCCATTCCCCTAGTGACCTGGAGCAGTATTATAATTCCCAAACCTGCAGACTTTAACCAAGGTCAGAACTTTCCTTCACCTGGTTAAAAGTGAATTCTGGTTAAAAATTTCACTTGATGTTATCTACCGCCACAAAGCAGGTGCGCTGTAGTTTTCTCTCACTGGAACCCAGGCCCTCCTTCTGGCCTGGAATTGACTTTTCTGGGCCCTGCTCACCTTCCCCACAGCCTGGGGTCTGATTTAGTCTGACCTCTCTGAAGTCATTTGTCACTGTTCTAGCTCCTACTGAACATTTCCTGTTCCCAGTTCCCAGTATAGTTAGAATCATTACCACACAGTTTAGCATTTGACACTTAAATTTTTAAAATAATTTTTATGCGTTGGCTCATCTCTTATAACAACAAGCACAGTGATAGGTACTTTGCAAAAGTCCTGATTGGTGGGCTGTCATTTTTGTTGTCTGGCTCTTAGTAAACCATTTTTACAGACTAGAGCCTTGCTTCCTAAAATGTGGACTTCAGGCCAATGCATCAGCATCGCCTGGGAGCTTTAACAGCCTGGACCCCAAACCAGACGTGCAGAATCGTAATCAACCTTTTAACAAGCTCCTCTGGTGACCCATATGCAAAGTTCTCATAGCCCTGTTGGGAAAAGTCTCTTTTCCTGGGAGGGGTAGAGGCCCCCACGAAGCTCCGCTCCGAGCCGTGTTGTATAGTAGTGACTTAGGGAATCCGCTGTGGCTTAGGGACCCTGCAGCTCGAACTCCAACAGTGAGGTTGTAAATTTAGTCCTAACATAGAAAAGGCTAAGAAAAGGTTTTAAAGTGGCCAGAGGGTCTCGTTTAAATCATCAGGACTGTATTTGTATTCTGATTCAAAACAACCACCAGATCCAGGATCATTAAATTCCCTCTAAAGGCTTCTTAAAATTCTCAACATGAGGAGCAAAAAGTATGATTTCCTTTTCCTTAGTTACCTTTTTTTTTTATTCTTCACATGAAGTGCTTACACCCACTCAGCTTGCTATTTTGAACTCTGGGAAAGAAAATTTGTGGGCAACTTGCAGATTTTCAGGAAACAAGGCTTAGATTAAATACTTGCCACATTTTTTTTCTGCGTTTCTTTCTTCGGGAAAGTGGAGAAGCACATCACTCATGCTTTCACTCAACTTGGCACACAGTGTGACTTCCAAAGTGTGGGCGGAAAACAGCTTTGTCCTCATTCGCCCAACGGTGCACAGAAACTCCTGCCCCTCCCCAACCCTTGTGTTTGTCTTCCCCTTTCACTGCAGTTTCTGGAAGGCTTCCTGACAGCACAGGTTTTGTACAAATAAGATTCCTTGAGGGTACCTAGGATTTTTAAATCAAGGAAGATAACATGTGGTTGTAATTAACATGGACAACAATAGGCAGGCTGGTCTCAGTCGAATTTTAGTTTACAGCATATTGTTATAATTTTTAGTCATTAACATTTCTCTGTTAGTTTTTCTGTTTCTTTGGGTCCAAAACCACTTCACAAATAGCAGAAATAAGAGACACTGGTTGGGATGGAGGGACAAGGGGAGGCTGTTAGGTAACTTCTGCCATGTAGCTATGTTTTAAATGAACTCAGGGCTCTGTCTTGTAAATATAGTAAGAAAATTAAATTGGTCGCATGGGATATTATTTTGTGGTTGTGCCATTTACATAGTTTAATTTCACGTTTGTTGAGGCAATTGAGATGTTTTATTTTACACAGGACTTAAAATACGTGTCTTCTATCTCATCGTTGTTCACCTGCGTGTAAAGGATTCAGGGGCCCTTGTGAGGAGTTACCACAATGTAGTTGCTGGACTTGAGGAGTGCAGTATTTTTAAGCAAATTAAATGGAAATGAGGAAAGACACAGAACCGAGAGACTTGTAGAACATAAATGTTTATCAAATAGTTAAACTATGGTACATGTAGAGATGCATTATAATATACTATTTTTTTAACATGGGAAAACAAAATATTGATGAGGTGCTTCTATGTGTGGTCAATGCAATTTCATTCAGATTCCTAATGGGAATTTTTGAGGGGTACAACTGAATGTGGACCTCAAATAATACACTTAGTCAAATAATATAATCTGAGGAAAATGTGTGAGAATGTCATGAGCATGGAAGTTAACGCAAGGAAATACTGGGGTGGCCAAAATGTTGTTTACTTTTTTTTTATATGATGGCTCTCGTAGTGCTTAGTTGTCTTTAACTTCATTCGAAACGGTTTTGTAAGATTGTATTGTGACAGCTGTCATATCAACATGCATTTTTTTAAAAGTATCAAAATTGGTGAACTTTTGTGTAGTCATTTTAGGATTGAAGATGGAGGAAAATATGCAACATTTTGACATATTATGCTGTATTATTTCAAGAAAGGTAAAGATGCAACTGAAATGCAAAAAAAAAACAAAACAAAAAAAACACTTATGAAGTGTATAGAAGATGTTGTGACCAAAACTGTCAAAAGTGGTTTACGAATTTTCTTGGTACTATTGACATTTTACCCCAATAATTCTTTGTTGTGGGGCTGCCTCTTGCATCGGAGGATGTTTAGTAACACCCTGGCTTCTGCCCACTAGAAGCCAATAGCAGGAGATAGCTGATAGACTCAGGATATTCAAATCAATAAAGATAGTGGTGAAAATGAAAAATGTGTTTTGCACTTTTGGGGAAAAATGTAACAGATTTCTTGGACAACCCTATATTAAGTGATATTTGAAAAATGAGAGTAAGATATCGAAGCTGGCCTCACGGAGGATTCAAACATACCATCAAACAATTGTGATTAAACTGCTGAAAACTGTGCCAGACGATGCCAGTTACAGCATACTGCCTGAATAAATAGTCCATTTCAAATACGCAGGCCAATGTAACGTCATGGAGAATCCCGAAATGGGCCCATTACAATATAGTATGCACATAAAATGTTATAACATTGTGTATTATGGTTGGCGAATAGTATTGTGGGTAACTTGGGATTTGTCTGAAATATTTAAATATGTACCTCACACTGTGGACCCAAATACATACCAGATATATTAAATGGTTAAATATCTAAAAATACACTTGCAGAAGAATTTGTAGAAAAATCAATATATGCATTATATTAAAAACCCATTGAAGTTCATAAGAAAAAAATAGAACCTTAATATAGTCAAATTATATGAATAGATAATTTTACTTAATATAAAAGTCAAAATTATTTTAAAATAGGAGTGTAATTATGGTTACCATTAAAATAAAAAAGCAGCCCCGGAATGCCATTTTACGTGAAATAAATCACCCAAAATTTAATCACGTATAGTGTAAGGAAGTTTGGTGAAAGTTGAATGCTCATATATTGCTGGTGGCTTTATAGGTAATTTCAATCTCTTGACATTCATTTGGCTATAAACTTGAAGTCAGTAAATATTTATATCATTTGATATATTGAGTATATTTCTCTTGATGTTTTAAGGAAGAAAACATATCTCTAGTGTTAAAAATAATTGAGAACATCTGAAATGTTCTCACATGTAGGAGTAATTAAGGAAAAGACTAAGCATGCTAAATCTGTGGAATATTATATGGCCAGAAAAATGAGAGCTATATGAATTACATGGATATATAGAATGTTTTCATGAAATGTTTAGTAAAAATATGAGAATGCATAATTACATGTGTATTAGAAGGATATCTATGTGAAAATATGCTTACCTGGGGTGAATAAATACTAGATTAATGTTTTAAAAAGTGAAAATAATTGTGATTCGGTGGTGGGAATAAGGGTGTTTTTCTGGTTGAAAAATGTCTTCAATGTTATTGTGTACTTCTAAGGATGATTAATATAAATTACTAAATAAGACAGCTGTACTAACTCTGGCCATTAGTGTTGCTGTCCAAATGTTATGTAGTTCTGTCAAAATATGCCACATCTTGACCCTGGCTGGTGTAGCTCAGTGGATTGAGCGCGGGCCTGCGAACCACACGATTGAGGTTTGATTCCCAGTCAGGGCACATGCCTGGGTTGCAGGCCAGTTCCCAGCAGGGGACTCACAAGAGGCAACCATACATTGATATTTCTCTCCTTCTCTCCTTCCCTTCCCCTCTAAAGATAAATAAATAAAATCTATAAAAAATATGCCACATCTTGGCATATTTTTCAGATGTGTCCGTCTGAAGGTATTTTCAGTCTCCTTATTCTCCTTGGCCAGTTTTTTCAACTTGGTTTGCAAATAAGAGAGTTGATTAGAACCGTGATGAAGAGGATGTTATGGAGCCTGTAATATTTGTGGGTCTATTCTCATTCACTTTGCACTTATTTCTCTCCCATTTTAAACTGAGAAGCATGTTTTACATCCTTGGTGCTCTATAAACTCTGGCTAAATGTAATTGAGCTTTTGCCTACAGGAGGCAAAGACACTGTGATGTAAAGGGGAAAATAGTGCAATAGTAGGGAAATCTGCCTTCTAGTTGCATGATTCCAGGCAAGTGACTGTGACCCTCTGGGCACCAGTCTCCTAGTCAATAAAGGGAGAGTATTTGGTGGTCAGGAAGGATGAGTCTAGGGCTGTGGATACATTAAAATATGCTGCCATAAAGTGCTCCGGAAAGAGCTGATTTACTGTGTTCACTGTCACAACAGCACATATAGCTGAAGTGCTCCCAGGGTGTCCAGGTCAACTGAGGAAGCGTGGCTCCTGGGTGCTGCACGGGGTCACCCATTCAGCTATTCAAGTCTAACATCGTAGGCACATCTGATTTATTGTATGCAAATTACTGAAATAGACCCATTAGTGACAGCATTATCAAATATTACCTAATGATAAATTACTCCATTGTTTACACCATGTAACTGACTGAAATGCAAAGTTCAGATATATCATATTTCGCTGTGTATACTGTGCTCTTTTTGCCCACATTTTGGAGGGAACAATAAGGATGCGCATTATAGATGGGTAGTACTAATTCTGTGTCTATACGTTTTTAATTCTTTTATTAATGCTTATGCATTAAAAGTGTAACTCTAGAAAGCAATAATGATATCCATATGCAAAATAATACCCTGGAATATGATCATTGGTTTTGTTTCTAAAAATAAATATACAAAAATTGAGTCAAAAAGTTAAAACAAAATATTTTTTCCTGAATGTTTGGGCCAAAATAGTGGGTGAACATTATACACAGCAAAATAAGTGCAGTTAAGAAAGAAGAAATTGACTGAAGTGCAGTTTTTGTTTTGTCTGGTTTTGTTCTCAGTGTGGTGAGGCAGGCAATGAAAATAAATGGAAGGTAAGGAGGTTCAGACTCAACTGCTTTAATCAGGTTATAAAATTATTTTAGGGGTTGCACTGCTGTGTCATGTAAAAATTGAAAGGAACCTGTGATTGCATCTCAGCTGTCACTGTTCACTTCTAAGTAAATGAACATTTCTAGAGAATGTCGTATTGATGTTTGTACACATGAAGCTTACCTGTTCAACAAGTAACTGACCTGTTACTTGGGCTAATTAGGGGCAGTCATTTAATGGGATCAGCCAAACAGGAGACTAACATATTTTGTACTTCCTGCATTGGAAGTGTTATATAGGGTGACGTATCACCAGTGAAAAATTTCTAGGCAGTTTGAAATCACTGGCCACTCAGATAACCATAGTTAGATTGAAACTAGAGCATATTTGCTATGTTACAGGTGAACAGCCTTTTAAAATACTCAGTGACTGGCCATGCTCAAGTAATTTAAGTCCTTTTATGAAGTAAGAACTACATATTTTTCAAAGGAAATCATACTTAACCTAAGAAATAAACAGACAGAAAGAGGAATTGTGGATGTATACTTTGGTACTAGTTGATTTCATATTATACATTGAAAAATTAGTGAGAAAGAATTTTTTAGAAGTTAGTTTTTCATTGTAGCTGGCATTATATGCCCACTACAGATGTATGACACAGTGATTAGACATTTATATACCTTACGAAGTGATTACCATGATAAGTCTAGTACCCACCTGACACATACATAGTTATTACAATATCGTTATGCTCCCAATGCTATACTTTACATTCCCATGACTGTATTTATAACTGAAAGTTTGTACTTCTTAATCCTTTTCACCATTTTTGCCCAGTCCCCTGACCCCCTTCCTCTCTGCCAACCATCAGTTCGTTCTTGTTCTCTGTACCTACGAGTTTGTTCCTGTTTTGTTTATTTTGTATATTAGATTCTGCATAGATGTGAAATCATGCAGTATTTGTCTTTCCCTGTCTGACTTATTTCACTTGGCATGATACCCTTGAGTTTCATCCATGTTGTTGAAAATGGCAAGATTTCATTCTTTTTTATAGTTGAGTGATATTCCATTGTGTGTATATCATATCTTCTTTGTTTACTCATCTATTAATGGATACCTAGTTGGCTTTCATATTTTGGCTGTTTGTAAATCATGCTGCAGTGGACATTGGGATGCATATATCTTTTCAAATTAGTGTTAGATTTTGTATACAAATACTCAGAAGTGGAATTGCTGGGTCATATGATAGTTCTAATTTTTAATTTTTTGAGGAACCTCCATATTGTTATCCATAGTGGCTGTACCAATTTACAATGTCCCCAATCATTCACAAGGGTTCCCTTTAGTGAGAAAGGATTCTTAAGAATATTCAAGTTCATTCTGCACCATGAAACCCCCATTACTTTTTCTTGGAAAGTGACTTATGTAAACATAAGTCAGTAAATAGTATAATAACACAAAACTATCATGGAAAGAATTCAGAGATGATGTTATGAATATAGCTACCAAATATGATTTGAAAGAGGCTTCCTAATTCTTTCATGAAGGACCTGGAAAAATAAAAAAAAATTCACAGCTCTAGATGTTCAAATGTGAAAAATGACTATATCATTTTGTGTCATTTTGCAGTTCATCGTTTAGGTGCTTGTATTTGTTGAAAGAGTACAGTTTAAAATAAATCCAAACCATTTGACATTTGTCTTGTCCTATTTATGGCAAGAACCATAAAATAATAACAAAGACTGCCATTGAGTAAATAAATCTTTTGAGACCATATACAAATGAGTTTCCTAGCTAACTATTTCTTGAATTGCAGTCACACAGGAATCTGGACATAGGTTGTCTTAGAAGTGGAAACCTAGTTCCCCTGACTACCCTGGGTTTCTACTCGGTTTGTGCAATAATTGCTGTTGTGTCTTCATTGTTAAGAATAATTTTGTTTAGCTTGGTGTTTGAGCATCTCCCTTCCAATGGTGGATAGCAAATCTATCTCATCCTTTCTTTTTTAACTGAGATAATTATCAAGGAGTTTTTCTAGGAGTGGGACTGGGGGAGTGGCCAATTTCCAATTGTTTACTAAAAATCGCGTATTTATGGTGTCAGAATAGGTTTTTGTACTTTCACTTGGATGTGGTTGTATTTCACGTTCTGGGACTTTACAATACTAACTCCACCCTGGGGGCACCTGACTCAGGAGTACTGTATTTTGCTGTGTGCCGTGCACACAGAGCATGGCTGCGTGTTATACACCAGGGTGCATTATATATGGCAATATATGGTAGCTGGAGGCCATCCAATTTTTTGTCTCATTCTTCTGGTCAACCCCCCAGCATTCTAATTTGTTTTGGGATCTCACCAATTGAGATGTAACTTGCTTTCTCTCAGCCTTTCTTAGGGAACTTAGATTTTATAATTTTTTGTAATTTATAAAACAGATTTTATAGATTTTATAATTTATTATATTTATATAATAATTTTATATTTGGGCTTCAGAAAAGGTGTACCTACTAGTAAAGTGAATAAAATTAACTGATATTATTTATAAGTCATAGTTAAGCTGTTTATGGGCCTTTAGAGAACTTTTTCTGTGAGAGACAAAGTGTAACATTTTAAGAATGACTTGAAAATTCATCTTAGTGAGTTCTCTCAAAATGATGTATCTGGGTATTAGTTCGTCGACCTTAACAGCTTTAAGAAACTACAAGTTACACATTTTTATTGCATTAATAAATTAATAAGAGTCAACCAGTCGAATTCCAAAACAGTCATCTGTATCCTTCCCTCATGCCTAATTTTATGAATCCTAACTGATATTTCACAGTCATCATTTCCATGTACCAATCAGCACTGAAAATAAACTCTTCTGCTCTCATACTGTTGTGCTAGTTTATGGTGTTCTGTATGCTTGAGCGTTCATTTTACCCCAAACTGAAAAACGTAATGTAGTTGGCAGATGCTTTTGTTGTTTTGTAGTTCTAAGTGGCATAGTGGCTGGGAGGAGCTACAACAGTGATTTGATTTGACTTCTGTGTTACTAATGTATAAATCATAAAATGCTGCTCTGATTTAAATATTTTTTGTTGTTTTCTTCATTAGGTGGAGTCTTTGATTTTTTTTGAAAGACGATAGTAATCAGATCTACTTGAAAAATTAAGTGAATTGATTTGATTGGAACACTCTTACCGGTTTTTTAACATTCAGCAGTTGGGTAAGTTGAATCAAGTGTTTTCTCTGTGGTTTGGCTTTAGAATTATTGGAAAGATCTCTCAAACAAGTTATTAAGCTTTATGTAAAAAGTCGACAGTAATAATTTGAGGCCCTCAAAACCTGTGAAAGGAGTCTGGGATGCTGTCTAAATAAACATGTTTTTAAGTTTCTCCATATTTCTGGAAACTTCCTGTTTCAAAGGGTGAGATTACAAAATGTTGTCATTCGTAGTTTGGAACCAGATCTCTCTGTTTACTCTTTGAATGATTATTTGCTTTTAATATTTGAGGTAACGTGAAACTGTCAGATTTCACTCACAGTGAGATGTTTGTATGTGATCGTGCTGTGTTATATCAGTCAAATGTAAGGTAAAGTGACTAAGTCGGTAACTCTTTTTATTTTAAACCAGTAACATTTTACAGAAATCTTTGTTTCTCTGATAGGAATAGATATCTTCAGGACTGTCTCAATTCAACTGCCTTATTGCACTGTTTCTGCAGAAGGCTCTTGAGGGAGAAAACTGCGAACCAGGAGGGGTTCAGGCTTTTGGAAAATCATCAGTGCTGCCAATGCAGTATTTAGTGTGAACAGGGCCTTGGCTGCTGTGAAAATGTCAGGAGAGTAAAACCTGCTCCGTCAAACAGATTGTTGGCATCAGAAGTCGAAATGATACTGATTTGAAGGTTTGGTAATTTTTTAAAAATCCAGGCAAACTCATGTTTTAATTAACCCTTTACAGAGTAACAGAAAATTTGGGGGAAAAATTGTATTCCTAAATCACAGGATTTGAGCTTCTGAAATACTACATTTTATCTACATTTCTAAATTGTGCAGCTTGATTTTCCTCTGAATAAACTGGAGCTACTTCAAAACCCAGTGAAATATAATGAATAAGAGAGGAAAGTGTCTAATCATGTGGGGAGCAGACTTCGAAACTAAACTAATAGTATCTGCTTTACCTGTGGACATGTTAAGACATGATGAGGTCAGATGCTTTTCCAGGGAGACAGTTGCATTGTTTACACAATGCCAATGACAACTGCCTTCATTTTGTCTAAAATAATCTCCCTTGAAGCTATTGTCCTGGAACTTGATTTGTTAGTGCAGCCTCTGAGCATTCAGTGAGTAGAGAAAAACCAAGTGTGGAAACCCCGGATAGCTTTTCATTTTGCCTGTAAGGTTCATGACCCTTGGGTCACAGATTCATCTGTGACCAATAATTTTCATTGTTATGGGCACGTGGTGCCATTTGGAAACTTTTGTGGATAATTAAAGGGACATCAGGCAGTTAGATGAAAAACCCATCAGGAAGAGAAATGTTAAAAAGAGTTTCAAAAGCAAAGCCTTAATTTCTTCAATAGCTATAATAGATGTTCGAAGATGAAAATTAATACTTTGAGCCACTAACTTAGGTGGCTTTGTCTGCCACATTTTATTTTCCATCTGCTCACAAGGTTGGCTTCTACAATTATTCCCGAAGTACCCTACAGTGTTGTGCTTGCCTGGTTGGCAGGACCTGGTTTAAATTATGTTTAGGAGACGGTTCTGTCTGTGCCGCCTGAGGACAGACATGGCCTGGGCACCGGGTGCGGCTGGCCTCCTCCTGGCTTATCACACTGGGAGTTCTGGAAGGCTTTGGTGAAGTCAGCACACTCGGGTCACTGTGTTAAAATAATTCTTTCTTTGAATTAAATTAGGATGCTACTTCATTCATAAAATTATATAAGGATTAAGTTCCTGGAAGGTAGTGGGGAACTCAGTAATTGGTAGTGATTGTGATGGTAGTGATTAATAGTGGTAATGGTCACAATCATTGTTTAAATGTGACCATAATTATATTTTACTGGCCATGTGACTAGTTCTTGAGCCTGTCATCATGGACATAACCCATAGAGATGAGTACATTTTCTCAGTTAAACCAAATACTTATTTGGGTAAGGAAACATTTCATATGAAATGGGTAAGCTCTTCTCACGCTGTGTATGTCTTGCATGATCAGCAGTCCCTTGGGGATTTATCTGTTCACCTGGCCTTGTCCATTAGCCCAAATGAGGATTTTTTTAAATAATAAATTTTAAAAATGCGTCCCAGTGTTCCCCATTCCAAATTGGTAGTAAATGCAAAACAGTTTGCAAGAAGGAAAACCCTCACTGTTAGATTACTCTTCCTTGCATAGTACTTTTTTTTACAGATAGTAAATGCAAATTCTTTTATCTATAAAATAATATGGCTTTTCATATTCTGCCATTTCCCTTTAAGTCACTACCAGTACTTTGACTTACCTTGACCCTAGTCATTTTAAGATATATTAGCTGAACTATGAACTTTTAACTACCTCCTCAGATTTCTACGCCCTCCTGGCATTGGAGGTAATTATTTAAGAATTGTGTAAGTGGTATTTCTTCTTTAAGCTGAGAAAAGAGAAGAGAGAAGGTGAAAACTATTAGCTTTCATTGGGCATGTTCCACAGAGTCAGGTTCTTGCTGTAGCTGCTAAATTGTTCCAAAGTAAAAATTAAAAACCCATATTCATTTGAGGAAATAGGGCTTCAGAGCAGTAATTACTTTGTTGAGAATTACATGGTTACAGCAGTAATTTTTGGAATCAGAAGTTATTCAGTCTTACTTTAAATTAATATATCTGAAATGTTTTATTTTCTGTGGACATTGCTGTATTTTGTGATGTCCCAAATGCATTATTCATCCACGCATCTGCTCCTTTGTCTTGTTATGCCTTTTTATGTTTGTTTGTTTGTTTGTTTTTTGCCATTATTTATACCAATATGGAAAATAGAAAACTTGCGATTCTTTCTACTTGGACAATTTTAGCAGGTCTTATAAAGATTTGATAAGTTTGCAGATAAGATCTGCTATCTGTTCTCTATGATTTGGTGTGCCTTTTGCTGCTGTTACATATAATACAGAGTATACCTTGTAAAGCTGTAAGATGTTGTGACCTTCAAAATATTTCCTTTTGCATAATGTCATTCTTATAGCTGTTTACGTGTATATAGTTCTTCTCTTTGTGTCTTATGTATTTTAAGGTGACTTAAGAGAGTTTCAGTATTTCTGGTTATTACTAAACTGATGTGAAATGTTTGGACACTTACGGCCGACTCATAAGGACAGTTCACTTGTCTGTTTTCCCGTCACAGTCTGAGTGAGTGGAGCCCCACACTGTAAGGCACACAGATTGATTTCCCCCCAGTTTTTTCTTACCCTTATCTGTAAAACTTGACTCTTCCTGCTTTGTTTTCAAGCATGTCCCTCAGCTGTACCTTGATTCCCTTATACATTCTATACTTGACCCACTTATGAATTCATCATTCGGTCAGTAGGCATTCATGAAGCCAGTGGTACCACGAGCATTCTGTAGCCATCTGAAAATCTGACTGTGGGTTGCTTTCGTATCATTTCATAGTATTCCCTCCTGCCTGTCATTCCTCTCATCTTTTTCTCGCCCCACAAAACCTACATAAGTGCAACTTAGTGATCCTACTATGCCTCGTTTCTCTGATGAACTGAAATTTGGGTCCCACTTTACAGTGTACAAGTGGCTCCGATGTGACTTTATCTCACTGAAGGCAATAGATACTATATAGATATGACTCACCTTTTGTTTTGTGTATGAGGAAACAGAGGCTCATGGGGCTACAACTTAAAGATTTGCTCAAAGTTACAGTATCAGTGAGTCGTAGAACCAGAATTCTGTTTTCCTCACTTCAGACAGTGTGCCATGTTGGCCGGCAGTGTTCAAATATCGGAGTTTTGTTGATGTGGTCACTGTATTCTGTTTAGTATGAACCATATAAGGAAATAGAAGCCATAGTGGAGTTTGGGGGAAGAGTCACAGCTCTTTAATTCAGGGAGTTTTGGAGGCAGCCCACCTTTACCTTCCTTGGTAATGCAAACTCTTACGTTCACCCAGTCACTCCCCCTGTTCTGAGAATTTCAAACTCCAAGCAACAGCTTCATAGATCAGGACTGGTCTGTGGAATTCTGATTCCCTTGGCAGTTATAGGTTTCATCATAAATGACTAAATTGGGACTTGGACAAAATCGCCCACTTAGAGATCTTCATGTTTTATGTCTTTTCTCTCCGAGTCATTTTAACACTCGACATTCTCCCATGTGATTCCTTGTGCATATATATCTGTGCCCATGCTTCATGTAAATGATTTTGGGGGGGTTCTTATCTCACATGCTGCACTGTGGCAGCTCACAGGCGGAGACTCTGTCTTCCTTGTATCTGTGTCCTCTTCAACCTTGAAAATGGTGATTGGAAAAAATGGTAACTATTCAATAAATATTTGTTAAATTTAATAGAAATATTTGGTTGTGTGGTTTTTTTTTACAATTTATTTGGGGACTGCAAATTGATATCTGGGCACAGATTTAATTTTAATCATATTAGTGAGATGAATCAGCAAGTCTGATACTCATTAAATATCCAGAGCAGAGCCATAAGGACAAATTTATGTGCTTTGTAGTGTTCTTTTTGAATGCAAAAAAAAAAATCTTGTTACAGTGAAATAACAAACCTCCCTTCTCTAACCAAGACAAAACAAAAATTCCTACATTTCACTTACAAATATGTTTCATTGTCTTTATCTTGACTGTGGGGGGTGGGGAACAATTGACCTCTGATGAGATTTAATGAGAAAAAGGAAGATGTGACCTCTGAATATAAAGGCTTCCTGGGAGCTGCGTGTGGAGCTGCAGCTAAGGCTGTGCGTTTCATCTGGCCCGCAGAGGTGGGAAGCCCCGGAAAATTTTTGAGCAGCAGAGTGGTGGAATCAGAGCTGCACTGGCGGAACGTGGCTCCTGCCAGGTTGTGTTGAATGGTGTGGGGGTGGCGGTGAGGGTGGGTTGAGTGGGTGCTCGAGTTCCTGAAGGCACAGAAGACATTTAGGAGGCACTTACATTAATTCACACAAGAGCTGTCACCTCCTGTTGTGCCCTTTACCTCTCCTCCCACACATACATCAGAGATGAAAGCCCTGTTTAGAAAACTTCAGGGAACATTTGCACCCCAGGTTTAGGGAATGCTTTCTGACTTCTTCCTGTCTCAGGTTTTGCATCATGGTGCCCTTGTGGCTCCTTTCAACTCAAATTCTTTTCCTCAAGATTCTCCTGGTATTTCCACAGGTCACTGCCTCTGATAATTGTCCCTGGTTTCCATATACCTGGGGGTACAGTGCCTAGACTCGTCCTATGGAAGTTTGCCAGGTGGATGCAGAGAACCTTCTGATCCCCTGACTTGAGGCTGTGGGCAGTCAGGCGGGTGTGGAGGGCCTGAATTCGAGTGGTGACAACAAAGAGCAACAGGATACAGACAGTAGGAGCAGGGAGTGGGCAGGACTGCCTGATTGGGTAGAGTAGGGGTATGTGTGTGTGCACACTAATGTGCCCCTTGGGGGACACTGTCAACGATGACACCAGGCTTTGAGCCTGGGAGTTTGCATATCACTTTACAGAAAAAGGAACAAAGGGAGAAGAAGCTGGTTTGGGCAGTAGGAGGATGAGTGTGATTGTATACCACTTGAGTTGGAGATAAAAGTAGATGAAAAGCATGTACTTGACTTCTCGTTTTTTTAAGAGGGTTTATTGTTGGAAACAGGAATTCACTGGAAGACGTGAGTCTTCTTCCTCTTCTTGCTCTTTTTCCAGCTCTTTAAATATTTCCCAAGAGCTTAGGATGGTTTTAGGTTTTCTCCACTTTACTCCTGCCAACCCCCCCTCCCCCAAAGTCACCTCCTCAGGAACATGTGTACTTGTCAGAGTACTCGCAGCAGCCAGAAGTGTGCCTCTCGGCCTCCTGAAAGAAAAACATACGGGCAAAATAGCTCTCTTTTCCTTTTGAGGAGCATGGCCATTGTCATCTCACAACTTGCCAAAATAGCACAGCGCAGGAACGTTTTTTGGCAGGCTCGGAAACCTGGGGAATGCGTGAGCACATGCACTTCTCCTTTGCTGTAGTTTTCGGTTGAGGCAATCCAGTTCAAGGGAAGCAGGGCAGTTTTACTTGAGCCCGGAAACTGAAAAAATGTGCAAGTTGTTAGAATCGAAAGCTGTTTCCTCAGTGGGTGGCGTGTCTAACAACAGAATCCGTAGGCTCTCAGATCTGGTGGTGGCAGTGACTTGGCAGGTCTCAGTGTCACCTCCTCCCCCTTTCCTGTCCACTCAGAAGTTTTTGAATTTTAGAAGAGGTTCTCTTGATTAATGCAGTTTAAGGGCATATAATGGTAATGATCATCCTTTGCCTCTACCTTGTGTATTAATGATTAAAGCAAACATTTAATAACTATAGGGCAGTAAATATATTTCAGTTCTTGAGCCATAAAAAGATTTCCATTAACAGAATGTTTTGTGCACAAATAAATTATTCATTGACTGTAGCAGAGCTTGATTCTGTCATCAGCCTTAAGTGGAAATTTTGAGAATACCAATCATCAAAGATGCCAACACTAAGTTGGCTTGAGCCTTCATCCTTCTTACAGGGAACCTGAGCTTTTTGGCTATTTGTAAAAGCTTTAGTTCGATTAAATTCAATGAATATTTATGGCATTTCTGCCACATGAAATTTAGTGTTCTGGTGGTTGGAGCAGTACAGTGATGAGTAAGTCTGCATTTTAGCTCTCAAGTGGCCTTTATAAACCTAAAAGAGAGATAATACTAGTAGATGCTGAACTTGGATGTAAGAGGCCTAGGTTGCACCCTGAGAAAGGTATAAATAAAATGGGTTGCAAATGCAGAGAAAGGTATCATATGTATCTTCTTGTGGTAATGTGGAGGAAAGGCGTGGGGATCAGAAAGGGGTTCCTGAGGAAGTCTTTAAAGATAGGCAAGGTTTTGACAGGTGGAGAGAATGACAACCACATAGGCAAAGAGATGAGGTGGAGAATATGGGTGCCATAACAAAATGAAAAGTAACAGGGCGTGTTTGGAATACAGCGCTGGTAAGTGAAGACGAGGAAAGAAAAATACCAAGAAATCTATGGAGTAGGGAGGTCTTTGAATTTGTAATTAACAGAGCAGTTAGTTAGACATTTAAGAACCTTTATCCCTTTTGAGCTAAGGAGCAACATGATTGGATTATATTTTTGAAATATATTGTACCTCACCAGTAAGAAGTAAAAACTTGGAAGGAGAGAAGTTAGGAAGGTATTGGGATAGTCTCCATGGGAGGTAATAAGGTTCTGAACTAGGCTGGTTGTAATGGGATTACAAAGGAGGAGACAGGTGGAAGAGACACTAAGTTGCCTATAGGCTGTGGCATGTGATTGGCTACTTGCGGGTGGGAAACAGGAAGAAATTTAAAATTCCATTCAACAATTTCAGTAAACTTTTGCATACAATCAGCATTTATAGAAAACCAGCCAGGTACAAGCCATTGTGCTTGGGGCTAGATGTGCATAGTGAGAAAAATGAGAATGGCCCTGTTCTCGAGTAGCTGAAAATCTAGTTTGGGGTGTAAAATATGTACTTGGAAAACTAAAATCCACAGCCAATCATGACCAGTGCAATAACAGGGGCAGAGCAAAGGGTTCCTAGAACACAAGAAGAGAGGCCTTAATTCTGACTCTGGAAAAGTGGGATAGCATGTAGACGAGATGACCTCGAAGATCAGGTAGCGAATGCCAAGGTATTTTAGCTGTCAGAAATGTTGGAAAACCAAGAGAGGCAAGCATCCGTGCTAAGAGGAGAGGAGCTTTATGGATGGAAGGGCTCTTACTTACTGCCTCCTCTGTGTCAGATCCTGCGCTGGGAGCTCTGTATTTAAGAAAGGTGTCTTCAGCAGTGTAGAGTGCTACAGAGTCATCATAATGTTATGATCAAAGAGAGGACCCCTGTCTTTTGCAGGGTACGGATTATGGGATGGCTTTTGAAGAAAGTTGAAGAAAGTTTCAGTAGGGTAGAGGGTGGAAACATTCTAAGGGTTATTACTAATCTTGCAGATGTAATTAAACGGCGTGAGGGAAAGAAAAGGCCGAGCTTCCTCAGTGATTTCTCCTTAATGGATCGAGTTCATACAAACCACAGTAGACCTTAGAGCTCTGAGTGGATTTAGAGGCCTCACTTGAGAATGCGTTTGTTAGTCCTGAGAAGTCTTTGCAAACTTTAAAATATTTCAAAATTGTTAGGTTTGGGGGTTATTTTCTCACAAGTAAACGATTTCAACACCTCCTCCCTGCTTCCTCTTTCCTCCTTCCCACTCCTTCTCTGGAAGCACCCAGCTGATTGGGGTGCACACATTTTCCACACCCTTGGCTCAGAGTCAGGGAAGTCCTCGGGCTCTCCTTGGCTCCTTGCCCACGTGGAGGGAACTTTCCGTGCAGAACAATCTAGGGAAGTGAGTGCGCACAGAGACACACACACGCACACACACCAGTCCTTTTCCTGTCCTCAAGGATGTGTATGTGCCAATAAACATGAGCAGTCATATGCAGGCACACTGGGCCACCTTCACCCCAGGAAACAGGGCAGGGATGCCATGATCCAACGGGAGGTTGTAGGGATATTATTAACAGTTTAACCTTTAGGAATAATGCATGAAATTTTTAAATTGCTTTATTAAGGTGAATACCATATTACTATAGAATGTAAAGTGGTGAGATTTATACCATGGTTGTTTTGTTTTTGTTGTGTTTTTTAAAATCAATCATTATAGCAAACTGGGAATATACAAGAACTTTTACAGAGACACCCGTATTATTACGAAGGGCAACTTGAAATGATAACAGACCACCCTATACTTTAAAAGGAGTGAAAGAGAAATTCAAAGGAGTAATGGGATCGGAGAAGAAATAATTGCTCCCTAACCCCACAAATGCATGGTTGTACCTGAGCATGATATGTGTGAGTACAGTTATAATCCATTCATTCATCCATCCATCAGTTCATCCATTCACTTACTTGATCACTCAATCAATAAACATTTGCTGATTTCCTATTGTATTCTAGGCTGAGGACCAGGAAATATAAGTGGGTAGAGAAAAAACATGCAGCATTTTAAATAAAATACATTATTCTTAAATGGGCCAATATAAGTAAGTTTGCCTGTTTTATAGAAAGATGGCTTGGTGAAAGTACATTTATGATGTGTTATATGCTACTTGAAAAGGAATTCCTCAGTCAGCGATTTTGAATTTGTGTTTTGGGGAGGAGATTGGTTGACCTGTGGGTCCTAAGGGGTAGGAGGTCTATTCACTTGGGATTTCACTTAGTATACTCTAAGTGAGAGTATAGAGGTGAACTAGTGGGTGAAGAAAATTATTACTTTCAAGATATTTATTATTTTATTTTAAATATCCACTGCTATAATTACACTTAACTTATTATTTTTAAGGTGCCCATGTACATGTTTGTTGCTTTTTGGAAATCTGATAAAAATTAAAATAAATTAATTCAGTTTTAAGGTTGGTACTGAGAATTGTTCTTCAGAAAAGATGCACTTAGTTAACATCTTCTGAGGGCCACATTTGAAAATCTTTTTACTTGTAATTACATCATTATTCAACCCTCTTTTAGATGTCTTTGAAAATTAAATTGGGAAATATTCTGTGTAATTTTTTTAATGTTTTTTTCTTTTAAATCATTTTTTATTTTTCAATTTTAGTTGACATACAATATTATGTTAGTTTCAGTGATTCGACATTATATAACTTACTAAGTTATTATCCTAATAAATCTTGTACCCCTCTGACACAATGCATAATTTTAGAATATTATGGATTATATTCCTTGTGTTGTTTCTTATTAGATGTGCATGAGCTTATGCATTTGGTAATAATAGACAAAATAACTTATAAGAAGATGTCTCTGATAACTCAGTGATTTCTAAGTATTATTTTCGAATATTATCACAACCTTAATAAGTGATTTCTGAATTGAATAATACCAGTATTACATGGAATCACACGAACAGCACGTGAGGGTAGTGAATCCCGTAGGGAGGGAACAGGGGTGAACCTGAAAGGGCACTTGGTTGGGGTGTCAGGAAGCCACAGAGGTTCCTGCCCTGGATCGCACAGGATACTTGCAGACCTTGGGCAAGTAGGTCAACCCTTCCCCATCTCACCACCAAATTCTTGATTTCAAGGAGATATGTACAATATATGCTGGTATATATAGACTTGTATGTATATCTTCAGAATCTCTAAAAAAGTCCCTGTTTAAAACAAGAGAATCAAGACTTCGTGCAGATCTTTAAACAAAAAATGATGTGGATCATTGCAGGAGTCAGCCCTTTAATCTAGATGTCTAGGAGATGACATTCCTCTAAGCTTCCAAGTATAAAGGGACAACTTCATTCAAAACATTCATAGTGTTCATGTAAATTGTTGAGAAAAGGTTGCTACAAGATTTATTTTTCAAGTTTAAAATCTGGATGATGAGCAAAAATGTGAAAGGGTGCTCTCTGAGGCCTGTTTCATTCTCTTCTGGCCTTCAATGCCATTCTGCCTTCTGCTAGGCAGGATGTCCAACCTGGGGTCTGTGGGCCGCATGCAGCCCAGGATGGCTGTGAATGTGGGCCAACCCAAAGTCGTAAATTTGCTTAAAACATTATGAGACTTTTTGGTGACTACATGTCACAATGTATTTAATGTGCGGCCCAAGACAACTCTTTTTCTACCAATGTGGCCCAGAGATGCCAAAAGGTTGGACACCCTAACTAGACCTTAATTTTAATTAGACTGATAGGGAAATGCATCTATATATGTGGTGTGGAGATGGCGGAGCACATGGCAGCCCAAAGGGCCTGGGTGGCAGGGAGAACACGGGATAAAGAGGGAAGAGGCATAAACTACTATTCCATGGTTCTGTCTATAAATGTTCGGAAGTTACTGGACTCAAGTTGCAGAACTCCTCCACTCTCACGTCTCACGTGCATTACCACTCATTGACATTTAGCTCTGCCTTTACTTCTGGCTGCAATGGGGCAGAGAGAGGATTTCCAAGACGGGCTGTGTGGGGCTTACCTGTGTCCTCCCAGCTCCTGGGACTGGATCTGAGGCGCCGTGTCGCATAGGGACCAGGTATTTGCAGCCAACTTTGAGATTCAGAAGAGAAGAGGCAAAAACTCCGTGGAGCTGCTTTCAAGACAGTCTTGAAAGAGAATTGGGTAGAAGCCAAGCTTGGTCGGACTTTAAGAACACACGACTTGGGGGTTGGCTGTTGCTGCCAGTACTCGTGGGGCCTCCAAGGCGAGAGTTCAGATGGAGGCCCTGGTGCATTCTTCCTAGTGTGATTAGTGGTACATTTTTGTATTTGTAAAGGATGTGCAATTGCAGGGCTTTCTGGATGAGGGTAATTTTCTGGCTGGTTTTTTTTTGTTTGTTTATTTGTTTTGAACAGTAATTAAATCTTCATTAAATAAAGAATTTGTAATGTCCTGTTACTGAATTTTCCATGGGTCATGTTTGACAAAAGTGTTTACTTTCATTTTTTTCCAGCTTTAAAAATTTAAGCAGACTGACTGATTTTAGATTTTCTACTGCGTTTCCCCCCCCTTGGCTTTTTAAGTTTTTGAAATACGAAAAAACCCTACATATACCAAGGTCCTAGCTTGGGCTTATTCTCAGTGACCTGAGGGAGTAAAAATAAAATGCAATTGTATTCAAAGTCTGCAAAATATCAATGCATTTTCATAAACAATGTAAATTAAAGTAAAAAATTTAAAACTATTTTCAAAAATATTTTAAATTAAATATTTATAATTATATGTTGAACGTAAAGGGCAAACTACATTATAACGATTATGCAAAGCATTTTAAATCCAAAATTATTTAAACAAAGCTGAAACTTTGAAATATTTTTCTTTTGGAAATTTGCTATCTTTTAAAGTATTTTAATAGAAGCAAATCCATATTCAGGCTTAGTGTTCCATGTTCATTTAGTTGCTAATGTAAGGACACAGCATTGTGCGTCATGCAGTTTATATCTTCACAAACGTAAGAATAAGAGTTGTTTAATTGCAGTGTTCCTCACGTGCCATCCGTGGTTGTTACAAATACAGCACTGTCATGAATAATTCCAGAACCACTGATCAGGGCCCTAGGAAGGCAATGAACGGGGTGATGGGCACGCCTATACCCTGTTACCCTAGAATCTGCTGCATGGGTGCCATCTGAGAAACGCCCAGGTACCTCTCTTGTGTTTTACCTAAGCTTGCATGCTTCCCACATCTCCTCTGCTTTTAGATGGCTTCTAACCCCACACTCTGCAGTGTCACAACTCACAGACCTGCAGGGCATTCAAACTCAGTCCCTTTCTGATGAAAGTAGAGAGACTGGGCGTGAGATCTGGAGAAATATTTCCCTGGGGCCCAAACAGCTGTAGGGAGGAGCTGGGACCTCGGGCACAGGACATCTGGATGCCAGTGGCAGATGAAGGCGCCCATGTACTTTTCAGTAAATTTCTTTTGTGTGTGCTTGTGGTACATGGGCCTTCTAAAGCGCGGGGCCCGAGGCAAGAATCCCTCTTGCCCAGATGTGTGGATTCCCCGAGCTGTGGGAGCACTTCAGCATTTTCACCAGGGACACCATCTGCGCAGGCAGCAGAGGGGTTCCTTCAGGGGGACACTAGGGGGAGCTGGCACAGGAAGGAAGAATGGCAGGTGGTTTGGGGACTGGCTGTCAGAATGCTTGTGGGATCTTGAAAGTCTCCCTTGCTGGCATCCTAGAAATACTTGGTTGGGACTTTTCTAGGGGACTGGAGGTCCTGTGGGGGCAGCTGGGGCTGAACAGCAGATGTGGTTAGTTGGTGGTGTTATCACTTCGTCCTAATGCTTATAGGCTGGGAGGGCCAGGGAGGGTGTGGGCAGCTCATTTCCGAGTCAGTGCACACTCCCTTCTTCACTGGGCTGTTGCCAGGGAAGGACGCTGTCTCCTGTAAATCTGTTTCTCTCCACACACTCGGAAAAGAGAAGATCGTTCCCTTACCCTTTATGAACATTCTCTGTGGAGGGAGCCCGAGATAGAGCGCAATCATCGCTGCTACAGCACTGGAATTATAAAGGGATTAATCATTCATTTTGATTGGGGATCTTAACCACAAATGGGTAGAATCCAGAGGGATTGGGAATTTGGTTAAAAAATTTTAACTGTATTGTCACGAACTTGTTACTTCAGCACCTCCGTCATACTTAATGCAGGCGACAAATGATAGTGTCTTTAGTCCCATCTGTGACTGTGTCACCAGTGGAAATCACAGATATTTTCATATCACATTACTGTTGTGGCTAAGGTCTCAAGTATCTTTATGAGTATGACTACTCAAAATTATGGTGGATATTATCCTTTACAATATCTTGTTTCTAATTTTTAATAAAGAATCCCACATGTCACTGTCAACAAGTTTGTTTTAATTTTGTTGAGATAACTGTATTTCATTTTAATTGGTTTCCTTTATAATCTTATGTATTTTATTTTACATAGTTTAAAAGTGTTTGTTAGGAGGGGGATCCGCAGGCTTCAGCGGACTGCCAGAGGGGCTCACGGCAGCAAAGAGGTTGAAATGAGCCGATGTTGATGAAAAACCATCTTTCACAGCAAAAGCTTAAGGCCTTGGAGAGTGCAGTGAGTTACTTCAGGTCACATGGTGGAGCAGGAATTAAGAGCGGTGTCCTTCCTGCACTGTGTCGCCTCCTGGCACCTCCACCCTGATCTCGGTGCCAGGGGAATGAGCTCCTTTGTCTTATTCAGCAAGCTCTGTGGTTATGGTGAAGGCCCCAGTCAGCGGTCAGTGTCCCTCATTGTTTGCACTTCCCTGGCCGGTGGTGGCCTTCTCCTTCCCTCCTCCCATTTCCAGGCCTGCTGCTGGTGGCAGTGAGGTGTGGTCATCTCCGACTGTGCTTGCCCCTGGGGGCTTAAGGCATCACAAAGCATGGTGTCCTAAGACACTCCAGTCAACAGAAAGAATAGAAAACTTAACCCTAATTGCTTGGCCCACTGTTAATGGTACTCCTGGCAATATCGGTACCCCTGACCGGCAAGGGGAGTCTCTCGGCCAACCCAGGGGGCTTTCATAAACTCATTTAGGAACTCCTGTCACATCATCTCCTCCTCATTTTAGATTAACATGTGCCTCAAATCAAGAGGAAAATACAGAGTTACTAATAGTTATATTTCACTTCCAAGGGCCATTTCTAAGCACTGTATCGTTTCTTAAAACAAACAACGTTATTAATATCCTCATTTTACAGATGGGAAAACTAGGCACAGAAAGGTTAGGTAGCTTGCCTGAGGTGTCCACTTCGTGTCAGAGGTAGGACTGGAAAGAGGTGTTCTGGCCCCACTGTCCATGGTCGGGGCCACTGTGCGCCGTGGCCAGGTATGACGGAAATGCTGTGCACCACTGCTGTCCAGACCCTGTTCTCTTTTGCTTCGAGTTTGATGGGGAACCTACCTCTCTGGGGTGAAGGATGCCTTGGGGTGATGTGGTCTTAGGAGGAACTCCTTTCAGTGTCTCAGAGCTGTCTCTGAGAGGTACTTACTTCATCGTGCGATTCAGACTCTGTTCAGCTTCTGTCCGTTGCCTGTATGGATTCAAGGCCATATGAGGAAGGGCAAACGTGTCCCTACCCCCAGCGTTTGGTAGTGCTGCAAACTGCTGCGTTGGGACTGACTGTGTGTCCATGTCAAGGACGCGGACAGTGCTTCGATCTCTGCTTTTGGAGCCTCCTCCTTAGCAGCATTGGCAAGTCCACCTTCAAAAATTTCTATCTGAATTCTCGTGTTTTGAAAAAAATATATTTGTTAATGTTTCTCTTTTCTAACATTAGTTGATGTTTTGCCAACTAGTTAAGAGTCTGCAGATCTGAGTGCTGGCTAAGAAGCTAAGCTTGCTGTAACCAGTTATCCCCAGATGGCCAGATTTCGTTGTGTACCGCTTTTATAACTGCTCACTGGCTGCGTACTTGGGGTTATGAGGTGTACTGTTCCACTTGTTTTTGCCAGCCATGCACACAGTACATTATTTGAAAGGTTGAGACAGATGGTATAGCTCAAACTAAAATTGTGAGAGAGAAGCAAGTGGAAAGAAATGAAAAGGGCACTTGATTTTCTCCTTCACATTTCGGAAGTGAATTTTAGCTTCTGTGATTGACTAATAAATGCAGTGTCGCTGTAAGACTTGAATTCATTAGCGTCTGTTTAAACAGATATAACTGAGTAATCGGCAGGAAGCAATCTTTTCCTTCGTGGATGCTGTCCCAAACTTCATGGGACTTCCTCCAGATCTGAAAGTGCTTGGGCCATTGGAAGCTGTCAAAAACAGATCCGGGTTTTTCAGAATAAGATGTACTACCACCAATACCAATCAAAACAGAAAAACCTCAAATTTTATTTTCAAACTGGAAATAATATGGACATATATGTATATGGCCATAGAGCCTGGTGAAGTTGCGGTGATAAGGACAATTAATCAGTTTTCGTGCAGCTGCTTCCTGACATTTCTGCAAATTGTTGTGGAAAAATTAATGAAGGTTAGATCAGTAATGGTTTCAAGCTTGGCCAGTGGAAACTATGACAGTGTTTCCATCAGCAATTAAGCTGGGCTGCTTTCTTTTTTCTATAGGGGAAGTGGTATGATGTGTGTTCTCCACAGGAAATGGAAAACGACAGCTGAGCCGTGTGAGCACAGGTATGGAGCGCACTCCACTCCGGGAGCGCGCCACCAGCCTGTCCGTGATTTGCCCGACAGAGATGCGTTTTCTGCAGCAAGGGTGTTGCTGTGCCGCGCTGAGAAATCGTCCCTTAACAACAGAGGAAGGATTCTGGTATTTCACTGAGCTGCCATTTCAGAAACAGAGCTACGCTATAAATCTAAACTTTGGGAACCAGAAAGTGGAACGTATGACAAACAGAAAGTGAAACTCACCTATCTAATTTTATTTTTCAAGCCAAAGGTAGTTCAGTACAGGCCCGGTTCACATCCTGTGTAACCCTATGGGATTTTCCCCAGTATTAGTTAAAAAATTTTCCCATAGGGTCACACAGGATGTGAATTAAAGTAAACACTTAACAAGAATGATGAAAAAGGAAATTAGCTTTCTAAATGACCCTTTCGCTGTTTGCATCCTGAGTACTTATTAGAAATACGGGAAAGGGTCACTTCAGTGTCTCATTATCAGGTTGTTACATTATTAATAGGATATATTAATGCACTCCCCTATTAAATATGAAGTGTATTTCCATATATATGAAACTAAATTTTACATAAGTGTTCCCCTTTTTGGAAAATATTAAAACCTTAGCAAAATTCTCTGTGCATCAGTGGTTCTTCGCCTTTTAGAGGAGGGGTTTATAGACCTGTTTAGGGCTCTCTTCAAAGGCCCTGGCCCTTTGCCCCAAAGAAATGCATATGTCAAACATTTCTGCCTACGACTTAAAAAGTTTCACAAACCTCTTAAGTGACCTTGGACCCCAGAGATTTTTCACAGGACTAGGTTTTTAAAACTTTTCATGGACTGATAGGAAGTTATAGCGTTAGTCATGAAATGTTAATTCGTTACCAGTAAAGACTTTGTAAGAGGCTTTAAGAAACTTTAATGGTAGCAATAATAATTCCTTCCCTTTTCACTTGGAAAATGCTCCCTTGTCCTTGGGCAGGAGCTCGTTCATGGAAGAAAACATACGATGCTGGGTTTGAAGCCGGCTGGATGACATTTTAGCAAGACTTTAGGTGACCTGCCTCAGCCTCACCATTTCTGAGGTGGTAGCTATAGGGAGGTGATATGACATTTTTATCTGGCAAATAGTCCTTGCTCTCAATATATAGTTTCTCTTCTTCCCTCCTCCCTTTGAGATCTAGTTTAAATATCACTTTCTCGCACATCTTTCTGCAGCTCCTCAGGCAGATTTTTTTCCCCTTTCCCCTCAGTGTTCCTCTACTGCTTTGCAGATCACTCTCAGTAGGATTGTGTTATGTTTCCTTGGTTACACCTCGTGGAGTGCATTTTGAGGATCTTGTGTCTTATTAGTAAAGTTTTATTTATCTCTATGCATGCTGTGTCCAGCAAAGTGCTGAAGGCACACAGGAATTTTGTGTGTTAAATTGATAGTAAAAGTCTAATGCTTTTTAGGAATGGACTAATTTGGATTTGGGCTTCTAGATGTCACCGGATTGTGTTTAAGTGAATACTAGTCATTTCAAAAGAGCAGGCAATTGATCAGTGTACAGTCAAGGTCAGATTTAGTGACAGAACACGGCCTGTGACTGAACATTTGTCTTTCCTAGCTCTGGCTACAACCAGAGCCACAATATTTTGGCTGAAGTTTTCAGGTGATTAAAAAAAGGTACTATTAAATTTCTAAAATGAATAGACCTATATATTATCAGAGTCTTAGAAGAGAATTTGGGCTCCCACGAAGTCTTAATTTATATTTAATTTTTAGAATCTGGGCTCAAATGATAGCTTGAAGGACATACTGATCCACCTCTCTTTGAATTCACTCATCGTGTACCCTTGCTAATGACGACAAACTTGAGTTGAACAAACATGTCCCCAAGGAGTTGGCGTTCTTCAACTTCTCTCTTTCTCTCTACATACATACAATGAGACAAAAGTAGGTTTACAGTTTGAGTACAGGAAACATAGTTTATTCTTATATTATTATACATTAATTATTGCATTATTTTCTATACGAACAACTTTAAACCTACTTTTGCTCAACTGTGTGTTTGTGTGCATGTATACTCATATGTTTATATATTTCTGTGTGTATGTATGTGTGCATATGTATGTGTGTATGGCCTGCAGGTCTTACAGATGTTTCTATAGGCAACTTAAATTAAAAACGTACATGAAACCAGATTGTCTTAGTACTTGAACAACTCAGTGGCAGTCAGCTCTGTTCTTTCTGTACATGATTAATGATTTCCAGTCCATAAGCTATGATTTAGAGCCTTGACTATAAAGAGTGGGTTTGAGCCAAAAGAGCCTTGGAAGAGGGAACTGGATAGTTGGCTGCAGGAGGTTTTGAAACAAATTAGTGTGGGAAAATCATCAGTGAGTTACAGGGGAGAAAGTGGGGCGTGTGCAGAGGGGAGAAAGAAAAACGCAGGAGGTAGAGGATGCTATCTGGTGGTCTGGGGAAGGTCTGGCACACACAGAAGGGCTGTTAGTCCTAATATGCAGACAGGAAGCTCTGAGTAGGACCCTGGAGGAGGTGGGATGCAAACCGGATCAATGGAAGGAACTTCAGAAGCAGAACTGAGGATCCATAGACGTTGTTGTTCATGATGTTGAGTGAGTGATGAGGGGGTTGTCGTAGTTGAAACAGAATATGGACTTCTCACTGTGCTCGTGAGAGGTGGATAAAGAGATCAATTTAAGATATATAGGGGAGGAAAAATACACACTGGTCATGGGCTGAAGTGGGGACAAAGAACAGTAGGGTTGAAGATTTTGCTCAATAAATCGTTGGCGGTGGATTCTTGGCTCTCATGCGATGCACAGCCATTTCTTTACTCAGGCATTTCCCCCTCCTGGAAAGCCTTGTCTCTGCCTGTCAGAATTTTCAAGCCCTTATTTAACTTTAACCAGCTGCACAAATATTTCTTGCACAACACTAGCTCATAGCAATCTCTCCTTTACTGAGCTCATACAGTACTGCTATAAATGGAGTAGCACTTAATTGATGCTTAAACTATAATTTAAAACTTCACCTGCATATCTTACCTCTTCAATGAGCCTCCAAACTTGTGTAGAATTGGATAGTGTAAAAAATCTTCTCTATTATCTAATACAAAGTCTTGCATATGGCAGTAACTCAAGATATATTTTTAAGAGTTTTAAAGGATATTGGGTTTTTCCTACATCCCTAAAACTTTACTGGACAGGACAAAAGTATGGAAGCATGAGATATAGTCCTTATTCTTATTATAGTCCTTATTCTTATTATAGTCCTTATTATAGTCCTTATTCTTAAAGTACAGGTGATCGAGGTAGATGTTTTGTTTAGAAGATTAGCAATTTAATGGGAATTTGGCATTAGAGGAAGCCTATTTTGAAGTCATCTAACTTTTCTAGAATTAAACAAGATAATGCATGTGAAGTGTTTAGTACAGTGCCTGCTGGTATGTTCTCCATAATTACTTTTTAGAATCATACTTCTAAATATTAATGTACTCTGTTGACTGGTCCTTTCCTAACTGACATTTTTAAACATTAATCTCTTAGTAATGCCAGTTTCTTTACCTCCTATCTAATAGGGATCTGGCTTTAAAACTTCAGCCCCATTGCAATTATTCATGTTAAAGTCTCCAGTGGTCTTTTAATTGGCAACTTGAGTGGAGTTTTTTATTCTTCTCCTCCTTGACATGTTCCTCTCCACTGGTTTTTTTGACCCTACTCCCTCCTGTTTTCTCCACTGCAGCTCTGAATGTTCCTTCTCCGCATCTCCTTCATTGGTTCTGTCTGTCCATCAGCTTGATAAATATTTCAGTGGGGATTTCTGTCGCAATGCTCCTCACTTCCCTTTTTGCTATACATGTTTATGATTGAGTATTTTTATCTTTTTTTATTTCTTCAATTACTAACCTGTAGTAGAAGCTCTAGTTTCCTACTCCATGCTTCCAAATGTACAGGGTGGGGCTCAAGTAGCTTTATAGTTTTTTGTATGGAAAAATAATACAGTAATTAATAAATAATAATACAATAGGCAACTCTGTTACATGTACTCACAACTGTAAAACTACTTTTGCCCCATCCTATATACTAGATATCTTTGCCTAAGGAGTCCAAATAAACTTCAATTTCAGCATGCCCAGAATTGTAATTTTCATCGCAAGACTTGATCCTCTTTCTCTTTATTTGTGAAAAGCCCCCTGTCCCTGGAGTTTCTTCAAGGTTGAACCCTGGAGTTACCCGTCATTCTTACCTTTGTGCCACACACACACACACACCCACACCCAGCCAACTCTCATGTTCTGTCCATTCTTCTTCCTGTTTCTTTCTTCAGTGCCTTCTACTTCTGCCAGTCAGGTTTTCATTGTTCGCCCTGCCCTTGAACTACTGCAGTAGACTCTTGACTGGCACCTTTTCCTTAAGCTCCACCCACCTCCAGGTTGATCTCTCCACACTGCTTCCGGAGCTCTAGTACTAAAAAAGAAATCTTCCTTCCATTTAGGATAAAGTTCAATATCCTTACCATATTACACTAGGTTCTTTATTACGTCAACTTACTTTTTAACATTACACATTTCTCTCATCTCCTTAGTATTCCTCACATAACTTATCTTCAACCATACCCAAATTTATTTATCCCCAGAATATATCTTGTCTCTTTATGCTCTGGTGCATGTAATGTCATTTTCAATTTCTCCGTTGCATGAACTTCCATAGGCACCTCAAGGCAGGAAGGTCCTCTCTGTGGTGAAGTTTTTCTTATCCCTGTCATCTCTCGTGGTCGCAGTCACTCACCTCCTCACTTCTGTGCCCATGGTGCTTTGACCACACATACGGTGTGAAATTATTTTTCACCTTAAGGATTGTGTGTCATTCATCGTCATATTTCCTGTGACTAGCATGGACCAGCGAGGCATTCAGTAAACAATAAAGGAAAGATTGTGAAGAGAAGCTGAATATATGTTCTGTTATAAAACATTGGAATTGATGATGAAGCATCTGGATTTAAATGTCTTGAGGTTTTTAAAGGATGGAACTTAAATGATTTCACAATATGGTATTTCTTACTACACTAAAGAAAATGATTAAATGTGTGTGTTTTCCATGTATACCAAGTAATAGAATCTTGAACATTAATGATATTTTCAGAATCCAGAAGATTCAACAATGGAAACGGGGAGAGGTAGAGGACCCAAAAGGTGGTTTAGTTGGAAACTAGCTCAAAAGAGCAACCGACCTGAATCCTTCAAGTGAAAGAAACTCCCTTACAAATTCGATTGCAGTAATAGAATGATCTGCAAGTACTGAAAACGAATGGCCTAATGGGTTTTTATTACTGTATAATATACCACCATATACAGCTGGTGAAGTCAAACTAGTTTTTAAAACCATAAAGTTACTTATAAATTTTGTCGGTTCTTATTGAAGGCTCTGTAGCAGCGCCAGGTGTTAGAAATAGAGTGTATGACCATCAACAGAAAGATTGTAGAGTGAGACAAATCTAAAAAATCATACACTTTTACTAGTATAAAAAGTAAACACTTTCTTTTTCACTTTGTTAAATGGACCTACAACTACATTGTGAATTTTGTCTCAGCCTCAGGACAATGGGCCTCAGCTGACTGTCAGCACACTTTTGGAATTGTGGCGAATGGGGCCGAGTATTTCATGTCATTTTGAATAATGCTGTTGCTAAGTCTTCAAGTCCCCCAGTCTTTTCTTCAGCACTGTCTAATCTGCCATCTGGTGTATTTTTCCTTTCAGATTTTGAGGTTGTCTTTTCTGGAAGTTCAGTGTGGGCCTTCTTGATAGCATCCATATTGCTGTTACTTAACATATTTATTCTAGCTTCTTGAACATATGGAATACTGTTAAAATAACTTTTAATGGCTTTTCTACTAATTCTTTCATCGGTGTCATTTAGGTGTCCATTTTGGTCCATTAATTTGTCTCATTTTTATGGGTCAGATTTTTCTGTTTCTTTGCGTGCTTAGTAATTTTTTATTGGAAGCTACCCTTTTACCTCATTGGGCAACAGAAACTTTGTATTCCTATACGTATTTTTTTAAAGATTTTATTTATTTATTTTTAGAGAGAGGGGAAGGGAAGGAGAAAGAGGGAGAGAAACATCAATGTGTGGCTGCCTCCCACACACCCCCTACTGGGGACCCGCCTGTAACCCAGGCATGCGCCCTAGACTGGGAATCGAACTGGCGACCCTTCCGTTCTCAGGCTTGCGCTCAATCCGCTGAGCTACGCCAGCCAGTGCTCTATAAATATTCTTGAGCTTTGTTATTGGGCATAGTTAAGAAACTTGGAAGCAGTCAGATCTTTCTTTTAAGCTTTGTTGGGCAGGGCCAAGACAGCATTTATTCAGGTTAACTGCCCCTCCCCATACGTAAGCAATACAATATTCTGACCTGTGCCCCATACATTAAGAGGCTATCCACTCTGGCTGTTGGGAACAGACACTGTTTTTGGCCCTTTGTGAGCACTGGACACTGTTCCCACACGTATTTTTAGTGGTGTTTCTCCTGACTGTGGGGAGTTTCCTCATATGTGTGTACTGGTCAGTAGTCAGCTGAATATCTGCTTATCTTCAGAGTCCTCTCTCTGTGCAGTGCTGCTGTCGACATGCTCCGAGATCTCCAGCCACTTTTGGTTCCCTGCACTTCCGTGGCCATGTTTCTGACTCTGGGAGGCCACTCATTTCTCCCCGAGCTTCTCCTTCATAACCATGGTGAAAAATTTATCCAGGTAGTAGGTAATCCAGGGCCATTACAGAGCTTGGCTCCTTTGTTTCCCTTCTCTCAGGGATCATGGTCCTCTGCTGCCTGGTGTCCAGTATCTTGAGAACTATTATTCCATATTTGATATCTACCTTTATAGGGCTTTTCGGGCAGGGAATAAATCTGGGTCCTGCTACTCCATGCTGATCTGACACTGAGTCAAGGCCTATTTTAGTTGTTATTTCCTCAATTATGCAATACTCATTAGCCTGAACATTCAAGGAGGCGCTTGTAGATAATTGCTACAGAAAGGATTTAACTTAATGTACTCACCTAACGCCAGGAGCTAGGTCTGTGAAATTTGTGTTGAGAGAATGTGTTAGGAAGTTGTTTCATAGAATAATGCAAAGTGGTATCATTGGCTCTTTCTTTTTGAAATCTTTCATCCTTTTTAAAATACTTAATTAAAAGTTGTGTGGCTTAAATTCAGTTGTGATTTGGAAGATTCCGAAATAACAGTTCTTTCTTCTCCTTATGTGCAATCTGACATTCTCAAAAGCAGCCACATTATGTGGTGGGAGAGGAAGGGAAAGACTTGTGACATGCAAGAAATTTTAGCCATGGCACAAAATGATAGGGTTTAGAAGATGCAAATAGTGTGGTTTGCACAAATCCACCTACTTACTCCTATTTGTAAGAAGCCAGGTTCCTCAAACTGATCTTAAGTGATCATTTTGCTTTCACTAATCTTTCTGCCTCTACAATGGAAGACAGTTTGTGTGCGTTGCATTTTTAATGATGTGTCTTACAGTGCTTCTGAGGTTATTCTCTGGTGGAATGCTATCAGATTCTCTCTCCCTGCCCCCTATACACACACACACACACACACACACACCCTCATGAAAACATAGACATCTTCCAGAGAATTTCCTGATGTACTGTCCTTTGAATGTGATGACATTTGTTTACACAGGAAGCTAGACACTAGGTTGTTTTCTTTGGAAACTGTGTCAGAAACGCATTTTCCACATTGGTTTTTCTCAATATGGCATACACATGTATCACTTACAGATTTCATTTTTGGGAGGCATGGAGACTGATGAAGAATTCCTGATATGAAGTGTGCTTATTGACTTACTTTAAATATTTAATGTTTAGAGAACATCCTCTTTCCTCCCCACTGATTTTCTTTTACATCTCCTTGGCAAACCGTGGAGTGGAAATCAGATCGAACACAGGCCCTAGACCCTCAGCTCTTGTGCCGTGGTTCACATGTTTTGCTGTCAGCTCAATACAGCCCTTGTACATTCCATTATATATAGAGAGATATATGGTGCGCTCTCTCTCTCTCTCTCTATATATATGTATGTGTATGTGTATATACTTGACTGATCCATATATATATAGATCAAGATTCTTAATAAAAACACAGAAAACAATTTATAGCCCAAGAGATGTGGGTTATATCTATATGGGGTTCTCAATTAACTCTTTCAGATGGATTTTTTAAAACACTAAAATTAGAAAAAACATTATACGTATTCATTGAAAAAACTTCTTTGTGTCGACATTTACTTTTGCCCTCCTCTTGGTGTAGCACTTACAATCGCTATCATTACTGAGCACGAACCAGATGCCAGGGACACCGGTGGGTACCTCATTTCCATCACCTCTAGTCCTGGCAGCATCTGTGGGGAAGGTGCTGCTGCCCTCCTGGGAGCCGTGAGGGAATCGGCTTGGAGACGTCCGTGATTTGTCAGGTCATGTTGCTGGAAAGGAGCAGAGCTTACATCAGGCAACTCTCCTATCCTGAGAGATGTAGTAACGTATCCCATGTTTGTTAACAGTGGGGAGTGTACTTGGTAGATTAAAAAATCAGAATGTTAACCTGCTACTTCTACAATAAAACACTAAGAAAACTTTATTGAGAGCCAAGTATGTGCCAGATCCTGCTCTGGGGGCGATGGATGATAATGATGAGCAAGTGACTCTTCTGTCCTGAGGAGGGAGGGGCAGTTACACAGCGGTGTGCCGGCCTTGCTTCTGAAGGGTGCACGCACGTGATGCCTAGGGTGCACAGTGGGAGGACCTAGAGTCTTCAGGAGTGTGCAGTGGGGAACATCCTGACGGAGGAGGAGGCAGTGGTGACCTTGACTGTGTCTGGCATAAATTTACCTGAGACTAGGCATTGCACCATGGTTAAGGCTATGTATGCCAGGCCCATTTACTGACCGAGATACTCATTTGTACGTAGGCTTTGTCCCTTACTTGTATTAAACTTGACCGTTATGCATATTTGCCACCTGCTGCCAAGTATACCATGTTGCTTTCTGATATCTTGAGCATACATTCTGTGACAGACCTTGTACTGGAGTTTTGTGTGGGAGACAAAGATGAATGTAGTTCAACTTTAAGTCCTTCCATTTAATGCTGTAGATAAGAACTGTATTCAGATGTTAATGGAAAAAGAGAGCCTGCAGAGAGCTTTATGAAAGGAACAGAAGTGTGCTGTGGCACACTGACAAGGGAATGGTCTCTACCAGGTAGTGGATTCAGGATGAGATCCATCCCTCCGTTTGTCCATCCAATAGACGTATACAGAGCACTGGTTAGGTGCCGGGCTTTGTGGAGCAGCTGACACATGAGCTGGACTTTGTGGCTCCAGAATTTTTGATAGATCACCGTGGAGGTGATAAGGGAAGTCTGTCAAGCAGAGCTCATGGCTTGAGCAAAGACAAAAAATGGAAAATGTTGGTCCCACTTGAAAGTAAGAACTAAGCCATCTTTTCTACAGGTTATTGGAATAGATGTATTAGGAGATTAAGTTGCATAGACAGAGAAGAGCCAGATTCTGGAGGGTCACAGATGGCAATCCAGGGGATTGGAACTTGGTGGGATATGAGGAGTCACTGGTAGTTTTGGAGCAGGAGAAGATTAGGATTATGAGAGATGGCTTTAGGAAGCTTCATGTGGTAACCACAGCATATGGGTTAGCACTGGGACACAGGATGACCCCCCATAGCTGGGCTTGATGAACCCAGTCTGTTTGCCCAAGACTGGACTCCACAGGTTCTGAGCTCCTGGCCACTCCCGCTGTTGTGTGTGGTAGTTTTCCTCCAGCTAACAGGCTTTGCAGCCTTGTGCATAACCGATCTCCTGGAAGTCCTTTTGGGTGGTTGTCCCACAGTCCCTCCTAGTCCTGCAAAGGCTTTGCCTCTAGGGATAGTTTCAATTCATTAACATTCTGACTGTGTCAGCACTCTGTTTAATTTATATGTACCCACTGAAGGCGTTATTCTTTAGCAAATATCAGTTATGGGACTATTAGTTACAATATTGCGGGTGCCTTCACTAGAACATTGATGTGAAATGTCACCCTCACTGTAACATTGTTTGTATGGAAAATAAGATTTGATTTACATTATTTTAGCTGACAGGGATTTCCCAGGACTGTGGCCAGTTCCCCAGTTAGCATTCTTTCTGCCTTTGGATGGTGCACATGACTGCTTGCCTTTCTTTAGCTGCTTCCTTTCGGTCCAGCCCTATGAGCCACTCTGCCTGCAAGCTCTCTTGATCTGGAAGCAGTGCTTGGCCTTGATGCAAATTAAATACGGAGTGTACTCAGGGCAGGCACACTGAGTTTCACATTTGCTTAATTTAAACACGAAGGCATCTTTGGCCTCAGCTAATTTTTTCAAGTCTTACAGTTCTCAATACCTCTATGCAAAACTGCCAAGTCCCAGCTTGGTGGACCCCTCCCTGTTCCCTTATCCTTTCCCATTTCTGGGCTGTTGGTTCATTGGTCCTCCTCCCTGGGCTGCCTTTCCCTCTAATCTCTGCCTTCAAAATCCTCCCAAGTCTTCCAGGTCCATGTCTAATATCACTCTCCTTCATTCAGCCCCCCATGATTACTGCAACCACAAGTGCATTTTTACCTCCTCTGGAGTATTCTTGTGGCACTTGTCACAGACTGAGAGCTGGGCCTTGCCTTTGGATCCCAAAGCCAGCCACTTGCTTACAGCCCGTGTGACCCTGGACAAGTTACCGAACCACTCTGAACCTCATCTCTAGAATGGGAGCAGTGCCACTCACCTAGAAGGATGGTTTTGACGATTAAAGGAGATAATGCAGGCAGAAAGCTTCACAGAGGGTTATCTGTCACATGGGATGTGTTCAAAATAGGTTAGCGATTTTTATGTCTTCTTTCTCTGGGAATAAGTTGAGATCAAGCAATGTGTCTTATTTGTCTGCTCCTCAAATCCTGCCTCTAAAAGAACCCATCATAGCTTTTTGAATATAACAAATATTTCATAAATATTTATTTGAGGAAATAACTAAATACTATTTTTAAATTGCAAAGTTCACCCCCAAAAAGTGATTCATGAAGAAAGTGGCCTTAGGTTTTGGTTTGCCAGGGCAAGTCTCAATATTAAATGTTGCTGGTGTCCCCTTTTGCTCTGAAAAGTGCAATGGTTTGGACAATAACTTGCATGGGCACCCTATTTAGGAAGTATTTGCAGCTTTGAATTGTCTATGGTACTTCTCCAGTTATTGTGTTATTTATATTTCATGCAGGTGGGCTGTCTCTTAAAGGAGGTTGTAAGCTATTTGAGGACATAAACCATTTCATATCTCTCTTCTAAATCTACTGAGTACACCGTGGTACCGACAGTGTAATGAGACCAGGGGATGTCTACAGAGCAGTGACATAGTAGGTGCGAAGGTTGTATTGGTACCGGCCATAATCTCAATGCTGCTTTTAGATGAAGCTATCAACTGATGTATAGACGTATTAAGTGATGTGTAAATGGGAACTAGTCATTCTCACCCATGAGGGGAGGGCTGACCACTAGACAGAATTACTCCAGAGATCAGTTTATCTGCTTCCCCACTGTAGCCTCACACCAAGCACAGCACCTGAAACATAGTATGTGCTTGGTGTTTGTTGAATGAATGCATGAGTGATGAGGTTCTTAGCATGCCACACGTTGATATTTCATGAGTTTCTATCCATTCCCCTTGGGTCCCCTATAAATGGCATAACAGAATACAGAGAGAGTCTGAAGAGCTCTGGTATGCTTGACTATGAGCTCAAAGATTTATAGGAGGGATCGGGAGACATCTCGTCTCCTCAGACCTTCTCTGGAAACCATTCTATGTAGTCTTCTTTTCTGAATAAGCTTGTTTTCTAGAAGAAAAGTAGGAGATTTCTTCCTATAAAACTCTGCCCTACTTGATAAGAGGGCAAATGAAGGCTGGGCCCCTGTGGCTCTCTGTTCTTTGATTCCAGTAAAAGAAAGAGCAAATCCTGTGTAAAGGGTTATTATGTTAGCTGCAAGGGGCTTTGGCTCCCTAGCATGATTCTCCGGGGCGTGTGGGACTCTCAGAGGATGGAGAGATGGAGGGCTCCTTGAAAAGGGATGTTGGTATGACTTGCTTTCCTCTTTCTTCCTGGGGAGCACAGGTCATCTTCTCCCATTTCCTTAAGGACACCTTCTGGCTCTTGCCAACCCAGCCCACTCCTCCTCTGCCTGCAGCGCATCTCCGAGTCACTTACCTCGAAGTGCCCATCCTTCACAATCTAGCGAAGTGACATTTGATACGGACATGGTGTTGAGGGATTTTGTTGTGTATGTGTTTCCTGTTTTTGTTTCTTGTTTTGTTTGTTTTTTTTGGACAAGGGGTGAAATTTTGGTGGCCTACCCTGTGGTGACCAATTGAAAGGGTTCATATTCCCCATTTATCTTTTAAAAGTCTATTCAAAATAATAATCTAGATTTTTTCCTGTGATGGTTCCTTCCACGTTTCTCCACGCTGAGGTGAGATGGCCCTATATTCAGGCACCTGTCCTTACTAGGTTGCCCTATTTTCTTCATATCAGCTTGGCCCTTCTCTCATTGACCATCTGTCTTCATCAGCATGGGCTGCCGTAATAGAAATGCCATAGACTCATATAAACAACAAAGATTGTTTCTCATAGTTTGGAAGGGTGGAAGTCCAAGGTTAGGGTGCCAGTATGATTGAATTCTTGGCAATGGCCATCTTCTTGTTGTATCCTCAGGTTGTAGAGAGAGAGGGGAGATGCAGGTACTTGGGTCTCTTCTTGTAAGGGCACTAATCCTAGTAGGAGAGCTCCACCCTCATGACCTAGTTACTACCTCCCAAAGACCCTACCTGTAATACCATCCCATCAGGAACTAGGATTTCAACAGGTGAATTGTGGCGGTGGTGGCAGGGGTGGGGGTGGCGGTGTGGCATGAATCATCCATTCATGTCAGATTCGCAGGGAAGCAGCACATTCATTCTTCAGTTGGTTCTCTGATGCTACTCTCCCCTACGCCACTCCACACAGTTTCATTACCGTCCTGGCCCTGAATGGACCGGAGTTATGAACCTTGATGTTCTGAAACTTATCCTGGTATTAAGCTAGACCAGTAGAGTGTTAACTATCGTTGTGCGTACCTTCTAAAACCCCCTTTGCGGGAGTGTTTGCGGGAGTGTCAATCTGCTTCAGTACTGATGTAACCGTTTTTCTGAAATTAAGTGGTGCTGGCCAAGCCACAGCCTTGTGTAGTCTTCACTTGTAATTATTTCCAAGTCCTTTGAAATCTCTACCACTAAGGTGCCATTGTTTAAGCTGTGAGCAAATCCTGCCAATTAGAATGTATGCATCCTGGTTGAAAATAAACCAGTGTGTGCTTCCACGTGCAATTAAAGTTTGAACTGGAATGTGCTGCACTGTATCATGGGAAGCTTGTTTGAAATGTCATAAAATAATTAAAGGAGATTGTGAAAACAGGTAACAATATCTTTTGATATTCATACTTAAGAGCTCCTTGAGCTTAAAAGTTGAAACCTTTATGAGTTCAACAAAAGTTTAGATGAAAATGAGAGACTTTGGTTCCTTTCCCAGTACTTCCAACTTTCGATCCTGAGGACTCAGGTATATGGAGGGACAACATTTCTGCACACACAGTCACCAAAGAAGAGAGGTTTCTTTGGTGTGACTTGGGCAAGGGCACTGTGGCCATGGGTGATAGGAAAGGGAGAATCGCTTCACTGTTCCCAGTCTGTTTTCGCTCCATCCCAATGTGTGCTGCGCACCTAAGAGGGGATGGTAACTACCGAGTGTTGTTTCCATGTGGGCGTCTGTGTTCTCCTGAGTTTAGGAAGAACATCTTCTCTTTGTGTTATGTATGTGTGCATATGTGTGTAGTTGTTTTTTTCATCAGTGCTATTTATATCTGTGCGAGATACAGACAACGGTGGTTCCACGGTTAATCCCACCTCTGTGCCCACATGCAGTGTAGGTGAAGTCTTTTTTTAGCCTCTTCTTCACTAATTATATGCCATGCAACCGTAATTATTTCACCGGCATCTGCAGAACTTATGTCATTTCTCTTTTAAAATACAGTCAGAAAACTAGCAGAAATAAACCCATTTTGAGAGTTTGTGTGGTGAAGCAACTCTCCCTGGAGAACAGGGATTCTTGGGGACGGCTCACCGTCCCTAGCATTTCATCACCTAAAACTTCCAGCGGGTGACGAAATACTGGCATAGGCATGTAGTTTCCTAATGGCACTTAAACTTATCCCTGATAGATTTCTTTTCAGAAGAATTAAATGCACTGACAATCTTGGCTTAGTCACCTGTAGACTTTTTCAAAGTACTTTACATACTACAGAGTTTTATGTGACGGCTTTAAAAGACCGTGCATTCATTCTTGGTGTATACCCAGTGACTTGACTTGAAAACAAAAGTTTTAAGTGTCTTTGTCACCCATGCACTTGATCCATGTTTAATCTCCACTGATTTTAAAGCTACTTAGATATTACACATCAACATCAGAGTCGTATGATGTGAAGTCTGGCTCAGCCACAGAAGCATGGCAGGGCTTTACCTCGTAGTGTCAGAAAAATGTAAAATTCTGAAGTAAATTGCCCAAGTAGGTGTGGTCGTGTTCTCTGCATCTTTCTGTTATGTTGTGCGAGTGAATTCTGTCTCTGTTCATGTGTCCTCCATCTCTGTATTAGTCCCTTGGTATGGGGTGATTCTTTTTCTTTTGACACTCTGGGCTTTGCTTATGATATTCCTCTCTTTCTCTTGGGAATGTAGTTTTTCATCCTTATTACTGGGTTTGGGTATATCAGGAAAGGGAAGGCAAACGGTGAAGTAGAGACCTTTAAGTGAATTAGATCTAAATACTATATACTTTATATACAGTATATTTTCCGCATTATTACTACGTGGCCAAGACTTGGGTGTCCTGGTCAGTCCATCCATAGACCAGAAAGTGCCCCTGGCAGTTTCTAACATGAATGTGGCGGAGGCTGGTTGGCTACTCACCAAAACCGTGTCCTGCTCTGGAACTCACAGACGGCACTTCCCAGCCTCCCCTGCAGCTGGATAAGCCATGTGGCCAAGTTCTAGTGAATTCAATGTGAGTGACAGTACCGTCTGCAGCTTCAGTGCCCGCCTAGCGAAACCTTCCTTTGGGTGTCCCTCCATCCTTCCCCCCTTTTGCCAGGTTGAAGCAGATAATCCTGGTGAGGTCCTTGTTGGAGATGGTGAAGCCAGAAGGTTGAAGGAGCCTGGGCTCTCCAGTTACCCTGAGAGTGGAGCCGCCTACCCTCATTTGAGACTGCTATTGTGCACGAGCCATTGTGCACTTTGGAATTTGTTTGTTTTAGTAGCTAGTGGTACATTAGTAAATACAGATAGAATCCCTGCCTCCAAGGGCCTCCCGTGACACAGTGGGATGGACCATTGCTAAGTGCCTGCCCTGTGGGATCACAGAAGAGGACTTGGATACCCTAAGAGAGGAGGGATATTCTTAGACTTAAAGATGAATAGGAATATGCTAGATGCATCCCTAGATGCATGAGACATCAAAGTGTTCGGTTATGACACAGAAGACTTGTGTTGGGAGCATCTATAAAATCATGACTGAGAAGAGCCATGGATTTAATGTTCATATCTTTTCATTTTAAGATTTTCATTGTGCCCTGGCTGGCGTAACTCAGTGGGTTGAGCGTGGGCCTGCAAACCAAACAACTATAGTTTGATTCCCAATCAGGGCACATGCCTGGGTTGCAGGCCAGTTCCCAGCAGGGGATGCACGAGAGGCAACCATACATTGGTATTTCTCTCCCTCTCTCCTTCCCTTCCCCTCTAAAGATAAATAAATAAATTCTAAAAAAATTTCATTTTAATAGTGCATGTTGTATGTAAGTTTGTATGCATAAATACACACATATATACATACATATATGAAAGTAGGACAGTGGAATTATTGTGCTGGTTGCGAGGTACCTTGGATCAGTGGAAATACTGGAGGTTCTAGAGTGAAAAAGAGTCAGCGCAGAATCCTGTCCCTGGCATTTACTATCTTTGTGACCTTCGGTCTTATCTAACTTTCTTGACTGTAAAAATATTGCTTCAGCATTAACATGAAGGTATTTTAAAGTGCACTGGCATTGCTTTCATGTTGTTGTAGGATGTCTACCTCTATCTGTGCCTGTCTATACCCCTTGTTCCCACTCATATAGATACTGGCCATTGTCTTGACCTCATGCTTGTGAGGCCTCGGGGAAGGCTCTCCCTTCTGATCTGCAGGAAGCATCAGAACTGGAGGGAAGGGCAGGCTGAGCCCCGGCGTGAGCCATGGTGACGATCCTTCCCCAGGCCGGCTGAGTGAGTGTGTTCTGCACGCTGCACACAGGAGGGGGCTCCTGCCGTCCTCTGTTTACTCAAAATGTAGAGGCTTCTCCATAATGACCTCTATGTAATCAGGTTTGGTTAAGAAATGTCATTATATACCCATTAACATCAAGAAGCAACAAAAGGTCAGCGTACGTATGATGCCTCTAAAGCTACTGTCTCTGGTAGAGGCCACAGTTCCTGGGCTATCAGACTTGCCTGCGGTTAGTCCCGTGAGAAGCAGCACTGAAGCAGAAGGATAGTCACAGTTTTAGAAAAGGTAACCTGTTCTTTAAATTGTTTCCACAGACATTAACACATTAACACCTTCCATGCCTTTGGGGGGATTCCTTCCACTAAACCTCCCAAGTTCTCCCCTTTGTTTCCCTGATCATCCCTCCGAATATTAAAAGGAAGCCATCTCTAAGATTTTTTTCATCTGGTTTACAATTTTAATCTTAACAAATTTAAATCTTTTCATCAATAGATACTTATCACTCTAAGTAGAAAATGAGCCCCTTTATAAGTTCCACTACATAAATGTAGTCATGTTGGACATTTATAAAAAGGAAGGACAAACAAGGACAAGCCTTGAGCTGATTTGCTCAGAAAAGGAGTTGCATGTCTAATAGAGAAGCACAAACCGAGTGATGATGCTACCTGGCAGTTTGACTCCCACCTCATTAAACTTGAACTCTGCACTTCTCATAGCAGAGGCAGAGAGGTGCTTGGCAAGTGTTCATAATGACTAACGTTCTATCATGGATGCTAATTGAATGTTGATGCGTATCTGAAAATCGCAGTAACAGAGGCACACTTCAGCAGCTGAACGGGTGATGCTCTGTCTCCGGGTCCAGTGCCTCCGAGAATGGTGTGCCACTGTGACACTTTTCACGCCGGTCAGTTACCCGCACTTTTAATGGTTTCGGATGCCACCCAGCTGTGCTGTAACCCAGACGCTCATCTGCAGTGGAGGGGAAATATTGCTGCTTGATCTAAATTCTGGGAAAGTTCTTGGGCAACAATAACATTTTTAACATTTGGGCCAGGGGGGAGATAGACTTTAGCAACTTGACCTGCATTTGAAGAGAACTCGTTGTTCATTGGCATTAAGTGATGTCAGTGGTGCTGGGTCCCTGTTAGGGGCGTGGAATAGATGAGTAGCTTCTTGCTCGCCTGTAAAAGGACTGTTTTCTCCCACTAATTGGATCTTAGCCCAGAGGCTTCCCTGCTTCCTGATGTCACTAGTTTGCTACTTTGCCACTTGAACTTTAGTCCCAGTTTTGGAGTGTGTCATAGAGATTAGTTGATAGAACTCTGAAGTTTGGAACTTTTATAATGTTGGGGGGGTGGAGAACACTGTTAGCAAATGTTAACATTCCAAATAGGTTGTTGATCTTGAAGATGCCTGCTGAGGACCAGAAGTTCACTAATTTTTAGTTGCTGTTCTATAGGACCGGAGGAAGCAAATAACAGTATGAATATCCAATTTTTCCAAGACACGGTGATTCCTGATGTTCTCTCCCCCACTTTCCTAGTGTCACAGCACCTCGCGGAGGAATGGCAATGTGAGGTTGACAAGATTCACGTTCTCATCTGTCTTTCAGGGACGCTGGGCGGCCCTCCAGGCCCGGACAGCTCTCCTGCTGACAAGCCAAGAAATGAGTTACATTTTATGGCCTGTCATTCTGTCAATATATGTGTGTTTGTGTGATATATATATATTTCATATATAATATATATATAACACTTAACAATTTTTATTTTATGAAATACCATTATAACTTAAAGCACTGGTTTCATGCTTTAAGTTATATCTTCACTGAGACAAAATCTACAGACATACACACATGTATGCACAGGTCCTTGAATACATGCAAAGTCAAACAACCACTTTCAGCTAATTTGATATTATTCGTATTGGTTATTCTTATAGGTTAGAAATAAACATCAAGTCCCTACCTACTTTTGTAAATATAGTGTTTGACTTTATTTAAAGCTGCTGAAAATGTAACTGGTATCTGTAAAAAGAATGCCGGTATCTGTAAAAAGAATGCCGGTACTTTGTATTTATTAGAGCTAGATATTATCCTAAACTATTTGCATGCAGCATCTTCTTTAAAACTCACAACAACCTGCTGGCATAGAGCTGTTACTGTCCTCATTTTATGATGAGGAAACGGATGTTAAAAGTATTAGTAGTTGCATCAAGTTTGTGTAGCTGGTGCATGGTGTGTAAGAGCTGAGACCCAGTTCCAGCTTAAATTCAGAGTGCATGTGCTTCCACTGTCTTCCTAAGGCCATCCTGGACCCTAAGCAGTCAGAAGCAACATTGCTCCTTGTTTTGACAGAGGAGGTTAGGCAGAAATTTGCAACCCAGGTAAAAGACTGTTGGACTTCCCGTTTTTTGGTTTTATGCCTTTGTGATTGGTGTGTGGTAGATCTGGGAAGTGAGAAATGCCAACCAGTGTGTTTCAACCCCAGCATTTGTATGGTGTCTCTGATAGCAGGCAACAGAGAGCCTGACTCAAACTCTCTAGAGCAAACACAGAAATGCTAAGGCTTATGATTCTCAGCAGTCCAGACATAGGGTGCTTTCAGGAGAGGCTGGATCCAGAGACTTACGAGCCTTTGGGGTTTCTTGTGAGCCTTTGTGGGGTTTCTTTTGGCTCTGTCCCCTCTGTGTATCAGATATCTCACTATGCTGGTTCCTTTCATGGTAGTTGCAGTGACTTGAGATTCCCGTCTCCCTCTCCTCACCACACAGATCAGAGGAAGAGAGAATTTCTTGTGGCTGCTCAGGAGGATGAAACTCTTCCTTCATGTTTGACAGGCAGTACCTGTTGTTACCGAGGAGCCTGCTGCAACTATTTACAATACTCTTCTTGACATAAAATTACTACCTTAGAAGCAAAGGGAAGACTTTTTCAGATATAGGTGTGTGTGCTATTTGGGCACACCAAGCACTTATGTACACAATAGGAAAACTGTTATTCAAGAAGAATAACCTTTTGCTTACAATTTGGGATGGCATCATCTATATTTACTACCTAAATGATGTGTGCCTATCTTACCTTAAAATCCTGATTACTGACTCCTTAAAGAAAGTGTTCGATTCACTACTATCGATAAGTGCTTTGTTTGTCCCATGTAGGTTGTGGAACAACGTAGAACCAAACATTTTAATTCAGTTTGAGTTTACTTATGTAGATTATTTAATTAATCCCTAAAAAATAAAAGAAATGACCATCCAGCACTTTTAAATGTAACTATTTTACACTCTAACCTATTTTCATCTCACCAAAGTTAGGCCAGACAGCAGTATCGTCATTTACGATTCTCTTTGAGATGTTGCTGTCAGAGAAAACAAGCCGACCATGTGAAAACCCTCCATTTGTAGTAAACCCTCAGCAAGGAAGCACCATTTATAAGAGTTTTCCAGACGATGTGCTTATATTTTTTGGTTCTGAATACTATGTCTAAACTGTTTTCTTTCTCTTGCTTTCTTTTTTCATTATGAGTAAGGATCTCCAGCTTGTTCCCCTTCCTCCCTGAGGAGAAGAGAAAGGAAGGTCTACTTTATGAAACAAGTCATGGTAGCAGGTAATGAAGTAGGGCTCCCCGCAGGCTTATTTATTACATGGTTTCTTCCCTCCCCTGTGAGCTTATCTCCAGGTTCTGAGAAATGGATCTTATTGTTAACTAGTTTGAACAGAGGGGACCATAACAGTCAAAATGGCTATATAGAAATATAGAAAAACAGGAAGCATGAAGGTGCCAGGTGTCTTAAAGGGCAAAGCCCTGCCATTTTTATGGACCGGGTATCGCTGAGCAAATGTGACTATTTCAGGGGCTTTGAGGGTATTAATGATTGCCCTGCCCCCAAATAAGAAAATGATCTGGGTGGATTTTTTTCACGCCTCCCCTCCCACTTTCTAAAGTAAATGTAAATGTCTAATGGAGAATGTTCCGGGCCCAACGGACATAATGCCTTTCTTCGCTTCTGGGTTGGAGATGGTGCCGTGCCCACACTCAGAACGGTGAGCCTTCCTGACCTCCGGGTCTTTGCCCTGCGACGCAGCAGGACTCCCATGTTGAGAGCCCTACCCTGGCCTTCACGGGCCCTTTGTCAATGGAAACTCACTAGATAATGAATGAAATGAAGGTAAGTTTGCCGCTGCTGTATGTGTGCAGAAGGTTTTGGCTGACTTTGATTAGCCATAAAGCGGCCCCGTGACCATGGTGTAACAGCTTTCTGATTGGCTGCTCTATTACTGAAACTTACTGAGGGTCCTTGGTAAAGTTGGAAGGATTAGCAAGGCGCAGGCCTTTTTGTTTCTTGTTTTAGCCTCTTGAGCAGCAAAATGGCTTTGTGCATTAGTATCAACAACAGCAAGAAGAATATCAACTATTTTGCCATTTACAATTGGCAGCCAACTTTCACACATCATCTCAATTTTTGGCCCGCCGTTAGAGTGGTGTAAAAGTTGGGCCACCACATTTATTACTCCCCATTTACATAGGAGGAAATTCAAGCTCTGAGAAAATAAGGGAACCACCCAAGGTCAGTGCATGGTAGAGGGGAGGCCTACCATCCCACACGTGCTACCTTAAGAGATTTATAGGACCCGTGTGGTCCAACGAAGTAGCTTTGCACTGGCAGACCAGGGCCAGGGAGCTACTTGCCAATTGTGTGATCTTTGAGAGACTGGCCTGACAATTGCTTAACCTCTCTAAGTCTCTGTTTCTTCATGGTCACCTAATATGGGGAGGGTATTATGGGGCTGAAATGATAAGCTTTGAAAAATAAAATGATGCATATATGTAATACATTATTAAAACTATTTCTTCTCTGTACTGCATTGCTACTTATTGACTAAGTGAAGTATTATCATCTGCTTGTTCAGATAATTTACACCCTTGTTAAAAGCAGAGAGCAGTTACTGTAATAAAATTAGTTCTGAAACCTTGTCTAAGACCCTTAATGCAATCAGGGCAAGCCTGATAAGTCAGACAATAGGATAAAATATTTAATTTGGTAATCTATGTTATACTTTGCTTCATTGTTTTTGCTTACTTTTCTTTACTTTTGTTTGTTTTCATGAGAACATGTGCTCAAGAAGAATTATTAACAAGACTTTTAAAGCAAATTCTTTTCCCATTGACATGTCAGAGGGAAGGAAAGTGAGATTCCAAATGACATCAGTAAATGTGGAGTCAATGCACATCATGTAAATTAAGACCATTTGTAAGCATGCAAATTTTAGCAAACTGCTTTCAAAGCTGAAGCAAAACCATATATATACATATACGTGTATATGTATACATATGCATATATACAAAAAAGAAGAGGTATGCAAAAGTAGGTTTACAGTTGTTTGTGTAACAAAAGAATAAATAATAATACAAGAAGGAACTCTGCATTTCACGTACTCACAATTGTAAACCTACTTTTGCTCATCCCAATAAATATATTTATCATAATTCTTTTTCAAGTCACATGGTTGAAATTGTGTTCTTCAAATTACTTATATGGGTGTGAAGAACACAGAAAGAGAACAAAATGCCCATATTGGATACTGGTCAGTGCTGACTGAAATCCAAAATTATGAATCACAAACATGTATTCTCCAATGTTTGGGTTTATTTGAAAACAGAGGTCAAATTAAATCACATAGAATTGGTCATCAAAATGGCACAGAAATGCTTTTCAGACTCTAATTTGCTGTTTAAAATTTTAGTAACATTTAGGATACTTGATGTTTATACCTTAAAAGTAGAGGTTGATTTGGGACTTAAAAGTCTTTCAGATCAAGTGGATTCTAAACTTGTTAAAGTACATGTGTCCAAATCTGATTTTATACCTAATGGCTGTTCAACAAGTAAAACAACATTCGTCCAACCCCGTCAATGCACTGCGCAGGGTTTGCGTGTAGGGTCTGCCAGTGTAAGTCATCTGTGTCCAAGAATATGTCAGATGCATTCACCACGTGTGCAGCTGAGCCTTGACAGTAGCTGGAAATTTGACCATGTCTCAAAGATAATATAATTTGACCATATTATTTCCTTATTATTCACATGCAATTCCTTAGAGAAGGAAAATCTTGACTATGTTTCTCTTGAGTTGTATTGTATGTGCCTTTTCTGTTACATTTATGAAATCCTTTGTTTCCTCGGAATCAGTACAGTCAAAGGCTGAAGGAAAAGACGAATATTTGGCTAGGCTTCCCATTTGTTTTTATATACCTTGAACCAATTAGTTTTCACAGTTTTGCTGACCAAATACTATTGATATATATATATATATATCAATATATATATATATATATATATAGAGAGAGAGAGAGAGAGAGAGATTTTGGAAACAGTTCCCAGCTACATTTATTATGTCTTTCAGAACAGTCCCCATTCTTGAGGCGTGTATGCGTGCATGTTAGTAAGTGTGAACATGATAGGACATAAGAGTAGGCATAGCACTTGAAGCTTGAAATGATGCTCATGATCAAAATACATGCCAGGAAGGCCTGGATGCTTCCTATAGTAAGGCCCCCAATTAAGACCCTCGCTAGCTTTCCAGCAGCCAACCTAGAGAGGGACACTTAATGGGCTTAAAATGCATCTTTACAGCCAGTTTTCGGTAAGGATCAAGTTCTTCTTGCTACTGACACCAGATCAGTTTCTCCTAGGGACCTTCACTTTAAACAGACAATTAAAAATTGTGAACCACATGGCTCCTTTTTAATGCTGAATTAAATAGAATAGTTATGTTGCCTCATTCATAGTAGCGACCAGTGCATATCTTGGGAACCACTGAATTGGGAGGAAGATGCGGTGTAGGATGATTTTCAATTTCTTTTGATAAATTCTTGACTGAAACACTGAAAAAATCACCTCGATAAAAACACCGTAAAAACGAGTATTCAAAATAAATAAATGAATGAATGAATGAATGAATATTCAGGCCCTTAAAAAATTACAGCATTCCCTAAATGTTGATAGAATTAATTGATAGAATTACGTACAACATGCCCATTGCAGTGTGCCCCTTAAGGTAGTGATGTAGAATTAGGAGGTGGAACATCTTTGTTATATTCTCTCCCTCACAGGTGTTCGCCTTCATCCCATTATCTTTTTTGAAAATCAGTGTATTGAGTACCTACCATGACAGGCACCCTGGTTACAATAACCAAGGTGAAATTGTTTTCCTTTCTTGACTGAAGAAGAAAGATTAAATAAGTTGTCTAAGATTACACAGCTACCAAGCATGAGAACTAGCACAGAAATATGGATTTCCTGACTCAAAATCTGATATTTTTTTCTTCATACCTTTTCTCCCTCATCTCAACAATTTTATGTAGTTTGTAAAATTGTGTTAGAACATTATATTCGTCTGCTCAGTTTGCCATTTAAGAAAAGCTTCAGATTTGGTGGATTAGCAGAAAAGTAACTCTCATCGTTCTGGAGGCTAGAATTCTAAGGTCAAGGTGTCATCGAGTTTGATTTCCTTCAGAGGCCCCTCCTCTTGGTTTGCATGTGGCCGTCACCTCCCTGTGTGCTCACCCGACCTCCTCCTTGTGTGCCTGCAGAGACAAAGGGGGAGAGAGGCATCTGGTGTCTCTACTTACAAAGACACCGATCCTTTGGGATCAGTGAGGACACGGCCCCTTGACCTCATTTAACCTTAGTTACTTCCCTGGGAGCCCCATTCCGAATGTAGCCTTCCTGGGGGCTAGGGTATCAGTAGGTGAACTTTGAGAGGACACAAACTTTCAGTGCATAGCAGCTATCAGTATAAGAAAATTACATGTAGAGGAATGCAACCAGTACTCCTTCATGTTTTGGTGCCTGGCCTGTGCATGAGGATCTCAACCTAGATTCAAGGGCTTAGGTTAGGCAGGCTCGAGCAAGCCATTGGCATCCTGTGCAGTTGCCTTGAACTGTAGGGTGGCTCTATATCCTGAGACAATTCAGAATTAAAGTGACCAACACCCAGGCTAAGTCTCTGAGGGCAGTTGTAACCCATAATAATAACAACCAGGATAATTGAAAAAATGCCATGTGCCAGGCACTATCTGTTAAGTGTTTTGGGTTCATTGAACTCATTGTGTTTCATGGAAGTCTCACAATTAAGTAGGTGATATCTGATACTGTTACTTCCTTTATACTAAGATTTCATGTTCCTGGCCACATAGCTAGTAAACACTTGATTCATGATTTATTTAAGCCTAGACAGTCTGACTTTGGTGCTTTAAATACTACCCCATTCTGTCCTTCCAGTTAGCAAGTGGGCCAGCATCTTGATAGTCAGTAAGGCGAATGTGTCCTAAGACCGCAAAAGGTAGGAATATTCATGAGCAACTCCAAGGGTTGAGTTTTTATATTTCGACAGCCATTGAGATCCGCGTTGTCCTACTTGTCTTGCCCACCCGTCAGGACAGAGATGGAAGTTTGTGGCCGAAGCATTGCCTCAGTGCGTCACGTTCTAATCCAAGAGTCGTTTTTCTTTTCCCTTGGTTTTCAGTCATCTTCACATTTGTACGTTTGGGAAGAAGTATGCAGCATGGGGCAAAAGTAGGTTTACAGTTGTTCGTATGGAATATAATATAATAATCAATAAATAATATTACAAGAATAAACTATGTTTCCCATACTCACAACTGTAAACCTACTTTGGCCCCACTGTGTACATAGAATCAGCATCAAACATCACAGGTCTTTAGCGATTACAGTGACAGTGCCAGTCACTAAGGAGGCAGGAAAGAAAGAGTGAGAAATTGGAGAGTCCAAGTTAAATTGTTTAGTGTTCAGATTTTGGGTAAAGAGATTTAAGTCTAACTCTCAATCACTTAATTTAGTTACTGTATTGAGTTGAGATCCTTAACAGAGGATAAAGTAGTTGGATGTTTAAACTTATTATTTAGTAAAAAAAATACACATTTGTGTTAAGATTTTTTTCTACATGAATTTATAACATTTCGAAATTACAACATGTTTCTCTTTCTGTGTGGTAGATGAAAGGTGCTAGAAATTCTAAAATGAATCCTTTTTGAGGTTTAGGGGTGCTCAAGTTTCCCGAAGTCCACTTACATCAGTCACTTAGTCCCAAAGGGTTCCGTGTCCTTGCTCATGGGGTGTGATGTTGGACTTGATAAGACCCCCTCCCACACTCCATGTCGGAGGGGGTGTGATGCTTTTCTTCAGCCATTAAGCCAGAAGAGTGTTTCCCCAAGTGCTGTATACACGTAGGGTGTATTCACAGCATTCATTAGTTCATTGATTCACTTATTCACATTTATCTATTCATTCAATCACTCAGCTGACAAATATCTTTTGACTTTCTGCTCTGACAGCCACTGTCCTATGTCCTATGGGACACCCAGTTGGCTTTTCAATCTTCAATACATTCCATGTGTATTTGAATACAAGTAGTTGATTCAATAGGCAAGGAATCTGCATTACAGATACTAATAGCTTGATCTTCTAAAACTCAGTAACATTTTACGAATTAATATAGATCAGTTTTTACATTTTATAGTCTAAAGAAGACCTCTGCAGGTGTAAAAATACAGAATACAAAAGAGTTTGTTTGGATTGTCTTAAGTATATGGTTTATAGATAGTGGTTTATAGTTCGTCTTCAGAGTTTCCTTGAAAAATAAAACAAATTTCTATATTTAATTATCTTATTTGATATACTGTGATAGTATATTATGTGTATATATTTATTAACTTAGATGAATTTTACAAATGTCCTTTGTAAATAGCACAGTGAGAAAAGGTGTGCTACCTAAGACTGTCAAGTGCACTCATCACTCAGAGCAAATGGCTGTTTACACTCATCACACCTCTCAGCCAGGCCAGCCTCCTTCGCTCCCAGCACAGGACCAGCCTTCCGCTCTTCTGAGCACATTAAGAACATCTTAAGGGAACTTCTCACTTTCTTTTTTATCTAAAAAGTTACCTTGCTTTATTATTTCTTCCTTCCCTCCAGTCTAAAACAGTACATTTGTCATTCTTTATACTGAAACCGATCCTTTAATCTATGCTTTTGAGTTCCCTTTCCTTTCTCACTCTTCCAAATTTTTTTTTCTACTGATCATCTTTCATATCTATTCTCCCTTAAACTTCGAACCTTTGTCTTAAAACAAACAAAAGAATGAAACCCTTGATTTGGTTCTTTTTCAGGCTACACCTTGGCAGAAGTTGGCCCCCAAAGGGGAAGGAAAGGGATGAGATATAAGTGTGAACTTTCTAACATGTCTCCAAGACTGTGGCCATCTTCTGCTCGGAACCTCTGGAGGCTTCACTGTCAACCTAATCGAGTTCCTCCAGGGTGTGCCACCGCCTTTCCTCCTCGGTCCCCTGCCTTTGCCCCAGTGTTGACTGTTGCAGTCACACTGCCTGCTCCTTCAACACCCCTTGCTCTTCCTTATTGTACAGTGATATGTTCACACGACATACTTCTTCTCTGCATTTCTCATTGCCAAATCCCAGCCTTCTCTCAAGGCCTAAAACAGTGTTTCTTAAATGCAGCACGCCCAAGTAACCTTTTGTTTCTCTCATTTTTATAGCCCCATTTATGCTTCTGTTGCTTTTACAGCTTATTGTGTGTATGTTTTCTCACCCACTGAACATTAAGCTCTGTGAAGGCATGACTTGCGTCTTATTTATTTTTGAATTCTACATGTGTACACTATTCTTAATTCCTAGTTGTTAAGTGTCCTTGAAATGGGCTTAAATTACATATCTCTATATTTAATAATATATAAATCTATATAAACATATGTATTTGGTATATGAGGCAATAGTATCTGGATTCAAACTCAAGTAAATATTGAAATTGGCATTCCAATATTTTACTTCACTGCATTTTAGTATGTAAGCTTTGGAAAAGATGTGATTTGATTGAGTAATGGGCTGGTAGATAGAATTCTGAAATTGTCTGACAGTTTGCCCAAGGGACCTTACAAACACCTGCTTGAGACTTGAGTATTTTTCTAGCCTTAAACTCTGTGGACAATGAGATAGTCCAAGATGAAACTGAGAATATGAATGCCTTTCAGAGTTTGCGGTGTGCCTGGGCGTCCCTGAACAACCACGAAGCACAGGTAATAACGAAGCTTTTCTGCTTACTTCCTTTGGGTAAAGCATGGCTTCCATTGGAAGCACGGACCTCTGTCAGGCCTCGCCTGGTTGTTCAAGCCCTTTTTGATCAGACACTTTCTGTAGCTCTGACAGTAACTGGCGTCCAGGTGTTTTTCTGTGCGCTCACTCCATGTTCATTTCTAAAGTCTTGAGGGATAGTACAGTGTCATTTACTCACTCCATATGCCTCACCAGTCCTGGGTGGGTGTTGAATCAGGATTTTCTCCTTGGTTTACTGAGGTTATCTACCTCTTCAGTGGCACATGGGTTAATTTCCCCACTCTGTCAAAATGTTCAGAAGAGGAGATAGAATTGATTATTTTAGTAGCTTAGTTATTAGAGGTGGTTATGCCTGCATGGTTAGATTATATGTCATAGGCCTCACCTCTCCTCCACCGCATCTGCGGATCACTTGTAGCATGAAGTGTGCAATGCAGTCCCAGGTTTCAGCTGTGCTTTTATTGTTTTTGGTATTACTTACATTGATGTGGGAGGCTGTTCTTTCCTAAGAGAGGGCCTTTTCTCAGGCAAGGTCAGCCTGTGTTATGTATACTTATGAATATAATGTATATTCTATTACTCGATTTTCTCATTTTCTTTGTTTACATAACCCAGAGTTAACTTTGACATTTCTTTATGCTAATCTTGGCATATCTAGGAGAAAAAGAAAACTTGGAGAAAGAATCCTGATCTTGTTTGTATATACCTGTAGCAACCAAATAGTAAACATAAGCACTGCAAAAGATAAAACTGGAGAAGACAATGCATTGGAGTTACGACTTATGACATAGTTCTCACTGGAGGAGTAAACAGTCCTCCTTTGGTTTCATCCTCCATATATTTAGTTAGACAGTAAATATTTAAGATCGCTTGTCCAGGAGTGTTTACCTACCTGCCGTAATAACACTAAGGGACAGAGTAGAGAAGATCGAAAAGAAGGGAAATAAAAATAAAAATAAAAATGCATGACAAATGAGAGAGCAAGAAACGTGTTTAATTCTGTGAAACGTCTCATTGGCCTTGTCCTTTTGCAAAGACAAGGCAGCACGCACCATTCCACAGCGCCCTAGTGCCTGTTTAGGATAGTAAATAATTTACTACTTATAGAACTCGACTGTTTTGGCAATTGTCGCTACCGTGACGTCATTTTGGAAAAATTAACATTTTTATTGAACTTATTTTATTTTCTATAGAAACATAATTCAATGAAACATTGGTTTTTAACTACTGTTGTTTTTGTTTCTTGGACAGATTAGCTTTAAAATGTGGATGATACATGTCTTGCTCACCCTAAGTTCAACACCATCTGTGTTTTGTTTTTCATTCCTTTACTCAATCAGTTTATGCAATAGGGCCAGGTTTTTAAAAAAAAACACCTTTAAATGAAAGGAAGTAGGATGGATAGTGGAAAATAATTGACTTGAAGGTTTGAAGACCTAACTAAGCCCTGGTCCTGAGCCAGCGTCATGAACAGTGGGTCCTTAAGCCAGTATTTTGACTTCTCCAGTTCTCAGCTGTTTCTACTGTTCGTTGGCTGATGGGTTAATGATTTCTGAAGTCTTTGACAATACTAACCACACCTTGTATAATTTAGAATGAGCTCAAAACTAATGATGATTGAAGTGGGCAGGAATACCTTTGCTCCTTAGTAAGGTAGTCAGGTATGACTTGTTTGATGTCAAATATGTGGTCCAGAAAACAAACATCAGTTACAACAACAGTCTTGGAAAACATGGCGTGTGTTTAAGAACATTTGTGGGGGTGGGTTTGCATGGCTGGTACCCAGTGGTCACAGGTCCAATGAGAGCGAGGACTGGCAAACACTGGACTATCCCAGATCATCAAAGAAGGATGAAATTATGTTCAGGAGACTAATTGACTCAAGGAGAAGGCTAATGTACTATGGAAAATAATCACTAACAGGCGATTAGACAAAAATTTTCTCTTTAGTCTTTACCTAACCATGAGGTTGTATTGACTAGAACATCTTATTCCCTGAGCACCCCAAGAACCAACATTTTACCTCGCTAAAATAAAGTATATACAACTAGAGAGAAACTGCAATGGTAGTCATATTTTTATGTCACCTGACAAATGTATTTATCACTCTATCTAAAATGGAGAACTGTGTACTTTTGCATATCAGCCCACAGAGATTTCTCTAAAGACTTGCTCAGTGCTGCTTCCTCTCTGAAAGCCTTTTCAAATTCTCCTGATAGGATTGGGCATTTCCTGACCTGTGGTCTCCCTGTGCTGTGTTCACATTTATGTTAAAGCTCTGTCTTGAACTTACATGTTCAGAACGTCTCCCTTGTAGGTTCTGAGCAGAACCTTCAATGCAGAACTTGCCATTTCACTTTTTGAATATTACAGACTTGGCCCATTTGTGGCACATAGTAGGCATCCATTCAATACATGTCATAAAATAGTTAGAAACCCCAGTGAAGGAGGCCTAAGTGACAGTCACTGATTATTCACACGTGCCTGCTTCTTTGTTTTCAGTAGCCTTGATTTAGTGATGCTTTCATTGGTGTCTTTTCTGCGTTCCAGGGCTGACTGCCTGCTGAGAAGCAATAATACATCAGAGGTCGGTCTGGTGTCACCTTTACAGACAGGTGTAGAACCGGAATCCTAAATAATTATGGCAAAATAGGTGAATTTTGCCCCAGCCAACTCTTGTGAAAAATCCTCTTTCCCACTCACATTTTTGACTTTTTAGTCTTCTACCTTGTTGCCTCAGTAATGAGTTGCCCCATGTTCCGAAATTACCACTTTTCCCCACATGTATCTCTTTAGACTTTTTTACATGTCAAACCAGACTCCAGCCTCTACCTCCACATAGGCATCATGCGGATCAAAGTATTTGTGCGTATATGTATGCGTGTGTGTGTTCATCTTCACAGCCTGCTCCTCCTTCTCCCTGGCGTCTCTCACTTGCCACTCTCGACACTGCAACATGGACGGATGGGTCTGTTTAGAGCCTTTTTTTGTGGAGAAGGAAAGATGACTCTGTCAAAAAATGGCGGAATTGATAAAGTGTATCTTGAACCTGCATTTTTACCTTTCAGCACCTGTTCCCCATATTTACCTCCTACTTTTGAATCTCTTCTACTACCTTCTATAAAATAAAAATGTCTCCTCTCTAATGTATGAACAGTAACATTTGTTCTTTAAAACGTCACTCTTAAACATTCCTTTTAACCAAAAAAATATAAGGATCATATTCGTTTCCAGGTCCTATTGGCCATTTTGCATAGAGTTAATTATTGCCAATAATGATTATTTTTAATTGTGACAACTCTCATCTAAAGTGTTACAGGTTTATAGTATCAGCTCTTTTACTAAAATTATGAGCTAGTATGTATTTGTTTAACTTCAGGAAAAATAAGAATGGTGGAAGGTACTTACATTTCCATGAGAAGTTTGCTGATAAAACTTTAACCTCTTGTGCGATTCATGAAAAAGTCGTTTAAATCATTAAACCATAACTTGTGTTCAAATAATTTGAAATGACAGAGCATTGAAATAATAAAGAGTCCTGCCAACAATGGGTAGTTTAAAAATACCCCCCTCTGCCTGCCTATCATCTACCTGTTTATCTCATCACAGCTCAACGTGACCAATGACCCCTGCTTAGCTTAGTGATTTAGTATAATAACCTGTAAGCATTCAAGAATAAATATCTAATGCCAAGAATTTTTTTCTAAGAGTAGAAAGACTAAGAAACCACTGATAGGAGCAATAATACTCAAGCTTATCAGGTGTTGGTTGGAAACAGGGGGTAGAGGATTGGAAAATATTTTTAAGGAACTCTTCTGCAGACTTACAGGTAACAAACAGAAGAACTAGTCTGTACTTGGTTAGTAAAGTGAAAGGTAATTTTTCCTCCTTTTAAGAATGAGTATTAAGATGACCTTAGAATATTTAACAAGGTCTGTTAACACTATTTTCTGAGAACTTACTGGTTTTATTGAATATTGAGTTTTCACTGCATGGTGATTTTTTATGAATCACGTAACCTAAAAGTAAAGTTGAAGAAATGAAAATCTCTTCTCTTTTGTTCCATTGTTTAGTATTGTGTTATGCGAACTGCTGGTTTCTATGGAAGAGAAGCAGAGCTGTCATACTACAATCTCAAGAGCTGTGTGGGGAAAGATTTGTTTTTTATTTATTTATGTTATCATTATTACTTTTAAAAATCCTCATGCAAGGGTATGTTTATTTGGAGTGGGAGGATATGTTTATGATTTTGGAGTGGGAGGAGAGAGAGAGAAGACAAGACAAGACAAGACAAGACAGAGAAATATTGATTGGTTACCTCCCCTATGTGCCCCAACCAGGGGTCAAACCCACAACCCAGTTTTATGCCCTGACCGCCTGACCAGGATCAAACCTGCAACCTTTACGTGTACAGGGCATACAGGGCAATGATCCAATCCACGAGGCCACCTGGCCAGGGCCAATTTTCTTTCATGTTTATGAAGAAACTGAGGTACAAACAACTTGCTTAAAGTTAATGCAAAAATAATTTTCTGAGTTGTTATCTCCATGTCTTTGTTATAATAGTACCCATAATCACCTCCCTTATAGAGGCCATTACTGATTCCAATTTGCAGCAAAATGATTTGTGCAAACCCTCAGAAATTGGTGTCATATCTTTCCCATTAATATCATCGAGATCTTGGCTTTAAAATGGCTCTAATTACCTGGAAGTTTCTGTGAGGTAAAAATATAAGTAGAACATCATTATCATTGCCTTTTTCTGTTAGGGAAAAACCAGGCATTGAAGTCATGCATTTTAAGTCATATGACAGAAAACAATTTTTGAATCCTCTTATTGAGGGAAAAGCAGAATCTTCTGTAATCTAAAATTCCAGATACATATGCATGTCAGGAGATGAGCATTTTCTACTTCCAGTAGCCACAGCCCTGGAAAGTGAGACGGAAAAGCGGAGTCAGAACTGGGAACACTGCCTGGTGACGACTTGTCTGGGGTGCACTCGCCGGCTGTTCTGCCTGTGGGAGTGGTTGGTAGGGATGATGACTTCTGGGCTGGCTGTTGGTCAGGTGCCTCTTGAAGTCGCTTCACCACTGGAAGAAGTGGATATCAGCACTGACCTCCTGAGGATTACCTTCTCCTCTCCCCTTCTTCCCTCTTAGTTCAGTGACTCTGGGATTGCCAAACGTAGTGACTGAATAGTGCAACTGACTTTCCCTATATGTAGCTAAATCTATAGAATCTGGGCACATTGATGTCTTGGGTGAATTTTGCTCAGAGTGCAAAGTGGCTCGGTGATTTATTTATTCATTTATTTTCTGCAGAAGGCCGTATTGCCGAGGTGTAATTTGGGGTTTTTCAAAGCATTATAACTTGATGTTATTAAAAAAGGAGATGCTATTTGGTTTGTTAGAAATATACATATAGTTAATTATTCATTATCTTATAGAATACATATTTTCTTCCATTCTTTCTCTCTCTCTTCCTTCCTTTCTTCCCTTCCCATTCTTCCCTTTCTTTCCTCTTTCCACGTTGCCACTATTCTCTTAATCAATCATGCTCTTTGGCTTTAATGAAGCTTTCAGTTTTGAAAATAGTACAGCTTGTCAAGTGTCATGTTCAGTGCCAGCAAAAGGCAGATTTGAGGCAAGAAGAACAAAGTTTAGAAGAAAATTAATGTAACATTTGCTTAATAATTTGCCCTTTGCAGCAACAGAATCTTATCTGATCACCCACATTCATCTGGTTGCCAATGTGGCTCTTGCTTCAATTGCAGAAGCTATTTTTGCACCTTTTATGTCTTTTGAGGAACTGATGGGCCTCCTTGCTTACAGTGATTCATGTCTTGATGTGAACAGGGTGTCCCAATGTGCTACTGCGGTGATGTGCAGAAAGGAGGGGCAATTAAAGCGAGCTTCTTCGCTTAAGCATTTTGAATGCTCTCATGAATTGGTACTGGATTGAAGTGCATTTGAATTGTCATGTGTTGATGCTTTAGTCCTTTCTATGGGACAATAACTTTTCTGGAATAAAGCAATGTTTTAAAAAATTAACAAATATAAAATAACTATCTAGGGGCAGTACAACAATATTTTATATGGGCCTTTTGTATTTGGAGGTAAACCATCTCGAGATGGTTGATTGATCTGTTTGGATTAAGTAATTTAACTGAACTTCCATGCATTTTGGGGGGGGGATCAGGCTTGGGTAAATATTAATTCTTAGTATGAGAAAGTCCCTTTCTTTGCTACTTACTAGGGTTTGTTAAGTATCAGGATTGGCCTTTGGTTGGTTTTGGTTTCCTATTTTAGAAATTAATTTTAGCACAGAACATAACATTGCTGATGTAAACTGCAGAGAAGAATTTGCTACGAGGATCTGAGACTTCGTCCTGTGGAGTTGCATTGCCGATGCACCATAAATTGTGTGAGAATGTCAGCTTTAGTGCAGAAGTGTGTCATGGACTTCATTGGTGTAATTGCAAAGTTAAGTTTTACCTTTGGCCTTATTTTCCCATGGCCTCTGCTTTTATTGTTGCAAGCAATTCTCTTTTAATACGTATACTTATCCTAGAGATTTAAACTATGTTCACAGACAGAATTTTTTTTTTCTTGGGAAAAGAAAAGTCTTCTTGAGAGATCCAGTTCTATCTTCTCCGCCTCGAGTAGGCAGTTTCTGTGAGTAAAGAATGAGCGTGCCTATGAACTCCACCCCAAGGGTCATCACTTTAAAATCTCCTGTCCATCTTTTAGATTCCAGAAGCTGTACGTGAGTCCCCGTGGGAGAGTCGGCACCGTGGCGGGCGCAGACGGTTGTGATGCAGTTTTGTGATGGGAGGAGAACAGGTTAATAACTAAATTTATTATTTATTCTGTTCTTCTTACGTTTAACTTGAAAAGCAGTTTGGGACATGATGCACCCATACATAAACTGCCTTCGTCGTGATATCTGGGAGGAAAAATGTATCTGCTATTTACAGAGAAAAGTGGCGTGATTTGTTTTGGCTTTTTTAAAAAAATTATTGACCAGTTTTAATTATAATTTTTTTAATGATATAACCTTGTTTCAAAGAATCTTTCTGGCAAAGTTTCTTTTCATGTAAAATTCTACTTAGCAGTAAATCCTAATTACTTTTGCTTATACATTCCACTACAAGACCAAAATCACAATTATAAAAATATCACAAAACAATTTATGAGAAAATATTAAAAGTAGTGAAACACAGTCAAATCATGATATTTTTCCCTTTCTCCAAAAGTTCTCTGAATTGCTTGACAGAGTTTTATGTAATATACAGTATCTTCCTCGTATCGGCAAGTTGCTTATTTTAGGAAGAGCTGAGGTTGTTATGGGGATTTTTACTAATAAAAGAAGCATTTATAATGAATTTGGCTCTCGGGAAAGTGCCTTTTTTCCATCATCCTGTGGAAATAAGTCTGTATTCAGCTGGGCGCTGGCACAGGGCACAGTTTTTTCATGGACCCTTTTTTCCCTCATCTGGGAGTCATCCGTGGTGGGACTCGTGGCCATTGCTCACAGCAACAGTGCTCTCAGACGCTCCTGTGTTTGTGAAAATATTGTGTGATTGATCTCTGGCATTTGAAAATGGAATATATGGAAATGGCTTCTAAAATTTTGCTTGCTAACTTCTATCATAAGACGTAGGTTTGTTTACAAGTAAAATACCACTAAATTCTCAAAAAAAGACCAAATAACCATTTTAGTTCTTAACCATTTCATTATTAAATATTGGAAGTGGAGGAGTAGTGTCTGGTGCCAGTCATTTTCTCCATTATTATTTAGGATGTTGTTATTTAATGCTCACTTGACTTTTGCCACCACTCAAGTAATGATTAATTTCCTGAGGTAAAGTTTTTTTTCTAAGGTAGTGTTTTTCTAAGCAAAAGATCCCTGATGGACAACCCTGCACACTGTAGGCCTTCATTCATCTGCAGAGCGAGCCTGCCCTCCTGCCAGGCCCACCCAGCTGCTACCCCGAGGAGACCTCTGTCAGGTCCATATATACGGGCGCTCTTTCTGTGCCTGTCCTTTCAGGGTCTGCCTGAGCACACTAGCTACCTGGTTGCCAAATTTATTGGAGTGGGACCAAAGGACAGGGCACGCTTTTAAGAAAAATGGCTACTCTTCCATGCTGTGTATCATTTTCTTTTCTTTTGCCCAGTTCCTTTAGTTCCATTGCCTCGGAAGTAGCCACGTGGAGGGTAATACCTTTTTCATCACAGCCCCTCTCTGGAAAATGTGCTGAGCCTGCTTCATTGTGCCCGTCTTTACCAACAGGTAGATTCCTAGGGGCTGGGGCACCTTCCACGGGCAACCCGGAAGCCACATCCTCCAGCAAAATGTCTTTCTCTTTCTGTAGCACTGAAAGACATTAGGGGAACTTTTAAATGGGAATGTGAAACCGTGTTTGGAATACCTCTCCTTTGTTGGCAGTGTGTGCCAAAAATGACTTTGCGTGGGTTTGGTTACCATAAAAAGGAATCTCAGAGGGAATGAAATGATAACTGGCTGCTTTTATGTGAGAATTGCTCTAATACTGCATTTTTTAAACATATAGATTGATTAGGAAAACTGGACGTTTACTTTTAACAATTAGAGTAAATAAAAGTGAAATAATTTACCCAGTCATAGAGAAGTGATATAGCTATAATTAAGCTCATTACTATAGATCTTTAAAGCACTAGGTAGATCCATATTGAGAAAATCAAACTAAAACTGTAGGTGTATAAAGTGGTACATTTGATGGTTTGTAATAATGTTATGAGATCCAAAGAAACTGTTTCCCAATCTATAAGCATTTTCATACATTTAAACAATAAGACAGAAGCTCAGGAATTTATACCGTTGTTGGTAGAGTTATATTACTAAGTAAAGGTGTCCCCTCAAAAAACATGTCAAAATGGCCTGATCAAATTTTGGATTAAACTGCGGAAGTCTTACGATTTTGAAAGTGAGTTTCTTTGCCTAAATATGAGTTGAGGAGAATAGCAAAGACTGTTGAACACTCCCAACTCCTGCTTAGTGAAGAGACAGACAGTCGTGCCATGCCCTGGAATGGATCTGGGAACACAATTTACACTGCAGAGTTCTCTCAGTTTCAACAACAAAGCAACTGCAGACAGGAGGTTAATGAAAAGAGCCCACATGTTTAATGGTTCGTGAATATGATCAGTAAATCCCCCAAAAGACTGATCACTCGTTTCCTCTCCCATCTACCTTTCGCTGCATGTCTCAGAAATTCCAAACAGGAAACCGATTTTATGGATAACACTTGGTGTTGGAGAGAATACCCTCAAATATGTTTAAAATCTAATATAAAGGATTCACATAAAAAAAGGTTTAAAATCTAATGCAAAAGGTTCGTGGGAAATAGTAATGATTTCCAGTTCTTGAGTAATATTCTTAAGCTTCCCACTGAAGTGAGAATTTGGACAGTGCAGTTCAGATAAGGGCAGAGCAGGGAGCCCCCCCTGCTCTCAGATGAGGGGGGGCTCCCGGGTACTGCTGGGAGCATCCCCTTAGCCACAGACAGGGCTCCTCCTGAGCGTCCAGGAGGAGGTGATGCGGCAGGGGGTGCCATCTGATTTTGTGATGAAGTGGTAGGACGTATTAGGTAGGTGTACCTTAGAAACTTGAAGAGATTTTTCCGACAGAAGCTATTTGCGTAATTGAGTCAATGTGGTTTTTTTTACTGGGATCAAAGTTTTGAATTTAAAAAATTTTCTGGATAACAAATGTTCTTGGAGTACAGGATGATAACATGTTAATATCAGCAAAATTGATTGTTACTTTTTTAATAAAAGAGTATATATGACTTTTTCTGATTAGCCCCCTTTCCTAAAAGTTTAAATCCAAGAACAATTAACTAGATGTTTAGGTCATTTTTGTTCTGACTATTAAACACCTGCTTTTAAATTTTATGTAAATCTCTTTTTCATCTTCTGGTCTATTTTTTAACAGCAGATTGTTATAGCTATTTTTTATTAATTTTATTTGATACATCTCTTTTATGTGATATGTCCTTAAGAATAAGAATTATATGTGTCTTGTTGAGGGTGTAATGGTTCTAATGATTAATTATTAATTATTTAATTATTACTGTAAATTATAAAATTAAAACCTTCTGGTTTATTAAGGTATCTCACTGCAATGGAAATATTATATTCTACGTAATTAGTAAATATACTATCTCAGTCCTGTTTTTCATATAATTTTATATATGAAGTCTCCATTGTAAGTAAAATTACAATTGTGTGTAAACTAACAAATGGGAAGCAACCATATTCCTAATTTTCAGTTTGATGAGGCTCTTATTTTCCCTAAAAGTAATGATTTTAATTTTTTTATTTTTTATAGAGTTTACACTCAATATTACTTTATTTTAGCTTCAAATGTACAGTAGAGTGGTAGGACGAGTATATACTTTCCACAGTGCCCCCCCTGACATTCCCAGTACCCCCCACCCCCGGTGACACGTTGTCATCACGATGTGATTGACTGCTTTCTGTGCAGCACCTTCTCCACACCCCCTGTTTTGTAATGATCAATCTGCACTTTTTAATCCCTGCACTTTTCCACCCAGTCCCCCTTTTAAATGAATAAAGTAAGCGAACCGGTTGTTTGCTGTGGGCTGTTCTCATACACAGCTGTCCTCATCGATGCTCTAATGTACACGTTTGGAACACTCTTTAAAGTATGGATTTGTCTGCTGTTTAGGAAATGGCAATGTTAATGCTACTTCTCTGCAAGACTCATATATTCTCCCACAACCATGAAAAATGTAAGCATTAAAACTATTGGAGTCACGTAAAAATATTTAGGAACAAGTGATGGGTTATATTAGGTTTCGATCAAACTTAACAGCAGAGGCGAGACCTCATAGGCTCGGAGGTCCGCCAAACTGGACTCGGTTTCGTTCTGACACTCAACCTACTTGAGGATCATATTCAGCTGTAAAATAGGTGAAATAACACTAACTGCGTAGGGCTGTCGTGAAGGTCAAATAAGAGAATGTATATGTAAGTCTACACCAGTTGTCAGCATACGGTAACTGCATACTAAACGACCAAAATTATTGTTTACCAGCATTGAAGCTGTGTGCATAGATCAATACCATGATAAAATATTAAATATGGAAAGTAACCTTGATATGAATCAGTTCAAGCTTTGACTTCTAATTAAGGAAATAGTTGCAAATGTTTCTGTCTTGACTCAAAAAATGCATTTTATTTTCATTTTAGAAGGTGTAACTTAACTCTGAAAGTGTGACAAAGGTTATATGTATAAGAAGCTTAAATATTTAGCTAATTGAACAAAAATTAGCCTATTTGGGGTTGACATTGCGTGTTCTTGCTAGCATGGTTGCTGGCGCAGGCGAAGTAGGTTTGCACTGCGGTATTACAAGGCCCCTACTTCTCTTTCCATCTTTGCCTTATTACCTATGGAGGGATGTGTAGAAGAATCACCGTGGGGGGAAATTCAGTTCAATACTAAAACTTTTTAGCAAACCGGGGTTAATATGCTACTTGTTTAGTTTTTGCAGCGAGTGCCTTACAAATCTGCATGGCTGTCAGCCGCAGAAGGATATTTTGATGACAGATCTCTTGCCACCAATACCTGTGCCTACTGATTTCTCATCCCAAAGCCTTCTTATTCCCGTGGGAATTTGCATTTCCTTTTCCCTTTTCTAAGTGTAACTGCTGTTATCGTTATTACATTGCCATTCTGTATGAGAGAGCAAATTTGATGTGAAAGTAAGACTGGTACTTGAGAGTTAGTTCGGGAAATTGTAGTACATTTGCATCTTGTTTTCTTCAACAATATTTTATTTAAAAGATGAGCATGCTTGGGTTAAAAATATAAACAAAAATAGCAAGCACAGCAAGTCATAAAGTGAAAAGTAGAAATCCTTTCCCGCCCCTCCCTCTGACTCCCTGGGCCACTTCTGCCCTTTAGCTGCTGTTAAAAGCTGTCACATCCATCTTTGCCTAAATTTTCTGTTTATTACCTGTTTCTCTTTTACACAAATGGGATTATTAAATACAACCTAGGGTGCAATAAGCATTTTTTTACATTCAACCTTACGGTCTTTTGGAATGAGTTTTTATAGTGGTGCTCATAGCTGTCCTTCATTTCCGTAGATGGTTGAGTTTTATGATGGAGCTTTAATTTATTTCAGCAATCCTTGTACACAATTCCTCGTGCATTTGCACAGGTCCACCTGTAAGGATAGACTCCCAGCAGTGGAATTCCTGGGCCCACAGGCATGAGCTTTTCTACTTTGGTAAGCACTGACATGTTGCCTGCCCAGCACAAGTGAGCACTGAAGTGCTCAGAATCCTCTGGGGACTACATTGGAAATTTGCTTATGAAAGTTGACCATCACTTGAAGTCTGATAGGTTCTAAGTTGTTGAGTTCTCCACAGTCATCTGGAGGAATCCTTTACTTGCTTGTGATGTACATTTCCTAAGGAGGAAATGTATTCTTTTAAATACTCAAAGCTATAGATGCAAAAAGAAAACTGCTATTTTCAATTTTTCACTGTCTAAGGGATTGGAACCAGGCTAATTGTGTCAAGAAAACCAAGATTTGTTTCATATAATAATCTTATACCTTAGAAAATATTACTCCGCACTTTGTATGCCTTTTCCTCTCTGAATCATTTTTGGACACCATGTCAGTGTAATGTCACTGCTTTGTTACAATGTATTCTAAGAAGTCACCTGCTTTTATTCTGTAGGACACATAGTGTTGTGAGCTCTGGTGTACATGGACCTTAAATTGACACTGTGTGCAGCAGCAGTGTTGCCGCAGCATTGCAAACTCTGGGATAAGTGAACTTTAAATTGGCACTCTGTGCAGCAAACATTGGAGCAGTGTTGCGATGTAACACGCAGGGCAATTTCTCCTGACTGCATTTGTTTCCCCCCCAGGAAGCGTCGAGACAATCATGCCCACGAGCACTCCACACCGCTCAGGTAGTCATCACACTTTTCAGCTCTTCCTAAAATATGTTTTGTTGTCCATATTATGAAGGTTTTCTATATAAGTATTTATTTATCTTGACTTTCCTGCTTTCTCCAAAGTTCTTTGGCAATCATCGATTCTTACAGACTTAGCTGAGCTCTACTAATCACTGCTTTTAAGCTGTAAACATGTCTGTGTTGTTCATTATATATTCTTATATATTTATATGTTTACATAATTAAATTATATACTTACAAGTCTATATTTTATATTAAGCTATAAAATATCTCTATACAAAGAAATATGTGAACCAGCTTGATACAACTTGGTAAGAAATAGCTCTAAAGTTATTTTAATGAAGGCTTTTAAGATTTTTATGATTTTATAAATAATATCAAAAGTTGTTCTTAAAATTCTTTTCTAACCAAAATTAATGTGTATTTAAAAGGATGATCACAATTCAAGCATTGAAGAGATTTATGCTTATGAGTTAATGCTAAGTTTGATATTAATATCCCTTAATTGTGGAAATAATGTAATGGCCATAAAAAATTCCTTAGAGTAAGAATCACTTCCAATTTATCTAATTTCAGGCTGGTTATTTAGGATTGGTTTTGGTTTTTCACTTGATAACTGTTTTTGACAATCTCTTTGTACTTGTTTCCCCTCCCAGATCATTTTATCTCAGTGAAACTGGCGATTGGACTTTGCTCTAGTTGATGGACAGAATTTCTCCTAGACTATTCGTCATCCCAATTTCATCCGAGTTGAAAATATTCAAATGCCATAAGAAAATTTCACAGACTTGCACTTAGCTTTTGGGTGGACGTTGCTGCAATGGAGAGAACTGTGTTATAGCCCTGGCCCAAGGACATTGCCCCTAGCCTACGGGGTGGGTGTCAGAGGTTGCCAAGAGGAGGCGTGCTCAGCGAGCTTGCAGACACCTGGAACATGGAAGCAAGCAAGCTTTGAAAAGCACAGCGTTGGAGACGCTCCATGAGTCTGCAGGGCTTTCCAGCCAATTAGCACTTACGACCTTGTGTGACGAAAATGGACACTGGGGACACAGCTCTAGGACAAAAAGCTACCTCAAGGTCTGGAGAAACTGATAAAGCATCAGGTAGATGGAGACAGGAGCAATCAGCTGTTATTAAGATGAGCACTTTTGGCAGCCAAGAAGGACAGCGGCAACCGCAAATAGATCCGGAGCAAATAGGGAACCCAGCAACAGCACAGCTCTTCGGTTCTGGGAAGCTGGCCTCCCCTGGTGACGTGGCACAGCAGGTCCCAGAGAAGCAATACCCACCGCACCGTCCGAGTCCTTACTCATGCCAACACTCCCTCTCTTTCCCGCAGCCCTCGTTGCCGCAGGGGGTCATGCACAGCAACAAGCCACAGCAGAGCCTCGAAGGCCCTCCGTGGCTTTTCCCTGGCCCTTTGCCCCCTGTTGCCTCTGAGGACTTGTTTCCCTTTCCTATCCATGGCCACAGTGGTGGTTATCCTAGAAAGAAGATTTCAAGTCTGAACCCTGCTTTTAGCCAGTACTCCCAGAAAAGTATCGAACAGTCAGAAGATGCTCACAAGAAAGAGCACAAACCCAAGAAGCCCGGCAAGTACATTTGTCCTTACTGCAGCAGGGCATGTGCCAAACCGAGCGTGCTGAAAAAACACATCAGGTCCCATACTGGCGAGCGCCCATATCCGTGCATACCTTGTGGCTTCTCCTTCAAGACAAAGAGCAATTTGTACAAGCACAGGAAGTCACATGCCCACGCAATTAAGGCAGGCTTAGTCCCTTTCACGGAGTCAGCTGTATCTAAATTGGACCTAGAGGCTGGTTTTATTGACGTAGAAGCAGAAATACATTCGGATGGTGAGCAGAGTACAGACACAGATGAGGAGAGTTCTTTATTTGTCGAGGCCTCCGACAAAATGAGTCCCGGTCCGCCGATCCCCTTGGATATTGCAAGCAGAGGGGGCTATCATGGATCATTGGAAGAATCACTGGGAGGTCCAATGAAGGTGCCGATTCTGATCATCCCTAAAAGTGGGGTTCCTTTAGCTAATGAAAGCTCTCAGTACATTGGCTCCGATATGCTGCCCAACCTGGCTTTAAATACTAAGGCTGATGACTCCCACACAGTGAAACAGAAACTTGCACTAAGACTGTCAGAGAAAAAAGGACAAGATTCTGAGCCATCTCTGAACCTTCTGAGCCCGCACAGTAAAGGAAGCACTGACTCTGGTTACTTTTCTCGCTCAGAAAGTGCAGAGCAGCAAATAAGCCCTCCAAACACAAACGCGAAGTCTTATGAAGAAATCATCTTCGGCAAATACTGTCGGCTTAGCCCCAGGAACACACTCAGTGTCACAGCCACAAGTCAGGAGCGTGCCACAATGGGCAGGAAGGGTGTGATGGAGCCGTTGCCGCACGTCAACACCAGGTTAGAGGTCAAGATGTTCGAAGATCCTGTCTCACAGCTGATCCCAAGCAAAGGAGAAGTCGATCCCACTCAGACAAGCATGCTGAAGTCCACCAAATTCAACAGTGAGTCCAGACAACCCCAGACTATTCCACCATCCATCCGGAACGAAGGAAAGCTTTACCCTGCAAATTTCCAAGGCAGCAACCCAGCTCTCTTAGAAGCTCCTGTGGACTCTTCCCCCCTTATCCGCAGCAACTCCATGCCAACTTCTTCAGCAACTAATCTGAGTATCCCCCCTTCCCTGAGAGGAAGTCACTCATTTGACGAGAGGATGACAGGCTCCGATGACGTGTTCTATCCGGGGACCGTCGGGATCCCCCCTCAGCGCATGCTGAGAAGACAAGCTGCGTTTGAGCTGCCTTCAGTCCAGGAGGGGCACCTGGAGTCTGAACACCACGGCAGGATGGTGAAGAGTATCTCAGGTTCATCCTTGAAGGAAAAGAAATTGATTCCTGGGGACAGGGCTGGCTATGACTATGACGTCTGCCGGAAACCTTACAAGAAGTGGGAAGACTCTGAAACAGCAAAGCCAAGCTACAGGGACATTTCCTGCTTGAGCTCTTTAAAGCACGGTGGCGAGTACTTTATGGACCCCTCGGTCCCACTGCAGGGAGCACCCACCATGTTCGGACCTACGTGTGAAAACAGGAAACGCCGGAAAGAGAAGAGTGTCGGAGATGAGGAGGACACCCCCATGATCTGCAGCAGTGTTGTGAGCACTCCTGTGGCCATGATGACTTCTGATTATGACCCCAAGTTGCAGCTGCAGGAAGGTGGAAGAAGTGGATTCGCCGTGGCTGCGCACGACCACGCTTCTCATGGTCACTCAGAGCGCTTTGACCCTTGTCGACCCCAACTGCACTCTGGAAGTCCATCTCTAGGGTCAGAGGAATTACCGTCAGCCACCGATTCAGACAAGGGGTCAGACCTAGGGGCCAGGAAACCTGCAGGAAATGTGATTTCTGTGATTCAACACACAAACTCACTGAGCCGACCCAATTCATTCGAAAGGTCCGAGTCATCTGAACTGGTGCCTAGTGCACAGGAGAAAGCCTCTTCGCCTTCTGAGACCTGTGACAGTGAGATTTCAGAAGCCCCGGTGAGCCCAGAGTGGGCTCCCCCCGGGGAGGGGGCAGAAGGCGGGGGGAAGCCGTCCCCTTGTCAGCAGGTTCAACAGCAGGTGTGCCACGCACAGCCCAGGCTGGTTCGCCAGCACAACATTCAGGTTCCCGAGATTCGAGTGACAGAGGAGCCAGACAAGCCAGACAAGGAGAAAGAAGCCCAGAGCAAAGAGCCAGAGAAGCCTGTGGAGGAATTTCAGTGGCCCCAGAGAAGCGAGACCCTTTCCCAGCTCCCAGCTGAGAAGCTGCCGCCCAAAAAGAAGCGGCTACGACTTGCCGACATGGAGCACTCTTCCGGGGAGTCGAGCTTTGAGTCCACAGGCACCGGCCTGTCGCGCAGCCCCAGCCAGGAAAGCAACCTGTCCCACAGCTCCAGTTTCTCAGTGTCTTTCGAAAGAGAAGACGCCGTTAGGCTTGCCGCACCCGGTAATAAGCAAGATGAGTTCGGGAAGCACTCAGAGTTTTTGACTGTCCCTGCTGGTTCATATTCACTGTCTGTCCCGGGCCACCACCACCAGAAAGAGATGCGACGCTGCTCGTCTGAGCAGATGCCTTGCCCTCACCCAACTGAAGTCCCGGAGACTCGGAGCAAATCATTTGATTATGGGAATCTGTCCCACGCCCCGGTGGCAGGGACATCGGCCTCCACGTTATCCCCATCCCGCGAGAGGAAGAAATGCTTCCTGGTTCGGCAGGCTTCCTTCAGCGGCTCCCCTGAGATTGCCCAGGGTGAGGCCGGGACCGACCTGGGCGTCAAGCAGGAGCAGATGGAACACCTGCACGCTGGCCTCAGGTCCACATGGCACCACGCCCCATCCTCTGTGCTGCCCCCTCTCCAGGCAGAGGACCTAGGGAAGCAGCTGGTGGGTCCTTGTGCCCAGCTGGGGGCAGGGCCGCTGCACCTGGCCCAACAACAGATCCTGCACCTGGACAGTCAGGAGTCTCTGAGAAATCCCTTGATACAGCCAACATCCTATATGGCAAGCAAGCACCTGTCCGAACAGCCACATTTATTTCCACATCAGGAGTCGATTCCGTTCTCTCCGATCCAGAACGCCTTGTTTCCGTTTCAGTACCCTACAGTCTGTATGGTTCACCTGCCGGCCCAGCAGCCTCCGTGGTGGCAGGCCCATTGCCCACACCCTCTCGTGCCACGTCCCCAGAAGAGCTATGGCAAGCAGCCTTTCCAGGCAGAAATTCATCCCAGCTACCCCTTAGAGCACGCTGCAGAGCACACTGGAAAGAAAGCTGCTGATTATGCACACACAAAAGAGCAAACTTACCCGGGTTATTCGGGAACATCAGGGCTACACTCAAAGAACCTTCTTCCCAAGTTTCTGTCAGACCAGAGCACCAAGTCAACAGATGTGCCCTCCGAGCAGGTTCTTCAAGAAGAGTTTGCCTCGGCGCCTGCCGGGCCTTTGCGGTCCTTACCGGGGACGGTGGTCCCTGTTAGGATCCAGACCCATGTCCCGTCCTATGGGAGTGTCATGTACACAAGCATCTCCCAGATACTTGGGCAGAACAGTCCTGCGATTGTCATATGCAAAGTGGATGAGAATATGACCCAAAGAACGCTGGTAACGAATGCGGCCATGCAAGGGATAGGGTTTAACATAGCCCAGGTGTTGGGGCAGCATGCAGGCCTGGAAAAATACCCCATCTGGAAAGTACCTCAAACCTTACCCCTTGGCTTAGAGCCCTCAATTCCCTTGTGCTTGCCTTCCACTTCCGACGGTGTCGCCACCCTGGGAGGCAGCAAGCGGATGCTTTCTCCCGCCAGCAGCTTAGAACTCTTCATGGAGACAAAGCAGCAGAAAAGGGTCAAAGAAGAAAAGATGTACGGACAGATCGTGGAGGAGCTCAGTGCTGTGGAGCTCACCAACTCGGACATCAAAAAGGATCTGTCCCGCCCACAGAAACCCCAGCTGGTGCGACAAGGCTGCACTTCTGAGCCGAAGGACGGCTTTCAGTCGGGGTCCTCGTCCTTGTCCTCGCTGTCCCCCTCCTCGTCTCAAGACCATCCCTCTGCCAGTGCGCCCCCGAGGGAGCCATTCCCTCCCAGCTCCAGGGCACCCTCTCTCGAGCAGAGGTCCAGTGGGCCTTCTGAGAGCAAGGAGTCTTCAGATGAACTGGATGTTGATGAGACAGCCTCCGACATGAGCATGAGCCCACAGAGTTCCTCGTTGCCTCAGGGAGACAGTCAGATGGCAGAGCCAGGAAGGGGCCAGAAGCTGCCTGTCGGCATGCTGGTCCACATGGCCTCCGGCCCAAGCGGGAAAGCGGCAAACTCAACACTTCTTTTCACGGAGGTGGCTGATTTCCAGCAGATTCTCCAGTTCCCCAGTCTGCGGACAACAACTACTGTGAGTTGGTGCTTCTTGAATTATACCAAACCCAGTTATGTGCAACAGGCCACCTTCAAATCCTCGGTTTATGCTTCATGGTGCATTAGTTCCTGTAACCCAAACCCATCGGGATTGAACACCAAGACTACTCTGGCTCTTCTGAGGTCAAAGCAAAAAATCACCGCAGAAATTTATACTCTGGCTGCTATGCACAGGCCTGGAACCGGCAAGCTGACATCATCAAGTGCTTGGAAGCAGTTCGCTCAGGTAATGAATGTTGTTCTGAAAGCATTCTGTGTTGTGGGTTTCAGTGCTGAGCAGATTACATAGGAAAGGGCTGTCTAAAACTTGCAAATAAAATCCAGGTCAGAGCTGGGGAGTCCTGTGCAGCATCAGGCTCGCCCGTGGGTGAAAGAAGCTACTGGTGTGAACTTAGTTATGAGGGTCCTAGCAGAAGTCCTAGCCACAAAGCATCTCCTTCACCCTGGTGCCATGAAGTTCTATCTCAGGGACTAATTCTTCTGGGTCCTTCTCCCTCCAGACCTGTGTTAATGACCTAGCAGGCCGTGGCCTGTCAGCATGGAATTTAGGCTAATTTTCAGAGATCACGAAAGAGTGGGATCTGTGAGCTTCCCCTTTGTCGTGGAGGAAGCACATGACATGATTCTCTCCTTTTGTCCCACAGATGAAACCTGATGCGTCCTTTGTGTTCGGCAGCAAACTAGAGAGGAAACTAGTGGGAAATATCTTAAAGGAAAGAGGGAAAGGAGATATTCATGGAGATAAAGATATTGGATCCAAACAAACTGAGCCAATCCGAATTAAAATCTTCGAAGGAGGGTAAGGAAACGTAAGGGCAAATGCAAACTGTTGGGTTTTAAGTCGGAGCGGATGGGCCCCCATGTCTGCTTGGAAACACTGGAACGCGTGCACGTGGGAACCACACAGTGAGTTCCTTTTCTGTCCACCCGTCTGAACTCTGGCTGGTAACGGACAACAAGTCCATGCCCTTGCGTTCATGACTTTTAATGAAAGCATCCCTGTTGCCTATGGTTTGAGCCTCTGCTTTAAATTTTTATGCCTCTAATGTAGTATGAAATTGGCTAAGTTAGTGGAATCTTGACAGTTTTATCTAATAGTATTTTTGTGGACATGTGTTGTGTTATTAATTAACATTTTTATTCTGTGCTTACAAAAATGTGATCATGTACACTCCTATATCATCCTAGGAACTAGTTAATTTATTGGTTTATTTTATTGCTTTTATTATTACCTAAATTCCAGACTTTTTGGGGGATTTCATCAGTTCCATCAATATCCTCTTTCTGCTCCATGATCCAAGCCAGGAGACCACACTGCATTCCATTGTCATGCTTTCTCACCCCCTCTAATCTAGTCTGTGACATTTTGTTGTCTTTAGGAATTTATTTTTAAATGTTAAATTCTGAGTGGTAGAAAACACTCAGGTTCAATGACGTCATTGTCTGTATAACTGAGAAAAATCACACATATGCATAATGTCTAGTTTTAGATTTTGATGGAAATGTATTTTTTATCTAGTCAGTGGGAGACAAGCCCAGATCTTTGCTTTTACAATTAAACAAATATTTAAAGCACATTAACTAAGTTTAGGGGACTTTGATGCAACTAGCATTACCTGTATAGCACGTCTATAATTTACATGTTTCCAACAGCATGCATTATTCCAATCGTATTTGGAGGACAAAATAGTATCTCTTTGACTATAAAATGTTTAGTGATATCAAGTATTGATTTCTCACATGGATTCTCAGTTTGGACGATAGAGTTTGATTCCCTCGTGGGTTTGGCGTCTTTTGGGCGGAGGCCTTGGATTTTCACTGTTGAATGTAGTCGTGAGGTTTGTCTCAGTCCTTCTGACACCTCTCATCTTTTAACGCAAACGAGAGAAATACAGACTTTACCTTTCCTCAGAGACCAAGAGGTGCCCGTGGCTGCCTCACCCGCCTTACATTCTGTAGCCTTCTTCCCAGCAGCTCCCTGGAACTAGGTTAGAGACCTTCATGGCAAATGCATGCTTTGGGGAGCCCGTCGCGGCTAACGAAGGACACAGGTGAAAAAGGGCATGTGAACATTTTATCGCTGTGTTTTCATGATGTAAAAGGATTGTTCCTGTATTTATTTCCTTCCTCCTTTCATTGCCTATATCCCAAGCATTTCTTAATCTGTGGCCCAACTTCCACCTGGGGGTACTCAGGTTCACAACAAACAGCATATTATCAACTCTTTATTTTAGTGGTTGCAAAGTTTATGACTTAAAAAAAACATCTAATTTATGTGTGTGTGTTTCTCATCTAATTTAGTTTTAGAATTTAAATAAATATATCCTTTATTTTTTTCAAAATTTATGAATGTTCATATTATGTAGATTCATGGGCCTGCAGAATGGATTTGTAAATACTTTATTTGTATAAATTTTTCTAATGTACAATTATATTTTATACAGGCCTTTACTGTATTTTTATTCTGGAAGCAAGTTAGTCAGCTAAGACATTAAAAGTAAAATCATATTATTTGAAGGAAAAATATATTCCCCCTTAATTATGATCATGGGTTATGATAAGTTTAAATTATTCTTCCCCAAAGAAAATAAGCTTCCTATGAAATAGTTTTATTCTGTACTCCTTAGATAATTTCATCTACTTAGGAGCACAGAATAGTGAAATTAAATGGTGAAAGATATTTTGCATCTTTAGGTTCTTTTCTACTTTATTACAAAACACAATGAGATAAAAGAAAAGTTTTAAATGGTTTTGAAGGATAAATTGATGTTGGAAATTCTTGTAAAGGGGGACAGATTTGAAGGAGCAGGGAGCACACCAAATTAACCATGCATTTTTAATACTACTTAATTCTTACCCAGATTGGTACTATCCAAAAGGTAGATCATGTTAAGATTAAAGTATCTATAGCAGAGTTGGTGTTTAAGTATATGGATGGATTTTTCTTGCTTAAAAATCCTTCAGTGTGTTGGATGAGTGAAGTTGAGCTTGTTGTTATTCCTGATGATGCATTACCTAGGACTAATGGAACAGTTCGCAATGCTCCTAAGATGTAAGAAAAAACTGTAAATCCAGTGCCTTTAAGTGCCCAGTAAATTGAGGCATTTTGTATGTTGGTTTCCCTTTTGAAATTATAAAAAGGACTCTTCAAAAGGAGTGAAATGTCTTTACAAGAATGACATTAGGCCCATAATTCCAACCGCACTTTGATTTAGGAGACAATAGCATTCAGTGATTTATCCAATAGGGTGCTACCCTACTTCGTGATAGGCCATGTTTCTTTATATTTTAAACAAAATGTGATGTTTGAGCACTCTGTAAGTTTTCTTCTGTCTATTATTGTATTTCATACTTAAGACTTCATTCATCTAACACAGTCATTAGGCATTCTAATTGTTAGAAGTCATCTAATGATTTCATTAGATGTTCTTTCAAACCTCTCAGTTAACTCTTTCTGGAAAACAATTCAAATTTAATTGAAAAATAGAATCTCTAGTTTTCATTGTGTAACATTACCTTCCAGAAGCCACTTGAAATTCAGACTCCACTTGTATACAGATTCACGGTCCTTGGGAAGAACAGATAAAATCTGTAGACAACAGTTGGTGAGCTCAGCCTGTGTAAGTTAGAAATTTCCAAGGCACTCTCGTGCCAGGATTGTGAAAATAGACTGGAAACTTGCAAAGAAGAATTCTATTATCAGCTACGTTAATTTTAGAAAATTTAGAGGAGTATATGTTTTGCAGTGATATAATGTTAAGAAATGATCTATGATGATTTGAACATGTTGGTATACCTTTTTGATTGTTTCTTAGTTGGAAGTTTTACTGGAATGCAAAAGCCCTACGACATAGCTCTGCAACTCTTTGAGGCTTGTATGAGCCCGTTGGAATGTCTCTACCAAGTTCATCTATTTACACTTACTAGAAGGGCCAGTTCCATGTTGAACTCCATGTAGAAAAAATTACATGTTGTTTTACAATGCCAAATCTGTTATCTATCTTTCAGGCATTTACTGCATACATTTTATAGGCTTCATAGAAGTTGCATGATTGTAGAAAGTCCTTCATAAAAATTTGCCTTGTAAATGACTAGCGTTTGGTTTGGGGGGAACCCAAAAAATGGAATATATTTATAAAAACTGTGTATTTAGTCTTACATGTTTCAACTTCAGTCAACTTTCAAGTATTCTCCATTTGATGCAATGCACCTACTGAGATGTTTTTTCCCACTGCACAGAACAGCTTTTTAAAAATATATATTTAATTTATTTATTTATTAGAGAGAGGGGAAGGGAAGGAGAAAGAGTGGGAGAGAAACATCAATGTGTGGTTGTCTCTCACGTGCTCCCCACTGGGGACCCAGCCCGCAACCCAGGCATGTGCCCTGGCTGGGAATTGAACCAGCGACCCTTTGCTTCACAGGCCTGTGCTCAATCCATTGAGCTATACCAGCCAGGGCACAAAACAGTTTTTGAACTCACAGATTTTGATACCTCTTAAGTGCTCCTGCTTTCTTTTGTTTTACCTCTTCCACATCAACCAGATGTTTCCCATTGAGGCTTCTTTTCATCTGGGAAACAAGAAAAATTGTTTGGGGTGAGATCAGGGGAACAGAGAGAGTGGGGCATCGGGGCCAAGCCTCCTGATCAGGAACGGCTGCACGTGCAGCACAGTGTGGGCAGGTGCGCTGGTATGTCATCCCCTGTGAAATGGGCAATGCGTTGAGTCTTCCAAAAAATTTCGCTGGAGCTGAAGGTAGCCTCCCACAACAGTGCCCACCTGTCCATGGATATAGACGAGTCCCCAGAACACTGACCTAGCGAGGGGGGTCTAGACTATAAGGAGCCCGCCGTCTAGAAGAGATAATTCCATTTTAGGGGGACTCCCCCCTCGTATAACATGCTAAAGGACTTGAAAACACACTGGGTTGCCTTTTTTCAAACAGGTATAAGTCAAATGAAGACTACGTATATGTCAGAGGGCGTGGACGTGGGAAGTACATTTGTGAAGAATGTGGGATTCGCTGCAAGAAGCCGAGCATGCTCAAGAAGCATATCCGCACGCACACTGATGTCCGGCCTTATGTGTGCAAACTGTGTAACTTCGCCTTCAAAACGAAAGGTATGGGTCCGATTTTTTTCTTTTTTAGAAGCGAATCACTTATTTATGGCTACTTCAGATTCCGAATCCCATTTTATAACTAACTTTCATCGGCAGTAAGATGGTTTTGTTTGTGAAAATAGGACCCCTCAAAATGTATTTTCTCCCGCATGTAAGCGATCAAAGGATGCACGTGAGACAGCGAGGCTCCATCTGTGACTTAGGTAAGAGCTGCAGAGCTGGACCCAGGCCAGCTGTCTCCAAAGGAAGTGGCTCAGAATTGCCCAGATAGCTATTACTTCATGTTGGAAATGTTATGTGGTCTAGATAATCTTGGCATCAGGACTGAAGTACTGCAGGGACGCAATCCATGCGGTGGCAAAGCAGCAGCAGGGGGGAGAAAAAAAACATGTGCCCATGGTCAGTTTCAAGGTTATGAATAATGCAGAAATCCACAGACTCCCAGGTGGGCCCCTACATCCACAGTGGCATTAATTATGCATAGAAATTTGATAGCTTGGGTTCTGTGTATTTATCAGCACAGAGACAAATTTCTTACTCTCAGGCCACAACTGTTCATCTCATAAAACTAAGACTCGCCTTGAAATGATATTCTGCCTTTTGCCAAAAAAAAAAAAAATCTGTTTTTAATGGGTATATTTATAGGAAAATATTTCACAGAAGGTTGCCCTAATTTTGTTTCTATTATTTTATAAAATCATAAGGATGTTCCTAAGCCCAGTGACTTTTGTAGAAGCGCATTTTCTTGCTACAAAGTAAGTACTAATGGATCCTAGAGACACCCACTCACTAACTTCACATCATCTTCCCAAGCTTTCACTTTAAATTTGCTCACCAGTTGATCTGCTCACTGCACACTGGGAAAAATAAATATCCAATTAAATGACCTTTGGTAAAGAAATGGGGGCTTATTTTCCCTTACAGTCAAAATCCTAAGCTGCTTCATAGGTTTGTCAGAGGGATAAATGTGAAGCCTCTTGGTATGACTGCTTCTTTCCTCTATTAACAAGGTGTCTATATTATAAGAATGTCTTCCTCAAAGCCAGAAAAACGGGGAAAGAGTGTTAATTTGCATTTCAAAAGAAAAAACATAAGATTCTTTAAATATCATTCACTTTTGCAGTCAAGCCTTTGGTACAGAGTTTCACTCAAAGACTTCCTGGGAGATAAGAAAATATGTATTTTACTTAAAGAATATACTGCAAATCTGCCAGTTACATCTTCCCTGGACAAATGACTTGTCTGCAGGTAGAGCTCTGTGAAACACTGGGTGAAGAAACACATGTTGAAGATCTTTTTTAAAAAGTCAGATTAAATTTGCCTCTGAACCATTGTCCTGGAGTTTAGCAGGAAATAACTTATTCTTTGTCATTATTTGAGTTTCCTAGTCACCCTTTGAGAATGTGCAAATGTTTCAGAATCTGAATATAAGCAAAGTATTGTGGGAAACCCCTCCACCTTTCGCCTCAGGCTGAAATACTTGTCCAAACCCATGGCATCTGAGGGGAGCAGGCTTCCTCCAGGCCTGGGCCACTCCTTCTGCCCCCGCCCCCGTGGCCTCCCAACCCCCTTTCCCCTCCCTTCTCCTTGCTGGAAGCCCTTTAGAAGTTCAAGAACTCCATAAACCAAAGCCAGGGTGGGGTTGTTTCAGAGCTACATTTCTGACTATAGGCCTTCCCCTAAAGATGAGAGCCCAAAGCCTGACCACCTGCTTGAAACCGGTAGACAGAAAAATAGGAAAAAAAAAACACATATTAAGATCTAAATAAGTTATCCTGACATACCTAACATCCACACCCACCCACATACACGACTCCTTGCTCCCTTGCAGAAGCAGATGATTTCCATTCATTTATAGATCTATTTAATTAATTTACAGATTTTAGAGTTCTTGATTTAGCTACAAAACTGTTTGAGGTTTTTTTAAAAAATGTAGTAATATAAATAAAATACTAAAGAACAGTGTCCCCATTTAGAATTGTGACTCATGTGTTATGTTAATAGTAGGACTGAACACCCCTACAAGGGGAGCAATCTATGTCAGCAGGCTGAGGATTCCCACTGAGATTCAATGAGCCTGTTCGTGAAAATCAGGCATTTGCTGGTGGACTGCTAAAGCAGCGTCAAAGGGCATAGACAATATCATGGCCCTTACAACTGAATTAGTTCCCGGATCTCTTTTGATAAGCTACCTATATGACAGGGAATAGGATTTTTTTTCGTAGATCCTAAATCAAGAGCAATCAGTATTTTCATAATTTCTCACATGACATATAGCAAGGATATAAATCTATAGAAACACCCACACACACTTGTGTGTACATACACAGTTGTACATATATCATCATCATCATCCATATTTGATGTAAAAACCGTTTTCCTTGGAATGATGGGAGTTCCAGAGACCACAAAGGGGGCGCTGCTGCCCAGAGGAAACGGCTGTCATCGAGCTCGCCAACGTGTCTGGCAGAGGAGGGCTCAGTGCTGAGGGGAACACTCTGGGTACATAGGAAATATGTGTGGGGTCCTTTGAATTCATTTACAGGGTTGCCCCCAACATGTTGGATATTTTTTTTCCTTCTGATGTGGTAGGGTGCTGTGAGTCTAACCTATGTCTGATCATTGCCAGAAGGGATGGGGTCTGGGGACGGGGTGTGTTGATAATATTTCATTCTGAAGTTTCTCTGCAATGTGCAACCCAGCTTGGCTGTCTCTGGAATGTTAGAAAGCTGGCCATTTGGGTCAAAGATATTAGATCCTTTCTCAGGCAGGAGAGCTTGGGTTTCCCAGTCACGCTTGGAGCCTGCTCTTGGAAAGGTGTGACTCTAGACTTCCACAAGTCCTGCAGGTGGGAGAAAACCTGAGACTGGGCCAAAGCCCTCACTCACTGCTCTCTTCAGAAAGTGGACTGGGTCTCTTACGTTGGAGGTGGGGGTAGTGGATGGAAACAAACCTCTCTTGTCCCAAGTGAGTTCACTTCGCATCAAATTTTGGAGCAGTCATTGCATTTGGGCAACAGGTTAATTCCTTTCTCTCTCTCTTTCTCTCTCCCCCACCCCCCCTGCTTTCTAGGAAACCTGACGAAGCACATGAAATCGAAAGCACACATGAAAAAATGCCTAGAGTTGGGCGTCTCAATGACTTCAGTGGATGACACGGAAGCCGAGGAAGCAGGTATTTATCACTGAGTTTACCGATCGCTGCACTGTGCATGATGCAGCTTTGTGGCCAAAATGACAAAAAGAAGTTTCAATCGTTTTTAAAGACCGATTGCACTTCATTGTATTAAATACTAAATATGGAAAAGAAGTCCGACACATGGATTGTCCGAAACCCTCCTGAGAAGAAATGAATGCATTTCAGTTCAGACCTAGGGAGGGGACAAGTCTTACTATGAAAATATTTCTGTCTGGAACCATAAAGGAAATCTGATTGTACTTTTGTTGTGATAGCGATTTAAATTTTATAGAAGTTTCTGGGGGATGTGGGGAGCATTCTAGTGTCTTAATGTTCCCATTATGAAGAAATCTAGTAGAAAAGAAAACCATCATAAGCCTCGGAAGAAAACCCGAGGGTCAGCCAAACCCTCTGAAACACAGCACTTATACATAAGCTGATACCTTTAGAGACAAGTTCTTGCTTTTATTTTGCTTCTGCCATTGTTACTAAGAACATTATGTACCCACTTGTTGAGGGTTTTCTTGTTTGAGTGGTGCGGTGTCTGAGATATAAGGCCCCACTCCGGAATTTTTATTATTAGAAGGTGGGGACGAAACCAGATAGGAACATAAAGTCAAGAGCCAGTGCCGCCTCACAAAGGCGAGCCCCTGGCGGGTGTTACAGGAGTTCAAGACTTTGGAACTGTCTCCAGGGGCTGCAGGGATGAGGACAGCTTTTAGAAGGAGACGGAGCCTAAATTAGCTCCCGACCTTGGTATTTGGATCTTGATCTCTGCTCTCTTTGTTCAATCGTTTCAGAAACTATGGAAGATTTGCACAAAACAGCGGAGAAGCATAGCATGTCCAGCATTTCAACTGATCATCAGTTCTCAGATGCCGAAGAGTCCGATGGTGAGGACGCCGATGACAATGATGATGATGATGAGGATGATGACGACTTTGATGACCAGGGAGATTTGACACCAAAAACCAGATCGCGAAGCACCAGTCCCCAACCTCCTCGATTCTCCTCCTTGCCCGTGAATGTTGGCGCCGTGCCCCATGGGGCCCCCTCAGATAGTTCCCTGGGACATTCTTCATTGATCAGCTATTTGGTTACTTTGCCAAGTATTCAGGTTACTCAGCTCGTGACACCAAGTGACTCATGCGAAGACACCCAGATGACAGAATACCAGAGGTTATTCCAGAGCAAAAGTACGGACTCAGAACCAGACAAAGACCGGTTAGACATACCCGGGTGTATGGATGAGGAGTGCATGCTGTCTTCAGAGCCCAGCTCCTCTCCAAGGGACTTCTCCCCCTCAAGCCGCCATTCCTCGCCAGGCTATGATTCTTCACCCTGTCGCGATAATTCACCAAAGAGGTATCTGATACCCAAAGGAGATTTATCACCCAGAAGACATTTGTCACCTAGGAGAGATCTATCACCCATGAGACATCTTTCACCAAGAAAGGAAGCTGCATTGAGAAGAGAGATGTCCCAAAGAGATGTTTCACCAAGACGGCATCTGTCCCCAAGGAGGCCATTGTCACCCGGGAAAGATATCACGGCAAGAAGAGACGTCTCTCCCAGAAGAGAGAGAAGATACCTGACCTCCATAAGAGCACCGTCTCCCAGAAGGGCTTTATACCACAACCCACCATTGACCATGGGGCAGTATTTGCAAGCAGAGCCAATTGTATTGGGGCCGCCTGTGAGTATAAGTAACTTTCTCTTTTCAAGGCCTAAGACACAGCACGTGGGAACCTCTTGATAACACACTAGTGGGGGAATTTATAACATGAGTCTCCCTCATGGGGAGGTGTGAACTCAGTTACTGTAAATAGCAGGAAGACATCTTTATCGAAGCTATTGTCAGTAGCATGGCAGTGGCATCGCCCCAAATGTAGTGTTGCGTCAGAGCCGCAGTGCATTCCAGCTGGGGACAGGGGAGGCCTTGCGGAGTGCTTTCTAAGGTTAACTAATTATAAACACCAGCTGAAACTTCGACATGAGTAGAGAAGATAAGGTCTTTGGAATGTCATGCTGCTTAGATAGGCAGTCTTGGGGATAAAGTTGTCATACGTATAAACTCTTTGCTCGGTAAAGAGTCTGATACAGTATTAGCTTTGACTTTTTTTTAAATAATTTTTTTATTTAATTCTTGTTCAAGTACAGCTTTCTGTCTTATAGTCCCAACCCTGCCCACCCCCCGCCCCATGCTCCCCGCCTCCCTGCCATTTCTGCCCCCCACCCTTAGTTATTGTCCATGTGTCCTTTATACTCGTTCATGTGAGTCCATCCCCTTTTCTCCTATAATTCTCTCCCCTCTCCCCTCTGGACCCTGTCAGCCTGCCAGCTTTGACTTTTAATAAGTTTTTTAAAATAAATAAACTCACTACCTTGCTCACAGTGAGTGGACAGGTGAAATCAGTGAGGGACTGGAAGAAGAGAGAGTGACCCCCTTGGTATGTTTATGACTCAAAGGTCTGAACGTATATGCTTTTCTTGCTGCCGCCGGCTAACCAAGGGCACTTGCTGAGTGAGATGGTGGCCCAAAGAGAGTGGGAAGTTATGCTTTGGTACCCTCAGTGTAAGTTCAGATAATAACAGCAACAATTATGAGTTCAGCTGAGGCAGAAGCTTTCATGCAAATCCTTTGAAAAGCACATGCCCTGCCTCCTTCCAAAGCGTGGTAGACCTCCAAGTCTTTTCAGTGTGAGTAGGTCTTAAAACAATAAATGAAGCAGCCACTGAACACAGACGGAGGAATGCTACTGCTTGAGTTTGCTTGCTTTAAATGTGACTTTTTGTTTTGTGGTCTCTGTTCTTTGCTGTTCTCTCCTTGCTCTGAGTTTCTGTCATATGGATCAGCTCCGCCCTTCACAGCAGAAGGAAGCCCTGCCCGCCCCCACCTCTGTCTTCTCGCTGCCCTGGTGGCCAGGATCCTCCTTGCTATCACCTTTCCACCAGCCTGAACCATAAGCTTAGGTTGTCATTTTTGAACTTCAGGGTAGCCCCCTGCAGCATTCTAGTCACCTGCCCACAGCACCCTCTTTTCACAAGCCTACCACCAACTTAGTGTTCCTAGCTAGCTAAGGGAAAGGAAGTACATTTCTGCAGGTTTTTGCATCTTCTTGGCTTTAAATAGAAAGGGATGAGCTTCTGAAACTAATGCCATTGCAGTGTAAATAAAGGGTGATGGATCCCTGAGGTGCCTGGGTACTGCAGCTGGGGTGAAAAATGCTTTCTCCAGTGGAGACTCAGCCGTGCCGGCGGAGTGTGTGAGAAGGGGCTCCCCTGTGCTGGTAGTGTGCAGGTGGGCAGAGGCTGGTGTGTTAGTGAGCTGCTGGGGCATATGCAGCCAATTGTAACCATAGAAAATAAGCCTTTAGTGCCCACACACTATGTTATTTAAAAAAAATAGCACTCCTAATCCACTCAGACAGTGGAGTTGGAGGAGTGGGCTAAGGGAGTTCATCTGATTTTTGGATATGTGGCCAATTCACCTAGATATTTATGAAGCCCAAGTGCTGAGCCTTTGGTCTATTACCCAGTTTAATTATCTTTAGAGAGAGTATAGCCGGCTGCTTTGTCTGCGTGATACGAGAGGATAGATCTGGGAATCCTCCCTAAAGCAGGGGCATTTGGTCCCAAACACTGCTACGCTTCGTCACTCTGGTTTTGAGGGGCAAAGGAGGATTTGCACCTTTCTGTGAGCTGCGCATTAGATTCCTGTTGCCAGAGTAAAGTAGAGCCGACACTAGAAATGAGAATTATTTCTCCCGATTGCTTTATTTGGTGAGTGCTCCACTCTCCCTGAGTAATGCTTGAAAACATTACATTGGAATAACCCTAAAATAGTCCTTTTTGATGGAAATGCTATTAGCAATGCCTTGTCTTGTTGCTTCACTTTGACCACAAGATGGTGGCCCTGGTGTGAAAAGACCCTGTAGCTCAGCGTGATACTTTCCTTGCCCGGTTCAGTCTGAGCAGTAGGCCCCAGGGAGCACGTTTGGAGGAGATGATGTGTAGTCACTGGGTCCTACTTCCCTGCTGCTTCTGTGCTGATGCCCCCTGGCTAGTTTCAGTTTTAGGCTGGTTGGGTGGCTAGATAGATGGATATACAGGTGATAGAATAAAAAGGCAGTACTCTTTTTCATTCAGTAAATATTTTTGAGGGTCTCCTATATATGGCTGAAGAACAAGGGTGAAAATTGTACGGTTTCTGCCCTCATCTTTTCTAAATTAAAAAAAAAACATTTCTTTTTCATCTTCAAAGATTCAGTAGATAAATAGCAAGGAAACGGAAGAGTGTTTTGGTCCTTGGTACATAGCATAGATGAACATTGTGTCCAGTGAAAGAGTCCACATTCAGTCCTGTCCCCTGATCGCTGTGTGATCCTGGGCAAGTCACTGAACCTCTCTGTGGTAGGGAGGTGGGCCAAGCAGATTTCTGTCCCAGAAAGAACTTGCCATTCAGCTATAAGGAACGTAGTCAGCTGACAGCTGCTGTCAGCTCCTGCGGGATACACCTCAGTTTCTCAGCCAAGGCCATGCTCTCTGCTGCAGCTCTAGCCAATGACAGAGCTTGGATTGGTCACAGCTGAGCTGAGCACCTGCTTCTTTTCCTGTCACCTTCACAGGCATTAGCTTGTCTGTTCCTACCCCCACGTCCACACACACACCAACCAGCGAACCTCTGGTTACGCTCCTTCCTCCTTCTCAGCATTCGCTTCCAGAGGACCTGCTGACACCGCTGAGAAGATGAGTGGGATAATGTATCTGATACACACAGGCACGTAAATACACATGCACTTAACACAGCCCACGGATGAATTCCTTATTTGTAGTTCCGCATCAGGATGGGAGTTTGTTCACCACCTCACGACAACAAGGCCCAAGTTACAAAACAGAGTAGGTTGCAAATGGAGGAAAAGCCAAACTAGAAAACCCTTATTGAGAGCTGGTTGGAGGGTAAAGGAGGGGTGAATAGGAGGAGAGGGGATGGGGGTTGGAAGTCGTGCCCTGGTAGGAGTGGGGCTTGTATACTTACTTCTGTGGTGGTGAGCTTCGAGTTTCTGATCAGTAAAGGTCTTAATGTGATGCTTTTATTTTTAACACAAATACAGTCTGGTGGGAATTTGCACATAATGAAGAAACCTCAATTGTAGAAGGCGGCCCACTGTTCCCCCTGAGAGCCTGAGTGCGATGGGACCTCGCGTAATGGGCCATCTCTTTTCTCTGTCTCTCCGATTAGGGGTGGGCAGTGGCCATCACAGAATAGCAACCGAAAGCAAAATAGAAAGATAACCAAACTAGAGTCTATTTTAAACTTCGAACCTATAACAATTGTGATGAAAAGAAGATTCATTTGATTATTTCCAAAGATTATTGTAGGCATTACAGTTCTTCCCCCTTAACTGATGTTTGATGAGGGAAATATGCTTTTTTCTAAACCTGAACCAATACAAGAAGGATTTTTTGGTAGCACATAGCAGTTTTTTTCTTACACCATAAAATTCTTCCTTGACCTAGCTTATGAGGTCTTTGTACTTACAGGGTGGGTGACTATGTGATTTCTCCCACACTTCCAAGACAAATCATTTGTTTCAGTAAGTCAGAGCCTGGAGCAGGGTTAGGGCCAAACATGACACAGAGTAGCCCAGCTGACGCATAATTCACCGTTCCTCAGCCAGTCTCACACTCTAGATAGAACTGGATGAATCTTTAATAATGTAACGCATACCTTGAGTTCTGGAACTGAAACATTCATGAACTGAGTTGGAACATTTTTTGCCTCTTTCCTGGATTACTTCCACACTTGACATGTTTACATCGATTTGATTTTAGCTTCTCAGAACATAAGAATAAACTGAGTCCCTTTAGGATGGCACTCCATTAAAAGAACAAATCTCAGCCAGTGAAACCGGATAATCTCATTAAAACCTGATAATCTCACAGTCTACATTGTGTTTTTGCTACAGAAATATTTGTAGACAATGTATTTTCTATTTTCTGGCTGAGACCATGAAATCTGGATCTCTGGCCCCCAATTTTAAGTATCTTGAATTCATTAATTTCCAAGAAGATGGGCAAATGGAAATAATAGACAGTCATCTTTGCTTCCCGGCCATGTAGTCGAGTAAGAGCTGTAACTAGTTGGAATACTTACTGTGAACTGCGCGTCTGATGGGTTGGTAGTTTCCTCTGCAGAAACCTGCCTTGATCTGTGATTTGATGAAGACTCCGGGAGTCTGCCTGGACGTCTCTTTGTAGGAATTTATTCTGTTAGACCAACAAATCACACTTTGGAGGGGCCAGTTTTTGTATCAACACCATTTGTCATTTGCTCTGCAGAAAAAAAATTAAAATGAGAATATTCAGGATTGTTACTTTGATTACACTGATGAACACTTAAGAAAAATACTAAAATTCTTCCCAGTATATAAATAAATGGAAATCTTTTTACTTTCTTTTGAGTTTAAAAATTTGTTATTAGTGTTTCTTTTTGCTCAGTAAACTTTTTCTAGTGATTATCCATGATTTTCTTTTCATGCTTCCTAATGGAAAAAAAAAAGCTAAGCTAATTTATGTTTCTGTACCAGTAAAAAACACATGCGTTTATCACATTAATGTTTAAAAAGTAACTTTTCAAAGGGCAGCTTCATTCAAGGATTCTAAAAGACAACTGAGAAATCTCTTGAAAATGAAAAACGAATAAAAGGATTAGTTAGTTTTAAGATTTTGTTTATTTATTTTAGAGAGAGGGGAACGGAGGGAGGGAGAAAGAGAGGGAGAGAAACATCCATGTCTGTCTCATTGTCTGTCTCATGTCCCCTACTGGGGACCTGGCCCACAACCCAGGCATGTGCCCTGAGTGGGAATCGAACGGCCAACCTTTCGATTCCCAGGCCAGCTCACAATCTACTGAGCGCAGGATTAGCTAGTTTTTAAGTGCTTTGAATAAATGAATGAATGGATGAAGTAAGTTGACCTAAGCATGACGAGTAGTGGGTCCTAACTCTGGTGCTCTCTGTTTCCCAACGCAGAATTTAAGAAGAGGATTACCTCAGGTTCCTTACTTCAGTCTCTATGGAGACCAGGAAGGTGCTCATGAACATCCAGGCTCCAGCCTTTTCCCTGAGGGACCTCATGACTACGTCTTCAGTCATCTTCCACTGCACTCTCAGCAGCAAGTACGAGCTCCTATCCCCATGGTGCCAGTTGGTGGGATCCAGATGGTCCACTCCATGCCGCCAGCCCTCTCTGGTTTACATCCTCCACCCACATTGCCTCTGCCAATGGAGGGCTCCGAGGAGAAGAAAGGAGCTTCCGGGGAATTCTCCGCTAAGGATCCCTATGTTATTTCTAAGCAGCACGAGAAGCCATCTCCTCACCTTTTGCAGTCATCTGGTCCACCCAGCATGCCCTCCTCTCCTCGGCTGCTGATGAAACAGAGCACTTCAGAAGACAGCCTAAATGCAACAGAGAGGGAACAGGAGGAGAACATACAGACTTGTACAAAAGCCATTGCCTCTCTCCGGATTGCCACAGAAGAGGCCGCTCTGCTCGGGGCAGACCAGCCAGCACGGGTGCCGGAGCCCCAGCAGAAACCCTTGGAGAGTGCACATGTTAGCATTAGACACTTTAGTGGACCTGAGCCGGGTCAGCCCTGTACCTCAGCTCCCCACGTGGACTTGCATGACGGTGGAAAGGACAGTTTGGGTACATCACAGACTGCGTTAGCTCACACCACATTTTACAGCAAAGGTTGTGCGGATGACAAACCGTCGGGCTTTCACGGCAGCAAAGAATCACCTTCTAGCACAGAGGAGGGCAAAGAACCTTCATCAGAAAAGAGTCAGCTACATTGATCTAAGATGCATGGGGACTTTCATTTCCACCTTTTCTTATTTTGTTTTGTTTTTCTAGAAATAGAGGTAATCGAGTTGATAGCATGCCTGTCCTAAGTTACAGTAGTTTGCTATTATATATACTTTTGTTATAGCAAAAGAATTAGGAAAATTAACAAGTCATCATGAGCCTGACCAAAACAAAATTTGAAATTAACCTATTGGGTCTGGTACTTTTAAAATTGTACAGATGTTTGTGCCTTTTCTTTACTTTGCTTATATTCTTATAAGCATTTTTTAGCAGTAATTTGTACATATTTTAGAATTTGTGTATCTGCTTTGTAATAAATGTAATTTCTTTCCTTTTTTGGACACTTGGATCTAAATGATGTAAAGCAAAACAGCATCAATATATATGTGAGGTTGCACTAAAACATATTTTTATATGATTAAAACTGAACAGCTTTTATGTACAGCTCTGATTCTGTAATACTAATATTTATTTACTTTGTTTCATAAATTGTACATTTTTTCTTAATGTTGTGGATTGCTTTTCTATGTGAAGCATGGGATTTACTGTTGCGTAACTAGACAAAAATGTATATTGTAAACAAGTTATTTAAACTAGAGTATCTTATTCTGCACTTATGCATTAGCTAAAAAAAGATAAAGGATGTACCAGTCAGTTCTTAACTCTTGTACATTTTTTGACTCTTGTTTGCTGGATTGACTATAACTTAAGTGCTGATTGTGATTTTTAAACTGATAGTACCGTAAAGCATTAAAGTAAACAATGTGCTATTGTGAGTTTTTTCAAAGCTTTATAAATCAGTTATAAATAATATTAAAAGTATTTGGTCTTATGTGAACATGTTGATCTATATACTCATCTAAAAATATGGGAAAACATTCCGCCCCATGTAAATATGTACAAGTGCATCACTGGTACAATTTTATGTAACTCAGTTGGACACTAGGTTGCCACAGACCTATGCTAGGGTGTCTTTAAAAATTAAAGTGACAAAGCACATGGGACTGTGTAGAGCTTGGTTATCGGCCGGCCCGGTGGCTTGGCAGGCAGTGCTGTGCGCTGCCCGTGGAGAAGATCTGGGCTTAGAAATCTCCTTGGTTCTTATTGCACGAGATGGTGACTGGAACTAAGGCTACTTTGGAGGGGTCGCACTTGGACTCTGAGGGGTGGGTGTGGAAGCGGGGGAGAGGCATGGGGACCCGGCTGCTCACAGCCCTTCCCGTCAGCCAGTCCACACGGTGACAGGGTTGGCGTCAGCTTTAGGAGAAGCCACTTTACCCTCTGGCAGAGGGGAAGAGTGTCACACTTCTGGCTATCTCAGGGGGAATGGGAGGAAGAAGCTTTCCGGGGAAAAGAACTCGTGGGAGCATGATGTCTTTTGTATGTAACATTCACAACGGGCTTTGGGGGAGTGTCGAAGGTGGGCAGAGCCTTTGCAGGTCCAGAAGAATGGAAGGAAGGGAGGGTACAACAACACGCACACGTGTGTGTGCACGCACGCACACACAATCGGGGTTATCTTTGTGCTATATAGTGGATTATAATTCTGTGAAACCAAGTTTGTATATTGAATTACATTAAGGAGTGTTCTTTAAAAAGAGAAATAAATATACAATTACATGCTCGAGGTGTCTAGTTTTTATGTGTTGTTTTACATTTTAATTTCCCAACGTTTTCCTAAAGGAATTTTGATGTTACCAACACACCGTCTGTATCTTTGCATTGCCAGGCTCTGCCCATCCCGAGGTACGCTGATAGGGATCCCTTTAACAAGGGAGAAGACTGTCATTGGCTTTCATGGCACCGATTAGGACAGACAGTGGTCACCACGGTGAGAGCTCCAGAAGTGGAGTCGTCGGAACCTGATGGTAGGCACTGGCAGAATACACTGTACAAGAGTCATGATTAAAGCAAATGGTCATGTCCCCTTCTGTCCCCGCCCACTCAGTCTGCACATGGATCTGACATTCCACTGGGGGAGCCTCTTCTCAATTTTTGTCAAGGTGACTGAAGGCCAAAACCAACTGAAATAGTATATCATAAAATATCCACGTATCGCGGTTATTTTGTAAACAAAAGAGTAGAACGGTTTTAATAATGAAAGTAGAAGTTTTTTAAAGGTCGAAATCTATTAGTATTGCCATTATAAAAACCCTCCACGTGGTGGATTTACAATTTAACTATTTTTGGTGTACGAGCCAGGCTGTCTTTTTAAAGTACGTTTTATGAAGACCAATTAAAGGTCAACATAGCCAGCCAGACTAATGTCTCGCTCTCGTGGAGAAGAATCCTCGAAACGTTCGATTACATGGAGTAGTGTGTAAGTATTCCTCCTCCTCAGGGGTGGGGGGGGTGGGTGTGTGATTCCGGGCCAAACCAAATCACTCTTTACTTCCTCCTCTCTATTGTCTCATGTATTCACTCTCCCATAAGACAGTTTAAAACAACTTTTGAGTCCTGGTCTAAACTACTTTGATAGGCATTTAGGTCGGATGAGAATATTCCTGCCACCAAGGAGCTCAAGGGAGTAAGAGATGCATTATGTAAGTAAATGTGGACAGAGTGATCGTCATGCTAAAATAATGGTGTATTTGGTATGTTTTGTAATCACAACGGAGAGGGCGACATCCCTGCTGAGAGGAGGAAGAGGGGTGGGCAGGCTTCATTAGAGAGGTGGCCTTAGGACAGGTCCTTGAAACAATCTATTGACTTATGCATTCGACGGATAAGTTTTCATCACCCACATTGGAGCAGTGTTCTATCTGTTAGGTCAGCAATACTGCACGAAACAGAGAAAGTCCTTACCTGAGTGAATCTTATATTCTACTAGGGTCAGGGGTGTAATAAGTGGAAAGGGCATGTTAGATGATCCCGAATAGGCAAAGCAGTAAGTGGGACCAAAGCTAGGTATGCCAGGCTCCCTGGGCATGTGGCGGCAGGGAGGTGTGTGGGTAAAGTTGGAAAGGCATGTCAGAGTCCAGTCTCCTAATCTCGGCTAAGGAGCTCAGATCCGGCTCCATAAGCGATGGGGAGACAAGAAAGGATGGGAACAGGGATTGACATTGCTGTTGTTGTTATTTAGAAAACAGTCACTGTGATGGCAATGAAGATCATGGATTGGGGGAGGAAACGAGGCAGGTGGGGAGACCAGCTGGGAGAATTGTGAAGCTATGGCATTTCCATTGAAATGAGGGGATCGACGACCCAAACAGATAATGAAGTCATGAAGAAAGAAGCGATATTTTTGCTTCATGAAGAGGAATTGATAATAACTGGTGACTGATTTGAGTCAGAGAGGAGAGAGATGGAGGAAGTAAAGATGTCCGAAGTTGTATTTGTACAGTGGAAAGAGTGGTGTTATCAACCAACAAAGAAAGTGGATTTATAGGAGATGCAGGTATAGGAGACTCACCCTTATCCACAGGAAGTATGTTTCAAGACCATACAACCCTAGATCGAGTGACTCGGCGGTGGGTAGTGTCTGTCTGCAGCACAGAGAGTCTGGGCAAAGGGATGATTCACGTCCCAGGTGGGACAGAGTGGGGCTTCATGATGCGCTCAGAACAGTACACAATTTGAAACTTATGAATTGTTTATTTCTACATTTTACCATTTAATATTTTCAGACTGTGGTTGACCCCATGTAATGAACCATAAAGGGGAAAACTGGATAAGAGGGTAATGGCAATGAAATGAGACCCTTAAGCAGTTCAGCTGCAATAGTTAAGTCTCAAGAAAGACCCAAGTTTGAGATGGAGAAATGACTGGTTCATCATAGCAGTGGATGCTGAATTGGATGAAGTCACTCAGGGCATAAGGAAGGGTAGAAGAGGATCTGGGGACATTCACAGGAAAGGACAGGGAACTTGGGAGTTGACCAAGAAGGCGTATTTCCAATGATAGCACATCTCATGTCTGCTGAGTGCTAACTATACATAAATTTGTGAGATTTTTCAAAACTTGATTTTTATAAGGTTTCCACAATAAACTCTACAAAGCAAAACCTTAAGAACATCATTTTAGGAGGGAAAAAAGCTCACTCTATTTATGGGATCCTAAAACTGTAGTGTTTACGGAGTGGCATCCTGGCAGCTTTATTATTAAACAATTAGCAATTCTTAATTAACCTGTCATTTACAAAGCTCTTTGCCAAAGCCTGTGGTTCAGAGAAGTTAGGTGAAGTTTTCAAGGAGAACCAAGATCACCCCACTCCCTGCCCAGATTTGCTTAAAGAACAGTTTCTGGTGATTTATGCTGCTCACGGAGACCAGTATCCACTCGTGACAATTTACGGTGACAGTGCCAGGGCTGAATGATCTCGAGGTAACAGAAAGCCCATTTCCGCTCTGATAACAGGCCATTATTCATGTAGAATATGCCACTAAAAATGTTTGCATCTGCTTTGTCACAGGTTGTTTGGCGTCTTGTAGAGCATGAAAATGTTCCTGTTGATTCCTGAGTGTAGGGAAACCTCTGCTTACCTTCTAGATTCAGTGATAACCAAGGTTTGGGCATGCAGTAGCTGTACTGAAGAACTGAGGAAGTGACAGAAAATACTTTATTTGGCATTGAAAAGTGCCAAGGAATAACAGGCAGAAGGTATCAATCTTCAACTTTCCACAAGTTGAAGATTTCTGACTCTCTATGGGTCATTTTCTAAGTACATACCATTACTCAGCAGTAGCTGGGATCACATTCAGAAACATATGTTGGTCATCAAAAGAAACCAAAGCATCAGATGTCCTCTCAGTTTACTAAACACCTAAAATGTATTTCAATTCAGGTATAGATCCTTGGCGTGTTTTATGCTTCAAGCACATTCCAAGCTTTGCAATCTTGAAATTCAAGTTGAACAATTGTGGTTTGATGCAAGTAAAGTTTATTTGCAGCAAGCAAATAGAATAATTAATAATGATACATTTTATTAATTCATTAAAAATCATGTTATTGGATAAAATCTTCTAAAATAAAAACCTTTCTATTGAAAAAATGTCTAAGGAGTCATAAAACGAAAACAGTGATCCAACCATATCCACAAAGCAATGTGAAAAGTTCAAGCAGCTTTGTGGAAAATGAAGAGAGAAAAAATTTAAAAGGTGTAACAGGACTTCACCAAGGGGAACAAAGTGTGGGATTACCTCAAAAACTGTGGTGGCTACTGACATATGGACAGTGCAGTGCTGCCCTTGACCTGTCTACCAAAGCCCATGGAAAGCTGAATCCTCACAGGCTCAGCCCTTTTACAGCCAAGTCCCAGCTCTGAGAAGGGCAGAGGCCCTGTGAACCATTAGTCCTGAGCATCTCTGGCCTTAGCGAGAATCTGTCTTGAGTTCCAGGGCTGATTGTAAATTAGCAACCCTCAATTACAGGAATTCTCTTTGTCAGGATTTAAGGGCAAATGATGGCTTTAGATATGGTCGTTGTCTGGAGCCTATTTCCTTGTGTTGGGACAGCATCCCCGTGTGAAAGCATTTTTAGCTAATGATGAAGAACTATGTGTTAGCGCTGTTTGGTGTGCATTAGTCTAGTCACTCATTTAATAGTCACAAAACTGAGAGGAATAATGTGCTTATGTTTACACAGATGCTTAGTAGACTAGAGCAGGGGGTGGGGCTCTAGAGCACACTATCCAGTAGAACTTTCTGCAATGATAAAAGTGTTCTGTATCTGCATTTTACAATCACCTCTAGTTACCTGTGGCTACTGAGCACCTGAAATGCAGCAAGTATAATTGAGAAACAGGATTTTCAATTTTATGTAATTATACTTAATTTAAACCTTAGTAGCTATACGTGGCTTAGTGGTTTCTGACTAGGACAGCCCAGCGTGCAAGGTTACACTTACCTTTGTCACCAGCTGTACCACACACCTCCTCTCATGTGCCAGGCTCCCTTCTCAGTGCAGGGTATGTAGGAGTGAACACCAGTAACAAAACATCTGCCGTGATAGAACTCGTGTTCAGTGCTTACCAATAAACATCCAGTTAGATTTGGGTGATGCAGTCCTGTGATGGCTCCTCTCTTTGTTGAGTTTTGGATCTTGGAACTCACCCAAGGAATAACAGCCAATGCATGATTGTGGGAAGAGGTAGTCAAGCCCCTGACAGGCAACTCCTCTTCCTCCTGCTGGAAATCTCCGTTACAAGGTAGGATGAAGGATGCGTCAGAGCCTCAGACGGATGTGAGGTCTCCACTTCCTGCCTTAGTGTAAACGCACCCTCTCTTGGAAGTCTATGGGAAGAGAGCCCTGACCGGGCTCCCAGGAGGGCCTGACAGCCCACGCTTCTGCACAGGAAACAGAGGTCTGTGGGAGACAGCTGCCTGCCCCGGGGCCCCTGCAAGCTCCACCTTGCACTTCTGATGACCAGGACAAAGTAAACAGGAGAGAAGCAGAAGAAAAGAGTCGGCCTAAGGTTGAGGTCACAGCACAGCTCTGCCATTTCTTCTTCCACAATGACAAAGAGGACGAAGAGGGGGAAGAAGTGGGGCATCCCTTCCTGTTCAGTGAGAAACACGGGAGAAAAGGCTTCTCTTCAAACATTTCCCGTCAGTCTGAGTAGCCCCCCAAAACTCACAACCACACTGTGATTTTTCCACTCTGTGGAGAAAACTCACCATCACCAAGGACCCTGTTCCCCAAAAAGCACATTCTATGACTTCCTGTTACCCTCTTGGAATCAGTGAGATTGGAAATCAAGGGATATTCAACGGAAACAAGCTAGACAAAGAAATTAAATAAAGTAACTGCACTTTGTGTAAATAATTAGACTCTGCAGCCTTTTCTGGGAAGAACTGAGCTCATCATAAAATGATTTAACTATTTTCTCAAATCTCCTAAAAAGAGTGCATAACCAGGACCGACCTCATACGCGGGGAGAAGTTAATACTCTACCCGCAGTGGCGGTCTCAGGGCATTACGACTCACCATGCTCATTCTTACGGAACAGCTTGTGAAGGGGACGCACACGATGTATTTCCCAGCTCAACCCAAGTCCAGTCATGTCGTCCGATCTGGTTTACCAGAAATTACACATTTAGTATCACAGCACAGCATTGTATGTGAAACCTTACCACCTCAGAGTGATGTGTGCTGTAAGGACAAAGTGTATGCCAGGTTCTGAAAACAGCATAAGGAGGACGCTAAATATCTCGTTAATAATTTTCACATAGATAGCACATTGAAATGATTGCATGTGGGACATAGTAGGTTAAATAAAGTGCTGTTAAATTGATTTCCTATGTTTCCTTTTCTAAATATTGACACAGTGAGTTGACACTTGCCTACGTGGCCCCGTCAGATGAGGCGGGAGAGACCAGGTCTGATGGGATGAGAGGGGAGACTGCGCTCAGGGGAGGCTCCTTCCACAATCAGGGCGAGAGATGATGGTAGCCTGAATCAATGGGGCAGCAGCTCAGATGGAGAAGTCATACAGACTTCCCGCACATCAGGGAGGCAAAATTTATGGGGAAGGTGGTGTATTAGACATTGGCCTCTGGAAAAAATAAGAGATAATGTCCTATTTCTAGCTAGTGACTACTGGATTAAAGAGGATGCTTTTTTACTACAGGTTAAACCCCGAGAAAAGGGGCAAGTTTGGGGGAGTGGTGAGAAGGTGGACAAGTGCACTCCTGAGTTTGAGGGACCTGTGGGGCATCCAAGGGGGGCCAGTGGATATGTGGTCTGATACTTTATCAATAATCATAATCAGGATCTTAATCATACATCCTGTAATTTATTTAAACCTGACCATACACCAGCATATCTCATTCAATCCTTACATGTATTGGTGCATAAAAATATGCCCACATCTTCTTTCTTTTTTTTTCTAATTGCCCTGTATCACTCTACGTCAGTGGTTCACAGTCTTATCAAACCAGTGCCACCCTCCTTTCCTACTTACATATTTTATAGTGCCTCTTTCGTATAATATCACTGCTCCACATATATCATTTGAAAAGTCTTGATATGATATCTTAATTGTATATAAGGGAGAAACGGTTGGAAAACAATTTATAATAAAATCGTATTTATTTATTCAGCAACGTCCTTTACTACTATAGTTAAGGACTACAACAGAGGATCTAACGAAGTATTAGGTACTCACACCTCTATATACCTCGCCAGAATATAACAGCTCCAAACGCAGGCTCACACCAGCACGTGGTATTGGGAACTCGTGTACCACAGTGGAATTGCCTCAAGGACTTAATTTGTCGAAATGGTGAACAAATCTGGAAAAATTCAAAAGAAAGCAAAATACGAATTTTTAAAAAATGTACATGGTCATTGCCTTACTAGAAAATTCAGCCTACAGCCTGTGCTGCTATAACACTCATTTTAAGGTTTGTTCCAATGCAATCGATATATAAGTGAACAACTGAAACAGCTTCTCGCGAGGGAAACTCTAGGTGAACCCAGGAAAGCGCCCCTAGCTGAACCAGCTGTGCAGGACTATGCGCGCGCACGCACACTCTACACCAACCTGCTCCAGCACTTAAGCTCCTGCGTTGGGAGCCACACCCACCACGTGCTGTGTGGTGTTGCGACTTTCTGCCCCACTTTAGAATACGGTCCTGCTGCCAGTACATAATAACTAAGTGCAGGTCTCTGTCGCCCACTCCCACTAGCAAACCTTAGGTCTTTTTCACGTAAGTGCTGCGTGAATTGTAGTACTTGCGAGTTTCTTAGCCATTTAACACGGTGCTATCACTGTCACAGGGATGCTATCTTTTACCTTACGCGTCACTGTGTTGAGTATTGTACCCCAGCCCTGTTTTTCTCGTAGGCCCTGTGGTTTTTATTACACAGTTTTGATAGCACAGGGATTTTTAGGAGCACACATGTTTCGTTAGAGCAGAAGTGACATTAAAAATCTATTCCTTCTATTAAAAATTTTGCCTTTAGAAAACAGAGTTTGGTTCTAGGTTCATTGAAATCTAAATTGATTTTTCACTTTCCTGAGTGTACTGAAGGGTCATTAGGAACTTGTATGAACCCATCCTGCATGTTGCTGGGAGTCCAGGGCCCCAGAACCCCGTCCAGTAAATGCCAGTGGCATCCTGCAATCATGGCACCAATCGAAGAGCCTTATAAATTCCCAGAAGGCCTTGGGTGGCTTTCAGAGACTCATAACTTCCCTGGATGAGAACCACTGGTCTGTCTGAAGCCAGAGGAAGTAGATAAAGATGATGGAAATTCATCAGACAAAAATCTATTTACCCTAAAGGCTTATCTTCAATAGCTTAGAATCAAACATTTGACAGTTTCTGAAAGTTTCTTTTGCATAGAGTAGTCAACACATAAATATACCCATAGTGTATTAAGAAGATGACTGCTATTTAAGTCAACTTAAAAGTAATGATGGCAATAACTGCTTTTTTTACTACTGTGTTGCCATTATTACTAAGGTTATTAAGTCCAAATCCAAGTAACTCATACGAAGATCAATATAGTTTCTATTAGACTATTGGAGTCCATGCACTCTCACTATTGCCATCTTTATGAAATTATAGTAACAGAAGATTTGTAAAACCTATGAACATGTAAATATCATTTTACATACACATTCAAAGATCTTCAATCTGACCTCTACCTAACAGACTCATAAGAGTGATTGCCTTTTCCCCTCTCTTCTCAACCCAAGCCAAAGATCCAAAGCCACTCTCCATATGTCCACGCATTTTTGCTGTCACCAGCTGACTTATATGCAGTCGAATTTAATACTAAATCAGTTCGTATAAGTTTTGTGTCTAAGCTACATAATTAAGATCTGTAAACCTATGGAGTATGAATGCAAAAAGAGAGAATGCTTATATCTATGACAACTAAGTTATAAGTTATGCTTTAGAAAGACTTAATACAGGAGTCGTTAAAAATGGCCATTGAATTATGTGTAGGTGACTCAACTGTAAAAAATTCAAAGAATAAAATAAAAAATGATTCTGCCCTCCAATTGATTTTTGAATGTCTTTAAATTCTCATTTCTTTTGAAAGAAAATGACATTGAAATGTAGGCAATACATTATAGTTGGGTTTTATTTAAGCTACCTGGCTAAATCTCCAATGGCAAATTCATGCTCAGAGAAAAGATGGGGCATGCACTACACTACATGACGATAAATGTTTGGGCACTTAACATTTTTAAATTATAGGAAAATATTTAAAGGTAGACGTATCAAGTTATTATGATTCTCTGGCTTCTGAAAATTAATCAACCAACAACTAGTTCTGGTTGCATTGTGCAAAACAGCTTACACTATGCATTGGATTTCTAGACTTTGGCATGATAGAACCAAACCACAAAAACTGATAATGGGGTATTTACAAATAAGGAAAAGTATATAAATATAGACCTTGATTTGTTTGTCTTTGTAACTTTGGATTCAGGATAAATAAAAATAACTGCTCTCTCCTACCTTTTGAACCAACAACAAAAACAAAGTCCAAAGAAAATTCCAGAATGAATAATTATGAACTATTTTCTTTGCTAACAACCTCTGTTGTCATATTAATCATCCTCTTTTTCCTGAGATGGATAGTCAGATTAATTAACTGCACCCTTATTTTTAAAATGCCAACATCACTGCAGAAACCTTCTTTTCACATTCTTTATCCATGAGTGAGTCCTCGGAATTAAAATACCTATTTTGAGGCCAACCAGTAACTATAAACACCAGTATAAACAAATCCTGCCTGGTGGGGAAAGAGGACAAGAACGAGCAGGAGAGGTAATTTTTTGAAGGTCAATTTATTTCTTCCCAAATTTATACCAGGAAGACCTGCTCGCTTTTTAGGTATACTATTTACCAACCACCAGTTGGGAGGTGAACACAGTCAGGAGACCTCCCTTCCTTCATTTTTTATTTTCCATAAAGTTCTAGAAACAACTACTTTGTTTCCTTAGTCATTTTAAATAAGGCATCACACATCTCTAAGGGATGTAGACCTTGGAAAGAATGGGATGACCGCAGAGCCAGGTCTTACACATTTCTCCATTCTCCTCCAGCAGAAGGGCAGTATGCGTCCAAATTTGTGTGGACCCTGGATTTGGGGCACTCCCGAGAAGGTGGCAAGTAGAATTGGAGTTGAAAGAAATAGCATTTGAGGGTAATTATAAAATGCAAAACAGCAGTTCTCTTCCTTGAAGGAACAGTCTTGATGTTATTAAGTGAGATCTCTTTGATCAAAACTGGATATCTATTGGGTTTTCAAGCCATTTATCTACAGTAGAATTTTTACTGCTTGTCTTTGTGCATCTCCTTCTGACTCAGAATTTAGGATGGCAATCTGAGCATGTGAGGCCCTCAGGCCTTCCCACCCCTTGGAGAATGTCAATAATCAGACGTGTCCCCCTTCTCCCAGTGTAATGGGAGAGGGGCACAATGATAAGGCATTGTGCATTATCAGTGAGCAGACCCTTGACAACCAGACTACCTGGGTCCAAGTATGCCCTTCGGTACTTCCTAGTGATGTGGCTTCGGGTAGGTTATGGGAGGCTAACTGCTGGGGGAAAATTGCTCCCAAATTCCAGTGTTTTGATGCACAAGCAGTTTATTACTCTCTCGGTAAGGCTAACTGCAGGGGGGAAATTGCTCCCAAATTTCAGTGTTTTGATGCACAAGAGTTTATTACTCTCTTGGAAAGTTTTCCAGATTAGCAGGTGAGTTCCCTGTAAGTGAGGATTTAGGGTGGGACTCAGTAAGCCACAGCTGCAGACTGAATTTGGCCTGCTCCCTGTTCTTTGTATGACCAATGAGCCAAGGGTGGTTTTTACATTTTTAAATGGCCACATTTAAATGGTTATACACGTAGTGACATAATATCCTCAGTTGAGTCTCATGGTCCTCCTCAAAGACTGTGATATTTATTATTTGGTATTTTACCAAAAAAAGTCTGCTATTCCTGATTTAAGTACACAAGCTCTATCAATTTTATGGCTGCCCCATTTTTCACAGGTTCATTCATTAATCTAGAGGGAAAGGAACACACAGAATTGGTGGGACATGAGAGGATTTGCTGAGATAGGACCAGAAGGGCTGCACATCACTTCCTTCCATGTTCTAACAGCCAGAACCCAATCACTTGACCACACAGGAACTTTGGGAGGGATGTAGCCCAAGTGCCTTCCCGGGAAGCAAAAGAGAAGAGATGGACAGTAGTCCCTGCCACAGAAGGTTATTCAGTTTCTCTCTGTCTCCATTTCAGCCTGAGTAGAATGGGAATAATAAACTGGATTTATATATAAACTCATTCAGAGTATGTGTGGTTAAGGCATATATATATATCATACAAAGTGTGTCTGGAAGAAGCCCAGCCATTGTTAATATAACAAGAATGGTTTGCACAACATCTATGTAACCTGGCAGCCAAGGAGAGTGGACTGAAATGCTCGGGTGTGAATGACAACTTCATTGTACTAGTCAGTGGGGGCAGGAAATATAGTTGAGTGAGCATGTTTACTGTGTGGCCAGCACATTCAAAATGACTGAGGAAGTAGAGCAACAAATATGTGTCAAATTTTGTGTTAAGCTTGAACATTCCTCTGTGGAAATTAGTCGAATGATTCAGGCCACAGCTATGGCCAATTGGTGATTGGCAGCTTCATCAGGCCAACACAACAGGCCTGCTCATGAATCACGTTTTGCACAGAGTTTTTTGGCAAAACATCAAATCACCCAGGTGACTCAGCCCCCCTACAGCCCAGATTTGGTGTCCTGTGACTTCTGGCTTTTCCTAAAACTAAAATCACTAAAATCCCCTTTGAAAGGGAAGAGATTTCTGACCATCTATAAGATTCAGGGAAATATAATAAGACAGCTGATGGTGACTGGGAGAACTGTGTGAGGTCCCAAGGTGCTTACTTTGAAGGGGACTGAGGCGTCATTGTCCTGTGTATGGTGCTTCTTGTATCTTGTATCTTCTGTCTTCTTCAATAAACATCTCTATTTTTTATATTACATGGCTGGACATCTCCTGGATAGACCTCACATATATGTATGTACACACATATACATATGTGTATATACATATATACATGTATGTCAAGTGCTCAGAACAGGGTTTGGAGCATGACAACATAACAAGTACCATATAGGTGTCTGCTATTATATTTCTTTGCCTGCAGGCTAGAGATCTACACACCCAGCTTTACATCTACAGTCCCTCACTTCCCTGTACTCAATCAACCACCATATGTTCAATCTCTAATATCTCTCAGATGTGCCCTCTCTTCTCCAGTGTGCCACTCTCTTAAAATATAGGTTTTACTATCATTCAGGTAGGGTGTGGCCAACCGACCAGGAGATGACTGCCAATAAAGAGAGTTTGTTATGCTCAAGACCCCAAGATCGCAGTACCCCACCCGACTGTGGTCATGTGGGGAAGCACCAGGGTGGATCAGGAGGCAGAGGGAGAGAGATCACAAGGGCAAGAGCTTTTCTGTGGTTTCCATGGAAGGAAAGGGAAAGGCAGGAACACCAGATTTGGAATTGGCTGTTTGAATAATTTTAGCGGGCTCAGGGGCTGTGCGTAGTTGTCTGGTACATGTCTCTGGGGTGACTGAGCAGGTAGAAAGTAGCCCAGAAAGTAGCCTGGGAAGTAGGAGCTAGGTAAAGGAGGCAGTTAGGGTCAGGGGCTCTGAAAAAGCTGACTCGCATATGAAAGGCAGGCTTGCAGGCCAATTTTCTACAATCTTTAGGAATTAACTAACCTTCCCAGAATGAGGCCTCCAGAGTCAGCCAGGACTCTAGGTCAAAGCCTCAATACAGAAAGTGAAAAGATGGTGGTAAATATAACCACTATTCCTCAACTGGACTGGCAGTGACCTTCTTCTACATCTCTTACCCTGGTGAATAAGCCTTTCTCCCTGCAGGCAGAGGGACCTTCGGAAGGCTGACATTCGATTGTGTTGCTAGGCAGTATAAAGCTATGCAGGGACTTCCAGATGCCCATGGCAGAGATATGAAGGTCATGCAGAGGGCTGTAGGGCCCCAGTGTGTGGGGTTCTCTCTCACTGTCTTCTCTCACTGCTCTTCCCTGGGCCTCTGAACTTCAGGCACTGGCGTGGTGGCTCCCCCAATGGGCCCTGTTCCTCCACCTACGAGGGCCCTGGACCTGCTGTGGAAAAGCCCTTGCTTGCTCAGTGCCCTCTTCCTTCTGTTTAACACATGCTTTCAGGTTTCAGCCCAGATTTTGCTCTTCAGAATAATTTTCCTGACCTCCCATAATTGTGTGATTAATTGCTCGAGTGCAATGTGGTCAAGGACCCAAGCTTTAGGGTTTAAGTAGGTTCAAATCTCCGCTTCATCACTTATCTCCCTGTTCAAACTTGAACTTGCTTTTTGGTCTCTCTAAGACTCGGTTTCTCTTTTCATGGCATAGGGATGACAATAGGAACATTATCAGGGGCTCTTTGTTGAGATTAAATCAGATCATATGCATGTAATATTTAATAATTTCTAAAACTTAAATGTTACATGTAATTATTCCCATTAAATCTTGACATTCTTTGTAACCTAGAATGACCAGCTGATATCAATTAGCCAGGATTCAAACTGAGACCATTGTCCCATCCCTNCCTTGAACTTGCTTTTTGGTCTCTCTAAGACTCGATTTCTCTTTTCGTGGCATAGGGATGACAATAGGAACATTATCAGGGGCTCTTTGTTGAGATTAAATCAGATCATATGCATGTAATATTTAATAATTTCTAAAACTTAAATGTTACATGTAATTATTCCCATTAAATCTTGACATTCTTTGTAACCTAGAATGACCAGCTGATATCAATTAGCCAGGATTCAAACTGAGACCATTGTCCCATCCCTGATTAGAAGAATGGTGTGTTAATTACTATCAGTCACTTCAGAAGGTCAATATAAGCTAATAAATAATTTACACACTGTTAGGGAAATGACATTTGCTCACCCTGGGCACCAAAATGATTTTTTTGCTTATCGACAATAACACATACCATCATCCTTTTTTATTAACTAAGAGTTCTACATATTGGTAACATAATAAAGAGAACATAGTTAAAAATGAGACATGATAGAAGCAAATGCAAGGGCATCATTAGTAAATTGCCTTTTCTCACTTCCTGCAGATGAAATTTCATTTTGATCCGTGGTTTCTAATAAAGTCTTCCTATTATCAGGGTAAAAAAGTGAGGTATGATAAACACATTCACGTACAAAGATTCCATTTATCAGGGAGGGGTGGAGAGGGTTAACTGCAAAGGGTCGCGAGGAAATTTTGGGGGGTGGTAGAAAGGTTCTAAGTCTTGGTTGTGGTGGTGGTTATACAACTGTATGCATTTGTCAAAAGTCATGGAGTTGTACATTAAAAGGTGGATTTTATGCTTTGCAAGTTGGTACCTCACTTCCAGGGAAAAAAGATTGGATCAATAAATCAGTTTTCTCCTAAGCTTAGGAAATGTTAACAATGGCATTGGTTTTCCAACACTGAGGAGGTCAGAGTAATACATCTACACATTCACAAGAGCATAGTCCAAAACTCTATCAGGTTCTGAAACTAATTCCATCAACACCTCCACTGTACTTAGTAAATGTTGTCCTTGCCTCAGAGGCAGCAAACTGTGTGTTGGATAGTGGGGAACAGGAGAGGTGAATGTGGAAGGCACAGCACCTAAAGAGGACCCCCAGAGACTGTAGTTTTATCTAAATACATAGAACTTGGAAACTTCTAGACTCTTTTGTAAAAAAAAAAAACGATGAGCGCACCTCATGTGGTATAACTACTGTGATGCTGGGATGGAGTGTGAAGGTGTGAAACCAGCAGTCACTACACAGTCGAGGGCATGCTCTCCTTGCCAAAAGGCTGCCAGTCTGCTAATTAACTCTTGCTGCAGATGGAATTTCATTCTTATTTTTGACAGAGAAAAGGGGGTTTTATTGTATTTGCTTGGCTCTCATCCCTACTGAATGCGGAGTGAATGCCTCGTGCAGAAACATGTGGCTTCCTGGGAAGTAGGAGTCATTGATTAAATCAGAGGTACCACAGAAACAAAACAAAAAACAAAACAAGCAAGAATGTTGAGAAGGTGGTAACTATCCTGAGGCAGGACTGTAATTATTATTTCTAATGTCGTTTCTATTTCCTAGGGGAAACCCTACCTTTTACTATCATGAGCTCTTCTTCTAGTTAACAAACTAAATTTGTTTTAACGTTCAAGGGTGCAAAACGAGCCATCTCTTTGTACTTTCCTTGGAGTGAACCACTTATGAACTATTGGTAGGTTATTTCTTGTATTTGTTAAACATTTATGAACCCTTTGCTGTTTCTCAGGTACCATGTGAGAGAGTTTGAATTGAAGGACCTGTTACCAAGAGATTTTCTTATTACTGCAATGTCTGAGATTTTCACATTAACTAAGTCCGCCTAATTCAACTTTTGGACCATCAGAGTTACTTTAAAAATGTTTCTATTCATCCATTTGTACTTACCTTTATAGTCCCTATAATAACACTCTATCTTTGATACTTATCTGTAACATCATAATATTAATTATTAAATTCTTGTCACGAACTAGAAAAGCCTGTTCATGTGAGTGAAGGACGAATAGGTTGAAGTAGTTTCATTTCAATGGTTTTAGCATTACGGGCACTTAAATATTTACCTGTTGGTTCAGAAATATTTTTTAGGACTAATCCTTTGCCAAGCAACGTTTTAGGTGTCAGAGACTCAGCAGCACACAGCATGCACGAGGAGATGGCCCTGCTGAAATGGTGCCGCAGTGAGGTGTGATACATTAAGTAGGTAAAGGAGAGAGTGAACATGGTAAGTTCAGAGAGTAACATGAAACAAGGCAATGCGTCGGAAAATGGGCTCCTTCAGGCGCCTTCTTTGTGGGAGTGACTTCTGACAAGACACGGGAGCAAGGAGAAGTAGTGGCCAGGTGAGGAGTGGGGAGGAGCTTTCAGGTGAGAGGACGAAAAGGAGAGACCTGATTAGATCACTGGGGAGGAATAGGGAGGGGCCGTAGAGGAGGTTGCCCAAGGCAAGAGAATTGGCGGAGAAGCTGAATGCCTCCAGCGGTCATGGATGTGTAAAGGGGGCTGGCTCTCTGGCTGGTTGTCTCTAGGGTTCTTGTTCCCTTCCTCAAGGGTGCCTGGGTGATTGTGCTGCAGTTGCCTGAATTTCCCAACCGATAGTGTTTTGGATGGGAAGGAACTCCGGGCGCAGCTTAGGGTCAGGCTGGCCTGGTAGAGGGGTGGCAGGGTTACTCTTCTTTGGGCGTTCTAGGGGGCGGGGGGCTTCTGAGATAGAAAACTGCCATTCTTCCAAAATTGTGCTACCTTTGTATATTATGTTCTTTTACTTTGTAAACTAACCCTATAGAAAAAAAGACCATTAAAAACTAACAGGGGGAATGATAGGGGAACTCAGGTGTTGAAGAGTTTAGCCATAATTGAGAGGCTTAAATGACTATCGTGGAAAGCAGTTACTCCAAAATTGTGAAGCTTTTGAACAAAGACTCCTTTCCGTTGTCACCAAACCCTCGCCCCTGGAATTTTGCCTCAAGGGTGGCAGTGGGCAGCAGGACCCCACTTGCTGCTGGGTAAGAAGAACATGAGCGTAAAGGCTCAGTGGAGAGAATGAACTTGGCCTATTCTAGGAGCAGGAAGCATGTAGGGGGGTGGAGGGAGGGGGTCCCTGGGGGGTGAGCAGGACTCACTGCGGTGAGAAGTGGACAGACGATGGGTCACTTGCAGCCTAGAACGCCAAGTGAGGAAATCTGGACCCGTCCTTAGTGGTTAGGAAACTGTGGGAGTACTTTTAGAACACTGGAAGGCTTTTAAGAAAAATTTGTTTGGAAATAACTGGACATTTACACAAAAAAATTAGTGTAGAGAACAAAGAATATCTTTATACGTTACTCAGATTCACTTATTGTGAACATTTGAGCCAATTTCCTTCATCATTTACCATCTCTATCTCTCAGAAATTTTTAATCTGAATCACTTGAGAGTGAGGCACACCTCATGACTATTAAAGTCTAAACACTTCAATATGTATTTCCCAATAAAAAGGCTACTCATTTCGCTGAGGGTTAATTTTGTGTGTCAGTTTGATTGGACCATGGAGTGCCAAAATCTTTGGTCCAACATTACTGTGAGCACACTATATACCAGCCGACAGCTGGAAGGTGAACACAGTCAGGAGACTGTGTGCTATGGAGGTGAACTAGATGGGATTCACATTTACATTAGTAAACCCAGTAAAGCAGATTGCCCTCCCTAATGTGGCTGGGCCTCACTCACCCAATCAGCTGAAGGCGTGTGTAAGACACAAAGGCTGACCTCCCCAGAGTGAGAGAGAATTCCTTGCCTGATGGCCTTAGAACTGGAACATTATTATTATTATTTGTGTTTTCAGCCTCAAACTGAAACATTGGCTCCTTCTGAGTCATAATCTTGCTGACCTTTAGACTGTAATGCCGTCATTGGATTTCCTGGGTCTCCGGCTTGATAACTCACCCTGCAGATCTGGGGATTTGACAACTTCCACAATTGTGTAGTTGTTCCGATTTCCTTTTCTTTCTTTCTTTGTATCTGTCTATCTATCATCTAATCTATCTCCTGTTGGTTCTACTTCTCTGACAAACCCTAACTCCATACATAACTAAGGCATAGTTATCAACTCAGGTGAAATTTTAGCATCATACTCCTACCCACACTGCCATCTGTATTCCAGGTGTGTCTGTTGAGTCAATAGTGCCCTTTGTAGCGTGTTTTTCTCTTTCTGTCTAGGATCACAGATTGAGTTTAGTTTTCATGTCTCTAATTCCTTTCATCTGGAGCAGTTCTGTATCCCTTCTTTTTTTTATTTTGGCTGTTAACAGTTGTGAAGCATGCTGCCCCCTACCCCCTGTCCTGATACCTGCTCCTACCACCCAGTTTTAATAGGCCAATTCCCATTTTGGGTTTGTCTAATGTTTCTGCATGATCAGGTTATGCGTTCTTGGCAGGAAGAACATAGAACTGGTGTTTGTCTTTGGAATATTTCATTGAGAGATGCACAATGTCCATCTGTCTTCCATTTATGTTAGTTTTAACCACCCAGTCAAGGTGTTATGCAGTTTCTCCTCACTGCTAATAAGCATTCGGGCAGACATCCTGGCCATACCAAAACGTACTCCCTATAGTTAACATTTCTTGCTGATCTTTGCCTAAATCCTCTTTACTCTGATGCTTGCAAGATGATGTTTTTATATTCGATACTCACCTCACATTCTACTGTTACCAAGGGCCTTCTCTTCTACAATATTTTTACTTCATTACTCATTATTAGTATGCACACATACTTTCAAAAATGGCTTATGATTAATTACTCATTTTAATTATTTTATTTCTCAAATTGTCCCAGTGGGAGCTCCTTCAAACTGTTCACTATGTCCTTGTGGCAAGTCCCCATCATGTTGAGAATATTTCCTTAATCTTTTTTATTGTTTATTATTTTAAATTTTTTTTGAGAAATTAATTACAGTTGATATTCAATGATGTTTTATGTTAGTTTCAGATGTGAAGCATGTTGTTTAGACATTTCTATAACTATGGCGTGATCCCTCCAATATTTCAAGTATCCACCTGGTCCCATACCTAGTTATTGATCCTATTTCCATTGCTGTCCTTTAGGATCCCTGTGACTACCAATCTGTACTTCTTAATCCCTTCATCTTTTCCACCCAACCCCCCAACTCCCTCCCCATCTGGCACCATCAGTCTGCTCTCTGTATCTCCGAGTCTGTTTCTGTTCCTTAGTCTGCCACAAAAAGGAATTTGTCAGTATTGTGATGGTGTACTTACCATGCCCCAGCTTGGAAAACAATCAGCTATCTGAGAATCCCTGATTCTTTTTAGTGTAGATGGTGTAGAAATCAACATCTGAATGCTAAATGTGTTCATTTGGTTACTGGGAGTATCAGTTGCTTCAAGTTTTTTTCAGTAGCTAGAACTAAGTAAGAAATGAATGTGTATATTTGTTTCTGTACACACATACGATGCTTACATATTTTAGAAATCACAAATCTGTATCAATAGCTCCACCTGCAATCTGTTTTCTCAAGGATTTCTCTTGCCTTCAACAGAGCAGTAGTGGGATGTTCAAAGATCTTCCTTGGTGTTCTACAGACAAGGTACCCTTAGGGAGCAAGTTGGCCAATTGGAAGCAGGGAGACCAATTAGAAGCCATTGCAGCAGTTCGGGGAAGAAATGATGGCAACTTGGAGTAGGGCTATAATGGCAGAAGTTATGAGGAATGGTCACACCTGTATTTATAAAGTACAGTAATACTGTAAGGACAGAATGTGCTGACAAACAATGAAGAAAAACCACATATTACTCCTATGGGTGAGTATGATTCAATTGGCAGAATTTTTAGTAAAACTGATTTGACATCATTAAAGACCAGGAAAATGGTATTCTTCAGTCGGATCCCTAATGGGTGTGAAAGGGAATGGGGGTTTGAAATAACCAATAAAGTTCCCACAAAAACCAAACTTTATCATTAGAAAAATATTCTCAAAGTCTAACATTTCAATGCTTTCTGCACCCACTTTACAAAAGTGTTTGGGGTACAGACACCCTAAGAAATAGGCCGTGTGGCCAAGGGAAATGTGTCAGTGTTCCCAATATAAACAAGTTCTGGGAGCAAAGTCAGAACACCAGCCTATTTTCTGGTATTCCCTTATTTGATTTGATTTTCTAAGTATTACTTACTGTGATAAGACTTAACGTGAGGTCTACTCTCTCAACAAATTGAAGAGTACAATGTAGTGTTGTTGTCTAGAGGTACAACATTATACAGAAGACCTCTAAATAATTCCTTAACGCCAGAACACATCCAACGTACATTCCAAAGAAACTAGGAGTCACATCGTCCACTGTTACATCGGTCACGCACCCTGTGTACGACAGTCATGGGGGAACAGAAGATCCACTGTCCATGAGGAATAGAACTGCTTTCGTTTCTTCATGTTCCTCCTCGGCTGTGACAATAGGCACAGTTTCCACACTGAAGTCACCCTTGCACACTTTATGTCTTTCACTTTTCTGATCTGATTTCATAGATTATAGTAGAAGAGTTTAAATGTTTCTGACTATCCCATTTGAAATGATTCATGTCATGTCCTCAGAACACAGATATTTGTTATTGTTATTCCCATTCCCACTCCCCACCATAACCCTCTAAATAAATAAAATCTTCCAGAAAGCAGACGTCACAACTTTTATCATCAGGCTTTCTCCTTATTGCTTATATCCTATCTTGCTTCAGGGCAAGCAAGTGTTTCAAGTAACATAAAAAAAACCCTAATTAATAATTTAATGACTGATTCATTTGATCTTTTAATCGGATTCTGGGCTGTCAGACGTAAGCCTGCTTTCTTATGCCGACCGACCAAACACAATTGGATTTGCTTTTTTCCGTCTTGACCTTGTTCCCATGAATGAAATTCCACAGCAAAGGCTAGAGGCACCTAGATATAAGTCTGTCTATCCAAATATGCCCTGGTCTGTATCAAGCCGAAAGAGGAATCCCATCTATCCACATTTCCCAGGTCCTGATACAGCTCCAGTGGGTGCCGACACCGTGAGAACAGTTTCCTGTCTGTTCACCATAGGGCTTCATACTCCATATCGCTTACAAAATTCCAACGGGCTATCTAAAAACCCTGAACAGTGCAGAGTCATTCTTATCTCTGAGAGCACAGGGGCCTGTAGAACCAGCACTTCCTGCATTACAGGAATAAGAAACACAGAAACCATGATTTATATGAGCTGTTTCAAGCTATAGCTCGTGTATCACCGAAGCCCCAGACAGTTGGCATGGCTGTTGGTCGCCTCTGCTTAAGGGGACATGCTAAGTGACACATGACTCATCAGTAGGTATGTTGACCTTCGATCACTTCAGTAATCTGCTGGGGGGTTACTGATACGAAGAGGAAGTTGAGGCAAGGGAAACAACACAGAACTTAAAGCCAATTGTTCTGAACTGCAGTCTCTGGGAATGTGATTTCATATTATTTTCCCGTTACAGCTTTGCTTCCTGCATACGCCCCTTAATGCCCCTGCCCAGGAGAGGGTATGTGTAAAACTTTATGAGGCGAAAGATTTTTTAACCTTTCTTTTAAAGGAGTACTACTAAGTAAATCAAAGTTCGGACCTCTACATCCTAAGGATTACACACATTTGGAAATAAAAAAAATAAAAGTCTGACACGGCAGGAAGGGGGCCACGGCTTGCCACTCATAGCCACTTTTTCTTGGCCTTTCACTAGCAATTTCCCGGTAGCAGATCTCAGGGAGGTGTTACCTGGAATTCTGCCAAAGCATTCTTATGCAATTTGTTACAATGACTGTAGGTCACAATCTTTAACCGTTGGCAGGTGTTCTGGGCTTGCCCTCACTTGAGGAACCCTAGTTAATCCAGTTTGGTACGATTCTTTTCTGTTTCGTTGTTAAAGATCCTTTACATACTCTCTGAACCAGAAAAATTAGCTAGCATGAGGTCACACACTCAAATCCTCATAGTGCTTAGAACGTTGATTTCCAAGAGCTGTGGGAATCTTTCGAGAGCTCTGCACATAGCTCTACCCATTCTCAAACAAATTTTCAATGGGTCTGTGAATATAAAAGGAGAGTAATAGATACCAACATATTGTCAAGAGTTACCTGACCTGCTCCGATAACCATATGTATTCGTCTGCTTGGGTTTCAATAACCACATGCAGTAGACTGGGTAGTTTAAAAATAGACACTTAACTTTTGCACTTCTGGAGGCTGGGAAGTCCAAGATCAAGGTGCTGGGTCATTCTGTTCTTGATGAGAGCCCTCTTCCTGGCTTGCAGAAGGCTGCCTTCTGACTGTGTCTTTTCGTGACAAAGAGATAGGCACCTCTTACTCTCCTGGTAATGCCACTAATCCCATGATGGGAGCCTCGCCCCCGTGACCTCATCTAAGCCTAATTATCTCCCGAAGGCCTTGCCTGTGAAAGTGTCAAATCGAGGTCAGTGCTTCAACGCATAGACTTTGAGGAAATGCATACGTTCAGCCCGTGACACTGTGCAATTAGACAGCATAAATCCTGGAAGAAATTTTTTGAGGATTGGATAAACTACCGTGACCAGAGAGTATCTGTCATCTGGGAAAGTAAACACCCTAAGCTGTTATGGCTTCAAGAAGTTTAAGATCAGTGGAATGTTTTGTGCCCTTGGCTGAGAAGGTGTACGGGCCACTTCCCTGATATGCAGGGTAGTCATTCAAAGCCCAATGGCACAAGGTAGTTTTTGCTGCAGAAGCTGTGGCTGTGACTCAGTCAGGGCAGCTCAGCCCGTGAGGCAGCTCTTGAAGTTGTGTTTGCCCAGATTTAAGAGTGGAGAACAGGAGAAAGGACTCTTCTCTTAGTCACCTGAAGCTTCCGGCTCTCACTTCCGCTCAGGTGTCTCTAGTCCCGTGACTGTGTGTTGTGGATTCTCTCATCTACTCTCCTTCGGTGATGGGCTCCACTTCCTTGGCTGTCGCGTGGCCCCTCACTCCAGAGCTGCTTCCTTGTCCCTGAGAGGACGCCTCTCCAAACTTCTGTTGGCTTCATGGTCGCCACTCAGATTGGAAACTTTGATTGGAAATTAAGAATAGCAAAAGTGACCACAAAGAGATAATCGCTTTTCCTATGTCCCCAATATTTTTAAGGTGGTTGTATGGTGGTGGCCTAATTACTTTAGATTTGCATTACGAAGGAGCCCAGCTCTGATTTTGCTCCATTACCACATAAACACTGAGTAGCATCTTCACTTCTTTCTAGTCTCATCAGACCGCCCAAACCACTCTCCCACTCCGACATGAACTGTGGCAAGTGGCCAGGTTATCTCCTCTGTAGCGCTTGCTCATCTTTGATGATCAACTTCTATCTTAAACAAATGATAACCTTTCTGTATATGGCTTTGTCCCCTACACAGTTACAGAGTCATTTGTTGGGGAGAACTAAAGAAGTTATATTTCTTTTCAAAAGGTTTTTATTTTTATTAATACTTACATAACATAACCCAGCTCATGTCCTTCTGCCTGGAAAACTTTGTTGAACTCAAGTGGCTATATATAAAACAATGGTAGAGGTCAGTGTCACAAAAGCATGTGAGAACCTGAAATAACCCCAAAATGCTCAGAAATCTTTCCTTTGTGATGTTAAGGACACAGAAGAATGGATTACTTGAGCCTCATCCCAGTCCTGCAGTTTAGCCAGAGTTTCTTAACTTTTCACACATGGGAATGTAGCTCCTACATGAAAAATAAAAGAAACATAGATTTTATAATAAAGAAAATGTTGGCTGAGAAAACATTATGATAATTGAAAGACAAATTTGATAGCGTTTTAAGTGGTATTTAGATTTCATCAGTGGTAAAATCACATATACATTAGAAAAATAACTGCACATATGTGTGAAAAATTTATTCAGATAATAGGCCAAGCGTGAGACCTAGTAGGCACTTAGTATTTGTTGAGGAGACTATTTTTATTACTCTATCAACATCTTTCATGTTCAGACAAATTGCTTACCATTAATTTGAAAAATAATAATGTTCATAAACATATGCAAGTGACACAGAAACATACTGAGGTTTCTGTCCCCTTTGGTCCTCAGATCTATTAGAACATTAATCTATAATATTGGCCCTGCAGTATTTAACAAAAGACTTCATAATTGGGGGAAGTTTCCAGTTTGCTCTCAACAAATTGTTCGATGATAAGGCAGAAAGGCCTAAGTAAGTGGTTCTCAAACACGCTTTCAGCCCTGGAGCCCTGCCTCTAACCCAGTCACAGTCAGAAGCTGCAGGACCAAAACCATGTGGGTACACTCACTGAGGAAATGTCCAGAAGCCTCTCTGCTCTCTTCTCCAGGCAAGCCTCTGAAGAGCATCAGAGAAGCCCAGGTGCTTTGAGGCGCACAGTTCAAAAACATTGACCATTAGACCAAAGCTCTGGCCGTTCCAAGTCTCCTAACCCTGGTTAAGCAATCTTCAGCAAAATACTTCTCTAGTTTTTAATTTCCTTCCTTATCTGTTAAGTGAGGAATTGGAATGATCTGTTAAGATCTTTTTTTTTTTTGTCCAAAACTATAAACTCTCTCACCTGAGGCTTGATACTCTCATTTCTAATAGGCTGAACTGTTCTTCAGAGCAGGGCCTGTCCCTGGTGAGATGACATCTCTGTGTCTTCCTGTGACAAGCGCCCAGAAGGCTGTGCCCGGCAGTGCTGCTCTGTGGCTGTCACAGGAGGAAGTGACAGAAGAAGCCAGGCTGGAGCCCCGGGAGAAAGAAGCAAGCCACTTCAGAGGTGCACCTCAAGGTCATGACTAAGGACCCACCGGTGGAGAGCTCGTGTCTCAGCTGGGGTAAGCCTTCAATTCCTCAAACCCTTTCCCCCTTCATTCCTCTCATATTCAAATCTTCCTCTACCTGAGGAGAAAATTTTATGGCACCTGTGAACAACTAATCTATTACAAGGATATGATACTGTGTCCTTCATAGGAGGTACCCGGTAGCTAAATCCTTAGTTGTAATAATTAATAATAATAATAGTAATTGTAGTACATTCTATGTGCCCACCACTACTTGTTGGCTCTTCACATGTATTAATTCTTTAAATCTAACTGTGAGTCTTTGCCTTATGTGTGTCTATGGCTGTGGAAACGGAGACATGCATAGGCTAAACGCTTTCTAAAGCCACAATGTCAGTAAGAGGCAGAGCTTTCGTTCAAGCGCAGGCCCATTTTATTCGTAATCTTCTCTCATCTCTGACCAAGGAGGCTGCCATTACCCCTTCACCCACATCTACACACGGAGTTCTTTGGTTCTGTTCCTAGACTCCAATCAGAAATAAATCCTTCCTTCTCTGAACCCTCATATGCACTGCTGGAGGCAATAAACTGTAGTGGTTAAACATGTGGACTATGAAGCCGTACTTCTTGAGTTAAAATCCTGGCTCCTCCACACATTGGCTATCTAGTTTTGTAAAGTTATTAAATCATCTATTGCCTCAGTTTTTTCATCCGTAAAATGAGGTTAAGATTAAGACTTACTTTAAAGGGTGATTTGATGGTGAAAATGAGTGGGGCAAAACACGAGAATCTTTTATAAACAGTGTCTGAATGTGTAATCTGCATTCAGGAAATGTTAGGTGTTATTACTTTCTCTGTTTAAAGAAATATATGCTGCACTGTGGCCATTGGGCCACGTTTCTCAGGTCTGAGCCTGTGCTTATGGGCACCACTAGGGTCATTCTATCAGAACCACTTACCACATTGTCACGGGAAACCGGATGTTCATCAAAACACTCGGTGGGTGATTGCCTCAGTCTGTTCAGGGTGCCAGAGCAACAATACTATAGATTGAGGGGCTTAGCAATAAGCATTTATTGCTCACAGTTCTGGAGGTTGGGAATTTAAGTTCATGGTACTGGCAGATTCGGTATCTGGTGACAGCTGGCTTCCTGGCTTATATTGTAAGTGGCCAGCTACCCACATGCTGTGTCCTGATGCAGCAGAAGGGACCAGAGAGCTGTCTGGAGTCCCCTTTATCAAGGTACTAATCCCATTCATGAAGGCTCCACCCTAATGACCTAATCACCTCCCAAAGTGCCTGCCTCCTAATACCACCCCACTGGGGTTAAGGATTCAACATACGATGGTGGATGCAAACGCTTAGTTTAGGGCAATGATGATGGTGACAACACATAATTTTGGGAATTCAAGTCCTTCTAAGGCCACGCGCCCTGTATAGTACAGAAGAGGTCAGAGGTGGTCATAGAGTTGGCCTCTTTGTGACACAAGTCTTCCTTTCTCTCCCTGTGAATAAATAGACTCCTGAAAACTCCAGGTCACCTCAACCCATCCTACACTTCTGGGGGAAAGTGAACTGTGTGAATTTCCAACAGATTCCCTTCTCATGAAAAAAAATACAAAAATAAAATTAAAAAAAAAACAACTAGTTATCCTGCCAAGCACGAACTTGGAGGCCCCTTTTCTATCATTTTACAAACCACTATGTTCAATCCCAGAAGCTACAAACAATTTACTTTGAAACAGCTGGTAGGATTATTTCCTAAAGCAAAACTCATTTCAGCCTTTAGTTTCTCTTCACTTCCAGGCTTTTATACACACACACAGGCACACCACAAAAACAACTTTCAAATAGCCATGTTAGATTGCTCTGTTTGTTAATAGAAGTAACAAGAACACCATGCAACAAACAAAATAGTTTTCACATTCACTTTTGTCAATATTAATGAGAACTCTGTGAGGAAAGTAAAAAAAAATAATCCATCAGAAAACTCACTTTATTTTCTCAGCCTCTCCTTGTCATTAAATCTTCATTTTGTGTTCCTTTTAGTGATGTGCAGTGTGGTACCATCAATGACATTTTGCTAAAGCTTCCTGTGTTTTGAACATTTGACCTTTGAAATGTCTGTCCTCCCCACGCCCGTTGAAATTGCTTTAATTAAAGCTGTCTCCTGCCTTGTGTCTTGCAGCAGCTCCGATAGGTCTCTTTAGCTGAAGGCGAAACCAAGTGCCACTCACTGCTGTCAGCATCTTAGCCTTCAGAGACTGAGGTTCAATCTCAGTCTGCCAAGAAGTTATCAAATTCCACCGTTAGAATGAGTGTTCCTGTCACTGAATTCTTGTTGCCTTTTACTTAAAAGGCTCTTCTCGTGATGATATACAGTATGTGCTACTTTAACAATACCTGTGAGATTATTATGTTAAATGAAATAAGCCAGCCAGAGAAAGACAAATGCCATATGACCTCACTTATATTTGGAATCTATTGAACAAAATAAACTGACAAACAAAATAGAAACAGAGGCATGGATACATGGAAGAGACTGACAGGCTGTCAGAGGGGAGGGGGAGAAAGGGATTGTATGAAAGGAAGTGAAGGGATTAGCCAAAGAAGGTAAGCGTAATCCATAGATGCAGACAACAGTGTGGTGATGGCCAGAGGGAAGGGGGTTGGGCAGGGGCTGGGTGGAGGCGGCCAAGGAGGTGGAAGGGAAATGAGGACATCTGTAATAGTGTCAACAATAAAAATAAAGTTAAAAAATAACAATGCTTGTGAATATTGATTCCTTAAATGTCAGCAAGCACTTTGAGGGCAAGAGCTCTGATTCATCCTGGTGTGCAATTGCTCAGTCCCCAGCCTAGTCTTCCCACATGGTAGTATTGCACAACTGAAAGAATGAAAAGGTCATGCCTGGCACTACAGTCCTCTAAGATGATCTATTAAATTTACATAAGCTACTCTTACTGTATAATGCCAGCAACATTTTCTCAATGTTAGTTCTTCAGCAAACGCAGTTTTTGTTCATTTGCTTGCTTTGCACTGACTACTTTGATTGATTAAGTAAGAAAAACTCTTCCTTACCAATGATTTTAGGTTGGCTTCTATGGAAATTTGCTTGAAAAGTCCATATAGAGTTTAAAAATCTCCCTGACCTTTAGAGAGATGTTTAGAAGGAAACAAGGAAGTTGAATATGAATTGGGACAATTTTATTCACTGGCTTCCTCAAATTAAGCAAGCTATAGTTAACTGAAAAGTTCTCAAATGTTATACTCAGAGAGAATTGCATTTTGAAAAATGGGGTCAATGGTGAGAGAGTAATGTCATTCCAATTTGTTAAGATGAAGAGAACTCTGTCTTTTAAAACTGTGCTATCCAGAGCATGGGTAATTGTTTCAAAGTTGTGTACAGGAAATTTCAACAGGACTTGATTTGAACAAAACCAGAATGAAGTATTACTTGATAATTGGCAGAAAAATTTAAAAGAAAGAAATCTTCTAGTCTTGTCTCTGAACTCTATGTCTATATGTCCAACTTACCTATTTGACATCTCCAGTTGGGTGCCTAAGAGACACCTTGTACACAGCATCCTCATGTGCTTTGTTAAGTACAAAAAAAAAGAGCACAGATAGTGGTTTTTAATTTGTATGTGTAAGAAAGAGTAAATGGAATTAGAATATATGTGCATATATATATTTGCTCATATTGTACATGTTTATTCATTTTTCGAAAAGAAACATATGAAAGATAAACCAGTACTTAAAATGATTCATTCTAAAGGTTTATGAGAATGAAGTGGAATTGTTTTAGGAGTGAGATCTCTCTGCTAGTGTTGATTTACCACTAAATTTTAAATATTATGAAAAAAGTACATTAACAATGGTTAAAAGGGGCATACCCTAAAATTAAATATAATTAAATATAATTAAAAAATAAACTGAACTATATATCAAATTTATAACAAAGTTAAATACAAAAATTAATTCAAATAATTTTGAACATAGTACTCTGGCTGAACATCTAATGTGGGGAATAATTTAAAGATAAGAATAATTGCAAAAAAATCATAAGCTTTACTTACTTGCTTTGTTATGGTAGTGTTGTTAGTGGAATAGTTATAAATCAGTGTTGTACATATTGAGAAAATGTGCCAACATAGTGGGGACTCGGGTTCTCACTGTAGCGAAAGAGAGAGAGGCACATGACATGAGGGGATGTGAAGAGAATGGCATTGGATTTGAGTTTACCATATCAGCTGGGAGTAATAATTCAAAAAGTCACAGATCAAATGATGCTACAGGAGAAATAAGCAAATCTAGAACCTATATATCTCATTTTCTAAGTACTATCACCTACTAAACAAACCAGATCTCCTTGCAGAGATGGCTGATGCTGAGTATGGGACTGGGAAAATGCAAAATGACCCTAGAATACCTGGTTGTGTTAGAAAGCAAAAAAGGTAATTAAATTCTGTTAAGGACTCAACAAAAAGACAAGGGGGTCTTTTCCTTTCATCAATGATAGAGAAATAGGCACCTAACTTACCTTTCAAAGTCTTACATAACTAGAAGACTTGGCAAAAAAAAAATACGATACAGGTGTGTTTAGACATTGAGTAGTAGGTATCCCATGATTTTGATTTCTGGTAAAGAAAAAAAAACCAGCACTACAATTGACCCGGTTTACTGCCTGGAGGCAATTTCCAGGCTGCAGTGTAGGAAAGAGAAACCCAAAGAGCCTGGTAGCCTCATCGAATAGAGGAGAATGAGGTTAGGATTAAGTGAGGCCAAAGAGGCCAGAATTTTCACGTCGAAATACGGAAAAGAAGGGAGCCACGCAGAGAGTGCCAGGCATTTGCAGAGGGTCATCCCAAGGCTTTAGCATAGTACTGTTTGGGGCACGCCTAGGAAGAAAACATTCAAGGCCAAAAGAAAGAGCTACTGGAAAGGAGTAGGTTGAAGAATTTGTAGAACTCCCACAAAGCTAAGAATGGTTTGTGTTTCCACCAGCTGGGGGTAAAGGCCTCATACCACAAAGGACAGTGGATAGAGTTCTCAGAAGAATATCATCTTTGCAGTGGGGATAAATTTGCCCTACACTAAAGGCTTCTCTTGATCCATCCCAACCAACTTATTCCAAATGAAATGAACAAAACTGATTCCAAGTAACTCAACCGCACACCAGAACAAATTCCAATAATAGTTGAAAGAATATGACAAAACACAGCACTGACAACCTAAAAAATCACAATGGCCAGCATCCAATCAAAAATGACTAGCCGTACAAAAAAAAAACAGCACAATGTAATCCATGCCTATGAAAAACTCAATCAATAAAAATTTACCCCCAAATGACTGAGATTTTGGAATTGGCACACAAAGACATTACAATTGAAGGAGGTAATGGAAAATACGACCATAGGGGACTTCTGTAATGAAGGTGATTAAAGAGATATTCCCGCACTAAAATACAGTGTGGGAATGTTGACTGGGAAACTGAAGCTTGCCAGGTGTAAACAACTTGCCCTTCGTCACGAAATTATGAGAGGTGGAAACAGGAGACCAAGCTCATTGCTTTTGTCTCAGAAGTCTGACACTCAACTTTTTGTCAGTCTTCATGAGTCTTCACAAAGTCCTACATTAAGCTTATTAAGAGTTAGAGGAAAACTTAAACATTGGTTTTCCAGAAGTGCCATTTTTGCAATCCACCCTTCCTTTCATCAGTTGGCCACAAAACAGGTCATCCTAAAAGGAGTGATTTGTTGGAGACCACAACAATGACAGCTGATTTACTCCATTCTAATGGGAAATTACAGGTAAATAGAGGCACTCTTTAAACCTAAAGGTAGATGTAGAACACGGAATCTAGCCCTGACCCCTGGAGCTCCAATCACAGGCACTTTTCAGAGACGAGGAATGAAGGGAGTTCATGCAAAGTAGAGAAGGCAGTGACACTCTAGGTGGGACATTTAACAGGAACAAAACGTGGCTGTAACCTCCGTCTCCATCTTTAGCCTAGCCACCACCCATCATTTGGAAAAAATGCATGAAAAACATCATGTTTGTCTTGAGAGGAGGAAAATGTAGTGGCGTACTTGGTAGCCAGGCTTGGAAGTGGGAGGTAGTGAGGAACTGTATACATTTGTTATACCTGGAGTTGGGAGCACTGTTGCCAGCTTCAAAAATGGATTTGAGAATAAAAGCAAGCTAAAATTTTAACAGAATCTGGAGCCTTTTGAAGTGTGAATGAATGAAATGAGATGTGTGAACATGCACAGACCCGTCCTTCTGTTCAGCCTCGGAAGCTCCCAGCCTGCAGATCCCCAGATAACCGCAGAGGAAAAGACCTTCTGCATGAGGACACACTGTGGGTTTCCCTGTCAGAACGGTGAGGGGCACTCGGGCTGTGTTAGCCTACTCTCTGGCCAGTTTTGGATCTCTCAAGTGATGGAGCTCCCTTGGGTCCACGATGGAGCAGCTTGTGCTGTTAGGAATGTCTTTAGACATTCACAGGCACGTTCATGGCGTGGATATATCTGTGAAACTCATTTGGCTTTGTCTCCTCTTAACGGTTGCCTGCCATTCCGGGCATTGCGGAGGGAGCTCTGAAAAGCCGGAGCTGGCACCCTGCAGGCTTCTCCTGCGGGGCTTCATTTGGATGAAACCTCCCTTTACAGTCGCATTTCCCAGGGGATCCAAATTGGAAGCTGAGTCGTTAGATGCAAAATTATTCCGGTTCTCCAAGATCTGGGCTTTCTGAATACCTCTGAGAGGTGATTTCAGGAGCATACAGAGAACAAAGGCTCTGTGTGTTGAGGAAGTGGGACTAGTCAATTCTTATATGTGCAACGAATGGACTAAATATGAAGAATGTATTTCTTCAGTGTCCTCAATTCTTATTTCATATACTTCTCCTTTAATGTAATATATTCCTTCATTTATTTAAGGCACTGATGATAGTACTTCAAAATTTTGTACATGTTGCCCTCTGACACTTCTCAAGTCATTTCCTTTGTGCTCCAGTGGCTTTTCTATTCAGATTTCTAGCTGCAGAAATGCCAAGCCCTCCCATTCCCAAGGTGCTTTCCTTAGGTGTCATTCTGCTTTTGGAATGTGGCACTGGACACTTGCCCTTAGTCCCATGTATGCTAGTGGGAGCAAGGACAAGACCTCATAAACCCTGACTCCTGCAGTCACTATCATCTCATTGCCCTCCCCCAACCCCCACCTCAGGAGAGCCCTTACTCTCCCCATGCCGCACCCCCTCTCTCTATGGGCAGCAGAGTAAGCCTTCAGTAAGCTCCCACTAACAAAGAGAAAACATAACTATCAAGGATACAATGGTATCCATAGGGGGTTTGATCCATTTCCAGTTTTGTCCAACAGAACTCCAGCCTCCCTCCTCCCTCCCAGGGGCAGAATCACAGGCTGCCAGGGTGAATGGGGCATGTCAGGCCTACCAGAAGGCTGAGCAGTTCCAAACTGAACAGAGTTGCCAGAACAAAACAATATTTTGTTCCAGGATTTGCACAGTGCTGGGCTCTGCATGGAAGTTAAGCAGGCGAGGGGACTGTTGCTCTGCTTGCTGAAAGGGTGGACTATTTGACGGCTGTGAGCAGAGATGAGTAGGGACCACAGATGGGACACAGCATCTGAACGCTGACCAGAGCTGGCAGAGATGTTTAGAGGTGTTTGGTCTATTGCAGCTGCTCTAAGCAGCCATAGCTTTGAAAAATGCAAGGGTTAAAAATGGATTCAGTTAAAAAGAAAAGGCCTTTACCAGAAGGGTCTCTTTTCCCTTCATAGGTACACAGAGACTGTGAGAAGAAGCTGGAAGGATTTAGTTAGGGCCTCCTAAAAAACTGCAGTATCTGGGAATTTCCTTTCGTTCATCAATGGTGGGTAAATACACACACACTGAGGGATAGTTTCTTCCAGGTGGTTGGGAGATAGAGGTAGTATTTCCTAGAAGTGGAGGCGGGAGTCATTACTGAGAATTAAGTGGCTGCACTTCAGGCAGAGTTCCAGAAGGAAGTTCACCCCAAGAGAGGTGTTCTGAAACAGTGAGAAGCGTAGGGTGGCGATGAGGTGGGAGGCAGGCATGCATCCCTAGAGGGGTTCTATACATGACACAGGTCACTCAGCACTGAGGAGGTTTGCCTGGACAGTGAGTCACCTTGGCTGGTTCGGACTAGTTCTCTCCTCCTCCACCATCTTTTGGGTTCTTTTGAACCCTCTGACTCAGTGGTTCTTGACCTTGGTGGTATAGCAAAACCGTTTGGGACATGGCCAACGTCTTACCAACAGGAAGCCTTACTTCATTCTTCTGGAATCAAGCCCTGGCATCAGTATGCTTAAGGCTCCCCAGGTAATTCTAACAGGATGGTCAGGATTGTCCACAAAATGCAGGTTTCAAACTCAGGAAACTCCTCCACAGTCTACCTCTGCAGGCCCAGGAGTACGTACACCACATGTGTAGGAGGTTTGGGTAGGACAGACCGTGCCCATGGACTTCAGCAGCTTTCTTCACCTGAGTTCTCTTGATGATGGGGGTTGGTATTCTGCTCATAAGCCTTGCCACAACTCCAGGAGCACTCCTAACGAATAACCAATGGGGAAAAAACTCCAAATTCTGCTAGCTTATGAGGTACATTTCCACAATGATGTTCATGATGAAAAACCTTATAAGGGCTGTTTCTGATTCATGCTGCTCCTTTTTTTAAAGATTTTATTTATTTATCTTTAGAGGGGAAGGGAAGGAGAGAGGGAGAGAAATATCAATGTATGGTTGCCTCTCGTGCGTCCTTTTTTTGGAACTGGCCTGCAACCCAGGCCTGTGCCCTGACTGGGAATCGAACCGTGATCCTTTGTTTCACAGGCTTGCGCTCAACCCACTGAGCTGCGCCAGCCAGGCTTCATGGTGGCTCTTTATGCTGTGAAAATGCAGGTCACCAAACATATCTAGACTTTCCTGTAGCCCAAGATTTCTACCCTTTGATTGGTCTCTAATTTTCCTGAGATTTCTTGGAACACATTGTAGAATGGGACATTCCACTTCCATATTCTCGTTTGCCCTTTAAATCCTGGATTATCATCAAGACATAACCTAATTCTTAATGCCTGCAACAAGCACCCAGTGGTGTTTTTCTTTCTCAGTGCTATGTGCTGCGCAGAAAACACAAAGCTGGGGACTCAAGCAACCTCAGTTCTAGTTCCCGCTCCAGTGAAATCATTACATGACTGTGGACAATCTTGACTTCTTCCCGATTTTCTCATTTGTAAGACAAAGGGGCTGAACTAAATCTCTGGCTTTCAACACACACACACACACACACACACACACCCTTTTAAAAGTGAAGCATCCTTTCTTCAAACTTGTGCTTTCTACAAAAGGCAATTTACGAGTCCGTTGGTCAGGAAGCTGCACTAAGTGTGGGGCTTGGGGGCGCTCTGTGGCCTCTTGGGTTTCCTCATCTCCTCCCCTCCCCTGGAAGGGATGCCACAGAATCCCTGGGACATGAAGAGGAAAGTAAAAAAATTATGTCTTCATTAGTTAAGATCTCTCGTGCTCTCTCACTCCTCAGATACGTGTGCATGCGCAACCGAACATAGGTGCATTTGTGCACATGTATACATGTGCAGGCAGAGTTTGATGGGTAAGGCTTAGGAAGCAGTAGATAGAGTTGGAGTAGGCATGATCGGGACTTGGAAATTAGACACCCTCAGTTGGTGGTGGGGCAGGCTTGGGAGTGCGCTGTGCCTGCTTCTAGGGATAGGCAAGCAGTGAAATGTCCATGGGGTTTGGGGGACTATCAGATGCTCGGTGGTCTGGAGGCTCAGCCCCTAGTAGCAGGTGACATCCCAGGGGTGGAGGCTTCATGACTGGAAGTCTGAGAACAGGGCACTGGAGAGACATCCATGAGGAAACAGGCTAGAAACAGCAGAGGTTACTTAGGAAGCCTATGTTCGTTAGAAGTACTCACTGCCCATTGGAAGTGCCATTCCCTAGGTCCCCTATGTTTCCGATAGGCTGGTAATTTCCAAACCACCTATTACGTATCCTTTACAATTAGGAATGAAAATGAACATGCCCCTTCATTTCCCCTGGTCCTCCTGGGTATCTCCATAGCTCTCAATGCTGCTTAGAGATCAATACATACATTTGTCACAAGAGAGATTTCACAGGACTTTCTTTGCCCCATAAGAACGCCCAGTCCCAATTCAGAGGGGTTCCAAAAAACAAAGACATGGCCCCAGGTCAGATATCCATTCCTTAAGTCAGACCCACCTAACTAAGAAACAATGTTTGCTGCATCTTAGACATTAGTCTGATGCCTCTGGGGTCCTCTTCACCCCGAATGAAGTGGCTCCAACACCCCTTCCCTTAGCGAAGAAAGGAGAAGGTTTAAAGTTCATGCTCTGCTCTTAAAATCGAGCCTCTCAGGGTTGTTCCTTCGTATGAATCGTGCTTTGGGGTCTGCAGGTGATTCATGCTATTCGCCCAATGAGACCACTGGTAACTGGTGTCATTTAAATAAGTGGGGCATGAGGCATCAGTGTCAAACACAGTGCCTGGTGCCCATAAAAAGAACAATTAAACAAACCAACAGGCCCGAAGCCAACAGCAACAGTCTTGGAGGCTTGTTTTAGTTAGGGCCCCAGTGGGTGAGTCCAAGTCAGGAAAAGGCTGGTCTGTCAGGAAGCAACTAGGTAGTCATTGGCCACTGTGACCCGAAGGGCTCTGACCTTCCAACAGCAACGTCTGGTTTCTCTTCTGTCCCCAGGGCCTGGAGAGTCTGCTCCCTGACTGCTGAGTGGTACCGCTGCCTGGTGGTGGCTGGGAGGTCACTATTGTTTTGGTATGCTCTCTCTGGATGGTTATAAAGGCAGAAGGTTAATGAATGACTTCCTACTGGGAGATTGGTAGCAGGAGACTTCACCAGCCACAGTGGACGTGGGGAATGGGGTGGTGTGAGTCAGGTGGGTGGAGCCGGGGAGAGGAGATGGAAAAGATACCGGGGAGTGCCCCACAGGGCAGAAGACAGACTTGGACTGACTCCATGCTCCTTTCCAGTGTGTAGTCAGAAGGTTGGCAGATCCCTTTGATTCAATTAACAGCTAAATTGACTGTGGGCTGGGTCGAAGTTTTACGAGTCTTGTCTACTGCTGGTTTGCACTTCATTGGTGGGGTAGCTCCCAGGAGTTCCAACCGAGAGCCTGGAGTGTTGACTGGGGCTTCTGCATCTTGTCAGGTCCTGAGCTCCTATTTTTGCCTCTTCAGTTCTGTGGGGCCAAAACTCTGTTTCGATTTCCTGTGTATTCCTGCTTAGCTTCTTGTCCTGTGTGGCTGAAGAATTTGCTATATGCCTCTGGGAGAAAATGAGATAGCTAACTTACTTCTCTATGCTTTCCTTTTCTCCAGGATTCTCCTTTAAATCTTGGATGCATCGACTGCCCAACCTCCATCTGTATCAGCAACCTCTGTCTCTCTATGGAGAGACAGTGGATTTCACAAGGCTGTATATATATACAGCCTTATGAAATTTTCATAAATTCTGTTTATTACTCTGCTTACCAGCCACAGATCTCTAGGTGGGTTTTTAGCCTCTGATTCCAAGCCCCAAACTAGTAATGGCCCTGAAGGGAAAAGTGCTTGCTGAGTACGAGCTTAGCTCCCTGCAGTTCACACTTCTCTGCTCTCCTGGATTCCGGCCCCTCAGATCCTAGTGGGCTCAGTCATTTTCCGATGCCTTCAATCACAGGGCTGTTGTTATTGTTTCTTTCCTTTATATTTTAGCTGACTTTTTAACTTGCTCCTACCAGAGTAATTTCTCTGGTGCAAGCTACTTCGTTTTCACCAGAAGTAAAAAGCTGCCATGATTTTGAAACCATCCCTTAACATGTGTTGGCATAAAGACAATATTAGCATCTGGCTTTAAATTTCCCATGCTATGCTTCATTCAAGTAAATTTGTAATAAGTTTGGTAAACTTCAGAAATGAAAGAAAAAACTTTTACCCCAAGACGTACATTAGAAACATTAAGATTTGGGGAAAACAGTAACCGTGAGATTTGGGAAAATAATCCCTAATAAGATTCCATATGTTATTAGTGCGAGTATCAGCTGTCTTTATAATACTTCACGTTTTGTTCTCTTATTTTAACGCTAAGCTTTTCTCGGCTCCTTTTGGAAACATACTTTGCACTGGGACACAAATCTGAACGTTTGAGGCCCGACTGCACTCACACTAGCACCTGCAAAACTGCAACTTATATTTCAGTCAACTTATGACTGGTTTATAAGTCCTAATTTCACTTTGGTAATTATTAAGGCCTATCATAGGCAGCTAGATTCCTGATGCTGAATTGGCACACTTCTTGTGTTTCATTTTGTTGGCTGGTATCATTTTTCCTTGAACTTCACTCTGTGTCAGCCTGTGGATCATCCCAACGCTGTTCAATATTTTAGAAGGAAGTTTGTTTCTTCTTGCCTATAGTCCCCTACCTGTTCCATCACTTGACTCATTCCCTGAGGAACTCTGGGAGCGTGAAGACCAAGTACAGGAATAGAATGCAGGTTTTCTTACTTCAAGGCCTGAACTCTAAATCAGAAAACCGAAAGGCCAGATCCCAGAAGGCTTGCTTTCTTTTTTATTTCTAGTGTTAGGGTAACCTCCACAAGACATGACCTACTTTCTCACAAGCCGTTACTCTCATATTTGGACCCATGTATGGGTACATTGCCACAATCTCTGTGATTCTTTGAAGCCTATAAATATGATCCCTGCAAAACCCACTTTTTCTCATTACCTCTCCTATTACTTTTATCTACTGCCACTGCAGATGAAGAACAATTGTATTTATTAGCTATGTACCTGTATACATGGGAAATATTATAGGCATTTATCACTACACAGATGAGCTCTAGTTGGCTCCTTGTGAATGGAAACAGAAAGAAGCTAATTCACTTTATGCTTGGTTGGTCCTATAGCAGCCCATGCAATGATGTTATTACTGCTAATTCTTTGCCTAAAGTATTCCACCCACCTGAAGGGGGCTCCAGGCATTGTAACGTGATTCACAAGGACATCATAGTGTCATGGCCACCACACAGTTATTAGGGAAATTAAGACCGGCCTTTGAAATGTCAAGAGGGAGCAGAAGTATGGAGCAAAAGGAAAGCAAAGAAGGAGAGCGGTTCGGGAATGGTTCTCCAGCAGTCGTTGCTGGAGAAACAGCCATGAAGTGGTGATTTTGATGTAAAGAGTGGAGGGTGAGTAGGAAGGGAACACTTTAGGGCTGACTGCCTCGATAGAACAAATAGATCAGCTTACACAGCACCAGGATACTAAATATTTCCTTGAAGGAAAGGTTTGGGGGGAATAGAGATAAACTTAAAGCAAGAGAATGAAGAATGCAGGCTGCTGGCTTAGTAACCGAGCATCATTGTTTTCTTACCTGACAGGAACAGTGAGTTTATCGTAACCCCGATGTGACAGGTGCCTGCAGGCCAGGCAGGCACTCTCATGGTTCCAGGGTACCCAGCAGGAAAGAGAATGAATTACTGACGGATGGAAGCCATATTGAAAAACAAGGAAGAGTTTCACTGGTTTCCTACTTGTCTACCCCAGAGAGGGAAGCCAGTGGCCCCCTCTGTGTGCTGCCAGGGGAATCCCAGACCTGGGAAGGAGAAGTATACTCATGACCTAACACTGGACCCACCAGTTACTGTCCTAACCTGTGTTGACTCTTACTGTTGTTTTTGAACGTACTTCATACTCCAGAAACACAGAGAATAATGAATGAAACCAAAAGACCCCTGACTAAGGAGGGAAGGTGCTCAGGCTTTTGCCACCCCTCACTGCTGTGTGTTTGGGTAAGTTATTTGAACTCTCTGAGACTTGGTTTCATCCTCTAATAAATAGGAGTAATAATCAGGTGCCTGGCATATAGTAGTTACTCAGTAAATGGTAGGAATTTTTATTAACTCGTTTTTTTACAATTTTATAAACAAAAGTAAGTGATAAGAAGGAATATGAAACTATCTTTCAAGACTATATTCAAGTGTAGCTGGGGGAGAGAAAGGTAATTCTCTTTCTTGTATTTGGAAGGGAATATGAAATGAAATGCCAATGATAAGAGAAAGTATCTCTGATACTTGGTTTGAATGCTTTGACCAAATTTGGTGAAGCCTCATTTCATGCTAGAATAGCCAAGCTCTCTCCCCTTGAAGGCTTTGCTGATTAGACCTTGCACAGTGGCTGAATGTCAGGATTTGGATCGCTCAGGGGTCAAGGAACAAGTTCTTCGGGATCAACAGTGTGTTGAGATTTTCTGAGATGCTCTGACTCCAAAGGATCTCAAAGACTCTTCAATTCTCCTTTGTGTTTTTAGGATCAAAGCAAGTAAACTACGTAACTGTAAAGTACTCATTTGCTTTGTGATAAAAAAAAGTTCATGTTAAAGGTTAAAGTTGGCATTGAAAATAATCTCTGTAGTTAATGTGTACTAGTCCATGTCCTTCCTCACTGGTAGTAATATGTATTTCTAGGTAAACTGGATAATGTCCTTTTATATTCTTTCTTTCTCAAAATTTCTCTTGTCTAGTTTAGAGACACAGTGACCTGCCCTTTTTCATAGTTGTTGTCACAGTTGCTCATTGAGAGGTAGCTGCCAGTTGAGAGGGAGTCGTTTAGCAAAGTCTATTCTAATGAGACTCTGAGAAGACAAGGGCTTCAGATCACCTGGTCTTCTTTACCTGCTTCCATTTTCTGTGGCTGCCATACATAAAACTGAGTGGCCTACAATAGCACAAGTTTCTCATCTTATAGTTTCAGAGGTCAGAAGTGCCAGCACAGGTGTCACTGGGGTACAATCAAAGTGTCTGCAGGGCTGGGTCCCTTCTGGAGGCTCTGGGGCACACACTGCTTTCTCCATTGGGCCAGCTGGTGGGGACTCTCTGCATTCTTTGGCTTGTGACCCCTTTCTCCATTTTCAAAGCCAGCAATGTCTCATGTCTTTTCTTTTGCCTACCTTAAAAGAAAAAAATAAATTATAATTTTAACAAAAAATGTGCAGGGAACTTCTAAGTCTTGCCTGCAGCTCGCTCTCAGGTAGGTGAGTTTTCCAGTAGAAGAGAGCAAGGAGGTGGCTTGTGAGAGAGAACAGGACAGTGGGTCCTTGATTGAATGCTGTGAGCAAAGAGCTTAGCCTTCATGTGTCACACTCTCCTGTCACCTGCTGGGAAGTGGGGTTCTCCTTCATACTCATGACATCATCAAAGATCCTAACTTTCCCTCAGGATCCCGGAGATCGTGAGAGAATGAATGATTTGGAAAAGATCTGGAGAGTGGGGTCTTTCTGAGAAAGTCCCTGGACAGTAAGGGCAGGCAAGGTAGGTTAGGTGACCTCAAGGGATGGCCTCTCTGAAGAGAGATGGGTTTGTCAACATGAATAAATATCTTGTGTCTGGCAATCTGCGCGTGGTGGGTATGGAAAACAGGACACTGTACCTCTGATTGGATTAAAGAGCTTGTGGACAGCAGTGGAAGCTCCAGAGACAGAAACAGTAAACGAACAGCCCCCCCGCCCCACCCACCACACAGAGGCAGTGTGGTCCATGTGGTGATGCCAAGGCCGCGAGTCTGTCTCAGGGTGGCTGACGAAACAGATCCTTCCTCTCAGGCCCCAAGAGACCCCCGGCAAGCTTTTGGGCCCAGGGGTGACAATTCTCTTCAAGAAAAGTAAAATGTTGAGTGATACCCAGGATTTGTCTTGGACCCACTTCCTGGCACAGCCTCTCACACTGCAAATGAGGAAGCTAAAGAACAGAGAGAGCTCTGCGTGAACAAAGAGGAAGCTGGAGGAGTAATGGGTTCTCTGGAGTGGTTGAGGGCAGGTTTCCTGGCCCTGCTCGCCCTGGCCGTTTACTGTAACAGAGGACACTTCCATGAACTCCTGGCCTTTGAACAGTCTTCAGGGAGTGAGCCGAACAACAATGACAATGATGAAGATGACAATGATGAAGATGACAATGATGACATGACTGAAAACAGGGATGGGCAGGTAAAGCAGAAACTGCAACTCCTTGTTTTGGAAAAGAGGAGGCAGCCATCAAAGAGGATTTTTACTGGCTGAGGTTTTTTTGAGGCTTTATTGAAATTATTGGGGCTAATCTAAGGAAATACAAGGAAGCTGCTGCTAGGGTGTAATACAAAGTGTTGTGACTTTGTTAAACGAACATTTGTTAAAAAGAACCCCAGGGTGTCGGAAGGTGAGCCACAGGGTCAACCAAAGACCGCAAGAGAATTGAAATGGAGAAGTTGAGGACGCACAACTTGAGGGGGAGGGGGTCCTGGAGGGGGTCTGAGGTATGCCTTTGGGGGCTGCAGGGTACAACTAAAGGACATGGCAAGGCCTGGGGCAAATGCCTTTATTATGGTCTGTAGGTGAAGTGCTTTGGAGTTCCCAGGCTGAAGTCAGATTGGTTAATTCATATGAAAAAAAATGAGTGAGGTTTTAATAAATTTCCATTGCTTCCTATTAGGGGCACACGAGGCAAAGGCTCTGGGAGGTGGGGGTGACTCGTTAACACAGTGTGGTTGGGGTAGTCATCTCAGGAACTTGCTTTTACTTGTGACTCTGCGGGCTATCCATCCAGGGCACGCTGGAAGGAGGGCCAGATCAAGGCCCCTGCAGGCCCCTTTGCCACACAAAATGGATGCCAGCGCAACACTATTATGGAGTAGTTCAGTTAAACTCTCAACATGAAGGCTGTTGAAAGGGGATTGAATCAGAAAGACCATTTCTTGTGCCTTTGTAGAAATGCATCATAGCAGGCATGCAGATACCGTTGTTTTAGCTGTTTGTTGCAGTCGCAAGTCATGGAGTAGTCGCTTCATTCCAGGCTTTATGGTGAAGTCCATAGGCTTTGAATTCAAATCCCAGTACTGCCACTTATTAATAGTATGGTGCTGAGAAACCACTCCCGGCCTCACTTTCCTCATATGAGAAATGGGAGTAATATTATGTGTATCTTGTCATGATTAAATGAGATGATGTATTTAAGGTGGTGCAATGCCTGGCTCGTCACATTAGAAAACATTAGCCTCTGTTTTTTAAGTGTAACTTACTAAATAAGTATTTTTACAGATTTACTCCCAGTTTGGATGTTATAAATAGATACCTTGGGGTAAACAGTTTATCAGACCAATTCTCCCCTGCCAGAACTCTGATAACAGGGAACTTAATGGGGAAATTTGGTGATGGGTGAGAGTATGCAGTATGAGCCCATGGACAGGGCGCTAAGTGAGAGCGTCCCATAATGGGCCCTGGGGATCTCAGGGCTGTACTTTGAGACACTAAGTGCTTTGGGTGCAGAATACAGTCCAATTTGCTCCCTTGCCTAGTCTAAGCGTACCACACGTACAGCAGGGACTACCCTTTATAACTTATTAGTATGGCAAAATTCTAGTTTCCAAGGTGTTGAATCTCACTGTGTTTTTCTGGAATAAAAAAGAGATTCCTAGTCAAGGCTTTCCATTAAATAGCCTTGCAACTTCTGCACTCCTCCTTGAGAAGAGGATAGCAGAGGGCAAAAACATTCCTAATGTTCCTTTGGTGTCTAACGTTCCATGTATTTACACTATTGCTAGAGTCAACATCATGTCTTTTTTTTTTTTTACAGGAATTCCCTTTGCCTGGGGATAGAGCAAGACCATATTTGAAACACATCTAAGTCAGGTCAGTACAAAGGGATTGCTCCTTCAGCCTTGGGTTTGTCGCAGCAAACTCTTCCAGATGGCTCTTGATTTCTAACCCTGTAGCCGACCAAACTAACTCTGCATCTGACGGGGGCGCGTAGAGCTGCAAACGGCAGTTCAGACACGTTCCGAAATCATGAATTTTTCTCATTGATATACATGCCATCACACACTGTGCAGCTGCATGTCATAGATTTTTTAGGGCCTGATGACAAACAACCCCAGACAGACTCCCCTGGGAGGATGGTGAGACAGCTGTCCCCGTGACTGACACGGCTGATGCTTCTCCACAGGATGGAGGCTACAGGTGTGAAGGGCAAGAGTCAGCACCAGTCCTGGCCCCTGAAGAACAGCAATACATGTTGTTTAGGGATGGGTTGAAAATCAAGAGACTTCATCATCAATTTTCTTAGTTTGACTTTAGTAATTTTCTTACTGTCAGTCCTTAATAGTCCCCATTTCTACATGTTCAGATGTGCTGACTCTGGGCCAGACATTGAGTCACTATATCCTATTCTGTTTATTTTGATGCTTGATGTCAAACTGTCTCCCAACCTGGTCCTCCGATCTCCTCGGACTCTGTTCTTTCACCGCTGGAACCTTAAAAACTGGCTCTACTCTCACTGGTTTAACTTCTACCAGGGTTCTTAATTCAATCTCCTATCTCCCCACAGCCCATCCAAAATTTCAGTTGCAAAGTTCTTTTAACCCCCAGAACTATGATGAGTGCTTCTCTCCAATGGGCCCAGGGTAACCTGTGGTTACACCTTTTCAAATACGTCTCATGTTTGTAACTGTCTCTCTTTAGAGAATGAGCTCCTCAAGGGAGAAACTGAAGCTGATTGTATCCCCAGCACTTAATACCGTGTTCAGCACATATTAGGGACAAGATATATTTGTGGAATGGTTGACTATATCTCACCTCTGACACCAAATATGAAAACATATGGGTATGTCGGAGCAAATGATTGGCCCATAGTGACTCCTACTCTTTGCAGACCGTGGAGCCATCTCCCTCCAATCGCATGAAAAGAAAGCCAAAACCTTGGAGTAATCATGATTCATAGCTCAGCTTTGCATACATACTTCATACAGCTGGTTTTTCCTCCTTAATTTCTCACATATTTTCTGAAGACAAATACTTGTATTTTTAGAAAGTCTGTGACATTTTGATCCTTTCTTCAAGTGGAAACATGGGACTAAATGACTAAACTGTAATTAGTCCTTTGTAACAAAGACTTTTGCCTATTTAATGGGTAATTAACTGTTGGTCCTTTATATTAGGGTAACCATATGATTTATATTCTAAGCTGGGATTGCTTTGGAAGTGACCAAGGGCACTATTAATAATTGCACAGGTCGACAGGGGTGAACTTGGACTCCATGGGGCATATGGCCACCCTATTTATAGATGAAGATGCTGCTGAGCTAGCACCAGCAAAGCATGCCCCTGGGACAGCCCTTCCCTTCTTGTGCCATGTATGTGATAAGCCAGTTGTATCTCCTTACCAGGACATACTTGTAACTGATAGGATAAGTGTGGGCAAGGTTGATTTATGCCTGGGTCTTAAATTATGAAGGTGACTGAGTGGTGACACAGAAAGACTTATGATATGGAAAGAACCTTTTTATTACTTACAGTTTCCCAGAGAAGGCATGCAATGTCACACGGGGCCACAAGGGGCAGCACCAGATTTGCTCAGGAGGCAGATGATAGGTCCAGAAGAAAGCATGGCCCAGCGTCTTTACTGTATTTACTGTGGGACTAGCAAGGTAGGGCAGGGGAAATGGCTTAGGACTCACTAGTTTGTACGTTGTTTGAGGTCTCTGAGCTATGGGAGTGATCTCTAGTTATCTGGTAGCTTGCTCTGGGTAACTTAGGGCAGGGGTGTTACTGACTTGATGTAGAAGAGTCAGTTAAAAGAACTGGTTGGGAGTATGGACTTGGAACTGGTTAGAGGGTATGTAATAAGGCTTTTGTGCCCTTGCCACAGCTAGATCACAGGGGAGATGTAAGCAACATTGGCTATTAGTTTGGCTCTCTGATTAATGGATGCCAAAGAGAAAAATACAGAACCTCAGAAAATGCAGTTAGAACACAGGCAGATGTTTGAAGGGAGGTGCAATTCTGGAAATGGAATACAGATTGTCTCTGAGAAACTCAGTGCCTCAGTGGAGACGGAAACCTCACAATTCAGGTCATTAGCTGACACTCTGATCCATACAATTAGCTGTTTTATTCTCAGTTGAGGAATAACGGCCCCGGACAGAAATTGTAGCATGGAGTATAGGCTGAAGATGCATCTTTAAAACCAATGGTTCGAAGAAGAATGCTCTAGGTTTTGCACGAAGATGTAGAAATTAGACACATTTTACTGCATTTCAAGAACTAATGTGGCAGATTGGCTTTGTTTTAGGGATGGTGTGACTGTGAAGTTCTCTTAATTTTGTATCAGGGAGGGGCTTAGAGTTGGGAATGGATATCCCAACACCGGGGCTGTGCAGTGACGAAATGCAGAAACTGTGAGTCCATCAGGGGCTGCCACGAAGCCTCAGCTCCGGGAGCTCACACATGACTCCAACCCAAAGGCCACGGGGATGTTCCTATGTTTATTTCTGTAGTGAAGGAGATTGAGAGGGGTTAAGGAAGTGTCCTATGTGGTGCAGGTTTAAGATGCAGAACTGATAATAGAATGCAGCTTCGTCTAACTTCCCAGACTCAACCGGGGGCTTCTGTGTGAGGGAAAAGCAGAGATCCTTTCTGCACAAGCCTGCTCTTTCCTGGTTTCAACTGGGGTTGAAAACCTGTGAAAGTTTCCTAGAAATGGGAGGCCCTTCCTTCTCCGGTTGCTGCACTGAGCAGGCTTTTGCATATCTCCCAGCATGTTGCCATTTATGGATTTGGGCAAAATAACAGAATTGCAAAGCTTCAGACTCCCAGACTTCTTTTCTTCTTTTTCTTCCACACTGAGCTTCCTGTTTCTATGGCAATGAATAGGATGTTTTGCACTAAGAAACACTTTAAATGCCACTGGGGGAAGGTAAGAAACCACACATAGCTCTCTACAGAGCAGAAAAGTGAAATGAGATGCTAAGAATTACTGAGGGAAACAAGAAGAGAAAGGAAGCAGAAAAGCTGGACTAGACGTGGGTACAGAGAGAAGGGAGATAAAGAAGCATCTGTGTGGAAGAAAAAATAAAACAGCGACAGGGCAGGTGTGCCCTCCTCAGAGGGGCAGCTACAGACAGGCACCGGGCACCCGTGAGCACTCAGAAAGAACACGCCACCTTCACATGAGACACAGGCGTGGGAACGTCAGGGACCAGGCTTCCACCTGGGACCAGGGATGCTTCTCTAGACACTCAGTGCACAGGACCCACCAGCACAGGTGGTTTCTGGGGTGACCTCTAAGGGAGGGGGTTTCAGATGCTACAGCTGCAAATGCTCGCCGTGCACACCGTCTGGCCCAAGGCCATCGGAAGTAGGCTCTCCTGCTGTGAGATCAGAACCAGGATTTCCCATCAGTGACCAGCACCTGAATTCTGGGAATTTCTGCTGTCTTCCTTTCCTTCGCTGCCTTCTCTCACTACTTGGGTGGGATTGTCCACATGTGTTCACAAGAAAGCAGGTGTTTATAGTAACATAAAATATTAGGGATACAAAAGAGAACATGGAAAGTTAAAATGGCCAAGGGGAAACCATCTTTCCCCTCTTTCCCCTGTCCTCCTTTCCTCAATCGATACAGAAAAAATACGTGACCAAATCGGCGCTTAGAAGAGATATATAGGAGTTTCCCTCATCGGCGATTTTGCTTCATGGGTTTTAGTTACTGTGGTCAACGATGGTCTGAAAATGTTACATGGAAAATTCCAGAAATAAATGATTCAGAAGTTTTAAATTGTGTGCTCTTCTAAGTGGCTTGACAAAATCTCATGCTACCCTGCTCCTTCTCGCCTGGGATGTGAATCATCCCTTTGTCCAGTATCCACATGGCAGACGCTACCGGCCCATTAGTCACCGGCGGCCTTCTTGGTTATCACAGCGACTGTCAAGAGGTGATGCTCACCTTACTTAATCACGGCCTCCAAGCCATTCACGTGGATTTCATTACCGCATGCACGTTTTTATAACTATTCTACTTTCTTATTGCTGATGCGAACCTCTTTGGTAAGTTAAACTTCATCACAGGTATGTATGGATAGGAAAAATTCATGGTATATATAAGGTTCAGTACTGTCTGTGGTTCCAGGCATCTGCTGGGGGTATTGGAATCTGTCCCCTGTGGGTAAGGGGGAACTGCTGGACCTTAGAACAATTTCACATTTAACCAGGTAGAGCTCTATAAATGGCATACCCAGGAGTTCTCACTTTTAATTTTATTAATTCCTCCCCTAGAGCCAAGCCAAGTCAAATCAAACTCCTTCTAACTTGAAGTTCCTGTTATATAAGGTTTTATGAGCTATAAGCTAGAATTCAAGGCACAGTAACAGGAAGAGCCAATCAGAGGGCAGCCTCAAAATAGCCTGGTCCCCCTGGAAGGCCAAGGCAGATGTATTTGTCCAGCTGCCTGATGGAGAAGGCCCCGAGGCCTCGCAGTCCCTTGCCAGAGGCCCGTAAAAGGCTCACCTACAGCTGCCTGTGAAATTGGTTCCTTGTAAATGGAAGTTGACCAGGAGTCAGATGAGCCAATGGCAGCTGGACAGAGATGATGGGGGTGCCAAACGGAGCAGGAAATGGCCAGGGGCCAGCGTAAACAACTCGGGGCAGAAGCGGAGGTGAGTATCTGTCCCAGGATAGCTCGGGGAGGTGCTGCTTTCCAAGGGTTTGGCCAGGGCAACCTGGTTTATTTTCAGTTAACCTGGGCATGCCCCAATTTACTATGGGAGCCTCGCGTTTGCATGTCTGCTTTAAGAGACCCTAACAAGTACACATAATAAAATGTTAATTTATGCCTTCTGCTAGGGCTGGAATTGAGTGTGGCTCTGTGCAGCAGCAAAACAGAACAAATCTGGAAATCCTGGCAGGCAGGAGAGGAGGGTGGAGGGAGCCCGTGCTCCGCCGAGGTGTAGAAGGGAGGCTGAGAGGAGGCTGGAGGCTTCCTGGCAGTAAGCTCAGAACACCCAAAGGGACCTTACAGCCACTGGGCCCAGTTTCCCCAGCACAGCTGAAGGAGGGCCTTCGGGTCCCAATAGCCCCAAACCCCACACTAAAGAGGGAAAATACTGGGCACAGAGGAGGCTGTGGTAAGTACTTGGGGAATTGATGAATGGTCCTGGGGGTGTTCTGAGTAGGAACACTTCCTCCCGAGTTTTAGGAATCATCCGGTCTTGCTTAGCTCTTTAGCTAAGAGACTCCACACCTGTCTCTCCATTAAAGGAGAAAGCCAGCAGGCAGGTGACGTTCGGAGTCATTCTAAATCTCCATGCCCCATGGGTCTCTGAATTACATGGTTCCCAGTTGCTCATGTCAGCATGAGCACGGCCCCTTTTCTAGCTCTCAACACATTCCCCCACTGTCCTGCCCACCCATCTAAGCGACTTCTCCCTGCCTCTGCAATGCACAACTTTGCTCTGATTAGATCATTTTCTTTACACTCCTCCAAACATGCTCCTGGGGATTCCTTCCTCTGTCTCCACTGGGATGGCTCCTTGGCCTGAGAATGGGCTTCCCTCTCCTGTGGCCACGCAAATCCATCTAAAATGAACGCTAGATGTATTGTTTTTATAAGTGGAATGGTTTCTACCTGCTGGTTTATGTTAAGGAGACAGAAATGATCACCATGAAAAGTTTGACTACTGGTAGGCCCAGTACTTGTAGGCACTGGGCTTTCGTGGGCCTGACACAGAATCTGGGCCTGTTAGCATTTGTATTGAGGTAATGAAGGAATTACCCAATTAAAAAATTGATCTGAACTCCTGAGGAAATAAACGGGCTGAAGGAGTAGCTGCTGGTGCCCTTGGCTCATCCAGGGACCAGATGCTTTTCCACTGGAGGAAGACCTGACGGGCGTCCAGTGCAAGGGAAAGCAGTGGGGCAATGAGTGCCAGTGTCCTCGGGGGGGAAGGGTAAGGTACACAGTTTACTAACTTCTTTTTTTATTGGATGTCAATAACCGATATCGTGAACTGAAAGCCCATGCGATGGGGGGAGAGGCCAGTGAATGGCTGCTCAACCTCCTGATGAAAATAGAGCCAGGTGGATGCCAGAGCTGCCATGTTACTTGCTGAGGAGCCCAGGAGGTGAGGGGAGATGCTTCTTCACACAGAGCAGAACTGAAGGCTGAGTGTTGTCGGACCCATGCGGCTGTGCCATGAGTCTGTGCTCTTTCTTAAAGGTCTCCTATGATATTCCTGACGGGAAGCCTGAGAAAGCGCGTTCTCAGTTTCTAAATTCAGGCATAGGAAGGCTGCTCTGTGACGCGGGCGTGCATTAAGTCAGCACTGTGACCCACCTGAGTGACCCGAGTGTCAGCAGGGTGTACGGTCTAGCCGCATTTTCATATTCCTGTGGTTGCTCCTCATATTCTTTTGCTTTTGGAAGAAACACAGTGTGGTGGTACCCACAGCAATGGCAAACGGGTTATTTTTATTATGAGATAGAGCTGTCTGCTGCATGTGCAGCATAAGGGATCATTATAATTTTTGTAATGGCCACACATATGGAAAAGGTCCCTCATTGCTTTACACTCTCCACTGGATTCTCTTCTTTCCTTCTGGCTTCCTGGAGTTCCCTGCCAAAAAAATGTTTTCCTGTCATTTTTTGAAACCATTTTAAGTTTGCTTTGGAGTGGACTCCAATTTGTTTAAGCGTGGTGTTGATACAAATTTTGAAGTTTGAAAGAGAGAACCCCATTAGAAATACAGTTCATACAGTTAAAGAATTGTTTAACAGATCCCACCAGGACAAAAAGTCCTCCAAGGTGGGAGCCCCCTACAATACTGGACATTTGTAGGAATTTCCAGAATGCGTTTGTGAGTTGCTTGTTGCCCAAGTGTGGAGGGCACGGGGTCTAAGCCACAATAACCACCGTGGACTCAGGAAATCTGCTCTGCTAGATACTCGCTAAAACACAACCCCACAGAGAGTGTTGGGTGCCACTGGAGAAAAAGGAAGGTTTCTTGACGAGATGGAAAATTAGATTTCTAGTCAGAAAATTGGATCCCTATGTTCCAGGCTAAAGGCTGAGAAACAACTTAGAGAGGAATCCAGAGTCTTTTCTGGATTCTTCGTTCTTTCCCCACTGAGCCGTTCTGTGCGGTCTGCTACCCCTTTACATAAAAGAACACAATAAGAGTTGCTAAAAGTTAGGTTCTAAATTATGACTGTGGTCTTCTGAAAAATTTAAAACCTGGGAATCTGAAGGGAGGAGGGTGTGTGTTAAAACTCTCAGGGCTGTGTAACCTGATCAAACAAGAAAGTTATTACCAAAAGAAGTGGCAGTATTGACCGAAAGGCCTCTGATCTGCACTTGTGTTTGAAGCAGAGCTTCTCCTTCTTTCTCTGAGTCCCCAGTTCCAGGCAGGATGCCCCAGAGGTGGCCCTGCCGTGGGTAGATGGCAAGCTGACCCCTCAGGCAAGTGTGCTGTGGAGGAAGCAGCCATGGCTGAGGAAATGTGGAGAAAGGGGCCGTTGTTGAGAAAACACTTGGTTCTGAGCATAGAGAAGGCTTGTAGTAACTCCTCTTATTCTTCTAAGTGATGACATTGGAAAACCAATTCTGGAGAAAGGGGGCAGTAGCCAGCTGATAAAAATCACTCTGGGGATGGCCTAGAAGATTCCATATTTTAGTCCTCATGTGCCCCCTAGTGTAGGACGTGGGGTAGTTCCTTGGTTACTGGCTTGAAATGGAAAATACTCAGGTTTTCTTCATCTCCTTTGATGAATAGGGATATCCAGGGGAAATAAAGTAGAAAAAGATTAAAGTGAAGTAATGAGTTAAATTTGCAAATACAACACTTCCAGGCTACAAATTATTGGTTTTTATTGTATCTTTTCTGTTACCACTTATCTCCCTTCTGCCCACCCCCGCCCCCCTGCCCGCAGCAATCACCACACTTGCCCTTGTCCATGAGTTCACTTTCCTTTTTGCTCAGTGCCCCACCCCTAACCCTTCCCTAGCTGTCATCCCACTCTCCATCTATGCGTCTGTCCCCATTTTCCTTGTTAGGTCTGTTGGTCGGTGTGTTCATTAGATTCCACATACGAGTGAAGTCATATGGTATTTGTCTTTCTCTGACTGGCTTATTTCACTCAGCCTAATGTTCTCCAGGTCCATCCGTGCTGTCACAAAGGGTGAGATTTCCTTCATTTTTAGAGCCAAGGAGTATTCCACGGTGTAATGTCCCATAGTTGTTTTATCCACTTATCTACTGATGGACACTTGGGCTGCTTGTATTCTGTGGCAAATGAGAATAAGCTTGCAATGAACATAGGGTTGCTTATGTTCTTTCAAATTAGTGTTTTAGGTTCCTTTGGATATATTCCCAAAAGTGGGATCTCTGGGTCAAAAGGCAGACCCATTTTTAATTTTGGGGGGGGAATTCCATGCTGCTTTCCACAGCGGCTGCCCCAGGCTGCAGTCCCACCAGCAGTGCACTAGGGTTCCCCTTTATCCACATCCTCGCCAGCACTTGTTGTATTGATTTATTGATGATAGGCATTCTGACAGGGGTGAAGTGATATCTCATTGTGGTTTTAATTTGCATTTCTTAGATGATTAGTGACACTGAGCATCTTTTCACGTGTCTATTTGGCCATCTGTACGTTCTCTTTGGAGAAGCATCTATTCAGGTCCTCTGCTTATTTTTTAACCGGATTGTTTATTGTTTTGGTGTTGAGTTTTGTAAGTTCTTTAAGTTTGTAAGGTTTCTTGTAAGTTCTTTGTAAGTTTTTGATATTAACCTCTTATCAGATGTATCAGCAAATATGTTCTCCCATTTAGTGGGTTGTTTTTTTATTTTGTTGGTGGTTCCCTTTGCTGTACAAAAACTATTTAGTTTGATAAAGTACAAATTAGTAATTGTTTAAAGAAAAGAAGCAGTTTTGATACACTTACAGCTTACGTGTGAGAATTAAAGGGACAGACTCTCCATTGTTCGGATAGAGCTTCTCAAACTTCCATTTGCATGTGGATCACCCAAAGATCCTATTAAAGTGCAGACTTTTCATGCTGTAGCTCTGGGCGGGGCCCTTGAGTCTGCAGCTCCCGAGGGGTGTAGAGGATGCTGGCTCACAGGCCACATTTTGCTCACGCTCAAGCAGCATGCAGGACACACCTGTTTCCTGCCACCGGCCTGCCTGTCTTGTGGTCTTCTGATATTCTACGACAGTGGCCACCTCCCCAGCTCTCCTGCCAGCCCCACAAGCACCCTGCGCCATCATCCCCTCATTCATTTGCTAGCACTGGGAATCTGTTAGCTCAGAGACAATTATTTTTCATTTTCTGAACTTAAGTAGTATTTACCAATAGCATTCGCTGTTCGAAATACTGGATTGTTAATGACTACATATTACCGTGCGATTTCCTGATTCAGGACGGGTTTTTGTTTGCTTATTTGTTTGTTTTGTTGTCGTTGTAATGCCAGCTGTGTCGTCTGCTCGTAGGGACAGGGGCTGTCTTAGATCGCCTTGTGGCTTCCCTGGGGTCTTCTTGCACAGTGTGGGACACGTGAGTCACAATTAGAGGATTGGTTGGTTGCTTTCCGCTGCAGGCTTTAATTTGAAAAAAAAAAAATCAGATCTCTTTCCTAAGAGTGAATTTGGATTGTGAGTTGGCAGAGGGAGGAAAGTTCGGAAGGCACTGAAGAAAGAGGATGCTAAGGGAGAATATGGACATCTTCTAGTGCTCACGGTAAATAAGTCCTGAACTCCAACCCTTTACCTAAGCCTTCCCTTATCGTTAGGCTTCTGGTTTTGAATCATATTTAAGTTTTCACTTAAATCCCTCCACGTAAAAATGTTCAGATAGCCCAAGCATGAAGAACAGTGAAAAACAGACTTGATAACAGTACACAAGACATGATTTAGAAAAAAGTTGTATGTGCTTTGAAGAAATATGAGATTTTTAAGCCAAGGAAAAAATATTGTGGAAATATGCAAAAGCACTGATCTTTCTTTTCACTGTAGAACATAGGAGAGGGGTCACATTGCCACAGGCCTCAGTGGAGGTCGTCCTCTTGCCCCTGAGCAACAAACAGGTTAAGTTCTTTCCTGTACCGTCGGGCGGGGTGTTTGTAAGACAGGTACATCTCTCACCTGCCACAGCAGCACAGCTCTTGCTGCTGGAATGGCCAACAGGAGAAGAGAGGCACATTCTTGGCCACAGGCCATCACCTACTAGCACTTGTTGCCCAAAGGATGTTCAGTTCTGTCTGTATTGACTACAGAAGATGACTTCTGAGTTCCTTGACAAATCTGAGCATTCATGACTTTAATTAATGATGAATAACTATTATTAATGACTGTATATTTTTTATTATCAACAATTAAAGTGGGTATTCAGAATTGAAATTTTGTGCGATAGACTCAGAATTTTAGGGCAGCATGGAGGCAATAAACACCTTGTTTTCTATGACAGGGTCTCTCCTCGGACATCCCTGAGCGTCCCCAGAGCTGCGGGCTCTGCATGAACACTCTGGTGAAAGGAACTCTCAGGCCCCAGACGATGATTTTTGTTGTGCGGTACTTGTCTGTCAGAAAAATAATTTGTCTCCACTGTAATAATTTTAGAAAATAAAAGAGAAAAAGCATGAAACAAAATTAAAAATAGTCAAAATGCTATCACATAAATATAATCAGTATTGATAACATTTCGATGGTCATGTCCAGATGTGTGTAGGTATGCATATACTTGTATTTTGAAAAAAAATCATACAATCTCTATTTCAGAACCAGCTTTTATAATCTTTTGTCATTAAGTCTTTTTTATAACATCACTTTCAAAGGCTGTATAAGCACATTTCATTTTTTTAAAATAGCTGTAATTGTTAATATTTTTTCTTTCTTTTAAGCCATATAGAATTTACATGGATTGGTCCTTTCTCGGACCTCCAGAGGTACATGGACTAGAAAGTGCAATCCTTTATTTGCAGGACAGCACTTCAAACATACAAAGAATGCTCTCAGGCAAATCCTGTTTTTCGTAAATCGGCCTCAGGTGTTCAGGCATCTTTCCTGGTTCTCAGACCCCAGTCTCATGACAACTCACCTGATTGATTTCAGTTTGTCATTTTCCCCGGAATTAGGTACAATATTTCAGGGAAGATTAGAAGAGAACCACTGCCTTCTCTTTTTGGTGCGGTTTGGAGTTTGTTGAAGTGGTCAGTGTTGTCTTCACTTTTTGAGCCTCCATTCGTCTTCGGCATATTGAGACTTCCATGTCTTGTTCTCACACCACCGCTCTGCCGCATCTTCCAGTCACGGGCTTAGCCTGAGCGCATAACTTTTTGTATTTCCTTTTATGAATTCAATACATTCATGGAGCATTGTTATGCACCAGGACCTGCTGTGAGCAGTAGAAATGCAACGGTGAATGGGATAGAGGTGTTCTCTGCCCCTCAGCAAACTTACCATCTGCAGAAAAGAATGTTGCTACAGAAGCACACAGATGGCCATAGGTGGTCCAAGGCTTGGGTAAGACCTCACTAAAGAAATATGATTTAGGTGAAGTCCTGAAGCAGAATGAGGTGCATTCTTGTGAGATTCAGCCTGTTATCCTGGCCCATGGAGACAATTCCAAATCTCAGTTCGATTATTATTTTTTCATGAATGACAGAAAAAGCATTTACATTTTCATATGAAATATCCAGAAATGGTAAACATCACATAGCCCAGGACAGAGCTTTGTGACGCCTTAGGGTCCTCTTCCCCCAAACTTCCAGATCCATCTAATTGTGTTATGCTTTAAGGAATTTTTCTCTAGGAATATTTTTTTTTAGTAGATAAAGAATGTAGTTAGTACTAAATTTACTTAACTTTTTACTTTGTGAATCTTTGCTTAAGTCACTTATATGCTTAAACCCTCCAAAGGCTTGTTTTGGACAGAGTGTGGGCACAATCTTTCACACCACCTCCTGGTGCTCGGAAGTGGCTCTGGTTTATGAAACAAACGTCTAGCCCCGGTTGGCATGGCCCAGTTTGTTGAGCGTCATCCCACAAAGGGAAAGATCGCCTGTTTGATTCCTGGTCAGGGCATATGCGTGGGTTGCGGGCCTAGCCCCTGGCTGGGGCATGTGCAGGAGGCAACAGATTGAATTTCTCTCTCACATCAATGTTTCTTTCCCTCTGTTTTTCCTTCCCTACCCCTCTCTCTAAAAATAAATAAATGAAAAAGAAAAGAAAAGACAAAGACACAAAAGGCAAAGAAACAAAAGAAAAGAAAAAAGTGTCTGCTATTAAGACTTCTCGGCTTTTTGGGTGGCGTTCTAGAAACTTCTCTCAGCTGGCAGACAAGCCTGTTAACTGCAGCTCCACTCCCAGCATTCCTCCATTATTCTTGCCCACATTATTCTGCTCCTTTCGTCCCTTTTAAACAACTGTGTGGTCACCATTCCCCCTTGCCCCACTCTGATTCTGCAACATTCAAAGGAACCAATTCTGTTCCCAACAGCCAAGTAGTGGTTAACATCGCAAACCCAAAGAACTGGAAGGCTCGGGGAATCTTCCATTCTTCACCCTCTCCTGGCATTAAAGAGACACGCATTGATCTTTCCTTGTTCTTACCAGTCCTGAGCCGACACCCAGATGGAAAAAAAAGGTAAAGCACTATTTTCAAATAACAGCATTGATCCCCCCACCCCGCCCCGCCCCTGTGCGCTGGCCTTGTTGTGTCATGCAGATGTGCCTTCGAGGAAGACGTGTGCGAGTGCCTTGGTACCGAGTGCAGCCAGGGGCCTGTTACCATCAGTGACCGTGTCAATCCCGGTGATGAGCCAGAGACACGAGAGGGAATCTCTGTCCTGGGTGCGAAGTAACTGCTGTTGCAAATCACATAGATGCATTTTTTTTTCCCTGTGGAGTTGTAATTCTTTTCGAAACCACTTCCAAACTTGGTTTAGATAGTCTTGCCAAGAAAGGCAGACTGTCCTTCCCCTCTCGTAACTCCATGACTTCACTCAGTTAAAGAAAGTGTTTTTCAGGGACGATCTCCTCCGTGTTCCTTCTGCTGTTCGATGTTATCTAACGTTCTCCCATGAACCTGCTGGAAAACTAGACCTTTTTCTTTTCAGATTAACATTGTAATGCCATCATTTGCACAAATTCATCGCAAGCCTGTTTTGAGAGATTTTTATTTTTAATTTTAGCCATAACATGTTGCTGAGTTTCTGGGCAGAGAATACTTTTTTTCTGTCTGGCAGTGAGTCATAGTTTTAATACCTTGAAAGGCTTGCCATGGACTCCTTTCTCGCACGTCAGTGGCACTTTGAAATAACAGTGGGTTGAACTGGCTGGTGTAATTTCTGGTTAGCTGGTTTGCAAAGGGCCTGGAGAGCAGAAGTCGAAGGCTACTTTGTCAGAGGTCTCTCACTCAGGTAGGGTGAAATTCCACTTCAATATTTATTGTCCACTTTCATTACACAAAGAAAGTGTTTCTCCCAGACACCAGACATGAGGCAGACCCTCAGCAGGAGACAGGCAGACTGTCAGGCTTTCACATTTAGCAGGGTGTTTTTTAAAATGATACTTTGATGTCTTTCTTGGTGCTATCAAACACATAGGAACCGCTGTTTGAATGTTTCTGCACTTCTCTGAGTGTGTTATGTATAAAGTAGCAACTATTTTCAGGTCACGTTTTTCAGCACGGGTGCTACATTTCATTTGCATCTCAGCGATGACTGAATTCCTCTTGTACATTATTCAATGTTTTACTCATTTGGGAAAATCTGAGCACAGAAAATAACTGGCCGGTCAAAAATGCAACAGTCATTGAACTGTTACAGCATAGCGTTTATTGATTCTCTAATATTTAATAAGTGCTCTGTTAAAACACCTAATTAAAGCACTCTGAGCAATTAAAAATTCTCGACGAAGTTTATTTATTCATCCGTTATCCATTCATTGTAGAACAAACACTTATTGAAAAGTTGTTCTGCACTGGACATTAAAGACATAAAGATGGATAAGACCCTGTTTACCTTGAATGAGTTCACAATCTAGTGGTACACTCAGGAATGTCAGAAGAAATATTACATTCAGCATGAGAAATGTTATTCTAGAGGGGTGGGTGGTAGGGGATTGTGGAGAAGATTCATTCTATTCCCTATAAGGAGAGGAAGTAGAGGACGAGGGAAGTCTTCAAGAGGCAGCTACATGTACACAACCTTGAAGGAAATGCTAATGTCATTGGCAAGACGAGAGCACTTCACACAGAGCAGCAGGCATTGATTTGACACAGGATCTGATTAAGTGCTAACTACGGAACACAGAACCTCAGGATTGTGGGGCTGCAGAGAGAACGGTGGTCCGTGAAGGCAGGAGTCACCACGGAAGCCTTGGTGCGGGGGCTAGTGCTGGCGTGAAGGACGATTAGTGCTTAGCTGTGCTTTTCACTTGCACGTCTCAAGCAGGGTAATCCAGCACACGAATACTATCTATTGCAGGAGATGGAGGCCACTGTATATGTTTCCTGGAGATTCACTGAGTTATATGACACAAAAGTGATTTCTTCTTCAGTAAAAAGTCCCCAGTAAGGTTAGGGGGAATCTATGTGAGCAAACAGACAACTCCTCAGTTCGAAATTGGACAGAGGATTACATTGAAGGTAGCAGAGATGGTAACATAACAGTCACCCATTTTGAAGGGAGTGGTTTGGGGGATACACTGAAAGGAAATGCTGAGAAAGAATCCCAGTTTCTCACTAGAAAGAAGTAGCTTTCACAGTTTTACAGTCAGGTATACATTTGTGTTGATCACATGAAAAGTACAGAATGGAAATGTAAGAATACTGAGATCATATACAACTTTCCGGGAAGGGGGATTTAAGTAAGGATCACTGAGGAAGGGGTCAAAGGACGTGGGAAAAGAAAGATGGAACATATGCTCCAATACACACACGCACGCCTGCGCTGCAGGTAACGAACAGATGAGACGAATTAAAGTCATCTGTTTCCACTAATCATTTCAACCCCGTTGCGTAACGCTGGGCCAGCTTTTGAAAGGGGGCCTTGCTGAACTTCCTCTTCTGTAATTCCCGATAAATGGTGGATCCCTGGATGCTTACAGATAAGCACAGGTTCTCAAGACCCCAGCTAAAGACAAATCCCTGGCAACCAAGAGAGCGCAGTGTAGACCAAGTGGAGGGAAAGCCACTACACAAGAAAATCCCTGTAACCAGAAAGCTACGGTTTTACTTACAGCTGCTATCTCTCGGGCTGTTGGCTGGAGAGACTCAGGAGGTACCTTGAGGTAATGGCTTCCACCGAGTGGGGAAGAATTCTCCAGGCAGCACTCAGTTCACATGTTCTTTTCTCTCCAAAAGTCAGGTTGGTCTGTAAAAGCCCTTCCATGGCTATTGGACGGAGTAAGAAGGTATTTTGTAGCAGGTGAGCAGCAGCAACCCCTCTCCAGTTGCAGAGCGGGCCCTGGAGACCGGCCGTGCTTCCCATGGTTTGTGCATTTGCCAGAGTCTGTGTCTTTACAAGCAGGACTAGAAATTGCTAGATTTATGTACAGACCACAGACGAAGACTCTGAGCTTCAATGTGTAAATGTTGTGAAACCATAGGAGACACTAATAATTCTCCAACTCAGTCTAGAAACAAGGTTACTTACAGACTGGTATAGAACCTGGGAGGATTCTTGTCCTCTTCTGAACAAGGCTTACAAGGGAAGATAAGACAGAGGTCTGCGATAGAAGTATTTGCTTTACAGGTATTCGGCGAAATGTTTTATCGAAAACTTAGTGAGGAAAGTTTGAAGAAATACAGCAAGCCACTCTGTAGTTATATATGTATGTTGGTTGTTGTAACCCTGGATCTTTAAGCATAGTATTAATAAACTACACATTCTACATTTCATAGCATCTGTTCAGGATTCAGGGGCTTTTTTTTCTTTAAAAAAAAATCTAGATCCAAAATAATCCTGCCTGAACTTGCTATAGGATGATATCGGAACTAGGGGAGTCCAACGGACGCTGGCAGAGCCAGTGTGCAGCCGACTTCACTGAATTGGGCCCCAACGGGGAGAATTCCTCTCAGGCGTGCCAGATAAACATCGCAAGTTTATGCTTGCTACAGAGATCCACAGGATGTCTGAGAGCTGGAAGAGGCCCCGAGCCCCACGCCCTTTGTTGCCCAGGTAAGGATGCTGCCGGCCAAGGGGACTTCCGAAGAACAGATTTCACCCCAGTCCTTAGCTCTCAGCTGGGGATTTTTACAGGTACACCCAACAGTTAGGAAGAAGAAAGGGACACCAATGTTGGATTCCAGTAGGAACCTACTGAGCAAGGTAAACATTTTCATCTACTTTCAAAGGAGCTGCATTGCTTAGTCTGAGGGACAGACCCTGGTTATTCAACAACTGTGACTAAGAAGCCCGCAGAGAACTTAGTAGAGGTTTTCTTGCTCCTTTATTCCACTCTGGCTCCCAGAAAGAACAAGCATCTTCTCACTTACTCCTTTTTTTCTTTCCACGGCATGACTAGAAAACTGATTTCGACAGGGCTGACCATGAGGGTGCTGGTGGAGCAGGCCAGTTCTGCCGACCGTGCGACAGCAGCTGGTTTGTCTCGTTGTCCATGTGGCACATCTGTGGTGTCACCCACCATTCGCTCCCTGGAGAAGCTGAGGGTCCTCTTTCCTCCTTGTCTTTCTAGCAGAAGCAAATATAAGCTCTCATCATAAAACAGAGAGAAGTCTGCTTTATTTATTGAGAGAAAATAAATACTGCTTTTTTTAGCAAGTATAAGTATTTCTAAAGACACATCAGTGACGTATAATTTGAGCTGATAGAATGATAATGCATGGGTGAAAATCCCTTACTGAGGAGCAAGTTTATGAGACGGAACACAGCCTCTTCACTTAAGAACTTAAGGTCAAGGCTTGGAAATTCTAACATGTCAAACATCCTCAGAAAGGGGCATGAGACATGGGGCAGAAAAATAAGGACAGCTGTCTGGGAACTCATGCAACTGACCAGTCTCCCACAAGCCTGAGGAGAGCTGAAAGATTCGAGAAAAACATTTTCCCCATTTCCTCTCCCTCTCCCTCCCCCTTCCAGAACCATTCCTTAAAGGAAATGCTTTAACGGAGAGAAGTCAAGAGCTGCGGGTTGCTGCAGGGGGAAATAAACTAAGGGGAGGAAAAGAGCAGGAGATGGACAGCGGAGATGATGCAGGATATAGTCGGAAACCAGCAGCCAGCCATGTGCATTCTCACCCTGCATGGTTAGGTAGTCTTGAACGCAGCAAGCTTCTCCCACCACGGTGTGTTTACGTGTGTTCTCTCTTCCCCTAGCTCTTCGCAGAGAGACCTCTGGCCATGCCACCCTTGCTCCCTATTCTCCCATTCTTCTTCTAGTGAACCCCATCCATGATTTTCCAAACACAAATCACATTCCATGATTTTGTTTTATGTCAGTCATTCGATAAATGTTTACTGAGCACCTGTTTTATTTCAGGCACTGTTCTAGGCACTGGAGATACGGCAGCGAACAAAACAACAAAAGGCCTTTTTAGCTTGCATTCTGCAGGGGCACTGCCAGCCAGCCAGCCAAGGCTGACCCTGTGCCAGGCACCCTCTCAGCTTTGAACCCATAGGTCTTTGTTTACACCCCCTGCACCCCGTACCACGGCTCTGATGTAGAGACCATTAACCCCCTCCTTGTGCGGATGAGGAAGGGGTGGCACCAGCAGGTTGAGACATTTGCCCAGTTCACACAGCTTATTCATCACCCCATGTGTAAGGACAGACCCCTGTTATGGTCTGTCTTTCCCAGTAGAGTGTAAGCCCCATGAAGTCAGGCACCACCGATGTCTCGTTCCCTGTTGCAGCACCGGCGTCTGGTTGGTACAAGTTGCTAATAAGTATTTACAGAATGAATGGAAGAAAAAAATGGTTCTTCAAAGAACACATTAGGAACAGTCTGGGCTATTGCAATAAGCAAGCTGTGGATTTAAGAAAACGCTATTTCCAACTGTGTTGGCTACCTGATAGCAGAATCGGGGTTTCTTATGCCTTGGATTTTGATCCCTTCCACCCACCATATTGAAGTGTTTTCTGTTGCACAGCTACGTTTAACTCTTGTATACATGTTAATTCAGATTGAGACTGAAGTTCAAAGTTTTCTGTTTTTACTGCCTCCTTTCTCCCCTATTTACCGATGCGGTTGTGCTTAGTCTCCCGGAAGTGGAGCCGAGTTCCTGAAATGAAAACCACCTCCCCTCAGCTTGGCTTTTGGCTGCGTGACTCAGGGGTTGGCTCTGATACCCTGGCATAAGCCAGAAGTTTGGACAAGACTTTATTTTGGTATTTTACTAAGAAGGAAATACCTGGTGCAACTTGTCAGCCTTGAAGAGAAAACAAGACAGTAAGAACCATAATCTGAGACGGTAACCCAGGCGAAGATGAGACTGTTTATCAGCACAGAGCCTACTCACACTGCTCTGCTGTGTTGGGCAGGATGTTCTTTGTAGCACCATGGAAGCCACTCTCTGTTGTTCATCAACCCTGGTACCTTGGAGCTGCTTTGGAACGACTGACAATTATTAGGATGCCATATTAGACAGTTAATGGGGTTCACACCCGATTGGACATAATCAGGAAGAGGTCAAAAAATCCTGTTCAAGGCTAAAAATAATTAAACCAGAAGGAAAACTCTAACTGATGTATTTATGGAAAGGTTTTTCAGCAAATGGACAGAAGACATTAACAATAATAATAATATAAATTAAAGGTGTGCCGCCAGTATCAGCAGACACTGCATGAACCCTTTCGTGTGTCATCCCATTGTTTTTTCTTACAATAGCGCTTGTCATAAGCAAGGTTGTGCCTGTTTCACGCATTAGTAGGCTTGCTCGGCGTGTTCCTGGTGCAGCTGAGATTCCAACCTGGGTCTGATGGACTCCAAGGCTATAAACATGAGACCGTATTTGAGAAGATCACGTTCAAGGCCATGAGAAGGCAGGAACAGTGGCCTCTCATTCCTGTTCCCACCCCCGCCCCCTCACACCTGCTTAATCAGGCATGTGGAGCTTAATGTGACACTGGAATGGAGAGAAAAATCTTTTTGGACAATTTTTTAGAAAAACTCCCCTGGCCTTTCTGCCATTTCCTGCCTTTCTGCCCAGCATCTGAGGGTGTTTTGGTACATTTGGGAGAAGATTTTTTTAAAAAGGGACTGACTCATTTAATCCTCAAGAGTATTTTGCAAGAAAGTGTTCCTGTCCCATTTTAACGACAGGAAGCCAAGACACAGGGTAGACATGAATTAGCACAGTGTCACATGGGTTCTAAATGACAGAAGTCATGTTTGTGTCTGACTTTTTCTCAGTCAGAAGCTTTGTTCTTTCTGAGAGTGTCTCTCTTCCTCTGTTCTAGATACAGGTGCCCAGCGCCCCTTGCTGCACAGAGGGAGGTAGTAGAGGGCCAGTGTCCACACTGCGCCACAGTTCCTTCCCCTCCAGCTGCAGACTGTTCCTTCCTTCTTATGGCCAGGTCTCTGTGTCCCTTTGTCTTGGAAATATGGTCTCAGGAAGGAAGTAGAGAATGATGGGGCAAGAAGGTGATTCTCCTTCTTAGATGCTTAATGTTCGTTTGTGAAAAGTCAGGCCTGTTGCACTGGATGGTTCTAGAAGAGAAATGGCAGATGAATTGTGCTGCTTGGAGTTCAAAAGACAGGATTGGCTGGGCTTCAGAGGAGGATAGGGAACTGGAGGCCCAAGAAAGTACCAGCCTTTATCCCTACCCATGTTTATCTCCCAGAAGATGGATTTTTCTGGGGGTAGAAGGTGGGCTGACATAAAAGCTGGGCCCCTGGGAGGCCAGGCTCGACATGGTACCTGAGGAGTTCCCTGCCTTTGGGGTGGAAATGAAAGGAGGCAACTAAACATCTTTCACTGGCTTTCCAAGATTAGTCTTGCTAGGGATCAAAATCTCACCCCAACCATCACAACAGGGACTCTTCTCAAATCTTGCCATCAAGAAAGGTGTGATGAGCTATCAAAGTCTCACACTGCAAGAGGGATTTGTGCCATCCATTCACTGTATGGATGAACATACAGTTCATCCATTTTTCTTTTCTATTGAAAAGAAAAAATGATGCAAAAAGGTAAGTACACCTGTTCAGTGATTCTTTGATAAGCTACTCAAGTTCCTGAACACGGATGGGAATCTGAACTCTGTACCTCCCTCTATCCTGCTCTTCCTTCCCTGTCCTCTTATTCCCTCATTAGTCATTGTTCTTTTCTCTTATATCAGTTCTCAACCTCTCTGGGGATCCTCCAGCCTCATTCAGAGAAATTTTTAGCCAATGAGCATGATAAATGTATTGTCTGATCAGCTAATGCACGGATGAGGTCATGGGCAACCACATCAGAATGGGGAGAGAAATGCACCTCACAGTCATGCCATGGAGTCCGCTGTGTTCTCCATGGGGATTTTATGTGTGCTCTGAGCTCCCCACCCTTCATATTAAGCAGAAGCAGGACTATGTTATGTGACTCTGTGTTCTAAAGATAAGAAATTGGGAGTTCCAGATGAGCACATTTGTGAGGGCACTGAGACCAGGCAGAAAGTGCGTTTTGATGTGTACAACATTGAGTATGTTCCAGGAAAACTTCACTAAGGTTTAAAAAAGAAACAATTATTACATTGACTTTAAGTGGTCTATGAGCAGAGGGGACAGAATCCCCTATTATCAAGTCCCAGTACTTCCAGATTCTCCTGGCACCAAGGCCAGCACTAAGTAGTTTGCGTGCCTCCAAGTAGACTTATTGTCCAGTGGACTGTAGCTGTCTGCTGAAGTCCACAGGAGCCGTTTGCTTTTTTTAGGCAGCCGACATGTAATTGCAATGCCAGGACTTATTTGGATATGAAATAGCCATCTTGAAAATGTTCAGGTGAAGAAAAAAATGCCCCAACTCTCAACATGTGACTTAATCCTTCGAGAAAGGTAATATTAGCTTGAAGCATGTGATCCCAAGCCGAGCAGAGCTGTGGAGTGTCTGCTGGTTTCCTAACCATTCTTAAATTAAGGCACTGCAATCTGTTACATAAATCTCTATTTTCTTATTTTAGGTTCAGCCAGCATTTTGCTAGTGAATAAATCAGACATCCCAGATGTCATTTCTCTCTGACTAGATGTAAATCACAACCAAAAGGCTCACTGGGTTTGCCAAAATCACTTCATACGTCAGGGATAGCCAACCTTACTGCCCCAGGATTCTACCCCCACCCCCAAAGGAAGGAAGAAATCCCTGGCCATCAACACAGCATCAAAGAACATGCAGTTCCTGTGTGGAGCACTGAAACCACATGGTGTCTATGGCTATAAATGGATGGGATGCATCCCTCACTCAGAGGACATGGAGAGGCTGCTCTTACTGCTCCTTTCATCATTAGTGACGTTCTAACTGGGCCTGGTTGGTGAGGATCCACTCCTTCACAGGACTGAAAGATGAGGAGTTTGTCAGCGCCAATTCATTTCTCTAGGTATGTATGACCCAGGGGAGGCTACTGCTATAAGAAATAGCTCAAAGTCTCAGTGCCTGCACACAGAACGATTTCTCTCGCACTCTTGTCGCCCTTCCCATGTGGGTCCTCTGCTGCCCTGGCTCGATCTCATGGTTGCAACACCTGACAGAGCCTCCTGCGAGGGCTCCCCTCCTCTCTGGGGCTGCCTGGTCCGGATGAAAGAGTGTAGGTTTGTGCAGGGCATTTCTTGGTCGAGCCTGGAGGGGGTGAACATCACTTCCACATACCATCTTTCAGAACTCAGTCTCAAGGGCCTCTCTCAGCTGCAAGGAAGGCAGCCAATGTGGCTTTTTTTCCTGAGCACAACAGAAGTGATTTGTGACTATCTGGCCAGCTTATCACAGACGCCAGACTTCTCTTCCCTACCCAGTGTCTGCTGAGTTCTAGGTGCTTTGCTGAGGGATGTCCGTTTTCTGCCCCTCCCTGAAGGTACCTTCATAGTCTGGGTACCAGAACTCCCGTGTTGGGAAACATAAGTCAGTCATGGAGAGATGATCTAGAAGTAAATTAAAACACAATGTTTAATCATTAAGGGTTAAAAGGATAAAAATAAGAATTAAATATGGATGACACATACGCATATATCATCAGTATATTATTCTCAACAGACAAGATGAAAAGTTGTTGACATGGTCTTTATATAGATTATGTCATAGAGGTAAAATATTTCCAAAATAAATTTAGCCAAATATTTTATCAGTCACAAATAGATGAAGGAAGCTATGCTAGCCTAATTCAATATTTAGCAATATTTAGAATAAATAACAAAGTAACATTTATTATCCTCACTCAAGAAAAATTTTCATCGCTTTTTTAGAGATAGAAGAGGGGAGAGAGAGAGAAATACTTTGATGTCAGAGAGGAACATCGATTGGCTGGCTGCCTTCTCATACTCATCCTGACCGGGGATCAAACCCACAACCTGGCCTGTGCCCTGACTGGGAATTGAACCCGTGACCATTTGGCCAGGGCAATAAACTAACATCACAAGTTCAAATTTCCTACTTGAAAAACAATTTTTCAAATTAGTGAAAGATGGATTTTTACTCTCCATCTTTACCTACCACTGATGTTCAAAGGCACCCGCCCAACGGTGATTCATATATAGCAAATAAAAAAATTAAGTTTTAGAAAGAAGCCTTAACCTCTTCCCTAACTCAGTCACTCATTCCAAGGGTGGCAGTGGAGGGGCTGCAAAGTCACAGGGACAATGATTTATGTATGGGTAAAAGACGTGACTTTTGTGGTTTTTATAAACAGTATTTTTATTACATGAGACAGAAGTAATTTTTTAAGTTGGGCATCTTTTCAAGTGTTTTTCTCCTCATGAAATTTTTAGTGAGCAGTTTATGGACTGGTAGAAGACTGTCAAAAGAGCCGGAAGGAGCTAAGAAAGACTAGCAATAAATCAGGGGAGCTTCGGCTTAAAGTACAGAATAAAATTTCATGCAAAGAGTAGTTCATCTATTTCTGAGGTGCGTTTAATTTTTTTTAGTTTATTTTTAAAATGTCTTGTAATTTTTTATTGCCACTTTTCAAGGCGTATTCATTTTGGTTTATTCACTTGTGAGACTAAAGACATTTTGTTGTTGAATTTTACAAAGCTTGAATAGATAAATTTTATTTTTTGTAAGCCCAAGCTGAAGGGGTTGTTTTCTTCCTTCTTTCTCTACTGGCTTCTTTATTTACCCTAGGGATTTTTATTTCTTCAGAATTACTTTCTTCCTAGAAGATAAACTTCCTTAGGGAAAGTTCTTGGCTTGCTAATCACTGTATTCCCAGCATCTACAACACCATCTGATATATACTGAGCCCCCAGTTAGTATTTGTGGAAGACTTGGATGGCTATAAAAGAAGGCACATTGTCTTAGTCCCTCCCGAGCATAAGAAAAAATTACTGTGCCATAGTTTCCTGGACACAGACCTGGAGATAAACTGGATCGTTTCGTAAACTACATTGACACTGTACCAAAAGTTCACTCGTTCATTCTTTTTCTCATTTACTCACTTATCAGTGTATTTTGAATACTGTGTACAGCGCCAGGCTAGGCATTGGGGTCAAGAATTTGTAAGACGAAGACCCTGATAAGGATTTACTTTACTGAAGATTAAAAAGCCTGTTCAGACTCACGTGATACAGTGATAACGCAATGGATTTGTAGTGCCAGGGGAGAGTGCAGCCACTCCTTGGGACATTCTTTTGTAGGGCATGTGGGAGCTATGACATTGTTCTTTGAAAGATGTCTTGAAAAACAAGGAACTGTCACAAGTTCCTGCCACTGGGGAGAAATAATATCTTTACTTGTATCTTTTATAAAGGCCGGAGCCTTTCTTTTCATTGGAAATCAATACGAAACTGATTGATTGAGTTATACTGCTGACAACACTTTAGCCAGTTGGGGAGGTTTTGAAGTGGTAATGAGGATTCTAGGTAGCCTTCCGTGAAGTGCGGGGGTGGGGGGGTATCTGCCTCATAAAGACTGCCTCCATTGCGTACCTTGGATCTTTCCGTAAAGGGATCTATTGTGGAGGTCCCCATAGCCCTAAAGTGAGGAACAGTGGATGTCTCCATGAAACTTGTCCTCTGGGGTACATAGAAATTCATTTCCCTGGGCTTGGGTATAAATCAGCTGTGCCTCATTTGTAATGCGAAACCCACTACAAGGGAAATTACCCTACAGATAAAGGACGTGAGGAAGATATTTTCCAAATGGATCGAATTTCTAAGTGTTTGCCTGAAGAAAGGGATACCTTCCTTCACTCCTTTGGAGCATCATAAGAAATTGCTCAGGGGTGGGGAAGAGGTGGCCACATTTTATTGAGCTCCACTCTCCCAACAGTAAAATTCTAATTAAGTAAGTGTTAGATCCAGGATAGACTAAAGCATAAGGTAGAATAAAGGAGACCCTTGCAACAACATAATGAGAAAAGTATTTTTAAACTGAATTAACACTGTTTGAAACATGAGGCAAACTGGATTCTGTCAAATGTGGGCCTCTCACGTGGCAAAATATTATGCGCACAGCACAGATGTGTGCTGACGGGTATTCAGAAAAGAAGGAAGAACGTGCTGTGGAAAAACTGACATAATTGCTCGTGCAAATCTTTGGAACGTTCATAGATGAGTTATGGCAAATTTTCACAAAGAGTGCATTTTAATTAAAAATTTACAGTTAAGCTAAGGTATCTCAATTTTTAAAAATTGTACTGATTAGCAAGAAAGATAGATGAAGAAAATTTGATTTTCCTCAAAGCCAAAGGGAAACAAAGAGGGGGAAATCCAGCCTCAGTGAGTGTCTTTTTGGTGGAATCTGGAACTTGTATATTTTTCACTTTAAGATCTCTCAAGATTATAAGGCTTGAAACTGTTGTGTAGATATCCTTATCTCTAGTATGAGTTATAATAGACCCTAAAAATTACGAGAACGAAGTAGAAAAAGATATGTCATAAGACGGAGGAGATTTCACCTGCTGTGTTGTTTCAATGTGGATGGTTGCTGTAGGAAGTCATTGGGAACTCAGGTTCGCGTGTCTTTTTGCTCTCTTAGCCTCACTATGTGGCTTTCGCCTTGTGGAACGGCCACATTTCAGCCAGCAGAGTGGAGGGCATACTTCTTTTTAAATGACGTATTCTGGAAATTATACATAACAATTTAGCTTAGTTCCTATTGGCCAGCATTTAGTCATATGGCCATGCTTAGCTGCAAGGGAGGCTGGGAAATGTAATCTTTAGCCAAGTGGCCTAGGGTTCAACTAAAACTCAGGGGAATGAACTAGAGAAAGATAACAGTACCAGCCAATAGCTTCTGCCACTTGGCTTGAGAGGAGTGCAAGCAGAATCTTTAAACTGACGTGGTACAGGCTGAGTACAGAGGTTGGAGTGTGTGAAACTGGCCGTGGGAAGTAGGGCGGATGTGGATGAGGAGGAAAGTGAATTTTACTGAGAGCTTATTGAGGGTCAAACACTATCCCATGTGATTTGTCTGGACTATCTCATCTTATTCATCCAACAACTCTTTAAGGTAAGGATGATAACTACTTCCATGTGACTGATGAAAAAAACTGAAGGACAGAACACTTCCAGAACTGACTCAAGAACATACACCTAAAAGCTGCCAATGTGGAGAGAAAAATCAGGATGAACAGATATTTAAACATTTAGGCCAGCACTGAGTCCATATGAGGGTGGAAATAAAGTGTCTCCCCACTGTGCTTACTTCAGAGAATCTCTTTGGATGGAGTCTGTATTCCTGCTGTGTCTCTTCAAGGAAATGTTTTTGAAAGCCTGCCTCCCTTATTCATTATGACATTTCTGCCTAAAATTCTTCCAATCATCTCCTCTGCTCCCTTCATTTCCTAAGCAGTGCTCTGTTTGTGCTGAGGCCCTTCTGGCTCTAGTAATCAGTTCATCAGTCTCATGACGGGGCCTCCTGTACATAGCAAAACCTCTCATACTTCCCTACTGATGGCAGGGAGACAGGCCCTTTCCCTCCAGCCACTGCTTTTGGCTGACAGATGCCCCCAGGCTCTGAAGTGCTGCCAGGCGCAGGCCTGGGCCTTTCCTCTCATAGGAGTTGCCTTGTCCTGCTGACCCTGCTGGGCCTCTGTGACATCCACAGAGGTCATAAAGTATCTGGGCCATTTTCAGCAAGTGGTTCTTGCCAGCCAGAGCAGAACTATCGATATATAGCTATCTACTTACTTTGATTAAATTCAACAAGCTGGTTTCATATGGCACCGCCTAGAAATATGAGTGGAGCACAGTCTGTGACCACAGAAATCCTACAATTCATGTAGAAGATGAGTCCAAAAAAGATAGCATTATATGGAAGAATAAATTAAGTACCAACAGAGGTGAAAGCCTATAGTGTCCTATCTATTGAAGAAGTCCCTGTCACATAAGTCCATGTCGAGTGCATTACCCCGCACACTGTATCATGAGCAATTTATTTGAATTTAATTACACATATGCTCTATTTGGAAAGGAGGGAGAAAAAAACAAAGCAGCAACCAGGCAAGGCCACCTCCATGCACCCTTCTGTGTAATGAGAACAAATCTTGGAGGGAGTGTGAGACAGGAGCCACGGGCGTGCCCTTCCCTCAGTAGCTGTGGCTGCCCTGCCATGTGGCACAGAGCTCTGCAGGGGCAGATCCAAGGAGTTTGACCTTTAAAGGTGATTTCAGGAGTTTTACAGATTAACTTTGAGTTGACTTCACAACTTAGCAGTAGTACCAGAAGTTACTCCACTTTGTAGGAGTTGGACGTAGATGAAGACAAGAACCTTCCTGGTGGAGGGAATGGCATGAGCCAATACTTGGAGCAGAGGAGAATATTGGAGCATGGGGTGGAACATATGGAGGCAATGGGGGAGGAACCTCATGAAATGAATCTGAGGCTAAATATTTACCCATCTGGAAGCCAGTCTTTCTGTGCTGTTCAGAATCATTCAGACATGGGGTTCATTTCGCCTTCTCATACCAGACATCACAAGAAGCAAGGTTTACTTACTCTGTGAGACAGTGACATGGAAGGTGGTGGACAATGAATTCAAACCCAGATGCTGGTGTAAAGTAGAGCCGAGTCCTCAGGATTCATTTTCTCCTCCCTTGTTAGTAGAGTAGCTCCTAACACTTAAGATTGCCTTGAAGACAAAGGGAGACAAGATGATGCATTTGAGAGCACCAGCGCTTGGCAAGTAGCTGGCTCTCTCAGTATCCCACACCTGTTGGCGACCCTGCCAAAGTATCTCATCTAAGCCTGCTGCACCCTGCCAGTGAAAACATACCTAATCTCCCGATTCCAGGAGAGTGTGACTAGCTGCCCTAGAGGCTCTACACCTTTCTTTGACTCACTCTACCCTCCCGAAATCCCATCTCATCTCCTCACGGCTTTGCCGTCTGGTTGGGTTATCACAAAGCCCTGGGTGCAGATCCTGGATTAGAACCTAGTTTCCCAGGAGCTGCAGCTGCATTTTAACTGGGTTTTCTGCATCCAGATCCGTTCTGTAAAGAGAAAGGGGGGGAGTTTTGGAGGCTAACACAATTTGTGGAAGGAATTTAAAAGGTATAGGCACTTTCTTTTGTGCCTCTCAAATCACTGTGTTAAGAAGTTGCCAGATTACTCCACCCATGGGTGTGGTGGCATGATGGAAAGATAAATTGAAATTTATCAGTGAACAGAGAAGGCCTATCTTCTAAGTTGAAAAAGTTATAGTATGACTGTCCCCTAACTTTTCTTCTCTCTGTGTTTTGTACCTTATAATGTTTTGTCAATAATTTAAAAATATACAAAGGAGGAAAGCAGTGAAGAATTAGAAAAAGCTACTAGAACAACTTGTAATTGAGTTTCATTAAATTACAGATTAATTATGTAGAAGATACTAAACTTATTTGCAGAAGACACGTTAAAAGTTTGAAGAAATGAAAGTTCAGGTCTGCTGACATGAGTGTATTTCTTTTGGAAAAAACATACCATAACAACTTAAATGGCAATAACCAATTTATCCTTCATTTCTGTGTTTTAGTGAAGATCTGATTGCAACGAAGTACATTGTCCAAGTTTCTAAAATTAGTCAGCCTAACAAACTGAAGTAATTGCAATCAGATATAGCAGGAGATAAGGTCAGCAAGTTATCCGAATGGGGAAACAATCTGCGTATGATTTTAAAAGGCAATCCCAATATTCTGGAGTTCATCCCTCAACCCCACACTCCCTCTCTCCTTCCCTCCTTCCTACCTGCCCTGTTTTTCTCCACAAAAGCCTTATTATAGGATCTGAATCAAAAAATAGTTTGTTAAATTGACAAATACTTAAAAGAACAATAAGACCATGCCTCACCAGAAACAGAAAAACAGCAGAAAATACATAACCTGACCTCAGAGCAGGAAGTGATATACTGCAAACGGAAAGATTTGAAAATGACCTTTGAAGCTCTAGAAAACACAGGTCCTCCATCAGCATGTTCATGAACCAACAACAATTCGACAAAACACTTTAGGAGGCAAAGGGCATGGGAGCGCAAGCATACCCTGTTGTGGCCTCCAGGCTATCTTGCCCTGGTGCTTTTCATTTACCAGATAACTCATAGGAAAATGTTCAGATACACTGATCTTGGTGTTGAATGGTCCCTTTGCAACACTGTAAAAATAACAACCTTTAGTAGATTTGGAAGAGGGTGGAGGGGTTGGTACTGTGCAGAAAAGGATCCACATTATTTCAGAGAGGGGACGCAGAGAGCTGGAAAGTGCCCAAAGAGGGGGTAATTTGGTGGCCTGGCCCCAATTCTGTCCCTGATCTCTGTGAAATGGGCAAGGACATTTTCTGGTTAAAGAAGCTCAACTTCTCTATTCCTATTAGTTTATTACCTTTAAACCACATAGATTGAATATAAAATGATTTCCAAACATACTGGAGAGAACCCAGGGGCTTCTGCAGAGCTGCTCAGGGACCCAGCAGTGTGAAGGGATGGTCTGCTGAGGAGTCCTGGCCCCTCGGAGCTGACACAGTCGGAGCACCTGCATATTTGTTTTACTTCTTCATGTTCCCAGTTTAGAGTGCTTTTGACTACTAATTCTGTGACAAACCAAAAAAAATAATAAAAATTTGAAAAGCTCTGAATGAAATGACCTCTGTGTTGGGACCCCTCCCTCTTTCCACTCGGTACATCTTTAAAAGTCTTGAAAAAACATTACTTTCTTTAGAGACAGGAAGTATAGAATTATAGATTTATATCCTTTAAAATGCCAAGAAATCTGAGAGATGATTGCCCATGAGAAAACTTAACCCTGGAAAAAATGAGATTTGTTGATGTCACATAGCCAATTAGTGGAACCAAACTTAGCCCCTTCTTTGACTTTAACCTCGAGTGTCTCGTGTCACCTAGCACAGTGCTTGCATGTTGTAGGTGCACAATATATAGTTTTAAAATAATTCTTTGATTTTGAAAATTAAAGCTGAAAAGAGACAGAGAACATCTCTATTTCATTGGTGATTATGAGTATTCCTGTGTGTGTCCTCTTCAAATTTCTGGCATAATTTGAGTAGAATTGATATAATTTATTTTTATATATTTTTAGAAATGCTTTGAAACCTCCTGAGTCTGGAGATATTTTTGTTGAAAAATTTTAACTACAAGTTCAACATCTAAACAGTAAGCTGGGACAATCGTAAAGCTCACCTTGTTATGCTTGCTCTCGTCCCATGTGTGAAAACTTGGCATTTCGATAACTGTTCAGTCTTCTAATTGCCTAGGGCTGGGCAGTAAATCCTAGCTCTATTATGACGCCATTGTTAGGAGAAGATTTTGGCTCATTTTGATTTATGTATTTATAAAATTGTTTTGTTAAAAATAAGTAAAGTTTCACTTTCTTTTCAATCTTAAAATGACAAATTAGTCATGGAATATTCAGTTGGCTCTTAACAAAGAATGCATAAAAAGTATTTTCTACTAGTTATGTAACTTTAAGATTTTTATATGTCAATAAAATAACTTTCTGTGCTGCATAATGACTTTGTTATATTATTGGTTTGTTTTTTAAAATAATTTTTCTCTTCTTAATTAATAGTTTCTTCCAACTGTATTTTCTTATTTTATGTTTATTTTAAAATATTACATTATCATTTAAATCTACATGTAGTTAATCTCAACCAGTATTACTTCAATGATTATTACTCTTATATACCTAAACTTATAATCCATCCAAATTTATAAGTTATAATCCATTGATCATCCCTCTCTTAATATTACACTTCATTTTCTCTTAATGAGCCTTACATAAAAAAAAAGTGAGATTGTTTTCACAACTAAAACTGTCCTTGAGATTTTACAGATAGAAAATCATGAAGATTTTGTGTTTTACCATATATAAAAAGAGAGGTAAAAATAATTACACATTTTTGTATGTTCTATTTTTCTTAATTAACTCAACATTGTTTTATGAGTTCTGTGAGAAAAGTTGTTAAATAAAAGAAGAAGCTCAGCTTTCAATGGGTTAACTTTGTACAGGAAAAGCTTTATTATAAATATGTTTTATTGGTTGCATGCTTTATAAGATTCATTGAAAGGTCCTAGAAATTTGTCAGCTTATAATAGGTTCTTGGAAACATTGATCCAAATCCTTTAAAAATGGTTATGTATTTTATTTACTTATATAGAGAATTTTACTCTTCTCCATCATGAAATTATTGATTACTGTCAATTCAGTCCTATCATCAGCAATTTGTTACTACTTTCCTCTCATGTTTGCCCAAATTAATGTATTTGTCAAAATAGGACAACTAACAATTTCTTGGGAAAAAACTAAACCAGATATACTTAACATTATAAACTGAGTTATAGCCCTTCAAATATGCAGGTTGAAATCCTAAACCCTAATACTTCAAAATGTAGTATGTTTATTATTATTTTTATTTATTTTATTTTTTATTTATTTATCTTTAGAGGGGAAGGGAAGGAGAGAAGGAGAGAAATATCAATGTATGGTTGCCTCCTATGAATCCCCTGCTGGGAACTGGCCTGCAACCCAGGCATGTGCCCTGACTGGGAATCGAACTGCAATCGTTTGGTTCACAGGCCCGCGCTCAATCCACTGAGCTACACCAGCCAGGGCTAAAAATATGTTTAAAGAAGAAATTAAAGTACATTGGTGTCCTGTAGGTGGCCCTAATCCAACGTGACTGATGTCCTTATAAGAGGAGACCAGGGCACAGACACATGGAGGAAAGACCATCTGAAGACAAAGGAAGAAGACAGCCACTCACAAGTCAAGGAAAGTGGCCTCATAATGAAACCCATACGTTGTTCTTGAGCTTCTGATCTCCAGAACTGTGAGCAAATACGTTTCTGTTGTTTAAGCCATCCCCTCTGTGGTATATTTTCATGGCACACTTAGCAAACAAATGCACTTAACTATTTTTATTATACACCATAGGCCTTCAAATTGATTTGACCCGACAACTGTGTATTTGGGGAATAAGTGAATGTTTCTAGAACGCTTTTCAACCCAGAATGAGATGATTTTATTAAAGCAGCTGGAGGTCCAAAAGCCAATGGAAAAAAGGGATTGACTAGGAATGATGAAGAGGGAAGCAGGATTATGGTTGCTTGTCTCAAAATATTATTAATATTGCGTTAATGTCCTATATTTTTCTTGGTACTCTAGAGGGTCCTTTGTCCTTTTTCTTGGTCTATCTCTATGATTCAACTTATTACAAAATACTTCTACAGTGTGAAATAAAATATTTTTTAAATGTCACCTTTCTCTTTCTGATGTCTCACAATACAGAAAAAGATACCTTTAATAGGTCTCTGTTTTTCATGGCAATGTAGTCATTTGCATAAGTTTAATGAGAATCCAACCTCTTTTTTACCTGGATATAGTAGAGCAAAATAATTGTGTAACCAAAGGCATGCTTGGAATGTCAAGCAGGAGAATTGATCTTTCTTAAAAGTGATTTTAATTTTTTATTTTTTAGAGAGGGAATGGGAAGGAAAAAGAGAAGAAGAGAAACATTACTGTGAGAGAAAAACAATTGATTGGTTGACTTCCATACATGCTGGGACCAAGGACCAAATCCGCAACCTAGGCATGTGCCCTGACCGGAAATCAACTGGTGATCTTTCATTTTTCAGGTGACATCCAGCCAACTGAGCCACCCTGGCCAAAGCTAGAGACTACATCTTATTTACTACATTATGATAAGACCAGGACTGAAGAACAGGAGTTCTAATTCATATGTGAAACACAAAGCCCTCCCAGGAAACTGGTGTACTAACAGACTCTTTGCATTACAGGTGAAAAGAAAGGTCATTTATTTCCAGTTTAGGTGCATTAGCAGCTCTTGGAGACCTCAAAGTGAGAGGAAATCACATATGTTTATTGTCAGTGCAAGTGAAACCCGGTAGAAAAAAATTCTTGGGTCTAGCTTCCTAGCTTCTGAATAGAGGAACAAATAGTAGAAGCTTTTCAAAGTCCATTCAGAGTGCAACATTCTTTATAAAATTTCAAGGGGAAAGTAATTTCATGACCCTAGTAACTAGCTCCAGATTTGATGACCATAAAGAAGCTTATATAGTTAAACAGCACCTCTTGTTTCATGTATTAAGTAATAGAGCTAATGCATTATGAAACAAACTTTTTTGTGACTACGAATAATCTTCAGGACTTCTAAGAAAACACTTCCAAAACATGAAATAAGGGAAAAGAAAGGCTAAGGCTACTTTCTGTATAATACTTCTCCACCCACGAGTTATTTACGTGGAAGTGTGCAACTTCATGTGGCCTTGTATATACTATGGATTAGAGCACAGACTCTGTGAAGTTACATGTTAGTTTGTGTCTTGTGTTTAGTATTGATGTAAATAATATGTCTGGAGGAAAGACGACTCCAACGGTTTTGTGTATATTGCCTATAGGTCATTTTTCATGACCTATGGAAAAATGAAAAATAAACTTAAATTCATTTTTCTTGAACTTAAATTCATTTCAGCTTATCTTTGTGGAGGGATATGTAACTTCTGCTCCTCAAATGCTCTTGGAATAAATTTAGTCATTCTGCTAGCTCTGTCATGATTTAGGTGAGTTCATCATTGACATATGCTCACTCTTTATCAGTATCAAACTTTTGACATTTTAAGACGTATACTTTGACATGGCAGAAATACTGACACCATACTATTCCCTGTTTAAATATTCGTCATGGTAACAGTATCCCGTGTGTTATGGATGGAACTATGTTCCCCCAATACCCCTGTGCTGTAGTCTAAACCCCCAGTTCTTCAGAATGTAAATGTATTCAGAGACAATACCATTGCAGACGTAATTAGTTAAGATGAGGTTATTAGGGTGGGCTCTAGTCCAACATGACTAGTGTCCTTATAATGGGGAGAAATTTGGACACGCACAGAGAGAGAGAGAGAGAGAGAGAGAGAGAGAGAGAACAGGTGAAGATGAAGACAGAGTCTGGGGAGATGTCTCTGTAAGCCCAAGAATGCAAAAGATCGCCAACAGACCAGGGGCAGCTGGGAGAGATTCTCTCCAACAGCACTCAGAAGAAACCAGCCCTGTCTCCTTTGTCCTGGGCTTCTAGCTCGCAGAACTGTGAGACAACAAATTTCAGTTGTTTCACCCACCTAGTTTGGTGGCATAATTTTCAGGCAGCCCTGGGAAACTAGTAAACCCTGGGTGTCACCAAGGCACTGTGATTGTGTGGACAACAGGCAAATGCTTGAGTCTGTGAGTGATAAAAAGTTTTACAATGTGGTGTTTATCCCAGAAAGACTTATGATCTCCATGGTGAGATGTAATACGGTCTTGAAAAATTAATAGAATTCAAGTGAGAATTGGGTGAGGAGTGATTTACAAATTATTTAAAGAGATTGATCTAATAACTGTCAGATCAAAAAGAGAAAGTGACTTAATACAGGTACCTAACAACAGCCTTAGGAGTGATAAGTCTGGTGGAAGTATTAATGAAAGCACAGTATTTTTATAGCATCGAGGTGAACATGCCCATCTACAGGTGAGGGAAATTGGGTGAACCTCCTGAACCCAAGACAAGAACAAATCCATAACTGTAAGTAATGCAGGACAAGAGAAGGCAAACAAAGCATTAACAGAAAGGGGAAGGAAATGTGTGTAAAATGTTCTAGATTTTTTAAATACTCTATCTCATCGAATCTTCACAGCAGCCTCATTAAATATGCATTTAGCAGTTAATAAATTGAGACTCAGATATGTTGCTCTGGGCCACACACTTTTAGCTGAGAAGTGGCTAGAAAGAATTTCAAACCCAGGCTATTCTGGCTCCAAAATGCATATTTATTTTACTGCTTCCCAGGTATTCTCATCCTACAATAATGATAAGGCATAAATATGGTGCAGGTGGCTTTACACTATAATCATGTAGTTATTAGTGCTGCTCATTAATTTCAGCACTTTCTAGAACAGGGGAGATGGAACTCTGTAGATTCCTGTGGTGAGGTGGGCCATGGATTGGTTCTGGCCAATGGTTCTGACTTCTGCAGGAAAAGCAATGGGTGTCATTTCTGGGCCAGAACTTCTAGTCACTATGAAAAGACCCTCCTGAGCCCTGACTTCCCTGCCCCAACCAGAGTGGAAATGTATCTTGACGTTTAGATTCGATCAACCTGAATTCCCAAGAGACTATGATGAGCAAAACTCCCCATGCTGAGTATGCAATGTGAAGAAAAAATAAAAATTTACTGGTTTAAAATTGTACTGACTGATAAAACAACACACATTAAACTATCTTTGCAAAATGAGGGATGTAGCAAGTGAAGGCCCTACATGCCTAAAATTTTATGATGTTAGGCAGGTGTTGTCACTATAAATACATTCAAGAATAATCAACAGTCTATTTTGCCATTATGAAAAAATTGTGAAGTGTATAAATGAGGTGATTAAATTACTACTCGGAATTAAGTTCTTATGTCTGACTTTTCATTTCTAATTATTAGACGTGATGGTGACTATAAATCTGTCATTTGCAGTCCAAGTGTTTGCCTGTCCCTTGTAGGGTTCACTCTCACACCTCGTGGTGGTGGTGAGGAGGATGGGCTAGCAGGAGAGTGGCTTGTGTGGCACAGGCCAGTAGCAGCAGGACATTGAAAAGAGCAAGGAATGCAATGGCACATTTCACAAGTCATGTGTCACAGTTATTTCATGTTTTATTTTTGGTCACCTAATAGGGATAATAAATGCTGTGGGTATGCAGGATGAGAAATCACTTTGGGCTGGTCTACCAGAAGATACTTCACTAAAAAGAAATAACTTGAACAGACACTTGAAGAACTGGAAAGAAATAGACTCGGTGGCTTGTGGGAAACAGGGGCTGAAAAAAAGTAAAGATGGCAGAAGGAAGGAGTAGTACGTGTGGACAGGGATCAGAGAAATATTGTAGCTATAGATAAGAATATACTTCTAAACAAAAGATAGAAGCCCAATCCTATGCCACATTCAGCATATTCAGAATGAGATAATTCACGTAATTGAGGTCCCAGCATCTGCTGCCGTAGTGTTCAGGACTATATGAATGCTTGGTGTTTGAGCCTCAACCTAGCGGGGAACTTTGCATGAAGAAAAAGAAGAAACTACTTGAAAAATCAGTGAGAAGTGAGGAGCTTGCTGATCCAGCCTCCTGAACACTTGGCCCACAGCACACAGGCTTGTAAGGGCTCCCACTTAGAGAAGCTTTCTGGGCAGGAAATCCTCAGCAAGGACCAGTTTTCAGCAAGTAAAGGCAAGAAGGTGAAAGGAGTGATCACAGAATCGAGAGAACTGACTCCCTGCAGATATGGAGCTCCAGGGGCACTGAAGAGAAGCCAGTCGTGGAAGTCTGGGTGAGGAAAGAGGTAGCTTAGAGCTGAGGATAAAATGTTGGAAGAGGGGGCATCATCAGAACTAAAGCAGTAAGGGAGGGGAGCCTGGTGGGTTTGCTGGCCGCAAGTTGCCCAGGTTAGACATGAGTCCCCTAGTGGATTTACAGAGTGTGGCCCTCAGGTCTGCCAAGTCAGCTGTGTCAGGGGACGCCGCCCTTCCTAGAAGGAGGGAGTCTCCAGGGGGTGGGTACAATCTTACCTTTTTGGGAAAAACCAGCTGAGACTGGATTAGATGGCCTCTTCCAAAGACAAGTGTGCTCTCCTTGAGGTTTTTCACACTACCTGTGAGTGAGATAAGTCTCATCACACCTTTCGGAGCAGGACTTAGGATCCAGCCCTGTTGCTCACAGCCACAGCCAAGAGCAAACATGAAGCAAGACAGGAATGAAAACCTTTGCTGGAAACTTTGCAAGACATACCTTTGAGACCTTTCCGGGAATCTAGAAAGCCCATCTTCAAGTATCATTGTTTAGAGAAATAATTGTAGTTCTTGGGAAGATCAAATCAATAATGGTCAGTCCAACAGAAATAATAGAGGATTAAAAATTACCTTTGTGTCTATTTAAAATCCACATCCTTTCTGTTATCCCGAGGAAAGGCTGCCTTCTCAAAACTGTTAAATGCTAGCCAAAATACAAATACTTAATAGAGCTGGGTTTTTTTTTTTCACTCTGTATCCAACAATCATCATTGCAGGAAACAAATCCCACTCAGTGCCTAGGCTGAGTGGAGCAGAGGAGGCCCTTGACTCAGGGCCTGGCTGCAGAACACCCTTTTCTTCCTCTTCCTCCTCTACTGATGCAGCCCCAGGGTCTCCCTGAATGCTGCCCAACATACTGCACCAAACCTGCATTTAACTCAGGGCATATACCCTGAGAGGCCCCGATTCCAGTTTTCCTAGGACCTCGAGCGGTTGAGAGGATACTCCACACGCCATACAATGCTCCCGAAGTCTGGAACCAGAGAAGCTTTACTTGTCTGTGGCTGCTGTCGAGTGGCTTTGAGCTCACTCCTAAACTTATTTAAAATCTTTCTCTGCTCCCTTTCATATGGCCCATGATTAAATTATTCAAGTGAAGCAGCCAAAAGCAATCAAAAAATGAAGAAAATAAAGACAAGAAATGGTTTTATTTACAATGCAAATGATCTTGTTCACTCTCAAATAAGAGAACAAATCAAGTTAGCTGCTCTTCAAGCCAAGAGGAAGGCAGTGTTCAGACCCACTGGCACTTACAGACAGGCTTCTCCCGTGGGGCTTGGCTCTGGGCAGGGCCTCAGACAACTTCGCTATAGCAAGGGTCTGATCCACCGCATGGAAGTGGAGGGAAAAAAAAATGAAGGCAATGGAAATGCACTACATTGCAACTTGAAAAAATTCAAGTGCCAAGTGGCTGTCAGATGTCTCAGTGTACAAATGACAAATACCCTGGGGAAATGGTTCAAAGTAACAAGGACAGCATTTATTAGCACTTCTACAACCTTGAATGCGCAAAGGCTGGCTGTTGTACCAAATTCAAGGTTTCCTCATTTTGCTGATGGGAGCAGCAAGGATGTAGGAAAAGGGCAGGAAAGAGTTTAGACAAGGAATAGTGTATAGTACTCTTTGCAACTGGGCTATTTTTCCATCATTTTGCCAAAGGCTTTTCCTCTGGAATTTCTCAAAAATGCTGATGATCACTCAGTGCTTTGCCTTATTCATAACAATTTCTCTGTGCCTTCAGTCTCTCTCATGGCTTAACCACATGTCTTCTTGTTGCACAGGCTGTCTTGATGTAAGAATATAAATATTCAGGGCTCTGATAACCAGAATCACCCCACCCCCCCAAAGATATTACAAATTCATGAAGGAATAGTGGGTGGAGAGAAAGTAGAGATCTGGGTTTCTGAAGGAAAACACTTCAAAGTAAAAGTTTCCTGAAATTAAAGAGGTCATATTTTGCAGCTGAAGGATGTTTTCCAGCTGGCTGAAATCTCTTTCTCTCCCAGCAAAGCAGCCAGCACAGCACACAGAGAATAGGTGGTAGGTTGTTGTGGTTTTCAGTGCAGCAGCAGGGTTCCTGCCGCAGCTCCCAGGGTAGGAGTCACCCCACCCCCCCGCCCCTGGGTGGGGGGTGAACACCTTCTGCTGCACCAAAGCCCCCTGAACATCCCGAATGCAGGCCAGCCTTTGAGAATTGTTAAGGGATGGCTTGCAGCAATGAGTTTGGCCGGCTATCCCCCCATCTTCCTAGAGCTGAGCCCAGTACCAGAGGCACATAATAGGTATCCGTGGAGTCTTTAATGAGAGAAAGAGGTGGCTCCCATCTTTGCAGTTCTGCAGGGAAGCAAGAAGATGGGACCCTCAGGGAAAGGAACACCCTATTCCAAGCAGAGGTTTGGCTCTAAGCTTTGAAGTAGTTTCCTAGAGAAAAGGATTTGCCCTGTGGATTATCTTGGAGGACTCTATTATCCAGACTAGAAGCTGGAGAGGGGATTGCTGATGGTCATCTCATCCTTAGCCTCTACTTGAAGCTTCAGTCACAGGGTCTCATCACTCAGCAGGTGGGAGGGCACTTTCTCCCAAGCAGCTGACACCATCATTTTCCTATCGCAAGAAAAGAGCCCAAACGAGAGTTCCCCGAAGTGGAGCTGCAATGAGGCAAAAGCATTTTCAGTAATTTCTTTGTTTCATTCTACAAATGCTCTAACCTCTACTTGTAATCCGCCTTCATTTTAAAAGCTCTGATCTTTGTCTGAAACTTTGCCACTGTGGGGTAAGTAGTTGGAAAAGGGGGTTGAGTGCCTCTTTGTTTGTGGAGGTTAGAATACACATCCTATACATGCTTTGAGTGAATCAGTGAAAAAAAGCAGAATTTCTTCTTCTGCACATCTCTGCAGATCTCAAGTTCATATTAGTCCTGGGAGAGCACCTCCAAGCTCCTGTTAATATGGTATCCACAGTAGCCTAGCGACATTGATGTCACCCTTCCAATAATTACACTAAGTGCTGATGATTCATTCATAAAATGGAATCATTTAAATTATGGTGGCTGACCAATTCGCTTCAATCCTGGTTGCGTTGGGGAATGCCTAATAAGAATTGCTTTTGATAAACTCTTATAGTTTATCGAACTCTTATAAGAGTTTATCTAAACTCTTATAGATAAACATTATTTTTATAAACACCTTACAGTAGATCTAAATTATCTTATCATTATGGAATAGGGATCTTTTTTGTGGCCAAAATATGATTGTCTTAAGATACAGACAGCCCCAGCTCTGTGTTAAGAGCATTGGAGATGTCATCTGTTTTAAAGATGATAAAATGTAGTTCATTTAAAAGATGATAAAGCCAAGGTAAAACTCCTCTTGCAGAGACAGTGAGGCTCAGCACAGGTAGGTTTATTAGAAGCAGGAGCAACTGAAGACATGGCTGGAATAAAGAAAAACAGTGCTGGAGTCCTTAGGGAGCAGAGAGAACCTTGCTTTTTTATACATATGAGAAACTTAGGGCAGCTCTGAGAAGTAGCTGGAATTTTTTAAAATATTTTATTTATTTATCTTTAAAGGGGAAGGGAAGGAGAGAGGAAGAGAAACATCAATGTATGGTTGCTTCTCGTGCATCCCCTGCTGGGAACTGGCCCCTGCTGGGAACTGGCCTGCAACCCAGGCCTGTACCCTGACGACTGGGAATCGGACCGCGATCGCCTGGTTCGCAGGCCCGAGCTCAATCCACTGAGCTACACCAGCCAGGGCAAATTTTTTAATAGGGTTTGTATTGCCTGAGAAATTTATTTTGTTTACTTTTATTGGGATCCAAAGTAATCTGGGAAAGAAAAGGTATCAAAGAATCACACCAGAGAAACAAAAACTCAAGGTCACCAAGTTCAACGCTCTCATATTTAAAAAGGTGAACGAGAATTTTTTTCAAGAAGGAAAGTCTCTGAAAAGAACATCTAATCATATTCCCTCACCTATTTCACGGCTGAGAAAACTGCAACAGAGAAAGATGAAATGCTTGCTGAAGTTTGCATGACTTCAGTACACGCGTGTGGGGTTGGCAGCCTTACCGCCTAGCTCTGGGAGGAATTCCGTCTACTCACAGGTATCCGAAGATTGACAGCTGCAGTGCCCCGCCCAAGCAAGCGAATCAGACATTTCAGCAATATTTTTTTTTTCATTCTGACTTCAACTGCTATGTTGTAACTTTAGAACAAAAAAGATTACTGAATTGAAATATCTAAATGCTGAAATTGAAAGAAATACTCAATTGAAAACTCATTTCTGCTTGAATTCAACCAAGTACCGTATAAGCCAAATGGTACTGTTCTAGAATATACCCGTGTTTATTCAACACACACTCAAGAGGGCTTCCTGCCCTCCGAGGCTGACCTTCTAATCAGGATAATCAGATGTGGGGGAGGGGGAGCTATAGCACAAGGCAAGAAGTGACAAGTGCTACACTAGGCATACTTACAAAAGAGTGGCCCAAGATTGGAGATTATGGAAAATTCACTTCTAGCTATGGGGATTGGAGAAGTCACCACAGAAAACACAGACTTGAGAGAGAACATGGGCTAATAGGTGGAATTTCAGTGGGTGAAAATATAAGAAGTAGGAGAGGGAATTGATTTTCTGGCAGAAAGAACTAAAATAGGAGATGAATATGATGGCAATGGCAGTGAAAATAAACGATTACTTATTGGACACCTACTATGTTACATACATAGAGTCCAGCAGAAGTAGCATCTGCTTGAGTGTGGTTGGTAGGATGATAATATGGGTGTAATAATGGGTATAATAGTTTATAGTTTTAATTTGAACACTTCACCTAAAATGGCATATGGTGTGTTGAATGTGATATTGTTATATTACTGAATTACATGCTTATGATTTTGTAACAAAAGATTTGGTGCCCTAGCAATGTGGCTCAGTAGACTGAGTGTTGGCCTGTGAACCAAAGGGTTGCTGGTTCAATTGCCAGTCAGGGCACATGCCTGGGTTGTGGGCCAGGTCCCCAGTGGGGGGTGCTCAAGAGGCAACTACACATTGATGTTTCTGTCTCTCTCTCTCCCTCCTTCTCCCTCTCTCTAAAAATAAATAAAATCTTTTAAAAAAGATTTTGTAATAAAAAGGGGGCATTATCTGAATTGGACCCTGTATTTGTTAATAAATTCCTCATGACAATCTCAGGAAGTATTTTTTTATTATTACCCCTGTTTAACAGCAAAGAAAACTGAAGATCAGGGAGGTAAAATAATTTGTACAGTTAGTAAACAGTTTGACTTTGGCCCTGTTTGACTCCACAGTCTCCTCTAGTGCTTCATAAGATTTCTAACAAAAGTGGAAGCCTGCAATTAGTGTTCAAGCATCCTCAGGACTAGCACTGGTGAGTCAAGGGAATATGGCGACAAATTTGACGTGGTTGATTCCACAGCCAGCAGTGACATCGCAGGTCTCCCGACTCTTGGGCAAAGGTTCTGTCCATTAGCGACTTGTCCATTATTAAAATCCAAGAAAGTTTGAAAAATGCAAAAGGTCAATGCATAATACTTTTCTTTTAATAATTATATATTTAGAGCTGTTAAGTTTTTTAAAAAGTATTTTAAATCATAACATTATGAATTTTAAGCCAATATGGATGTGTGGAAAAGCTTAATACTATTTGAAATTTTTTAATTAAATTAAATATGCATAAAATCTGACTTCTGTATCTCAATGGCCTCCCACAGTGCTCATCCAAAAAATATTGGAAGCAATTCTATTTGCTTTCTTTTTGTGTAATGAGACTCATTTACCACCCATGTGCTCAAAGGATCCGGGAGCGGCTCCCAGCGTCCTGTAAGTGGAACCGCTGTTTGCCCTCGGAGAGTTCAGTTTCACCTGATGGTCATCTCTAAGGCCGCCCACGTGTGAAGCTGAAGCACCCACAGGCAGCCCCTCTTCCATTTTCCATCTCGTGAATTTTGTCTCTGCCATTTCCCTTCAGTTGAGATGAAAGGCCAGATTGCCATCTGGAATCCTTTAGGTAAAGAATAAGAATTATTCTTTCTATTTTCACTGCTGGTGCCATTTGGAGAAAACTTTCCTGTTGGACCAGGAGGACTCTGCAAGGGGATCAGTGACATTTCCTTATCTGAGTGTCAAAGAAAAGGCAATCTTTCTGGTTTGGTTGAAGAGCAGCCTTTCCCAGAGGCCAGCAGTCCTTCCAGCTCGTGGTCAAGTGACTTCTCCCCGGCCCGTAAACAGAGAAACCAAGAAACATGTCCTACTAGTCTTTACTGCAGGCTGCCCTGCCCACCCTGGCCAAGGAAGGACTGCTTTAGCTAAGGGGAGGGAAGCACCGAGAAAGTATGAGCACAGATTTCTGCAAGGCAGCAAAGATGGCTGTGCAAACAACTGGCTAAAGATGACATTGCTGTTTGGAAGGAATCTGTGTTTGTGTCTTAAATAACTATTGCTTGGACTTACCATCATCAGAGTGAGCTGTCAATTATGTTCCATTAGAGCAAGTTTGCTGATGCAACTGTGGAGCAGTGGGCTCCACCAAGATAGAAGACCAGGCTGCGGACTCCAGTCTCTCTTTCTATAGAGTGCCCTCAGGATGTCCAACATCCCTAGAACTCAGTTTCAAGTGAAAAGTGGGCATAAAATACCTGGGCCCTAGTAACTTGGTGGATTAAATGTGGTAGCACTTGGGAATCTTCAGACACATAGCAGGCACTCGTTAAAGCCTCCTTGCTTTAAATGAATGTTGCTCACCCATGTATAAAGGAATCTGGATAATTCCTACATCTGTTATCTGTGCCCATGAGACAAAATATTTTACCTAAAAACGCCTTCATGACTCAGGGTCATAGCTCAGCAGACCCTCCCCTGGGCAAGATCTCTTTTTCCTTTCTCCAGTTTGGCTTTGACCATAATCTTTGCCATCTCCATCAACACCATTATCACTTTGACATTTACCACAAAATAGGTAAAATCGCATTATCGCACATCATTTATCGAGTTCATTTTGAAGTAACAGTTTTAGAATTTGAAGATTTAAATGGAAGGAGAAGAGTCTTTTCATCTAAGAGATTTGCAGTCCAGTCAAAGAGCCAAGATGTTCCTTCTCACGTCTCCCATTCACCAACCCTCCCAGCACGGCTCAGGCCAAATCTCCTCCCAGCCCCAGTCTCTGGCACCTCAGCTCTGGATGCTTCCTTCAGTTGCTGGGTATAGTATAGACACAGAGTTTACGTTGGGGGACAATGCATGTATTCTGTTAAATCTCAGGCAGATTGTTTGAGACCGGCAAAAAATTTAAAAAAAAAAGAAAAAAAATGCGAATAAAAAGAAACTTTTCAGGAAGATGCTGTCACAACACTGTCTGTGTGTCTGAAGGCTGGTGCCTTCCAGGGCCCATAATTCCCACCCCACTTCTAGCCTTGCTCTCTCTGTCCCCTTCCTCAGAAAGGCTGCCACTCTTCCGATGAATTCCGCTGCTTCACCGGTAGGTGCACAGCATAGACACTTGGGATTTTTTTCCCAAGAAAGGAGGCAATTGGATTAAAGTTTAGGAATAAATCATTGATGAAAGAGATTCAGAACCATTGACAGAAACCCTCTGGGACTCCTAAAGGAAAAGATGCTAGACCTAGCATACTTGTGCTACCTTCCCTCCCATGCTCTATTCATTTCTGTTAAGATTTTAGCTGTCAGGAAAAGTAAATGCAGCCCACACAATACTGGGTGTAAAGTGATTAAACATTAATGTTCCAAGCATCAGTTGCCAGAGGAAGCATTAACTTTGTTACAAATACATTGCATTGTCTCTTTACACAGCAATTTATTCAAACTCCCTTGCTAAGCAAGAAGTCAGTCATTCTTTGCACCACGAGCACTGAAGGTGTCCACCCTTGGCCATGACATGAACTCTGATTCTGTCAAGAAACCACAGCTGTGGATGAAACCTGGGACCTATTTTCTTCACCTAAGAATAACTGAGAGCTATAGTTCTCTCCTTTTAACAAAAGCAAAGACTAAGGACCAACTCCTGTTAGCCATGAAAGTCGGATGCAAGAAACAGAGGTCTCGAGGCAGGTGAGGACTTTAAAGGGGTGGGGCTCTTCCTGGTGAAAGAGATTTGAAGATTTGAAACTGGGGAGGAGCTGGAAATTAGGGAGCTTCTCCATTGTTGGCCCCGTGGTGAGGGATGTGGTGGGTGGGATCTAAGAGCTGAGTGTGGAGCCAAGCTGATTTCCAGCAGGAAAAAAAAGGATGTCAGTCCTTCAACTGTGAGGAACTGAATTTGCTCAACAACCTAAATGAGTATGGAAGAAGATATCTAGTCTGTGGTATTTCATTGTAGCTGCTTTAGCTAAGTAATACAGATTTTGGTGTGACGTGATGACGCTATGCCAGGACTTGTAATGTGAACTGACAAATGGGTGTCATTTTAAGGGTGTAGGTCTGTGATAATTTGCTATGCAGCTATAGGACACTAATACAGAACCCAAAGTTCCATATGCTCACAGTCTTAAGATTCCCTTTTAGTTTTCACGTTGTATAAAACTGTGGTGACTGGTTAAAACTAATTTTCCTAGACTTTTTCTTCCCATAGAAAATGCATAAAGAATGTACTCTATTCACATCTTGTGAACAACAGTGACCTCACCATATAAGCCAACCCCTGCTCCTCACCCCCTGTCTGGGCTCCAGTACACGCAGATCATCACACGTCCATCAATGTCAAACCAGCATAAACACCCCAGGTTTTACGTTCAGTATCACACATCTTTCATGCATTATCTAATCTGTCTGAGGGAAAATTTTTATGTCCACAGAATTGCATCTGAGAAGTGTGTGCACACGTGTGTATGTGTGTGTGGCCAGGAAAAGGGTTCAACTGCAGTTTGTAGAAGATTTTAAATTTCTTGAAATTAAATACCCAAATTAAAAATATCTTAAATATTTCTTCTTTGAACTTCATATTTTGAGCACATATTCAGTGATCTAGTTGTCAAATACTCAGAAAACTAATATATATAAATTAATGGATATTTTTACCCAAGCGTAGTTCAGAAATGTAGGTAGACTTTCCAAATCAAAGCTTGCAATATTGTCTTAGAGTTATAATTTCTATTTAAATTGGGCTGAATACTTTCTTTTTGAAATATGCTCAAAATGGTGAATGCTTGCTTATGTATTTCAAAGAGAGATTCACAACACTGACTCACCTAGTTTCCCAGGGTTGTGATGGAACTTAGTGTTTCCAAGTGTTTGCATGTCCTGCAGCCCGAAGAATGTAAGACTTCTCAAACTAGCCCGACATTTCCAGTCTGCATCTCATCTCTGACTGAAACCATAGACCGTTGTGTGAGAGGCCAGTGCTCTTTCTTAGCTCCCAATCACTCATTTGCAGTGAGAAAATAAAATGGAAAAGTGAGCTTCACTTAGGAAGTTTTAGATAAAATGACAAAAATATTATTTATTAAATTCTGATCTTTGAGTACATCTTTTTAATATTTGATATGAAAATAGGGAAAATGTACACAAAGCACCTCTGCTGGATATCAAAGTATAAAAAATGCTTGTAGGATTGTTTCAGTTGCAAGCTAAACTAGCCACTTTTTTTCTTGAATGCTTTTATTTTACCCTTGGAGAAAAAACTGACACACCAGGTATCATTATATTCAATTTGGGTATTTGCCACCATTTTTGAAAGTTAATGAAATCAGACTGTCAGTCCAAAGAAAATAATTATCATTCTTGTTTGCCAATGATAAAATTAAAGCTTTTAAACAAAAATTAGAAGTTTGGAAAATCTGTACCTGCCACTTTTAGTGTGACAGTTTTCTAATATTAAAGAGTTCCTGCTGAGGTCAGTGAGGGTATGAATGAATGTCACTTTTCAATATATTGATTGATAAAATTTGTCAGTATGTGGAAGATCTGCCTGACTCAGTGAAGCAACATCAATTTTCATGGATAGAAGATCCATTCAAAGGGAAAGTTAGATTCATAGACATTAGTGTACAATTCCATTGTTAGCATTTCTGACTGTACGTTGCCATCAAACTTTAAGAAAGTACCACTTGTAAATTTCTGGTATTGTATAAAAAAATTAACAATTATCTGAAAAGATGATTAAAATATTCTTCTTTCCAAAGGTATATTTATATAAGGTTGAGTTTTCCCCCTATATTTTAACCAAAACAACATATTGTAGCACACTGAATACTAAAGATATGAGACTCTAGCTGGCTTTTTTTAAGCCAGATATTAAAGTGATTTGCTAAAAAAAATATTTTAAAATGCAACTCCTCTCATTATTTTTTGTTTTGCCCTATATGGTAAAATTTTTATCAAACTGTGTCATTTATGTTAATGTATAATGGGCTTCTTGTTATTTTTAAATTTATAATTATTTTAAAATTCTGTTTTCTTTTTAAGACTGCACATATTGATAAAAATAATCCACAAGCAAATGTTATTTGCAGTAATTAATAATTTTAAAGAGTGCAAAGGGAAACTTAGATGAAAATGTTTGAGAACCACCTCTACAGGATTTACTCCACTTTAAAATAAGATACAACCACGTAGAGAAAAGCACATGACATGTAGTTACATAATTTAACATGTTACTGAATGAACTTCTTATAATCTCACTGTGGACAAGAACAATCTTGCAAACACCTCAAAAGCCTTGGCTTGCCCTTACAAATCACATACCCTTTCTGCCATCATTTATTGATTTATTCTTAAATAAATTGTAAAATTTATTTACATTTCTATACAGCTTACTATTTGCCAGCACTCTGTCCTGAATGCTTCATTTATTTAATCTTTGAGAGGTATTATTATCATTACAATATATCGTTGAGAAGGTAATGGCGCAGAGTTTAAGTGACAAGCCCAAGGTCAACTGACAAGTCAGTATTTAAAGGCAGGCCCTCTGGCTCTAGAATCTAGCTAAAGAATAGCATTCAACCTTTATATTGTGTCTCTAAGACTTTAGATGTTTGGCTTGAAGTTTAGGGACCAGTCAGTCAGGTGATGTGACTTTGTGCAGCAAATCAAGAGCGGGGTTGTGGATATAACAACTGAGGTGAAGGTGGTGGACATTATCTACTCTGGTTCACCCTGATGCTGAGACCCTAGCCCTTTGAGTAGTGAAGAGTGTCTTTTTCTAAAAATACATTTTATTGATTATGCTACTACAGTTGTGCCTTTTACCCCCCCGTTTATTCCCCTCCACCTTGTACACCCTCACCCCCATCACCCCTTCCCTTTAGCTCACGTCCATGGGTCATACATATAACTTCTTGGGCTTCTCCATTCCCTATATTATTCTTAACCTCCCCCTGTCTATTTGTATCTACCATTTATGCTTGTTATTCCCTGTACCTTTTCTCTCATTCACCCCCTCTTCCCCTCTGATAACCCTCCGTGTGATCTGCATTTCTGTGACTCTATTCCTGTTCTAGTTTGGTTGGTTTGTTTTGTTTTATTTTTTTAGGTTTGGTTGGTGATAGTGGTGTGTTTGTTGTCATTTTACTGTTCATATTTTTTATCTTCTTTTTCTTAGATAAGTCCCTTTAACATTTCATGTAATAAGGGTTTGGTGATGATGAACTCCTTTAGCTTGACTTTATCTGGGAAGCACTTTATCTGTCCTTCCACTCTAAATGATAGTTCTGCTGGATAGAGCAATCTTGGATGTAGGTCCTTGCCTTTCATGACTTTGATTATTTCTTTCCAGCCCCTTCTTTCCTGAAAGGTTTCTTTTGAGAAATCAGCTGATAGTCTTATGATAACTTCTTTATCGGTAACTGTCTCCCTTTTCTCTTGCTGCTTTTAAGATTCTCTCCTTATCTTTAATCTTGGGTAAAGTAATTATGGTGTGCCTTGGTGTTTCTTTGAGGTGCTTCTTTGAGTCTAACTTCTTTGGGACTCTTTGAGCTTCCTGGACTTCCTAGAAAGTTCTCCTTAATTATTTGTTCAAATAAGTTTTCAATTTGTTGCTCTTCCTCCTCTCCTTCTGGCACCCCTATTATTCAGATATTGGAATGTTTAAAGTTGTCCTGGAAGTTCCTAAGCCTCTGTTCATTTTTTTTAATTCTTGTTTCTTCATTCTGTTCCAGTTGAATGTTTATTTCTTTCTTCTAGTCCAAACCATTGATTTGAGTCCCAGTTTCCTTCCCATCACTGTTGGTTTCCTGTACATTTTCCTGTAATTCACTTTTCAGAGCATTCATTTTTTCTCTATTTTGCTACCATACTCAACCAATTCTGTGAGCATCCTGATTACCAGTGTTTTGAACTTTACATCTGATACATTGGCTATCTCTTCATCACTTAGCTGCATTTTTTTCTGGAGCTTTCATCTGTTCTTTCATTTGGGCCCTTTTTTTTTTTTTTTGTCTTGGCATACCTGTTACATAAGAAACAGAGCCTTAGGTATTTGTCAGGGCAGGACAACCCACTTTGCTGTGTTGTGGTGCTTTATGTGAGTGAGGGGTCTGAGAGGAAACAGTGCTGCTTGCTCCACTCTCTGCCAGCTTTCAATCACTTCCTTCATTACCCACAAGCAAATTGGGTCCTTCTGGTGATGATTCCCAGCTGGGTGGTTTTGTGTTCATTCTAGAATCCTGTGGGTTTCTCAAATAAACTCTCCTGTCAGGCTTGGAGTTTCTCCTGCTGCTGCCTCAACCCTTACAGGTGTTTTCAGTCAGAGGTTTTGAGAATTTATTTCCCTGCACAGGAACCTTGGGTTGTGTGGTCTGTCTTGCTCTCCCATTGTTCCTCCCACTTTATCAGCATGCACATGTGGAACTGCCTGGTCATTGCCTCATTACCTCACCAGTCATTGCCTCATCTGGTCCATCAGCAACCATCTTCCTATCCCAGTCCTCCAGCCGCCTCCTGGCTGCAAGTCCCCTGCCCTGCTGCCCATCTCCATCCCTCCTACTGGTCTAGGTGAATGTTTCCTCTTTAACTCCTTGGTTGTCAGATTTCCACAGTTAGATTTTCTGTCAGTTCTGGTTGTTTTTTGTTTTTTAATTTGTTGCTGTCCTTCTTTTGGCTGTGCAAGGAGGCACAGTGTGTCTACCTATGCCTCCATCTTGGCCAAAAGTCGGGGAGAGCTTCTTTCAGGCTCCCCAACTTGCATAGGCCTTGGACTTTGATTTCTGACCTCAATCCCCTATAGAATCAACAAAATCAGAGCTCAGCTTCCCAAAGATTGGTAAATATCCTCAGGACAAAAGTGACTTTACTGCTTTATGTAACGAGGTTTCTGCTTCCATTCACTGTCTTGCAGCTCATCAGTGTTTTGTAGGCATTTTTAAATGCTGTCAGTGGAAGGTTTGGTTTGATTACTTAGCTTTCCACACTACAATACAACATAGACCTCCATGTTATATTACATTGAACTTTGATTAACATAATCAATGTTAATAGATGTGTTTGGGGTTTAAAGTTTTGATGATATCTATTATTTTTATGGATTTTAAAAACAGTGACTCAACTTATCAGTTATTTAGGTTTTTCTATTTATGTATTCCTTGCCTGTAGCTAAAAGCACTTTAAACATCATGTTTTTCAGAATGCCCTTCATAACTTCTTATAATCTTTCCTTTTGTTGTAACTGATAGCTCAATGCTTATTCATTTATATTTATAGTTGTACTTTTGTGCTTATTCACAGTGAACTCATGTGCAATTTTGCCCCCATTCATTGGACCAAGGCAAATCTCTACATACTCATCATTAATTTGGTTGTTTTTACTACACCAAAGAGTAATGTGATCATCAAACTTCAACATTCTTCCTCGATGGCTCCCTGACACGAAGTTTGATTAAATCAACTTCATTTCCAGGTACAGGCTACTGCAGAAATAGTCCTATTGTGACTCAATTTTCATGACAAGTTTTTGAGTGAACCCCTATAAAGTCTTTTGGTTGTTCAGACTATCTTTATGGAGCTCCCTTTTACCTATAAATTGATTTACTGTCACAGAAATTTCGGATGTGTTAGACAATTATGTTTCTTTTCCTTCTATAGCTAAAGGTTTAGTAAATAGTCAATGATTCTATCATTTCCTATAGATTCCTCCAAATGGAGAGAAAATCAATTAGTGTGTATACTGAGAATGTGCTTCAAAATATACATCAATATAGTAGCACAGGCACATCCCTCAAAATCCCAAATAGTGTATTGCCACAACAACCTCAAGGTCATTAGATACTAGGCCTCTTTATTGTGGTCCTCTTCTGTCCACATCTAAATAATATCAAGAAGTCACTGAGTTACCTGTACAGCTACTACCTTTTACTTTTCATGGAGGATAGCTAGTTTGATGAACATTTTTTGTTTGTTGCTTTCTGCATCAATCTAACAGAAACAAGCAGAGGTCAAAAATCATAGTTATCCAGTGACCATTTGAGCAAGACTAGCTTCAACTCATTTTTTTAATGACTCAAGTGTTGCTGACCTCCCCAGAGTCAGTGGCCCCAGATTAATTAGTCTCTGGAAACATGCCTTCTCTAGACAGGGTCAGGGCTGAGGCTGGGCCCTCTGACGACTTGGAGGGAATGGTGATTCATCTCTCGTTCCCTGCCCATTGGCACATGTCTATGGTTGCAAGTGATTTAATGGCTTTTTAAACAAAAATATCTTGCACTGTAGGGTTTTTTCCAGGTCTGGGTCTCAAGAATGCCAGCCTCAACGTTTTTGAGAGGAGAAATTACTTATCGGTAAGCCAAAAAGTTTGAAACACTTTGCTGAGCAGAACATGTAGTCCACTCACCATAGTTTTTCAAACATGTCTTTCAAAGGAAAAGATAAAATAATTATTCTTTCCTTTGCTAAAATGGTAAATGATGAAAATAAGGTTTTCTCTGAGAGGAAAGAAGTATAGGAGTATACTCCTAAGTACACCTGTAAGGGTTGAGGCAGCAGCAGGAGAAACTCCAAGCCTGACAAGAGAGTTTATTTGAGAAACCCACAGGATTCTAGAATGAACACAAAACCACCCAGCTGGGAATCATCACCAGAAGGACCCAATTTGCTTGTGGGTAATGAAGGAAGTGATTGAAAGCTGGCAGAGAGTGGAGCAAGCAGCACTGTTTCCTCTCAGACCCCTCACTCACATAAAGCACCACAACACAGCAAAGTGGGTTGCCCTGCCCTGACAAATACCTAAGGCTCTGTTTCTCATGTAACAGGTATGCCAAGACAAAAAAAAAGGTCCAAATGAAAGAACAGATGAAATCTCCAGAAAAAAATGCAGCTAAGTGATGAAGAGATAGCCAATGTATCAGACGTAAAGTTCAAAACACTGGTAATCAGGATGCTCACAGAATTGGTTGAGTATGGTAGCAAAATAGAGAAAAAATGAATGCTCTGAAAAGTGAATTAAAGGAAAATGTACAGGAAACCAACAGTGATGGGAAGGAAACTGGGACTCAAATCAATGGTTTGGACTAGAAGAAAGAAATAAACATTCAACTGGAACAGAATGAAGAAACAAGAATTTAAAAAAATGAACAGAGGCTTAGGAACTTCCAGGACAACTTTCCTATGCATGGAGTTGTATACTCCATGTAACTTTCCTATGCATGGAGTATAGGAAAACATACACCTTTGTATGTAATAGTAACTCATGAATGTCTGTGGGAGGAATCAATGAAATAGATCATAAAAAATACATTGTCTTAATCTGTACACATATGGAAATAAAATGGAAGGTACCTGCAATGGTTAATTTTATGTATCAACTGGGCCATGGAGTGCATGGGCCCAAATGTCTGGATATTTAGTGAAACTTTATTCATCTTTTATGGTGTTTCTGGTTGAGTCAAACATGTGAATCAGGAGACTGAGCACAGCAGATTGCCCTCCCCAGTGGACGTGGGCCTCATCTCATTAGTTGGGGTGCTTAATAGAGCAAAAAAACTCATCCACCTGAAATTAAAGGGGAACTCCTGCCTGCCTGACTGTCTTGACATGGAACATCAGGTCTTTCCTGCTTTGGAATTTATCTGAAACATTGACTATGACTGCAAATACTGAGACCATAAACCTCTGTAAATTCATGAGCCAATCTTTATAGTAAGTCAGTGAATACCTAAGTAAATGTACATCCTGTTGGTTCTGTTTCTCTGGAGAACCTCAGCAAATACAGATTTTGGTACCATGAAATGGGATGGTACTGTAACAAATATCTAAAAATATGGAACTGGCTTTGGAACTAGATCAAGAGTAGAGGCTGCACGGATGGAACTGGAGAGCTTCATGCTAAGTGAAATAAGCCTGGTGGTGAAAGACAAATACCATGTAATCTTACCTTTAACTGGAATCTAATCAACAAAACAAACAAGCAAGCAAGATATAACCAAAGACATTGAAATTGGGAACAAGCTGACAGTAATCAGAAGGGAGAGAGGAGCGGATAATGGGGGAAAAGGGTAAAGAGTTTACAGGAACAGCTATAGAGGACACATGGACAATAACAGAAGGGGATGGAAAGAGAGGAGGGAGGTGGGGAAGGCTAGGGGAGTGAGGAGGGGTGGAGGAAAGGCCAGAAAACTGTACTTGAACAACAATAAAAATCAAAAGTATTTCTTGAAAAAAAAGGAGAGGCTGGAAGATTTTTGAGGTGCTTGTTAGAAAAAGTTCAGATTATTATAAAGGAAATGTTAGTATAAATATTCAAGGTGATTCTGGTGAGGACTCAGAAAGAAGAGAGCTGGAGTGAGAGCTTATATCATCACAAACAGAATGTTGGTCAAAGTGCGAATACTAAAGGCCATTCTGATGAAGTCTTAAATGGAAAGGAGGAACATGTTATTCGAAACTGGAGAAAAGATGCTCATTGTAAAGTGACAAAGAACTTGGCTGAACTGTGTCCTGGTACTTAGTAGAAGTAGAACTTGTGAGCAATAAAATTGGAGATTTAGCTGAGCAGATTTTTAAGCAAAGAGTTGCAGGAGCAGTTTGGTACCTTTTGACTACTTATAGTAAAAGTCAAGAGGAGAAAGATGAATTGAAGAAGGACTTATTGAACAAAACACAACCAGAGCTGGGCAAAGCAGTTTCCCTCTCAGTTGCAGAGAGCAGGGCCCCTGAAGAGAGCCATGTGTGTTGTGCCCTCCAAGAAAGTGGAAGGGGTGAGAACAAGCCAAAGAACAACAGGGTTGACACTTGCCAACGAGTAGGCCTGGAAGGTGGGACATCAAGCCCAATAAGATTATTCTTGAGACTTAAGGTCTAATGGGGTTTACTTTGCTTTATTTTGATCTTGTTTGTGACCTGTTACTCCTTTTCCCTTCCCATTTCTTCCTTTTGGAATCGGTATATCTATCTTATGTCTTCCCCACCATCGTAGTTTGGAAGCCCATAACTTGTCTGCTCTCACATTTTTGCTCAAGGATGAATCATATCTTCAGCCTCACCCATATCTGACCTGGGTGATATTTAGGTGAGACTTTGTACTTTAGACTTCAGAGACGGTGCTGGAATAAGTTAAGACTTTGGGGATTGGGACCGTTGGTATGTAATGAATGTATTGCATGTGAGAAAGATGAATTTTGGGAGCCGAGGGCAGAATATTACAGACTGATTATTTGTATCCACCCAAATTCAACATATTGACTATATATTCATATAATCCCCAATATAACTGTATTTGGAGACGGGTCTGTGAGGAGGTGATAAAAGTTTAGTGAGATCATCAATGGTGCCCCTAAAATAAAAAGACACATCAGAGCCCACTCTCTCTCTCACATCTGAGGACAGTGAGAAGTCACCATCTACAAGCCAGAAAGAGAGTCCTCACCAGCAACAAAATAGCTAACACCTTGATCTTGGACTTCCCAGTCTCCAAAAATGTGAGGAACACATTTCTGTTGTTCCAGCCACCCAGTTTTTGTCTTTTGTTCTAGACTCCGGACCAGACTAAGACAGTGGCCATTTCATTATTTCAGAGAAGTTCTAAATACTCTAGAGGTAACAGAACAGCAAATTGTATGATCACTGCCTCACTCAGGATCCATGTGAAGTCTGGGTCCACTTTTCAACTTCAGTAAGGCCAATGGTAGAGATGACCTGCACATGGTATTGAAAGTTGAGAGTGTGCTAGTTTAACTCTATTGGACAGCTGTAGTTCAGAAGGCTTGGCAAAAATACAATTACCTCAAGAAGGTGAACTGTCCTTCCACTTTCTGTGAAAAACAAATCATTTTGTCTCTCAAGGGCTCCTCACATATTGTTTATCATAACTTTGACATGTTATTAAAGTAAGGTTTTTACAGCTACAAAAAGATGGTATGAAGACAAAGTGACTGGGTGAGGTGCAGAACTGAGAAGCAATTGACAAGCTGCTCACTTCCTGTCCAGGATTCTGTTTAGAAAGTGTCTACTCTAAGTAAAGTAAGGAAGTACTCTGAACAAACGTCTTTTGCAAATCTTTAAGGTGTCAAGTTTATGCAATGTCCTCTATCCAACTTTTAACTTTAAAGCCTAAAAAAGGTGAAGGAAGTTTGTCAAGATTTTAAGAGATGGAGGAAAAGAATAAACAAGGGGCTGGAAGATAAAGGAGGGGGCTGTTAGATCAGAATCACTTAAGAAAATTTGTGTGGTAATAAAATAGCTTTATGTATGTGAAGGCCTGTTATTAGCAAGGCACTGGAAAGTCTGTTCTTTATTCTACCTGAAAAAGGAAAATGGAATTATTGAAGTTAAAGAGAATTAGGTTGGAAACAAGAGGAAATTATCCCACTGGAACTAGCAAAATCTATTGACAAGATAATGGCATGGTCACCTGAACCTCCAAAAAGTTTTTTTTTGTTGTTCTTAGGGCTTGTTATGGCTCCGTACAGGCCACCCAGGTGAGCCAGAGCAGTCTTGAAGGTCCAAAGTAGCCAGTCAAAATGAGCATTGGTCAAATGTAGAAATAGCTTGTCAATGCTAAGTAGAGAGTTACAAAAATTTTTCTCACCAAAATCCTATTTTTGTTTTAATTTTTGAGAAATAATCATTGTAGATAGGTAGGTTTGACTTCTTGCATTATTTCAATTCTCTGATTGATGGCTACATAAACTCAGTCAAATCTAGTGTTTAATAATGATGGCAGAGTGGTTAATAAATATATGTGAGGACACGTCACACGAAGAGGTGACTGAACTTTGGTCTGCAAGGATTTAGACAAAACCTGCTCAGAAGCAGAAGACTGGGTTAAAGTACCTCTGCAGTTTCCACCAGCCTCCCAACTCCATCGAGCATATGTTGGTTTGCAGCACAAAAAGTCAGCGATAGGTTTCCGCAGGAAATAAATTGGAAGGAGACCTAGTGTGCTCTACGATATTGTGTGTTAAGAAATGTTCTGCTTTCAGCTGTTGGTCATAAGCAAGGAACAGACTTTGTGTAAGGAAAATAATTAAAGAAAATAGAGATTTTGAAGTTTATAATATTTAAGACTAGGCTATCCACAAAAAATGCTTTAAATTAATTTACTTGCCTATTGTGATGGGTCTGTAATATGCCAACTGTCTAGGCGGAACTACATTTCCCAGAATTCCCTTTCCTGTTCCCAGATGGTAAACCACAAGGGATTATCTATGGAGATTTAGAGAGCGGAAGGAAATCAGCAGCCTTTTTGTATGTTGGACTCACTGATGTGCTGACTCACACTGTTAGCATGAAGCAACATCTCAGTCTGTGTCTCTTCACCTTTCCTTGGATCCTTTTCCGACTCTTGGGCCAGGAACCTGTGTTTACCTCCATGAGGATGGGCCCTGGGTTTTGCAGGATGCCCATGCCATGAGTGCAAAGGGCAATGGGAACTGATGAGTTTCAGTCTGTCCTTGTATGCTGCAGGCCCAGCTCTGTGTATGTGAGCCCCAGCTGGTTCTTGTTCCCTCCCACTTTGTTCTTTTTTTAAATTAAATTCATTGGGGTGACACTGGTTAATAAAATTATATAGGTTTCAAGTGTACAATTCCATGATACATCATCTGTATATTTGTGTTCACCGCCCAAAGTCAAATCTCCATCTGTCACCACGGATTTGACCCACTGTACAACCACTTTCCTTCCTGACTGGTTCTCCTAGGACTCTAAGACACAGATTCAGACATGAAGACACTAGCCTTGCAAAAACTGCTTAACCACTTCCCACTAGTGTGAAATCCCTTAAAACATATTTCCATGTATAAATCTAATAGTCTGCTTCTCTGGTTGAACCATGGTGGGTACTTGGGATAAAACTCTTCCAAGACAGTCAGACACCAGGTGAGCATTTAATAAAAAGTAAACGTCTCCCCTGAGATTAAAAATGTCTAGTCAGTAGAATTTCAGCTCCTTCTATAATCAAATCACTTCCTTAAACTTCTCTGGAGCCAAACCAAAAGAGATGAGCTGATACAGAAAAATAACCACACTCAAGGTCATTTGGTACTAGCTTTTAAATATTAATAGAGAAATACTCTCATCGCATACATAGGGAAAACCAAAGTTCAAAGGCTTAAATAAACTTGGGCTCCTGGCTGTGCTAGAAGGCAGTTCAAGGTTGAGATTTCATAATACCCACATGGTTCCAGTTAGAGTTGGCTGGGTGGAGAAGAAGCTGTGATGTTTATCAGACTGACTTCCTGGATTCAGATGCAAGGAAGTCCCCTACATGGGGTATGCTAGATACTTGTTGGTTTCATTCTGTGCTACAGGGCAGTGATCCCCAAACTTTTTGGCACTAGGGACCAGTTTTGTGGAAGACAATTTTTCCACAGACTGGGATGGGGTTTCTGGGTAATTCCAGCACATTCCATTCAAGTTCGCCTTCTGCTGTGCAGCCTGGTTCCTATCAGGCTGGATCAGTACTGATCCGAGGCCCGGAGGTGGGGGACCCTTGTGGTAAAGAACAATGACTTTCTCCAGAGAGTATAACCAAAAAACAAACAGGAAATAATATGCCCTATAAGTCAGTGTGTGTATACACGCCCCCCCCCCACAGGTATACATAATAAGAGCTAATATTTCTATAACACTTTGGTTGTTTTAATTTAATTAATCACCAACATAACCTCTGACTAGGTAATATAGCTATTTTTCAAAGAAGCAGTGCACAGTGGGATTAAGTGACCTGCCAGGGTTATACCGAGGTATAAGGTAGAGCAGAAGCATGGTAACCAATGCAGTCCAGCTTCAGGGATTCTGTGTCTATGCACGCTGTTATGCGTACTATGCACCTTGCTTGCAAGGTGGAGGTGTGTGAACCTGACCTTCACAGTTTTTAACAGTCTGGCTATGAATCACGTTTTCAAACCCATCTTTCTGTTCTTTGTTATATGTTATATTCCTGATGTTCCAGCAAAACTTCATTCTTTCTATACTTGGCTATTTCTTTGTTTTATCACAGCAAATAGAAATCTCATGTAATACAGATATTCATGCTAAAATTGAGATACCTCCACAAATTCCTAAAACTCGCCCCATCTTTCCTCTCTTCACATCTTTAGTAAATGTCATCCTGCTTTCGTGCTGCCTCCTCCTGTCCCACTGTTACATGCTTCGCTGCTGCAATTCTAGAAATTCTACCCATTTCTTATAGTTTTGTTCAAATAGCACTCCCTTCAGGATACTTCTCAGTCCCCGTCCAGAGGCCATCTCTCCCTCCTCGGATGTTTCACTGCCCTATGTTTATGGGTCATAGCATTGCGCAGGAGTTGGTGTACTTGTTTAGTTCGCATGTCAGTGGACTGTACATAGATCCACGTTACAACGTTAGCCCCAGCTGAACATCTGCGTTGGCACGCTGGCATTGCACTCCTTCTGTCTGTGTTGCTCACTGCCACTGCTCTCACACTGAGAGAGACAAGACAAAACTTCTGTAGATTGTTTTGTATGCGAGACCTTTCCTCACTGAGCTCCTGTAGATGACTGTTGTGAAGGCCAGTCTGTTTTTCCCTACAACAGGGAACAGCCTGCTTGTCTTCTCTGCAAAACTTCTTTAAATATTCCCAGATCATAATACCTACTGTAGCTTGCTAACTATTTTATTAGCACTTCTATTCTACTATTATTTACATTCTAATAGTGCCCTGATTACACTATCCATCCTCCAATAAAGAGTGACTTCCCTGAGACTAAGAATATATTTTATTCATCATGACATGCTTCAAGATTCCTGGGACTGTACATTGTATTGAGTGATGTTCACTAATTTTATGTTTTTAACTTCTAAAATCAATGGTCTTCAGATATAATTTACATGAAATAGTATACATCGATTTTAAGTGTACAATGTGATGAGTTTTGACAAATGTATACATTCATCCCCCTCAACATTTCCATATTGAGGTTTACCAAGAGGGGGAAGGGGTAGGAGAAAACCTCGGTGGAGAGGAGAAATTTGTCATGGACGTGCTTTAGAATCACCAGTATGTAGTGAGAGAAATAATCTGATATTTATTTCTTTGGTACAGTTAATTTTTGTTTTAAGATATCTACAGACAGTGTGCCCTGGTTACACGCCTACAGAGGGAATATTGTCTGTTTGTGTCTGTAACCAGGGGAGCTCACGCCCACTGCTGCCCTCCGGCCACCACTGGCAGTGCTCCTGCTGCTTCTGCAGGGCACACCTCCGCCCTGGCCTCTGGAAACCACCTACCACCTTCCTGAAGGAAGAGGCCGCTTCTCTGTCCTAGGACTGAGGACGGAGGCAGTTATATAGGATATAGTCTTTCGTGTACGGCTTCTTTTAGTCTGCACAAGGTTTTTAATATTCATCCCTATTCTTGTGTGCATCGGCAGAATAATCCTTTTAATTGTTGAGTAATTTTCCAATGTGTGAAGATATCACAAAAACTTAACTGTCCTCTTGTTGATGTACTTTGAGATGCTTTTAATTTTGGCTATTAAATATAAAGCTTCTCTAAACATTCTTGCAACACGTCTTTTTGTAGATATTTTTAAGTACACATTTAATTGTAACATACCACCAAACAATTTTCCTAAGTGATTTACAATTTTTCACATCCACGAGGAATGTATGAGAATTTCAATTGTTCTTCATTCTCATCTACATTTGGTGTTCATGCTTTTAAAGTTTTCAACATTTTAGTGAATATGAGGTGGTATCTTACTGTGGTTTTCACTTAGTTATCTGATAATTAATGTTCTAGATAATTTTTACCCGCTTAATGGCTATTTACTTATCTTTTTTAGTGAAGTTTAACTATGTGGCTAAATTTTTTAAATTGGATTGTGGATCTTCTGATTATTGCATTTTAAGGGTAAAATTCTGTAACACATCATCTGTATATTGTATTGTGTGTTTACCACCCCAAGTCAAGTCTGTCTCCTTCCAACAACATTTATGCCCGTACACCTATTTTACTCTCCCTCTCCACCTCCCTTTCCCTCTGGTAATCACCGTACTATTGACTGTGTCAATGAGTTTTCTTACTTCCTTCAGCTTTTTCACCCAGCCCCGAAAACCCCTGCCTTTCTGATAGCTGGCAGTCTGTTTTCAATCTATGAGTCTGTTTCTTTTTTTTTCCCTCAAGATTTTATTTATTTATTTTTCGAGAGAGAGGGAGAGAGACATCAATACAAGAGAGAAACATCCATCGGTTGCCTCTCACATGCGCCCCAGCCAGGGACTGGGCCCGCAACCCAAGCATGTTCTCGGACCGGAAATTTAACCTGCGACCTTTTGCTCTGTGGAGCGATGCCCAACCAATTGAGCCACACCAGTGATGGCAAGTGTTTTTCCATTCTGTTTGTTGGTTTATTCTGTTCATTAGAGTCAAGGTGTGAGTGAAATCATACAGTACTTGTCTGTCTCTTACTGGCTTATTTCCCTTTGATCTTATCTACAAAATGTTTGTCTAACCAATGTTAAAAAGATTTTCTATCTTTGTTTTTATCTAAGAGTTTTATAGTTTCACTGTTTAGGTTTAGATCATGACACATTTAGAAGAATGTTTGTGAGTGGTAGAAAGTAAGAGTAAAGGTTTATTTTCTTTTCTAAATTTCAGCACTATTTGTTGAAAATATAATCTCTTCCTACATTGAATTACCTTGACATGTTTGTCAAAAATTAGTTGACATATGTGTAGATCTATTTTTGGAATTACTTTGAACTAGATAGCTATTCTTATGACAATAACATATTATCTCAATTCATATAGCTTTTTAGTAAGCCTTAAAATCTACTAATATATACTGTCTGCTATAGATATTTCTTTTCAAAATTGTTTTGTATATTTGAGGTTCTTTGTAATTTCATGTAATAATTTTTGAATTAGCTTAACAATTTGTACAAAAAAACTTTGAGATTTGAATAGAGATTTTATTGAAACTATAGAAAAGTTTGGAGAGAATTGATATCTTAAAAATAATGGGTCATTTGTTGTGTGAGTGTGATAATCTCTCTATTTATAAGGTCTTGATTTCTATAATCAGTGCTTGCAATTACCAGCACACAGCTCTTGGCAGGTAATTTTGAGGCTTTATATCTATGTATTTCATGTTTTGTGGTGTAATCATATATGGTACTTTATTTTAATTTCCAATTATTCATTGCTAGCTTCTAGAAATACATTTGATTTGTGGATATTGATCCTACAGTCTGTGACATTGCCAAAATCACTTATTAGGTCTACAAATTTTATGTAGATTCTTTGGAATTTTTTGTATAGCTAATTTCTTTTTTTTTAATGAATAGAGGCATTTTGTTCACAATCTCTATACCTTTCATTTCTACTTTTTTACTTATTGCAATGGCTACAATCCCCAAAATAACATTAAATAGAATTAGTAACAATGCACTCTCTGTCTTGTTTCTTATCTTGAGAGATAAGGCAATCCTTCCATTACTGAGTATCATGGTAACTGTAGTTTTTTTCACTGGTGCCTTTTGGAATTCAGAAAATTCCTTTGTACTCTTAGTTTGCTGAGAAATTGTTTTTAATCAGGAGTAAATGTTCAATTTTGACAAATCCTTTTTTTTTGCTTCTATTGAAATAAGCAAATACTTTATGTATTTGCCAATGTTGGTATGGTGAATTACATTGATTTTTTTAAAGTGTTAAACCAGCCTAACATTCCCACTTGATTATGACATATTTTCAAAGTGTATTTTTTGGCTTAGTTAGCCGATATTTTGTGGAAGATTTGTAGATGCATAGTCACTAGGATATAGGCCTGTGGTTTACTTCTGGAGTAACGTCTTGGTCTGGTTGTAGTACGTGAGTGTTGCTAGCATCATAAAATGATGCTACATAACAGAAGCTCTCCTATTTCTTCTGTTTTCTAAAAGAGATGGAATAGAATTGATCTTTAGCAATACTTTAAAAATTATATCTGAGCTCTTTTACCAATTTGTGGAGTTGCTGGCATCTCTTTCTCCAAGGGAGCAAATGTTTGCATTTGTCTGTACCATAGGATGCCCCTCTTTCCTTAGATTTTAGGGGAGTTGGTAACTCTGTGGCATCAGTTCTGTGCCGGCTTCATAAAAACTATAATTGCACATATTATCTTTTTTTTTTTACTGGGAGGCGGGAGCACTGTTTAATTTCTCGACTCCCACCTATTATCTAGTCACTTGGAGCATGAAGAAAAATCTTATACCATGTATTTCACACTAAGAGTGGAGTCCAGTAATTTTATTATACATTAATTTAGACATAGGTGTCAAAAACAGACTTGAGTATGAATGGATTGGAATAAAGCTACTCTGACTAAAGCTTGATGTTTGTAAGTGAACAAAGTACAGTGTTCATTTTCTAGGTTCTCAGTAACATTGTGATAATCCTCCTTTGCAGTGCTTTCCTGGATATATATCAACAAAGAATACATGGCTTTGCAAGGCACATCTGTGGGTTTTTAGAGATAGTTTAACCATATCAGCGAGTTTCACTTCATTCCCAGATCAGCTATTCATACAAATAATGAAAATTTACTAGTCTGTATTTTTCTCTCAATCCAGCCTTCCCAGGGAACTGGTGAAAAATGAAAATAATCTTATCAGCATTTTTATAATTTTTGAGACAAAAAACCATTACACTTTTAAAGAAAACAAGAAGTGTGTATTAATGGTCAAGGGACCAAAAGAGATGAATGTACCCCCAAAACATCATATATCCCAAGGCACAAATGTTCTAGATGTGTATTATTCCTAGGCACTTACTTGGATATCAGAAGGAAGTCCCCCAGCAGTGTGACTGAGCTTATCATTTATAAGATAAGGTTTGGAGAGCAAGTCTCGAGTCTACAAAAATCTGAAGCTACTTGTGAATTTCACTCCTACTTTGGATAAGAGCCTTCTTTGTAAGGATAACACTTTGTTATCATCTTGGAGCATTCAGTAGGTGCTCAATACATGCTCGTTAAAGAAATCATTAGATGGGTTGAATGTAGGGCTTTGAAGACATCGTCTAGCCTAGTGCTTGCCCCTTTTCTTGGGTTGTGCTTTCTCTCTAACAAAACAAATGCTGAAACTTTTTACAGCAGGGTTGTTTCCTGGAAAAAAAATGCATAGAAATCAAATATACCACTATAGAATCAAGTAGATTCTTTAGTTGATAAGCTAATATTTTACAATATCATGGATGGGACCAGAGATCTTTATATTCCAAAGTCAAACTGTATGCTTATTCCAGCACCGTGGCTGTGAAGAACAACTATAATATGTACTGTGCCAAAAGTACTCCATTCATTCCAATTTGCTCTAGGTACATCAAAGGCATACAGACAAGCAGTTTAGATGCATAAGTCAGAACCACTAACTCTTCTATTGTTACTCAGAGGTGGGGGGTGTAGGAAAACAGTCAGTTGCAAAGCACTTCAAAACTCCTGAGATATCAAAAAAATGAGACATTCCATATATAAAATATAATTATATAGCTCCCAGTGGTGTAGTTTTGAAGGACAGTAACCCATTTAATATTTTGAAGTGGCTTGTCCAGACAGCATTCTTTGGAACATCTTGCACTTCTCTTGACCTCAGTCTCTGAGGTCTTTCATCTTTTTTTTAAAAAAAAGTGTATTTCTTCAGACATTCTGAGGAAGATGACAAAGACTTCTTGTTGAAATGAAATTTGCTCAGAATTTCAAGTTGTTGGTGTCAAACAATTAATCAACTAAAATAGATAAAACCTGTTCTCCACTGATCACTTCTTATTGAACACTTTCCTTATATGATGTCATAATCAAAGCATGAAGGTGGATCCAATCACAGCAGGCTATTTCTTGATCTATATCTTCTTCCTTGGACCTGTGCAAATCTACTGCTACTACTACTACTACTGAGAATGACCTACTTTTACAAACACCTCACAGTGACTTGACACGGGGTCATAAACCACTTGAGAAACAGGAAATAGGTAGACAAGGAAAGTGTAGTAACATAGAATAAAGCTTTAGTGAGAAGGCCTGGGCTAAACCCCTGGAATTATTAGTCTTTAATCATGGAAAGTGAGTCCTTAAGTATTGTAACCATGATTTCTTCATTTCTATAATGGCAGAATAGTATCTGTTTTACCTACTTCATAAGGTTAATAGAAAGATCAAATAAAATTATATATATATATATATAATTTTATATATATATAAATATGCTGTCTCTTTATTTGAATATATACCTGTCCAGAGGTTATCCAGCCATGAAATATGAAAAATAGAGCCAATGATTGAAGAAGATACAAGAAACAAGAGACATTCTATGTAGGAAAATGGTGCCTCAGTCCTGTTCAAATAGGCGCCTTGGGACCTCACACAGTTCTCCCAACTGCTATCAGCTGTCCCATCATATTTTCCTGAATATCATAGACAGTCTGAAATCTGTTCCTTTTCAAAGTTTATTTTATTTTTTGGAAAAACCAGAAATCACAGGGTGCCCAAACTAGGCTGTAGGGGAGTCCAGTCACCTGGTGATTTGATATTTCACCAAATGGCATGCACCAGACGTAATGCATGAGCAGTGCATTGTCATAGTGAAGTTGCCAGTCACCAGTTGTCCATAGCTGTGGCCTTCTGAATCATCTGAATAGTTTCCATGGTGGAATGTTAAAGTTTAGTGCAGAATTTGATGCAGATTCTTTGTTTTACTTACTCAGTCATTTTGAGTGCAATGGCCACACAGTGCACATGCTCACTCAATGGCATCTACTGCCCCCACTGACTAGTGCACTGAAGTCACCATTGTTCATGTATGCCCATTCCAGTCCACTCTCCTTGGCTGCCAAGTTACACTGATGTTGTGCAAACTGTTCTTATTATATTAACAATAGCTGGACTTTCCAGACAAGATATATATGTATATATACATATAATTTTATACAAGAATTTTTATTTTAATACAAGTATTGGTAGTAAAGTAGACAAAGTAGTAATACTAATAGTGGGTAACAACCATTTTTTTGATACCTCCTTTTTACTGTATACATGCGTTAGCTTATTGGATCTTTGCGCCTGTCCAATGGAGAAAACTGATGCTCAGGTGTCCCTGTGCCCCCATCACACAGCCAGGAAGCCCAGCAAAAATTCAAACCCAAGCCTGATGTGGGTGAAGTCCATGTTCTGAACATTACTGTGTTCCTCTCTTGCTCTCTGGTTGACAGAATCAAAGGAGCCAACAAAGAGATAAGGAAATAACATCAAGGGCTTAGATGTAAAAATATATTCACATCTCAGTAATAAAAACCTGAATGAATAGGCAATGTGGAAACAGCTTCTTACTGCAAGTGGTTTATAATTTAAAAATCCAGGCTATATGTATCTGATATACAAGAATGGGGACTTTTAAGAGTCTATGCCACTTACATAATAACATGTTTTTAGTTTAGGATAAAGTGGATGAGAAAAATCTTGAAAGGTCTTCCCCAAGATTCCTGCCAAGCAAGGTGGCCAGCAAAGCCTAAACTGTCTCCAGAACACTCATCCGCAGGGCCCTGGGATACAGGATCACAAGATTTGGGGGGGGGGGGAGTTAAAGCAATGACTGTTCCAAGATCACAAGAGTACTGCAAGTGTTCAAACATGTCAGCAAATAAAATTTCCCCTGGAGAATAGCAAGTGTTAGAGCTTGTAAGAGTAATTTAACCTCAGTGGCAACCATAAAATAAATAAAATAACACCAATTGATGGCCTTGTTGAGAAGTGTTAGGCTAATGGTCAGCGAGAAAATTAATGAATTATTCAATTACTTTATTTAAGAAGAAATTATGTATGAGGCAGTAAATTGCACAAACACTCATTTTTATATGAATTTTGGAATAATAACTGTAAAGATCAGACTTTATTTTTTTTCAAATTAATTTTCCACATAAATTTAATTTTACATGGAGAGACAGTTTCTTCTTTTTTACTTGTGCAGCCTAAAAAAGACTGGATTTTAAAGTGAGTTCTGAGGAGAAGAATAGTAAAATCCTCAAGATGAGGGATTTGGTGTAAGCATGTTTTTAGGACTAACTTTGGATTTCTCACACACTGGAAAACATGTTTTGAAGCACTTTGGTTCTTAATATATTATCAGAAAACTAGGGTCTTGAACTGTCATAATATATAGATTGTCACTATCAAATGAAAACTAAAATTTTCATTTGTAATAATCTTTCTGATTTCAATATATATTTATATAATATATATAGAAAATGAACATCTGGCCATAAGTATGATCTCCATTCTCATATTCTCTCTCTTCAGACACACACACACACACACACACACATTCAGGTAAAGCATTACCTGAGTATGAGTAGAGTATTCAATGTCTAGTCAGAGCTTCTTAAAACAAAGTTGTTTTTGAGAAGGAGTAGCTCACTGCTTTACTATGACCCTGCTAAGCATTATTTATTTATTAGAAGTTGTCTATCGTTCTGGGTGATTTGGGGATGCAGAAAGACACTGCCAGGGGGATACACAAAGGGATTGGGTGTGAGAAGACTCGCTTTGCTCCTGCTGTTGGACAGACACTGATTCAGTGGGCTTGTTAGGACCCTGCCCCTGAGAAGAAAGCCCCCAAAATGCTCAATAAGCTGTATAGCTATGGGGCGACTTGAAGTCACCAATATCATCTATTGTATATCTCCCCAGATGGTCTGCAGCAGGGATCACTAACTCAAGTATTTATTCCATGGGGACTTGGCAGATGGCATTCATGAACCAGGCAAGCCTAGAAGGGCAAAGACAAACATGAGACTAGTGCCATGTCTTTAGGTTTTTAAATATATACCTGGGATTCTAGACTATGTGAAATCTAAATTATGTCAAATTTAAAATGTTGACTTTATATTTTTATTAACTGCATTAATCATTAAAATTACATTTAACTAGCATTGGCCTTTGGCTTCAATGTGCTATGTCTCTAGAATCTTTATCCTTGATCTTATATACAGACAGGAGAGAGAGGGAGATTCGGTAGTATGGTGAGTGGAGTGTGCTTGTTACTCCTCCCCTCATTATAGAGAACCTACATTCTAAGCCCCAGTTCTATTCATCATGTATACAATTTGTGAAGAAGGTGAAGTTCCTGCCTTCATGGAGGTGTCTTTTATTTGTGCGAGGAAGATTCTTGAAGCTGCTAAAAGAATTGATGAGACTGGAAAGAAAGACCATGCAGAGGATGTATCCATAGGATTTTTGAGTGGTATGAGGGCTTGTTCCTTCTCATCTCACAGATGAGGAATATAGGTCTCACAGAGATTAACAAATTGCTGAAGGACATAGCAAGTTACTGGGAGAACCCAGGTGAGAACCCAATTTGTGGGCATGTAAACTGCATGAGGCAATTGCACAGGGTCCACACTCAGTGTGATGTTCTATGGTCACTGTCCAGAAATTCTTAATCATTTTATCATTGACCTTGTAATTTGGAAAAGTGCAATGGAGCCATAAAGAGTGTGCTATTTCTTGTTACTTCATTTGCACATAGAATTCTGGTAGATTCATGATGTGCAGATTTCAGTGAATCTCAAAATGAGTAAAAGGTAAGTGTGTTAGGTCTATGTTAGTGTGTAAACAGGGGTGGTACTGGTGGGGTCCTGACAACTGGAGACTACACTTTCCATCCTATTAAGAACTTGATTTGAACACAGAAGAAAATGGTATTCCTAGAAACCAAATGACCAAGGAGCACTATCATACCCCTTTTTTAGTTATGTGACTTCTTTGTATTAGCCAGTCTCTATACTGAACAGAACACAGAAGAAAGAACACAGAACACAGAGGCAAGATAGGGCAACCCATAGTTTCTTTAACTTTTAATCTTTCTTATTCCTCGGTAGCCTGAAGGTAGAGAATATTGGGAGAATGTATATATTTGCATCTAAAATGAAAATAAAAACACTTGTGTTCTTTCTGTGCATTTTCACTGTCTGGTAAGAACAAAACACATATGTATTCAAAACTAAGATATATGAGTTGTGTGGTTCTAATGATTTTGCATTTGAGTTAACTGCTCTTATATTTTCTCTTAAAACTATCATTGCACAAAATAAAGATAAATGATAAAATTCATGCAAAGAAAACAAATAGCTTTGTATTTGAGTGCCTTCAATTCTTTTCTCTTTCTTCTCACTAAGAAGCCCTGCATTTTTATTTGCACTGGGATATTCAAATTATATAGTTGGCCTGGCTAAACCTAGGTTAGAATTTGTTCTCCTAACTTCTAAGTCACAAGACTTCATTATGCTCCGGTTTGGTGTTCCAGATTTTAATGGTGATGATTCTAAGCCTAGAACAAGGAAACAAGGAAGACTTGTTTAAACAGTTTTCACTTTACATAAGAGTTATCATAACCATGATTTCACAGTAAATATTATTAATGCCTCCACCCCTGCCCATCTTTGGTCTGTTCTGGGCTTTTAATTCATCAGTGCCCTCCTCATGAGACAAAATGAGGTGGTGCAGAGACAGGCAGTACATACAACAATTTAGGTTAATTACTGCTTTTTAGGTGTGATCATTGAAATGTGGTTATCTGACACTGAAATAAAGGAACAGTTCTTTGTCTCAGCTGGAAATAAATAGTGAGGATCTAGGGTGCAATCTCCAAAGAGAGGGGCTTTTCAAATAGCACATTCTCCTTATTTTGGAAGGGTCATTCTGAGGAGCTAATATTTGCTCTTTAATCTTTTCACTTGACAAACTCTTAATGTGTAAACTTGAAAAGATTTTGACAGCTTGAGTGGCTGAAACAATACAAATTTGGTCTCACAGTCCCAGAGGCTGAAAGTCTAAGATCAAGGTGTCATCTGAGTTAGTTCCAGAGGGCTGTGAGGAGGCATCTATTCTGCCCCTCTTCCCGAGGTTTTGGTGGTTTGGTCTGGTGGCAATCTCTGGCACTCCTTTGGGTGTGAAAGCATGACCTTGATCTCTGCCTTCATCTTCACATGGCATCCTCCTTGTGTGTGTGTCTGTTGCCAAACTTTCCCTTTTATCATATTAATTTAACTTCCTAAAGACTCTATCTCCAAATAAGATCACTTTCTGTGGCACTGAGAGTGAAAATTTTAACATACGAAATTTTAGGAAACACAATTCAGTCTGTAAGACCCTGACATCCTTGCATATATTAAACTTGGTGAGGACAAGAAACTGAAATCTTCTGTGTCCAGTCTCCATCTGGCTCCTGCTTAATATCTCACTTTCCACTGCAGGCCCACTCACGTGAGGCTGACATCAGTGTGCTCCTGGTGAGGGCGACCAGCAGAAGGATGGTCCCCTCCACTTTAAGACACCACTCATCAGTTGTCTGAGCAGAAGGGCATACCCTCACCATCTCACTGCATCAATGATTCTGGACTTGTATGCCAGATGCCATTCATGATCAAGAAGAATGGTAAAAACGAGACTTTCTTTTGCACATCAACAGTCACAATTATACTTTGTTCCTTCTGCATGTAACAAAGGCTTAGTTTCTGGTAACTTTATTTTTCAAGGTTTGATTGAACATATGATTGTCTTGCTTCTGTTAATTGTGTAAATCTGCTAGTGATCTACGCTCCTGTTTGTGTTTGTTGTTGAATATATATATTTGGCTTGAAATGTTGAAGATGCTTATATTCCAGAGTAAATTGATGGAGTGCTAAATACTGCCTGTACCACATGCCTTGGTTTGGATGTTAGACAAAGCACCTGAAAGAGCCTGAGACATGGTAGACATTTAGAATTTTTTGTTCCTATTGACTAAATCAGTAAAACTAATGAGTGGGCACTATGATTTTACATGCTTTCCCCAACTTCTTACTTCCTGATCTTTTTCTCTCTGAAGTCTGGATCATAGGAGTGGAGGAAGAGAATATTTTATAAGTTTAGTTCTTGGTCCACTGTCATTTGTAACCACTTTTCCCTGAATCTCACATGCTTTTAATAAAAAGGTTGATTCTTGCAGTGCATAGCCAAGTTTACTAGATTTGGATTGTCTGAATTTTCCCTATCCTTAGAAATTCCTTTGACTTAGAGCCAATGGTTATGCAGATGTGTGTTTGTGATAGGTTGTGACTGAGATTAATGACCTCTTTTCCATCCCAGCATTTGCTGCCTAAGCCTTTTTGCTGACTTTGCATGGTAGGGGATGTTCTTGGCTGAACCCTACTTTTGGAGGTCTACTCCAATCTGAAGAGGAAGCCAGCAATCTATTTTCCAATTTAGTTTGATCTTTGTGGATAGGAAATAGTCATGATATCTAAATGGGGTTACCAGGAAGAGAATGAAGAGAGTAGAGATAAATCATTACATATGGCCAAAAGAAAGAAAAACATTCTTCTTTCAGCAGATCCCTGATTTGGGAATTTGGTGTCCTTTTTCTCTTGTAAACAAATTTGATTCAGTTGAGGTGAAATTTGTCACATTTTTCATAAATTTATAAATTCATGAGAAACTTCTACTACTACTTATGATTGACATTCTCATACCCTTAGTTCATTATGCCTCAAGTATCAAGGCTAAAAATAATGGCTAGATTTCATGTATGAAAATGAAAGGCTAGATTCTAGCCAAAATAATGGCTAGATTTTCTGCATGAAAATGTAGAAATGTAGCAGCGTACCAGGCATTATACTGAACAATATTTACTTGTATTATCTCATTTCATTATCAGTATAATGCTATAAAACAAATACCATAACTGTCAATTTTATATACAAGGAAACTGAGGAACGGTGAGGTTAAGTAATTAACTAAAAAATGGCAGAATTGGGATTGATGTCTTGAACATGTGATGTGAGGACATGTGCTCTTAATCATATCAGAGTATCAGACTACCTCGCATTAGTTTGTTCTTCTGGAGGGTGAGGCTTAGTCCCGCTGGCTTTTCTCATCTCCTGTCTCAGACAATATAGAAACTAAAGAAATGGTTTAAAAGATAAGTACAATATTTGATAACTGCTATGTAGTGCTCCATGTTTTAATTTCAAAGTATCCTAGTAAAAATGTTTAATATAAAGAGGGGGCTAATAAGATAAGTATCTACCTTTGAGTAAATTAATATTCAGGTATTAAGACAGGACAAGTTTAAAAACCTATTAATTTAGTAGGTTAGGCTTTTAAGTGTATGCCCATATGATCTTTGCTTTTCACACCAATAGCAGCTATCCCAAGCCTTTTTCTCACTACAGTTCCCATCCATCTATGTCAGCATCACCCTTACCATGTACCTGCAGATCCTCTTATATGGCAAATGTAAGATGACAGTACCTAAAGTTTTTGGCTTTCTGCATATCCACTTTGGGACTTATCTAGAGACTTAGCCATCCTTCTGACTGTTTTACTTTTTTCTAAGAAATAAATGTACTCATCCATTTCCCCAAATACAAATTGCATATGAACCCATGATACTTTATAAAGTTGAGGCAATAAAAACAATCATAACGTGTCAGTTCAATAGAAGCTCAAAGAGTGACTCAGTGATTTCATTGAAGGTGTCATATATTTTATGTTTATGTCTTCAGCATAGGATCTGGCATATAGTAAATATACAATAAATACATTCTAAAACAAATTGGAATAAGATGCAAGACAGATTTCTAGCTGAGAGTATTGCCTACAAAGGAAAGACTGGATAATATAGCCAGAAATTTGAGGCAGTCTAAAGAATGTTGGAGGCCCCAGGCCTCTGAAGGGGAAGGAGAACAAGAAAGGCACTGGCAGTCAGTGCTTCCTCTTTTCAGTTCACGCTCTGATAAGTGCTGCTTACCCAGAGCATGGGTACTGACAACTCACCTCTGCTCTTGTTCAGATCTGTTTTTTTGGAGGTTGATCTTACAGATTCTAAGAAGTCATCATCCTTATGGTAAAAAGGAAGGTAAAAAAAGTTAATGCATCTTAATCATTTCAAGTATCTCAAGAGTGCTTTAATTTTCAAGCTTGCATAAATATTTATTACTTTTAACATATATCTCAGCACTCGACACATTTTGTACATATTAGGAAAGTAGTAAGCAATGATAGTTTGTGAAATGATTTTTCTGAGAGTTCAACTAAGACCAGAAACTATAATTCTGTGGTATAGCAAACCAGCTGAGTCAAATAATTTGGTGTTTTCAGCACCCAGTGTACAGGAAACAGATGGCTTAATTGACCCACAGAGAGGGAATTTGCTAGGTTTAGTGGAGTGAGACACATGAGGTTTCTGATGAGAATGCAGAGAAAAAGCTTGGTCCATGCTGGAGAAGGAGTTATGCAAACAGGAAGAGCCAGTATGGAAGGATCAGGGAACTAAAGTGTGACTGTATCAAAGAGGAGATTTGATAAGAATGTTGAATAGATTGAGGAGCAGAAAGTCCTAGTCTCAAAATTAAATGTTTTTGAAGTAGAAAATTAATGAAGGGTAAATGTGGCTAGGCATTGTTTGATAAAGCAGAATTATCAAAGTCAATTTTAAGATTCATTTGAACTCTCCTTGAAGTTCTCTTCTGTACCATAGTTAAAGGGTCAAGGTACCCTGTGGAGACATGCTTCTCTCTGACTCCAGTCCATTTCAAGTCATGCTAAGCAGAACACCTAAAAACAATAAGGAGGAGAGGCTGTTGTAGGTTTAGTCCTCATATTCTCTTATAAGAATCTGCCCAATTCATAAATGGCTCTGAATTGACTGCTCTCAACTAGCACATCCTATCAGTCTGGTCTATTCTCTCTGGACTGTGCTGATCTTAGAAGATGCCAACTGGCCTGTGCTCTTGGAATGTGGGACACCTCTAGCCCCCTAAATCTTAGAGGTAGAACCTAATCTTTATTTATAAACTGCCCATCTACTTCATATTTCCCATATTTTGGCCTTAACTCTTCTTGCTGAATTTTGTTCCCTTCCATATGGTAGGTTCCCTCATAGATGAGGGAATGTATTTATTGTAAATATATATATAGAATGTATTTATTGTAAAAATATAGAATGTATTTATTGTAAATATGAGTTTAGATGAGTTTCTCTGCCCTTAGATAAATTTAATGTGTAATAAACTTTTTTGATTTAACTAGACCTTAAGCTCTATTTTTATAGTGTATTCCATGTATTTGTTTTTCAAGACCATATTTAACATCTCTCAGAACCATTTCCAAAAGTATCTGCTGTTTTCACTATTAGTTAGAAAAATTTAAGAAATTAGTTTACACTTAGATTATTTTATGTCATTTATTATTTACCTCAGACAGGCCTGAAGCATTTTTCTAAAACCATAGCAGCAACAACACCACTTAAACAAATGAGATAAATTTTTGACAGAAAGCTCTTTATTTGTGTTTTCAAATCATTAATAGCTGAAATTTTATGTCTTAGGAAATAAGACATATATGCCTCTTTATTAGCTGTTGCAGAACAAGACTAGACTAGCCTTGCCAAAAAATTAGCCTGGCAGGTGATATTCCTTATTCAGTATGTTTGCTCAACATGTCTAGTAAAGAAGATCATGGATGATTTCTCTTTCTTGAAAATTCTGCTTAATTTTGTTGACCTTTCTTAGAACACATAAATAAAACATGCCCAGTGGTTGGAAATTTCCTTTAGTCATTTTAATGCATGCTTTCCCTCCTTAATAAACTGCTGGTGTCTATCAAAATGGAAAGTAAGGGGATTGTGCTGTCAGACACAGAGACTGACTTTGAAGCAGAGCCTGAGACCTCCAGTAGGCACTCAGGATCTCCAAGGGAGCAGCTTTTAGCCATGTCTTAAGAGACAGCTGGTTTAGTAAAGTAAGAAGCATTTTGTTCTTCGAGCAAAAAACTTCAGGACATGGAAGTTTGGGAATCTGGGGAGTTACTTTGCATAGTTTGAATTAGTAATTTCTACTTTCACAAAACTTAATTTTTTATTCTGTCATAGCCTGTCTGCTTTGAAGATTTGTGTTTTTTCAAAGCCATTTTTTCCCACTTGTTGTTGCTAGGTATTAATTTAAAATTGCTTTTGTTTCTAAGTAAAATTATTTGAGTCTTTAACTTTTTAGATATATGTGCTGGAGAAAAAAATGCTGAGATATACTCTTCATTGCTCAAAAAAAATCTTCCCAATCAAGGTTTCCCATACCACTATCTATATTTTTATATTTCCTTTTATTTAAAAAAGCTAAGAATCATCTTAAAATATTTAATGTTCTTCCTTAAGTACTTTAAATATATTTCTCCATTGTCTTCTTACTTACATTGTTTTGATGAGAAATATGCCGTCATCCTTATCTTTGTTTCCCTGTATGTAACCTGTCTTTTCTCTCTGGCTGCTTTTTAGGTAATTTTATTATTGCTGTTCTTTTAAGCTTCCATTGACTGAAGGATACCCTCTATGCATATGTTGAAGCTTTAACTTCCAGTGTGGTGGTAATTGGAATTGGAGCCTTTAGGAGATACTTAGGTTTAGATGAGGTCATAAGGGCAAGGCTGTCAAGATAAGATTGTAAGAGGAGAAAAAAACAGTAGAGCTTTTTCTTACTCCATGTAAACACCTCAAGGAAAGTCCATGTGAGATCATAGTGAGAAGTTGGCCATTTGCAACCAAAGGAGAGAGCTTTCATCAGACATGAACTTGCAACTTGCTGGCACCTTGATACAGTCTTCAAAACTGTGAGAAAATAAACTTAAATTTCTGTTATTTAAACCACCTGGCCTATGGCATCTCATTATGGCAACCTGAGTAGACTAAAGCATTAGCAATCTGATTATGCTCTGCCTTAGTGTAATATTTTTCATGCTCTGTATATTTGAGGTTCATTGAGTTTCTAGCACAAGTGCATTAACACTTTTCTTTAAATATGAAACACTTTCAGCTATCATTTTTTCAAGTATCTTTTCTTCTCGTCCCTACTATATTTCAGAACTCAAATTATATATGTATATTAGACCACATAAATTTGTCCTACAGCTCACTGATGCTCCTCAATTTTTTCAATTTCTTTTTCCTGTGTGTTTCATTTCATATTATTTCTTTTGCTACATCTTTAAGTTAATCTCTAATCTTTTCTTTTTTGGAGTCTAATGTGCTATTAATCTCAGGTATGGTTATTTTTATCTCTAGAATTTAATTTGACATTTTGAAAATATTTTTTACTTACATGCACAATTTTCCCTATAAACTTTTGAAGTAAGGAATATTATTACAATGATTGTTTTAAAGTCCCTGTCTACTAATTCTACCATTTTTGTAATATCTAAATCTCTTCTATTGATTAATTCTTTTCTCATCAGCAGGGGTCATATTCTAGTTTCTTTGAATACCTGGTAATTTTTACTGAATGCTGGACTTTGTAAATTTTACATCGTTTGGTATATTTGAATTTATATGCACATTCTTAAATTTCATTCTGAAATACAATTATTTGGAAATACAGTTGATCTTGAACAACATAGGTTTGAACTGTGCAGATCCACTTATATGCAGATTTTTTTTCAATAAATACGTACAGTACTTTAAAAATAATTTCTCTTTCCTATGATTTTCTTAATAGCACTTTTACTCTAACTTGTTATAAGAATGCAATATATAGTACATATGAAATTCAAATTTGTGTTATAACTGTTTATGTTATCAGTAAGGCTTTTGATTATAGTAGGCTATTATTAGTTAAGTTTTAGGGAAGACAAAAGTTACACATGGATTTTTGACTGCACAGGGGGATCATTGTCTTTATACTACACACTGTTCAGAAGTTAACTAAAGTTTTGTTCTTTTGAAAGCTACTTTTAGCTTCATTGCATAGATTGGAATCTCCTTAGTTTAGGATTAATTTTGTCGCACTACTAAGACAATGTCCTGGACTCGTAAGGCACCACTAGCAACAAGGCAAGGCATCTCAGGCCCCTGGGTCTCTTAGCTAGGAGAACAAGATTTGCTTACTTTCTTCCAGCCAAGATGGAGGCCTATGTGGAAACAATGTGCCTCCTTGCACAACCAAGTTTAAAGACAACAAAGTTTTAGTAACAAAAATGCCACCAAAACACAGACAATTGAACTGTACGGAAGTCCGACAAAAACGAACCATTCAGCCAGACCAGTAAGATGGGCAGAGTCAGCGGCTGACAGAGTGAGGTCAGGTAGGAAAAAGTGGCCAAACCAGGAGTGCAGGCGGATCTTCCCTGCCTGGGCAGATCCCAGGCATGGGGTGGCAACAGGCAGACCCAGTGAGGGTGCAAGGTGGCTGGCTGACTGTGGTCACACATTTGTGCACAAATAAACCAGGTGAAGGAGCAAGCAGTGAGACAAACTGCATAGGGTAGGGCCCCAACGATAGGAATTAAAGCCTAAAATCACCAATTGGAAAAACTTTTGGGGTTGAGGTGCTGGGAGAAGCTCCCAGGCTCACAGAGAGTTTGTTGGAGAGACCCACAGGGTCCTGGAGGGTGCACAGGCCCACACACACCGGGGTGGGGGCAGTTTGCTTGCAGGAAGCAGCAGAGAGGATCGAAATCTGAGAGAGAGTAGAACAGACGCCATTGCCCCTCTCTGATCCTGCCCCCACATCCAGCATCACAACACAGAGACTGGGTCTCCCTACCCTGGTGAACACCTAAGGCTCTGCCCCTCATATGTAACAGGCACAAACAGACCAAAACATTATGGCTCAAGCAAAAGAACAACTCAAAGCCCCAGAGCCAATACTTCTAAGCGGCTAAGAGATAGCTAACCTATCTGATGCATAGTTGAAAATACTGGTGATCAGGATGCTCACAGAACTGGTTGATTTTAGTCACAAATTAGAGGAACAAATGAAGGCTAAACTAATTGAAATGAAGGGAAATGCACAGGAAACCAATAGTGATGGAAAAGTAACTGGGACTCAAATCAAGAGGGCCAGAAGGAAGAAAAAATGACCAAATAGAAAAGAATGAAGAAATGAGAATTCAAAAAATGAGGAGAGGCTTAGGAACCTCCAGGACATCTTTAAACATTCCAACATCTGAATTATAGGGGTACCAAAAGGGAAAGAGGAAGAGCAACAAGTGGAAAACTTATTTGAACAAATAATAAAGGAGAACTTCCCCAGTCTGGCAATAGACTTCCAGGAAATCCAGGAAGCTCAGAGAGTCCCAAAGAAGTTGGACCCAAGAAGGAACACACCAAGGCACATCATAATTATATCAGCCAAGACCAAAATGAAGGAGAGAATCCTAGAAGCAGCAAGAGACAAGGGGACAGTCACCTACAAAGGAATTCCCATCAGACTGTCAGCGGATTTCTCAAAAGAGACCTTACAGGCAAGAAGGAGCTGGAAAGAAGTATTCCAAGTCATGAAATCCAAAGACCTACATCCAAGATTGCTCTATCCAGAGAAGCTTTCATTTAGAACGGAAGGACAGATAAAATGCTTCTCAGATAAGATCAAATTCAAGGAGTTCATCATCACCAAGCCCTTATTAGATGAAATGTTAATGGGACTTATCTAAGAAAAAAATATGAACAGTGAAAAGACAGCAAACTCACAGTTATTAACAACCACACCTAAAACAAAAGCAAACTAAGAGGACAGCTAGATCAGGAGTGGAACCATAGAAATGGAGATCACATGGAGGGTTAGCAACAGGGGAGTGGGAGGAGGAGAAGGGGGGAGAAGGTACAGAGAATAAGTAGCATAGAAGGTAGGTAGAAAATAGACAGGGGGGAGGGCAAGAATAGTATGGGAAATATAGAATCTAAAGAACTTGTGACATATGGACATAAACTAAAGGGGAATGGTGGGGAAGTGGGTGTGCAGGGTGGAGGGCAATGAAGGGAGAGAAAGGACAACTGTCATAGCATAATCAATAAAATATATTAAAAAGAAAAAAAAGGCAATGTCTTTCATATTTTCTACTCAATGTCTTATAAATTAGATGGCTATTTTTTTGTTCTGGAATGAATACAAACTATTTGCTTCTCTGGATGAGGTCCACAGATTATTCACTATAAGATTTTAGGGTGCATTTTCTCTGGTGCCAGTTAATTCCCTGATAGTACTCAGCTATGGATTGATGCAGGATGCTCTAGGAATTTCTGGAATTCTATTTCTATGTAGCCTGATCTTCTCTCATGATATGCCCTGCAAATTCAATTTGCCTTGGTCTCGCCATACTTTCAACTCAATATTCTCAACTCAGAATGATTTCCACATTACATTTCGGTTTTCCTCCTATTTTTGTACTTTTTAAATCTTTAAATTATAATTTGACCAGTATGCTTATAAGATGCACCACAAGCAATTACACAAAATTAGACAAATTCTAACATTCTGGTAACCAACATATTAACAAATAACACATATTAAAGGTGAACCTTGAAAAATTAAATATATAAAAAAGACCATATTTTAAAATAAATGTATAGCATAGGAGTTGCTAAGAAACTATCACCACTAAAGGTTTTCTTTGATAATATTTTAAGCTCACAATGAAGACAAAGACGGTGGGCAGACCATGCACAGCTAAAAAATTGCAACATGAATCACAGCAGAAAAAGGGGATGCTTTTTCTAATCCACCGACTCATATTTGCAAATCTAGGAAATTATCAATAAATATGGGAGAGTTCTTCCTATTATGTTAAGTTTAAATTTTAAACTGGGACTTCTGCCAAGATGAAGGCATAGGTGGAAACACTGTGCCTTCTCCCACAACCAAGTTTGAATACAACAAAGGTTTGGAGAACTAAGACACACCCAAAGACCAGAAAACGGAATTATACGGAAGTCTGACAACTACGAACCGTTCAACATGGACGGTAAGAGAGGCAGAGCCAGCAGCAGAGCTGGGTCGGGCAGGACAGATCCCCCGACATAGGCACGCAGGCAGCCCGGAACCAGTTGGGGTGTGGGGCAGACTGACCGCGGTCGCACATTCGCGCACAGTGAGACGGACCACACAGGCCCCAGGGGGCGAACCCAGTGGTGGAGGGCTGACGGCGGTGGCACACTCACGTGCAGTGTAACGAAATGCGTGGGCCTGGTGACGGTGGTGGCTGCGGCGCCCGGGCCGTGGTGGCAGGCGGCAGACGGGGAGCCATTGTCCCTCTTTGACTCCGCCCCCACATACAATGTCACAACCCAGTGACTTAGTTGCCCTGTTCTAGTGAACACTTTAGGGCTCCGATCCTGCTACGGAACAGGCATGAACAGCCCAAAAGATGGTGCAAGAAGAACTCAAAGTCCCAGAGCCAATAACTCTAAGCGACCGAGAAATTGCTAGCCTCTCAGAAGCACAATTCAAGACACTATTTATCAGGATGCTCACAGAACTGGTAGATTAAAGTCATAAATTAGAGGAACATAGTCACAAATTAGAGGAACATATGAAGGCTAAACTAATTGAAATGAAGGGAGATGCACAGGAAACCAATAGTGATGGAAAGGAAACTGGGACTCAAATCAATGGAATGGACCAGAAGGAAGAACAAAACATCCCACCAGAAAGGAATGAAGAAATGAGAATTCAAAAAAATGAGGAGAGGCTTAGGAACCTCCAGGACATCTTTAAACGTTCCAACATCCGAATTATAGGGGTACCAGAAGGGGGAAAGAAACAGCCACGAGTGGAAAACGTATTTGAACAAATAATAAAGGAGAACTTCCCCAGTCTGGCAAAGGAAATAGACTTCCAGGAAATCCAGGAAGCTCAGAGAGTGCCAAAGAAGTTGGACCCAAGAAGGAACACACCAAGGCACATCATAATTACATTAGCCAAGACCAAAATGAAGGAGAGAATCCTAGAAGCAGCAAGGGATAAGGGGACAGTCACCTACAAAGGAGTACCCATCAGACTGTCAGCGGATTTCTCAAAAGAGACCTTACAGGCAAGAAGGGGCTGGAAAGAAGTATTCCAAGTCATGAAATCCAAAGACCTACAGCCAAGATTGCTTTATCCAGCAAAACTTTCATTTAGAATGGAAGGACAGATAAAGTGCTTCTCAGATAAGGTCAAGTTCAAGGAGTTCATCATCACCAAGCCCTTATTATATGAAATGCTAAAGGGACTTATATAAGAAAAAGAAGATGAAAAATATTAACAGTGAAAGGACAGCAAACACACAGTTATTAACAACCACACCTAAAACAAAAGCAAACCAGTAGGACAGCTAGATCAGGAGTGGAACCATAGAAATGAAGAACACATGGAGGGTTAGAAACAGGGGGGTGGGAGGGGGAGAAGGCACAGAAAATAGCATAGATGGTAGGTAGAAAATAGATAGGGGGAGGGTGAGAATAGTGGGGGAAATATAGAATCTAAAGAACTTGAGACACGTGGTTATAAACTAAGGGGGGGAGAATGGTGGGGGAGGGAGTGTGCGGGTGGAGGGGAATGAGGGGGGAATAGAACAACTGTAATGGTATAATCAATAAAATATATTAAAAAAATAAATTTTAAACTGATTTATAGTGTTTCACTCTCCTGCTAATACTCCACAAAAGCAAATTAAAGCTTTAAAATTAGTCTTCCTTAATGGAGTAGGATTTACTTTATTCTTCTGAATCAACCTATTTCCTCATTCTTAGAGCAAAAAGAATATGGATATTGGTCTTTTTAATACTTTTCTAGTTTATACAGAAATCTATGACTTAGAAATTCCCTCCCAAGGATAAGGTGTGGCATTTTGTAAGTCTCACCTTGTTTATTTCTGATTGCTCAGGAAATAGACTCAGTGCTGACACTTAATACATCAAAACTATTGTGTCACACACATACTTTGTCCACTTTTTTTAGATCTTTCAGTCATAAAAGTAAATCTGGCTTCTGTTATTCCATATTGGATTAGTTTAACTTAATCTCACTTTTGGCCCTATCTTCATGTACCCATTTGTAGCTTTTGCCTTGGCATATACAAGCTAGGGCCAATGACATTTAAATTACATTTGGTTCCATTTCCTTGGCTGTCACTCTTAAATCTCAGATACAATTAACTCTGTCATTATTATTATTATTAAGCATTTCCATCATATGGTATAGTGCTGCACTCTGCAATATGACAGACATTTCTCACACATGGCTATTAAGTGTTTTCAGTGTGACTGATCCAAACTGCGATGGCCTGTGAGTACAAAATACACAACGGATTTCAAAGATTTACTAGAAAGAGGTAAAATGTCTCCTCCATAATTTCTTGTATTTATTACATTTTGAGATGAATGTATTTTATGTATGAAATAGAGTGACTTTTATTTGTTTCTTTTTACTTTCAAAATGTTTAAATGAGTATACTAAAAATTTAAAAAATAACACAGGCAATCGCATTACATTTCTATTGAATAGTGATTTTCATAACACTTTCAAATTAATTTGTCAACATCTGTTCTTAATCCTAGAGTAGTCAAGAATGCTGTTGGTATTTAAAGATTAGAAATAGAGTGACAATGAAAATGGAGAGAAACCTGAATAGAGGACTTCAAGTTTGATCCTAGTTCTCTAGGAAGATGACCAAAGTGACTTTGGCAAAACCTTGCCATTTTGGCCCAGGCTCCATCTGGCTTTTTGTTGCCTTTGGCAGATGACCTTTTTGTAGTCTTGAATTTTCCTCTGTAGGTTTCAACTTAAATATTTGCCCAGGATAGTTAGTGGTTCTCAACGTGTAGCTTTTGCTTTAGCAGTATGGGCATTACCTGGGAATTTGTTAGAAACACAATTATAATCCATTAGTAATCCAGACACTCTGAAGGTGGAGCCCAGCAATCAGTGTTTAGACAACCACTGCGCATATGTGAGAACCACCGCTACAGAAGCTCATAGCTAACATTCTGTACACGTTGGTTGTTTTCAAGGTCAGCAACCTGCTGCTCGATTCCCTCGTTTCTATTAATGCTTGTCCTTGAAAGCAAGGTGTTAAACATTGCTGTCAGTTTCATTCTTTCTTCTCATGCCCCGATTTCAATAAGTCATCAACTCCTACCAGTATCAGCTTCAAGTACATAAGCTTGGTGTGAACATGCCCTCATTCAGTGCTACCGTCCCTCTCTTTTTTCTCTCATTCCAATTATATCCTACTTTTTCTGCAATGCTTTACTTTGATCAAGTTCTTTCCACTGGGTAGAAAGTGTTTCTTACTCTCAGGAACTTAACCAATATCCACCATCTCAGAGCTCTCTCAGAGCTCAAATGATTTTTTTTAAAGATTTTATTTATTTATCTTTAGATAGGGAAGAGAAGGAGAAAGGGAGAGAAATATCAATGTATGGTTGCTTCTCATGTGTCCCCTGCTGGGAACTGGCCCCTGCTGGGAACTGGCCTGCAACCCAGGCATGTGCCCTGACTGGGAATCGAACCGCGATCCTCTGCTTTGTAGGCCCGCACTCAATCCGCTGAGCTACACCAGCCAGGGCACAAATGATTGATTCTTAAAGGTAGTTCTAAAGCCACTTCTGGAAGGTTTTCAGTGTTTTCTGAGCTGCAGTGATTTTCTTCTTGCCAAGTTGAACAAAATATCTACCTCTTTTGAGCTTTCATTTTATTTTTGTCTATTTTATTACTCTACAATTTTATTAAGCACATATTTTATCCTTTTAGTAAATTTAAGTTTCTTGAAGGAAGGATTCATTTCTGACTTCTGTTTTAACCTGGAAGAAATAGGGAAGGATAACTAATATTTCTCACATCTACTCTTGATTCAGGCTTTTGCATTTTACATTCCATGCACCTGAGCTATTCATTCCCCAATATCCCCATGGCTCTTCTCCTCGCTTGCTTGAAGTCTCTTCTCAAGTGTTATTACCTTGTAAAGAGACTGTCTTCCTTTTGTTATCCCTTTGCCTTATTTTGTTTTTCTTCATACCACTTATTCCTGCCAGACATATGTATGAATACATGTGTGTGTGTATTTACACACACACATATATGGCTGGTATAAATACACTCTCTCTTTTTTGTGATCACTACTATATTTCATGTACCTTCAATTAGAATCATTTGTTGAGTGAATGAGTGTGTTTAATTCCTGAGCCTCAATTATTGCATCTTTAATGTTTAAACAATTATATTTACATGTAAAAAGTTTAGGAGATATAAAAATGACATGACAGCATATGGCAACACAGCATATGACACACTGTAGTACTTGGTAACTAATAATTATTATTGTCATTAATTATTTCATAAATATATACTGTTTGGGGTTGCTGTCCTTTAGTCCTGTTAGAGTGTTAGTTATCTGGGGACAATGATTTTGAATAGTTAATTTTTGCATCAGGAAGATATTCAGCAAATAATTGATAAATGTGTAACCTTAGCACATTGACTGTACTGTAGTTTCTTCACATGTAAAACAAGAAAATTAAGATCTCCCAAGTCTTATCAGGCTGTGCCTTCTCACGAAACAATTTGTTAAAAACCCCATGGTCCAACAGTTTGGGGGCAGAGTTTAGAGTATATGGGCTGCTCCTATAGTGACACGTTCTTACTTAAAGTCTTCACAATATCTTCAGTAAGAAACAGACATTCCGTCTCTCGGATGTGATATTAACTAAAAGTTATTCTTTTCTATATAAAAATATTTAATTTTGTCCCTATTTCCCCTTGATTGAACTCAGTCAGTTCTTTCTGCCTTCTGGATCCTACCCCTAATGTATTCTCATGATAAATCAACTTTTTACAAACTGCTGAAACCTCAGTGTCATCTGGTGTGGATTGTGCTGTGCAGTGTTTTTGAGAAATTATGTGACAATCGAAGCTCATTACTGCATTCTAAATTAGGTATCCCACGTGTGAGAAAAGAAGCGGTTGTTCACAGAGCTGGGCCGAGATTCTGTCTTTGCTGGGTCTGAATCTCGGAGCGTCTCTTTGTGCACGCATGTGCTCCTCTCTGCTATAATTTTAGTGAACTTTCTGCTGGTTCCTGCAAATCCTACATTCTGTCTGGCTGACTAATGATCTATCCCCTTTGTTCTTAAGCCATCCTATGATTTCATCACATAAATAGAAGCTTGGTTTCTTTCCCCGGATACTTGGGATGCTACCTTTTATTTGGATTGCTGCAGACATCAGTAGAATGGGATCTGAGTCATAATTTATTTGATCTGTATGAGGGCAGAAAAGCAGAGGCACATTTCTGATGAGAAGGAGGTTTGCTTCTAGGAAAGTAAGTTATTCTGGAACTAACTGCAAACAATGTCACAGTAGTGCCAGGACAGCAATCCCAAATGCCTGCATGAGTCTGGCTACAGGTGTCAAACTGGAGAGGGCTGAGTGGAGGATATGGTGGGAGGCAGGTGCAGGCCTCTCAAAGGGATGTCATGCTTGGCTTTGGGCAATTAATGCCAGACTGAGCCATATGGACCCACTTTGCCAGCACTTTGGGTTTTTCAAGAGAAAGTCTAAGTTCAGATTTTAATATGAATTTTTCTAATTTTCAAAGACTGACAATGAATTAAGTTGAAAACAACAACAAAATTTAAGTGTTTAAACAAAATATTTTGATGGCCAAAGGCTATTTCTTTATAATTTCTCTGTATACCCCACCGTTTTGGCTTTTAAAAATCAAATTATCAAATAGGATATTTCCATTTCTTTTATGTGTTCATGGGAAATACATCTGTCAGAACTATGCTGTACCAGGATGTCCTCTAAAGATCTTTCCATTTCCTTTAGAATCTAAAAGGCAATAACATTTGCATCAGTTACCTAGTATGTGTGAGACAGTGTTAGAAGTACAAAGGCATCATCTTTCCCTTTTCTCAAGGAAGTAATCATTTTAGTCAGGAGAGCAGACAGTACACTGTCTTTCCTTTAAAATGCTATTCTTCCCAGACAGAAGCGTTGTAAACACCAAGGAAATATCTCTATAAACTGTAAAATTTTCTAGGAATTCAGGGGGTTATTAAAGATAAATACAAAGCTGTGTTGATTGAGGCAGACCTCCGGCAGCAAAAAGCATGGCTTAGACATAAATAAGAGAACAAGAGAGGAAAATTCCAGGTAGGCAGCTAAATTGGGAAGCTGGGATTGCATGTGATATTATCTGTGCATAAATGAGAAAACGAGTTTATTGGGAGTTAAGGGTGTATTTTGAGGAGTAAGGGGGTGATGATTTGTGTTCCAAATTTGGCCTAAAAACCCCACACACAACTCTGAAAAGTTCAACTACAAAGCCAAATATTTGGGCTCTCCAGTCCTGGCTGTGAAGGTGGACACTTCAAACCATCTTAGGCTATTTCTATCAGAATTAACTATTTGTGTTTTGATTCTGTGCTTACCAAGCAATTCTCTGATTCTCACTTGACATTTTTGTGAGCTCATATGATTGACCAAAAGACACAATACTTGATCACAAATACTTTTGATCCAGCCGTTTTGATCAAGTTGATTTTGCTCTTTGTTTCAAAGACAGATATGCTAATATTTTATTTTAATGATATATGTGGTCTGTCCAGGAGGTATCCAGCCCTGTAATTTGAAAAACGGAGACATTTACTAAAGAAGATACAAGATAGAAACAATATTGTACATAGGACAATGAGGCCTCAGTCCCTTTCAAATTAGGCACCTTGGAACTTCACAGAGTTCTCCCAACTGCCGCGAGCTGACTCATCACAGTTTTCTGATTTTCATCAACAATGTGAAATCTCTTCCTTTTCAAAGGTGATTTTAGTTTGGGGAAAAGCCAGAAGTCACAGGGAACCAAAAATGGGCTGTAGTGGGGTGAGTCACCTGGGTGATTTGATGTTTCGCCAAAAACCTTTGCACAAGACATGATGCATGAGCAGGCACACTGTCATGACAAAGCTGTCAATCACGAGTTGCCTTTAGCTGCGGCCTTCCGAATCATCTGAATAATTTCTGCAGAGGAATATTCAATGCAAAATTTGGTGCAGTTTCATTGCTCTACTTGAACAGTCATTTTGAATGTGATGGCAACACACTGAACACGCTCTCTCAATGGTATCTACCACTCCCTCTGACTAGTACAGTGAAGTCATCATTGTTCACACATGCGCATTCCTGTCCAATCTCCTTGGCTGCCAGGTTACATTAATGTCAAGCAAGACATTCTCATTATTTTATCAATGGCTTGACTTTTTCCAGACAGACCTCAAATATGTGTGTATTATCACCTACATATATAAATATGTATATAGTTAATGATCTATCTATATACATTTATACAGATAAATACATATATATAACTAATGATAGATATTTGCATGTACATATATTTAATGCTGTTCATATACATATTTAATGATAAACTTTTGATGAATATTATTTGTAGATAAAAATCCATTGAACTAATTTAATTTGTTTTTTATTTCTCTCTTATGAGCAGTCGAACCACTTTGAATTCTCTTTTTCCATTTTTATCTTACTAAAATTATTTTTAGTGGGATCAATTAATTCTGCTATGGCTTTGATTTGACCCTTTTGAAAATTCCCATTAAGTTTTATGTGATGTAAGTTCTTTCATTTAGAATTTTCACATTTATGGTTATTATTTCTCCATGTCTGATTTTCTTAGGTCAAAGTTACCACTATAACTTTTCTTAAGATGTTTCATTTTTCTATAAATATTTTGACACTAGCAAAATTTATAGGACAGTCTAGCAGTTTATATTTTTATTTTATGCTATTCTCATTTAACCTATTTTTAGATTAAATCATATTCACTATGAAGTGAAAAACTATTAGTTTGTATTTATTTCTTAGTAAGTCTATGAGATAATCATAAGCAGTTTCTTCCAGACATTTCATAATGACATTTTTAAAAGAATTATAAAATGCTATTATTAATTTGTTCCATGAACTTCTGACCACATTGTATACCATGTATTCACTGCCCTTGACATTGGTGGAACAAAGAAGAAATGATGAGATCAAAGTAATAAGATGAAAGAATAATAAATACCAGAATTTGTCTGACTACCCTAGACTTCCTGGTGACTTTCTAGTTTTAAGTGATTATATTTGGAGCTTGGGTTCTCCTGGGTTCTTTTATTCAACAAGTGTTTATTGAGAACTGTGTGTCAGACACACCACTTTGCAAATACTGCGGTGATCATGTTCCCTGTGCTCACAGAGCTCACAGTCCAGTTGGAAAGGTAATTCAATGATAAATTAACATAATACACAATAAATATTATTATTTAAAAAACACTGTGTCCCTTAGAAGTGTAAAACCTAACTTAACCTGAGAGCCAGAAAAACCTCTCAAACAAAATTTTAGGCTGAAAGCTGGAGCACGGACTGCAGTTAGCCCTATGGAAAAGTAGGGTGATGTAATGAAAGGAACAGCATTCCAGGCAGTTCTCTCTCTACAGCACAAAGCGGGAAGTGAGTGTGTCACAGATGAGGTAGGAGAGAGAGGAAGAGATCAGCTCATACTATCTTGTAAGCCATTTTAGAGTTTCTTTTTTTTTAATACAATTTTTATTTAATTCTTGTTCAAGTACAGGTTTCTGTCTTATATTTTTAGAGTTTCAAGTTCATGTAAAACACACAAGGAATTCACAAAACTATTTTAATAAAAAGAGTGACGTGATGGACTGAAAACAGTGTGGAGAATGGGTGTTGGTACAATGCTGTAAGTTGGAAAGTAAGTTAAGATTGATGGCTATTATGAGAATGAGAAAAGACCTTGGCTTGGTTAGTATAGAATGGAGCAAGGTAGATAGATTTGAATATTTGGGAGGTAAAATTAAGTGGTCAATTGATTAGATATAGCTGAAATGGGTTTGTGAAGGAGGAAACAAAAAAGCAAGTGATTTGCTGATGTGGAAATCTCTGGAAATATATGGCTTGAGGAATAATGTAACATGTTCAGATTTAGAAATGCTTGAAGTGTCCATGAAATATCCAAGTGCACATGTTCAGTAGATATTTGGAAGTAAGGTTGTGGAACTCTTGAGGCAGAATTAGACTGGAGAGTCAAGTTACCACTAGACTAGTTACCAAAGAGTAATCAACATATGGCTGATAGTTCCATGGGCATGGATAAGACACCCTGGGACAGTGATTACGATAAGGAAGGTACTGGGCCTACAGCAGAACTTGGAGGGTCACCAGTACCTAAAAGACAGGTAGAAGTGGATGACTCTACAAGAAATATTGAAGATGAACAGAGACAGGAAGAAAACAAGGAGTAATGCCATAAAAACCAAAGTATGATGGAAGTACCAAATTCTGCTGAAAGGGAAAGCAAGGTGTAGGTCTTAACATTTTCTTGGCAATGACATGTTGTTGGAAATTGATTTTGGTAGGGCAGAAGACAGATGGAGGCACAAATGGAGAGTGAGGCGGTAAAAACAATGACTTCAATAAATTTGCTTGAAAAGAAGTAGGAAAGACCCAGTTGGGGCACATGCCTGGGTTGCAGGCCAGTTCCCAGCAGGCCAACTCCCAGCAGGGGATGCACGAAAGGCAACCATAAAAAAAAAAAAAAAACCCTGGCTGGTGTAGCTCAGTGGATTGAGCACGGGCCTGAGAACCAGACGATCGCGGTTCGATTCCCAGTCAGGGCACATGCCTGGGTTGCAGGCCAGTCCCCGGCAGGGGCCAGTTCCCAGCAGGGGATGCACAAGAAGCAACCATACATTGATGTTTCTCTTCCTCTCTCCTTCTCTTCCCCTCTAAAGATAAATAAATAAAATATTAAAAAAAAAAAGAAGTAGGAAAGAAACAGAGCCACAGCTGAAGGGAAAGATAGGGCAAAGGAAAAGATGTTATTGAAAGAGACATGAAGGCATTTAAATGATGATGCAAAGAAGTCTGTAGAGATACAGAGTATGACCTTACGGAATAGACTAGAGTACCAGGTAGAGATACAGGGACCTCCAAAGCAGGAACTGTAGGGAAGAAAAGCACAGAGCCAGGTGGGCCTTAAATTTCAAACACATAAATAAATGAATCCATATTACTTTTCCTCATGGCACCCTGAAATCCAACTTTCTATTGTTTTTTTGCCCGGTGCACTCAGAAATCCCTAAGCATGTCTTTTCTTCAGTTTTGGAGATACTGCATTCTGACCAGAGCCCCCTCTCTCTCCTTGTATTCTTCACTCTTCATTTTAAATTCTGCCTCTTTCCCCCCATAAATCCATAGACATGTCACATCTCTATGCTTTTCAATAAAAGAAGATAGATGCTGGGGTCAAATGGCTGTGGATTCAATACTGATTCTATTACTCCTTTTTGTAGTTTCACTTTGAACAACAACGTAATCTCTCTGAGCCTGCCTTTTTATCCATAAACATGGATGTGATTTTTTTTGAGAATTAAATGAGAGAATGTTGGAGGTTCTTAGGTATGTTCCTTTCCCTCCTGTCCCTTATAAAAAGTCATTTCTCTCTATTGGCAATGGCCTGCATGATTTACAAAGGCATCTTTAAGTTTTCCATTTAGTCTCATCTTACTCTTAGTTTACTCTAATGTTTATTCCTTCCTCGCAGTATTTGTTATTCATAAAAGTCCCAAGCATTATGGGCCATCTTTGCCATCCTTTGAATCAAACTTTTGGGAGCAGTAGGGAAGAAAGACTTGAAGAAAGGAAGGGGAGAATTAGGACACAGTCATTTCTAAACTTTTAATCCATTCTCTTATAATATAGCAAAGAATCAGAAAATAGCATAGGTTAGGGCAAAACAAAAACTCCCAGTCCTGGTCTCAGATCCAGAGGACAGTACTGATCATCTCAAAGGATAGCGCTCAATTTGTTTATTATTTTACAAAACAAATACTGTGAGTTTTTAGCAAGAAATGGGAGGACTAGTGATACATATATAATAATATGTAGTATATATAACTGTGAATATTAATATAATAATATATATATGTAACTCTTAATATAATAACTGTAAACCCAAGACAAATTTGTTTTTGTGCAAATATGTTAATTTCTGAGATAGAGATTAAATCTTGGGAGCAACCAAATGCCTGTGAGTATAAACAAATATCCTAGAGAGGACTGTTTGTTTCTCATGTGGTCTAGATGAGACTTGTTTTCAGGGAGAGTTCTGTCCCGTCAAAGGAATTTTGTACATGACAGTGACATATGAGATGTTAAATGTTGTGTATAAATCCTGTCTTTAAAGATGATTTGGCTTGACAGCCAACAAAATGGACCTGTCTTCCTCAGTGTAAAAACTGTCTCATTTGTAGATGTTCATTTGTAGATGACTAGATTATGATGCCTCATCTCAGGCCAAAGTCCTTCTTTTTGGTCAGTAAATCATGTTTCCATCCAGCTTGAAAAGGTGGTCTTGAACGGCACGATATGTAATGGTTCAACTCCTAGCCTATGGGATGGGTCTCTGCTGAAACTGAAGCAAAGGACAAAGCCTAGAGCGTTTCTCTTCCCATTTTGTTGGAGGACCGTGAAATTCTTGGAATGCCCATACTTTTAAGGGGAGTGATTGCTCTGACTCAGGCTCCATAGAGCTGAAGATGAAAAAGAGAAATTTGATTCTGAGAAATCAGAAAAGAAATGTAAGAAAAAGAGCTATAATACATGACAGTGCAGAGTTTTTCAAGCGTTTTTTATTTAAAATAGAATAACATGCAAAATGCAACTTATTTTTTTTTTAATATGTAGGTGTTGGGAAGCATTTCCTTTTCAGGGTGCGAGTGGTTGGCTTTTATTCACTCTCTTCTAGGGCTGTGAAGTCTCTCTAACGTGGAGACCAGTCTCCTCTCACTACATCTCATTTCCAAACTTCAGGAAAAACGAGGTGTCAGACACCAAAGTGATTTCAATTTGGCGAACAGTTTAAGAACTAAACTACTTACTGTTTTGTAAAAGTTTCTGTCCTGAACAGAGCAATTGAACACTGCTTGATTACTCGTTTCAGTAAAGAAAATTCAAACAATGGCTTTAAAAGTAATTGGAATGCCCTCTATATGGTCAAACTCAGTGTCTGTTCACCCTCACCTGTGATTGCTACCCCGGGATATTGCTTCAGGAGACCCAAGCCCTATTTCCCATTGCAGTTCTGATTTGTACTTGCAAACACATTCTTTCATCTTCCTTCATTTTCTCCAAACCTATTTACTAAGAGCTAATTAGTAGCAAAATAATGGGAAAGTGATCTCAACAAGGTAAAGAAGTGGCAAAGGCATGAGAGCATTTGACACACTACTGAAAACTTGCATGTTTTTTAAAATGTGGTTTTAGGGAAAGAAGGCAGACACATAGAGTATATGTCGGCTTGGGGTTTTCAGGCCTGTTAAGACCTGGGTGAGTTGGCCTTGAATGTCCTCCCGAGATTTCTGTGAATTTCTAGGGGGGAACTTGTGCCATCTCATGATGACCTCCAGTTTGGATGTTTGCCCCCAGTGAATTACTAGTTTTAGCTTTAAAATTATATTTAAATTATAAGATGTTATAATTTTCAGTCACCTCTACTATGGGGTCTCCCAGAGAGGCATGCGGCCGCTGTTCCTGATTTCTACAACAAATTTATTCACAGGACATTCTTACACACGGAAAACTTTACCAAATGTTAGAGATTTAATAAAGAGAATAGTGGTCCACATTTTAAAAATTTAGGTTTTCTCTAAAGGAAGAAAGGTAAATGATGGGATAGAAGCAATAACCAATATACAAGAGAAAGACACTGCAAGTAGAATTTGAGTGTACAAATCAGCAATCGCTCTTCTCTTGCTTTATGCGTGGTACTGTGGTAGGCTCTCTGCTCACAGTAGCGGGCCTCCCAGCGGGGTCCTCGAAGTTGCAGATCTTCTGTCTCATGGAGGCGGATGTGCAATAATTGACAACTAAACCACTAGCATATAGAACTTTAGATATTAAGAGTTATCATGAAGAAATATATTTTGAAAGATTATTCTTCAGGGTGTTACTTCCCAGTCTTTACACACAATGATAAACCAGAAAGACTGGGGTAAACTTGAGGGATTATGGAAGTAGTTATATACATATTTGCTGAAAAATCACATTTTTCTTTATACTATAAAATTTTGATAAGTAAAATAGAATACCAAGATTGTAAAAGAAAACAAATGTTGATTTGGTATAATACTTTGAATTTAACATATTCCCAAGTTCTCTAGTTAAATATATACACAATTCCTAGTAATGACTTTTTAAGAATAATGTTGTCAAATAATTTATTGTTACCATTGACTAGACTTGGTTTACGCAAACAGATAACAACAAATTAAAATTTAAAAGATGGCCACCCCAGATTTCACAACAGTTAAAATTATACTTCCCTTTCATTTCCCTGACAAATTCATTCTTGAACTACATTGTGATGAGGTAAATGGGTTTATATAATTAATGGTTTTATACCAATATTTAAAAATAACAATGAGGCTCTAATTTGCGGTTTACACAGGCATTGCTGGAATAGTCGTTCTGCTGCTGGCTGCTGTCTTGCAAGGCACATCAACCACACAGGCCTGGAAGTATATAAAACACATAACAATGGAGATTAAAGGCTGCTGCCTGGGTATTTTCCTGCTCATCTTCCTTAACTTCTGGCCACAATCTCAGCTGCACAGCTTGCTCCCTGGGCACCAGTACATGAAGTCCTTTGCCACTGCGTGGCCTATTGTCTATGACAGGCTGCCGTAGGTCACTCTTCAGATGACTGTTGAATCAGATGCCCAAGTGGTGGACTGTTCCTTTGACCAGGCTCAGTGCAGCGTGGCACGGAGATGTCACTCATGCTTTTGTTGGTGTCAGGGACCGTGGGCCATGCTGTTCAGGCTGTTCCCTGAGGAGTCATGGAAAAAGCTACACAAGGCTGGAAGTGGCCAACCTGAAGTTTCCAGCAACCCAGAGAAATGACTGCAATGCAGGTTTAGATGAGCTTAGGACATAAGAGTGCTTATTTGTTGGAAAATTGTCTTAAGGCACAGAAGTCAATAGATGGTTACTATTTCCTCATAATGCCATTGGATGCATTTGTGTCTGCCTTTTGTTCATTATTCTTTGTCTAAATTTTTTGCTTTCTGTATTTTGATGCTGTGCACAAAAAAGGGGGGTATGTCCAAGTTCAGTGACCAAAAGTAACCCCACATGGTGCTCTGATCATGAATTCCTACCTGGGCAGGTCATGGTGGGTAGTCACACCTCATTCCTAAACTGCCTGAACACAGGGTTTTGAGGTAAGCCAGGGCTGCCCACTGTGCCCACTTAATCTTTTACTTACACTGTATTGTGCTTTCTCCCTTCAGGGAAAAGCGGGGAATCTTTCTTACAATTCCCCCCTTAATTCCGAACATACTAAAACAAAACAAACAAACGAAAGCTCCTGCAAATCTGTCGTTCTCTGGAGCGTTTGAGATCATGCTTTTTCTTCCATGCAGAACATGTAAATATCTCGGTGGCTTCAGTTGTGTTATTGATTATAACTTTTACCAATTTATGAACAGGTTCTCTTTCTCATTGAAATTATTTCACTTCATCTGGATAGAAACACTATAACCCTGGTCTCTTTCACATTTAACATTTGCCTAATACTCTTTATTCTTTTATATTTAACACTTTGTTATTTTGATTTATACTATATCAGGACCCTAGTATCCTAGGTAACTTTATGTTTATCCTGGTTATTTGCCCTTTAGAAAGGATTTTTTTTTGTTTACTTTTATTATTGTCTTAACTCATAAACTTGCTTTTTCTTTTATTTTGTTTTATGCTTCTCCTTTTTGACCTTTCTTGGTATTTACTGTGTTTTATTAAATCTTTGATTTCTGTTTATTCCTGCGAGTCACATGTCTTTTTCTGGAACATCTATTGTTTCATTATTATTTCTCTGGGGCTCTATGTTTATCATCAATCATCTTTACCCTCAATATCTTAAACTTTTTTTGATACTCTGGGAAACTTTTAAGTTACTATTCCATGAGACCAATTTGTATTGGTCATCGTCAATTCTATTTATTAATGCCTCCAACTAATATATTAAATTTGGTTCTGCATTAGATTTTTGCATTTTTTAATTTCAGAGTGCTTTCTTTTTTATCTCTGTCTTTATCTTAATAAATTTCCTCTGTAATTTCTTATTCTCCTCCCAAACTTTTCATGTAGTCTTGCTTCTTTTAATGACATTAAACAAATATCACCTATAATTTTTCCTTCTTAAAGTTATTTTTTAAAGTCAAGTTTTTCTCTGGATCTCTGAACTAAGTTTATATTCTCTTCTAACTCAGTGTCATTTTTTCTAAAGATTTGTCTACATATTCTCGAATGTGAAGAGATGTAGTGAAATCTAGGATTTGCTCACAGATATGAAAATGGATATATTTAGTCCATTTAGTGCCCATCTGCAGGTTGACCATTCATCAATTTTATCTATCCTAAAAGGCAGGTTTTCTTTAAAAATATTTGAAGACACACCAGAAAGGCATTGATCAGGGATGGTTTATCTATAGAACTGTTTGAAGCAAAGGGACTGAATCAGGTAATGACTGGAGCACTCTCCCATCTCTAAAATTCTTTAAAACTTCTGCCTGCTGTCATTTACTAGTGGCCTTGTCCACCTCTCCCGATACCAACCTCGTGAGTTCCGAGAACACAGAACAGCATGTGCCTTTGACTAGCAGCTCTGTGGAAAATGGTGTTTGTGTGAACTGAATGACATCATTCCCTATAGAATTCAAGAAGTCACCATTCAAAAAATAATTTCTCTAGCACTTTCAAAATGAGCATTTTTTTTTTTTTTTTTTTTGCTTTGGGATTAGCACTACTAAAGCAGCTGCAATAGCAACAGAAATTTAAATCCTAACAAACCACAAAGTTAAACACTGGGTTTCCTACTCTTCAAAACTCAGGAGAACACTTATAAACCAGTCAAAACTTGCCATGTGCTTCAGTAATTGGAATGTGTGAGGTGAGTTTCAGGTAAGCATCCCAGTGAAGCAAGTGAAGTTGTCAGCTTCCGCCAACATACTTAGTTTAAATAAAACTCAACAGGACTGACAACATTTATCACAACGTCATTTGCTATGGTTGGCCTTCAAGCTGGCAAAGATCAGAAAACTGGCAAAAGAGGCTGCATTTCAAAGGTCTCAATTTCCTTGGAAAGGAATTTTTCCTACCAGTTTAATTTGTTTCCTATCTGTTGTGTAAGGCTCCATACTTGCATATGAAAACTCTACATGAGAGTAAGGTTTCTGGGGAGAGTGAGCTCAGAAAAGTGTGACTGAATGTGGTTTGGGAAAAGAATGGGATGTGAATTTCAGAACAACAAAATGACTGTTTAAAACCACTTCAGAGAGAAGGAGAGAAGGAAATGGCTTAGTGACAACATCTCAGGGGTGGGAAGTAACCTGGAATGCCCTTGATTCTGTAAAGCAGAGGGAAGGAATGAACAAAGGTTTCTTTGCTTATCACTCAGCTGCTCAGATTCTTCCACCCCTTTCCTTCCCACTTCCCTCTCCTGAGTACAGGCCTCTGGAAGATAAATCCTGCTGCTTCGACATTTAACGTCACGCCACTTGCTCAAGAATTAGCAGGATCAGAAAAATATTTCTTCAGTAATTTTTATATTAATCATAATGTTTTTAACTTTAAATAGATACTTAATTTAAACAAATAAACATGCATACAAGAGGATTCAGCTGACTCAAATGATCACAATTTATGTCTCAGAGGCTGTGCAGCCTTTAAGGAAGAAGTTCTTTGGGGCTGATTTGCATTTTGGTACTTCTGGGTAAATGCAGGTTGTGAAAAATATGCAAGGTGCTAACTCATTATGTGTTTCCTGTGAATTTCAGGAAAATGTGATGCTTGTTGTTTGATCAGAGTTTGTTATCTCTTTTCTTTCACAGCTCTATGTCACACCCATTGATGAGTCAGAAGCAGACTCAGAAAAAAAAGAAAGAAAGTGGTGATACTCTTCTTCCTAAAGAAGTCATGGAGCCTTTTATGAATCAATAGGAGATTGAAATGTCACTAGCTGAAAATGAAGATAAAGGGCTTCTCCAGATTGCAGAAGTCAGACTCTCAGCATTTTCTCACTGTTGCTAAGTAAGATATGAAAGAAGCAAGACCATGATCAGAATGTTTCTTTCCTGAACACAGAGATCATTTTAAAAAGGAATTCAGATGATCTCATAAAGGGTGCTTAGCTGAGGGAGGGACAATCTTGCCCATGAGATAAGTCACTTACACACCAATGGCCGAGGTGGCTTTGAGTACACTCTCGACAAAATCCTAATGCAGCTCCTTTTCAATGCTCCACGAAGGTTATCTGCTAGTGACAACTCTCATTTTCTTTATAAACAGATTTAATATTGACAGATTTAATATTCCCATGTCATGGTACTTAAGTTAAACTCTAGAGCATGGGTTAAACTCTTAACCCATGCACCATCGACATCTTGGACTGGATCGATCTTTCTGGGACTGTCCTGTCCATTGTCGGACGTTTACCCGCCCTTTAGCCTCTACCCACTCAATGCCAGTAGCACCTCCTCCCTACGCTGCTCAGTCATGACATTGAAAATGTCTCCGTACATTGCCAAAAATGAAACTACTCTAGAGTTGATTTGGTTATTTGATGACAAGAAACCCCTGAGTTTTGTCATCCATTTAAAATTGATTGTACTGCATTCTAGGGTGACTGACTTCCCCTATTGGTAGTCCTACTTCACATAGTCCCTGATTTCAAAAATCATCATTCATTGTTTCAAGATTCTAGCTTCTTAATGGGAGACAGAGATTACCATGTAAAATACATGATGCGGTGTCTTGAGAAGGATAACACGTGCTGTTCTTCTCCAAAAGTCTGCATCCTTTTATTCTTCCACTGGCTGGGAAGTTCATTTCACTTGTATTTTCACATATTTCAACTTCCATTTTCTGCCTTTGCCTTGAGATTGGCCTTCCTTGTGGATAACCAGTGGCAATCGCTACCCTCTTCTTGTCTGCCTGGTGTTTATCCTTATCGATCAATTGTTACAGTCTACTCTGAAACAGGTATCATCTAAAAATCTCAAAACCCCTTCCTTACAGTACTCATTTTTTGAAGAAAAATCTGATCTCTGCTTGAGGAAAGGTGTTCTTTCTTTGCTTCAAACTTCCTTTTTTCAAAACCCTGTGATGTTTTGAAAAAAAAGGGTTTTGCCACATTGCAAAACCCATTGCATTGCCACATGTGTCTCGCCTTCTCACAGGACAATGAACTCTCTGAGGACATTAATGCCTGTTTAGTTCTGCCTCTCCAGGCCCATAGTATGGAGGTAAATTGGGAGTAACTTTGTCTAATGAATTAAGTGGGTAGAGTTGCCATCAAAGAGTTCATCATGTCTGTGCCCTAATACTAGCAGCTGCCCCAGCAATTGACTGCTTAAGTCTTTGACATCTAATCACACTTTTCTTCTCTTTTCCTGCCTTGCCATTAAGGCTATTTCCCTCACGTTTTCCACCTCACAGTCTCAGGAGGAATAGAATTGTGGAACTATTGAGTTTTGATGGTGGGTACCATAAAAAGTGCTTCTAGACTAAAGTGGAAAAGGTAATTTAGAAGAAAGAATTGATTGGGCAGAGGAATGTCACTTTCAATTTTAGAATAAGAAATAGCTGTACATGGAAATATTGAGCCCTTTCACCAAAAGGAATCAAATCATTAACTTTTAGGAGAGGAAAGGGGTCATTTTGTTTGTGGGCAAACTATCTTTGGAAAATAAAAATCCTAATAAGGTTCAAAACAGTAAAGGTTTTAATGTTAACATGGGAATACTAGAAGGGGGAAAAAGACAGGAATTGAGCATGTCTCACATTTGACCTTTTAAAACACCTCCTCAAGGGTGCGGTTCATTTAATAGAGTTAAGATCAAGAGCTAGCTAAATAATGAACTAAACCCACATGTTCCTGAAAAGGGACTCGCGTCTCTAAAACAAAATTTGTAATTGAAGATCAAAGACCTCTCGAATCATATAATTCTTGAGCTAGGAAGAACCCAATCTTCTCATTTGTGACATGAGAAGTTAGCATGGATAATTGTTGACATATGTGTTTTTCTGAGATCCTATAAAATTTTGAGTTAATGGAACATCATTTGATTGACAAAACAGTAACAAAATGAAAAAAAACAAAAACACCTTATCATAACATTCTTTGGGAACACCTCTACTGTATGCAGTAATAGATACATAAATTCAAATGAGATGTCTAAGTAAGCAATAGTGATGTGGTAAGAGACTGAAAATAATGTTGGGTAACAGGAATTTACGGGAATGGGCTGATCATTTGATAAGAATACATAAGAGATAAGAGAGGTGCTCTTTAGTCTCACGTACATACACCGTGCTGTGCTAAACTGTGCCTCCATCTATGTGGTGTTCTCTATGTGATACCAGTGCCCGGTGATCAGGAGGGGATGTTCTGGCATAGATCATTAATAGTAGAGATAGATTTGAGCTGATGCATCATAATACCCTCTTGCTTGGTCCCCTTGGTGCCCTTTGAAATAGGATTCCTCGACACCATGGATATAGGGTGTGGTCATGGAACACCATAGGCTAACAAGGACTCAAAGTCTTGTGTGTATCTTTCTAGGTGAGAGAACTTATCCAGGGGAAGAAAAGGCCATGCAGAGGAGATTCAGCAGGCATGGGTCCACCTGTTAGGGCAAGTTCTCAAACATCACAGGCATGCATCACTGTCCCTGGGGTGGGTGTTAAAATGCAGATGTCTAGGCTCTGTTCCCAGCACTTCTGATTTAAAAAGCTGGACACTGGGCTCAGAACTTTGCATTTCTAACCAGTGGCGTAACTGATTCTGAAGCAGGTGGTCCTGTCTGACAGACACACTTTAGAAGCTCAGTTGATTTCTGCTCGCCTCCCTGGCTCAGGTCCTTTGAATTAGGCCCATTTTTTTTTTTCACATGCTCCTATTTTGATGAAGCCAGTTTTAGAATCATAAATACTTCTAGAATGCTCTTACTGTTATTGAAAATAGTACCATTTGGCAAAGTGGAAATGATTTTGAGAAGAAAGAACATAAAAAGCTTTTGAAAAGAAAACCAGATCATAAGATAGCCTATTAAGCAGCAAGAATAGATTCAACTTTGAAGCCATGGAGAATTTTAGCAAATGGTCTCAATGAGGAAATGACTAATGGAGATTTCTGGGAGCCAAGGGAAAGCATCATACTTCTGTCAGGAGTCAGACCAAGAACATTCTGCGAGAAGAACTTGTGACACGGGGAGAGCCAGGTGACTGGGAGATTAGTGTTCTCATTACAGACTTTTATTCACTTACATCGAAACCATTTCAGCTGAATCTGCATTTGCAAGGCTGTGAAGAACATCCAGGGGAAAAGTTGAGTGGATTTATAGGAAATCTTAAGACCTTGGCTTCGGCACGAGTATTTGGAGTTTAGGTTAGAACAGCTGAGAGATCCATTCTGTGGTCCCCATTATTTTAAGAATCCAGGGTGGTTAATTATTCAACATGGGTCATGACAGGAAATGGGCTTAGGCAAACACATGAAATCTGGTGAATAATTTGGAAAGAACAACATAAAGTGATAGAGCTGTTTGCTTTTTCTGTCAGAATGATGATTTCAGTAAAACAAAAAAACAAACAAATAAAAAGCACATAAATCGAGTTGGCAATGTATGCCAAGAAACATGACTAACAGCAAAGGCAGTGGAAAATACTCTGGTATCTGTTTTCACTACAGTTGAATTCAGACCATCACCATAGGGAGAGGGGACTAATAAATAATGATAAAATTAAGGGAAAAAAAATCCCGAGCCAGGCCATCTGAGCCAGCCCTTGTCTCGTTGCCCTCCGGCCTACCTTGTTGTAACTCGCCCAAGTCTCCTGTGTCTCTAGACTGCCCTCTGATGGGCCAAGGCTGTCTTTTCCAGACAGAAATTTTGTAGAATTTCCCTTGGAAAACAGGCTATTCTGCATCCCATTGCCTTTTGGTCTCACTGTCTTCTATTAAATATGAGAAGCTAGTGATTGTCAAATATGTCTAATAATGGAATCTTCTTTTCAAATAACATTTCATACAGAAGCCTGGCACATGAACAGTAGAAGTTGAGCTGCTTGGCTTGGAGTTAGGACCTGCAGCCTCTGAATGGAAGGCAGCCTTATGTAGCACAGTTGGGCAACTACAGGGATAAACTCACTGTAACAGTGGGCTCTTGGTAGGTATCTTCAGTGGTATACAGGGTGTGGCAAAGGTATGTTTACAGTTGTTCATGTGGAAAATAATACAACAGTTGTTAAATAATAATATAGGAATAAACTGTGTTTTGTGTACTCCCTGTAAACCTACTTTTGCCCTACGCTGTATTTGGATTTAAGCAGAACCATCTTGAAAATAATATGCATTCATCAGAACTCTGGGTCGCAATGAAGAGAAATTCAACTTAAACTAATTAAAGCAAAAAGTGAGAATCTTTTGCTTATGAATCTGCACAATGCAAGGGTGTAATCTGAAATAGAATAAAAATGCGACTGCTCAGATGATGTCAACAGGAATTTTCTTTTTTTATCTCTCAGCTTTATGTTAAAATGTGTTGGCTCGATCTCCTGTAATTCTCACCACAAAGTTGTAAAAGATGACATCCAGGCATACATGGCAAATATAGCCGGGCTCTGGAAAAAGAGAAATATCGCTCTCCTTTTGGCTGAATCTCTGTCCCTTCCCTTCTGCCCCTGCCCACCCAGGTAAAAGGACTCTGGTGGGCCTGTCTGTCCAGGACTGAGACCCATCACTGCATCAGGCATTGAGGTTATACAGTCCTGACTCCTACACAGAGTGAATGTATCAGTAAGGGTCTCTACTAGGGACGTCCCTATTGGGACACCCAACATCCTGAGCCCACACCAGCCAGGGCTATTACTTCTTTTTAAAAAAATGCTATTTTCTCTACCAAAGGAAATGCCAATCAAGGTAATTTGATTCAGGGACAGGAAGAGAATGTTCTCTTTTCAATATCTGTTCCACCAGGGAACAAAAACTAATGAGTGGTCCTAAATGGTTAGCTGATGCTTCTGTATTGACTTGTGGTTTTCAGCCTTACTTCCTTTGCTTTGTGACATCATTTTCCTGTTCACTTCCCACAGTTGCATATGTGGGTTTATATGATATGCACTAATCCAACAAATGGAAGAAATTATGTACCATGTCAGAGAGCTTTCAGGAATAGAATTTGGAACAAAGGAGCCAATATTCAAAGAATCCACAAAGCAAAGTAGGCAATGAGATAACTGATGAAGAATGCTTCTTAGTCTAAGAGGAAAAAATCCTGCTCACTGAATATTTGTGGGGGTTCTCTGTCACCCATGCCCCACTTGTTCCCAACACTCACTTCTGGGCTAGCGGGCCTGTAGGACTACTAGACAGAAGTTTATCTCACAAAACCCCATAGACCAAAAACGAATAGCCACCAGTAAGAGAAAAAAAAGACTTCTTTGTGGTAGTGCAATTTGAGGCAACCATAGAAATCCGTGAACTTTAGGATACTGGTGCAATTTCCACAGAGAGAGAAAAGGGGGTTGGGGCTATTTCATTTGGCCAAAAGACCTTCAGCCTAGAAAATGCTTGCCAAGGTAGCTTTAGGTCACTATACATTCTGTAATCACTCTATCCCTAGCGATCTAACTCCTGCAGCTCCTTAAGAGCAGCTTGGAATTTCAGGGCAGTGTCCGAAGCACCCTGTGAGTCTTACTCTGACGGGAAGGTACTGTGGATTGTACTTCTGCTGATGCCTCCTGCTGTGAGCAGCACCTCTGAGAATTCTCTGCCACCTTTCTGGGTTTCAGCTTGATGTTCAAAAATAAGGTGCACTCCAATGGTGCGTTTTTGTTTGATGCCTGTTTGTTTCTCATGTTCTCGAAATATCAGATGCTGCACTTGCAGGGAGGAGAAACAAAGGCAGTAAGCCCACTATCCATGTAATCATCGCTTAGGACTTACTGGACTGCAGAAAAAGGTAATCTCCTTGTAGGAGTCTGAGCAGCAGTTTTCAAAATGGCGCCTGAAATGAGCCAGTATACTATTGCACGCCACCCACAGGGGCTCAAGGGAACAGCAAGTTCTCATGATGCACTGCGGTGCTTGATTGTGGAAAGACCCCACGGCTATCAGAGGAGCCACCATTGTGCTCTTGGAGAACAGCAGTGAGTATGGGAACATTAAAGACTTATGTCCCAAACTACTGGTATACGTGTATTTAACTATCTCCAGGGGAGTCCGTCAGTTTTTCAATGTTTATGACAGTGTCTGGCATGTAGGAAGTGCTCGGCAAATATCTGCTGGGATGGGTGCCAGAGGCAGGCTTGGCCTGGGCAAAGCCCAGGGTGCGGTTTTTGCATCCAGTCTATGATACTCCAGCCTAAGACAGCAGACACTTCCTGCCGCTGGTGCTAACATTGCTGCCACGAATGTTCCCTTCAACAGGGAGTCAGGATAGCCCAATATATGGGAGGGAAGTTTTGTGGCTACAGTGGCCTAGCTTTGGGCTATACAATAGGGGACCCCAAAACTCAGAATTTATTTATAAAAATTTGTGTATTTATTCTTACATGCTTAAACTTCAGTCACATTCAAAGTACTCTCCACGTGGCGTAATACACCTATGGAGACATTTTTTTCCACTGCTCAAAACAGTTTTTGAACTCATCAATTTTGACGCCTATTAGTGCTTCTACCATTTTTTATTTCACCTCTTCCACATCAGCAACATATTTCCCTTTGAGGACTTTTTTCATCCAGGAAAACAAAAGAAAGTCACTGGGGCTGAGATTGGATAAATAGGGGTGGGGGTGGGGCATGGAGGTCATGCTGTTTTTTTAATCAAAAATTGCTGAACGCTCAGCGCAGTGTGGGAAGGTGGGCTCATAAATCATCCACCATGAAATGGGAAAATGCCTTGAAAGAGTCTTCAAAACAAATTCACTGAAGTTGAATGCAGCCTCTCACAACAATGCCAGCTGGCGCACTGATACAGATGGGTTTCTAGGACACTTGCCTTGCCAGGAAAGCCTGTATGTACTACAGGAGCTCACCCTCGAGAAGATAATTCTGATTTGGGGGGGATCACCCCTCATAACTTCAAACTTTCAGTTTACTCTTCTGTAAAATGTGATTAGAGGGTGTACAGGAATGAAGCAAGTGTTAAATGGTATTACAGCTCATTGGAGTTGGAAAAACATCTAGTTTACTGTTTAATACTGTCCTGAGAATTTTCTGTACACTGTTTTGGGCATTTGGACAAAGATCAATGTATCTATATCATTTGGTAGGGGGTGAACATTTAATTTATTTTACCTCATCAAATTTGTACAATAATTTTAGTGAGATAATAGTCTATGAGTAACATCTATTGGTTGTGGCTCAAGATACTTGAAAAACATCCAGCTAGTGAATAATGAAGCCGTAACTGCAGTCTGTTCTGTCGGATTCCTTAGCCCAGCTCCATGCTCTCTGTTGGTGCAGCCTCCATAGGGGGGTGTCAACTGGCTGAGAAGAATTTAGAACGGGTGAGTTTCTCTACTTTGGGCATTCAGTTGATGTCACTTAATTCTCCGCTTGTTTTCGAGAATACCACACATAAAAATGGTGTGAGCAGACCTATATCTCATGCAAATTAATTTAAAATCAATCCTTATCTTTAAGAAGTCAGGTGACAGCTGACATTTATAATTCACTAATATGATTTTTCTCCAGTTTTTCTCCTTTAATTTTGCATTTCTTTGAAGTATTGATGCACTTTAATTTTCTTTTTTTGCATTTTTTCTAAGTTTATTGAGTTTCTATCTTTGCAGGGGAAAGAAATTTTTCTTCTCATGTTTTATGAATGAATGAACCACCTATAGGTGAGTACACTATAAGGCACACACACGAGCTCATTCTCACACATCTATGTGTGTAAAGGAGAAAGCTTGCTTTTTTCTCTGACTATGACTCTTGTAGATGAAATAACCCATGACTACACACCTGTGTGAGTGGTATATATATCCACACATGATGTATGTATGTAGAATATGTGTAGATTACATATGTACATATATTGCATGTACCAGTGTGATATTTCTGTGGAGTCTATATAGTTGATATATGCACAGACATTCCATATGCATTTCCAACCTGATCAATGTCAGGAAAATCAGTTATTAAATCTCTGATTTGTCTCATGTCTTCTCCAGCTCTGTTTCAAAATGTTCACCAGTGTCACTCAGAACAAATATTTATAAGCACTTCCTGAGAAATTGCTTTTAAGCATCAGCTGTCACCTCACAACCCAGAGCACCTAGGCTCGACCCTAGGAAAATTCCAATATTCTCTTACCCTAAAGACCTAGGAAAATATCCCCCCCATCAGGCTAGGGATATAAAATGTACAGCACTGTATCTTTTTCAAAGCATAGGATCATTCACTTGTTCTCACAACATCTGTCTCTAGGCAGTGATGCTGCCAAACTATGGAGACAGTTCCCTGGGTGTGGTCCTGTGGTGGTGACCTCCTGTGTCCTGAGTCCGTGGCACAGCTGGCTCTGTCAAACACATTGACGAGAACCCTGGTTCTGAGCAGTTTAACTGGAGTAACTCCTCAGTCTGGAGTGAAGGACACAGGTGGGTAGAGTGGTTGAGATGAGAGGCCTTCCATATGTCCACCCTCCCTCTGTGCCTCACACCTCTGGACTCTGTAGCAAGAGGACGCCCATCGTCCAAACTCCCAGTGAAGAGAGGGAGGTGACCATGGTGACAAACCAGCAGTGAAGTCTTTTAGGCCCAACTGTTAAGTGAGACTTCTACCCTCTGTCACAGCAGGGACTGCAATGTTGTATCATCACCATTAGTAACACGTGTCTACACTGAGCAGTACCAACACACCAGCACATTTCTTTCCCTGTACTGGAAAGATTTTAACAACGGATGTTCCCCTTGGCTTGTTGAACCTGAGCTTTGACACTGTTTCGGGCTCAACTTTATATGAACACTGTCTATTTGTCATTGTATATTTTTCTAAATTTTTATTTGATTGCTCACAAGTCAGAACAAATCCAAGTTGTGTACATATGGCGGGAACTTTTAAATTGTTTTTGTGAAGAAAGAGCAAGCTAGGGGTGAGGGCTGAGACAAATGGAAGAGTACAAAATGGACTGCAAGTTATTCAACTTTTCTGCCTCAGATGAGTGAGAGTGAGTGAGTGAGTGAGTGAGCAGTGTGAAGTCTGCGCTTCACCATCACTACCAAGCACTGTTTGCACGTGGTAGGACTGAATGGCCACAACACTCAACTCAGTGTTTCTGAGAGTGGTTGTGGGGAGCAGGAGTCAGCCTGAATGTCACCCTAAGTCCAGCACAATACAAGGCCCATGAACAAGCTTTAAGTACAAACCGAGGCTTCCCAGGCTTTCCCTAATAATGTAAAAATTAGAAAATAGTCATATTTTATAGCATTGGGATAAATGGATAGAAGTGTTCTTGGGTTGAGGCTACTGGGCCAGGAATTTTGGCAACTCTGAATCCTCCATGGCTGCTGTAAGGCCGAGGAGAGCAGTTTCAGCACGTGTACGGCACATTTGTGGCACAATGATGCACTACTACTTGCCGTTGGGAAGTGCTAATGCAAGTGACCTATGCTGAGGAACCCCATGTGACCCTACAGCCAAAACGCTATGCCTGTATGCTATTTGAAATGCCCCCTAAATTAAGGAATGCACTTAAATATTCCATAGAATGTCAACTTTATTGATCGTTCCCTAACTTCTTTGATTCTTCTCTAACTTAAAACCGCAGAGATACTAGAGGGAAATGAGAAATCTGTCACAAAAGATGTCATGGTGTCAAGGTTATCTTACTACTGATGTCTCTAAACCACGGACCCGCTGTTTTCAGAGTACGTGGGAATTTGGGAGGAATATTTCTACTTCGGTGTCTCCAATGACATAAATCCTTGTCACATCCAAATAGCCTATTATGTGGCCCACTGGACTTGGTGGCCTCAGAGGGAGACTTTGGGAAGGCAAGTAGGCAGTGTTAACAGTCTGGGGGTTTTCAGGTTATAGAAGTGCTTAACAAAGGTTTTCAAAGGTCATAAAACAAGGGGTGGAAACCGCACCCTGTATAGAATGTAATGTGAGGATTTTTCTCAGGAGAAACCTAATGTGCTTGTCTTTCAAGCTGAAAGTCTGGAGCCACTCGTTCTGAAAAGTGTTCTGTTTTGCTTCCCCAGGATACCCCTTCCCAAGAAAGCATCTTGTTCCCTCCTCCATCACATTTTCCCTGCACCGTATGGTGATGGCCTCTCAGCAGTACAAAGTCCTTAAGATTTGAGCCCATGTTATATGCACTTCTGAATACACAGCACCTTGCAAGTGCCCAATAAACTATCAAACGACAGATGATGTGGAGTATGAAATCTGTTCTATTCTGTGCTCTACATATCCATTACAAATGATACACTGGTATATTTTAGACTAGATAGGCTGTCCCCAATTTACCATCATCACTTTCCAAAAGTTCGTTTTCTTAATTCAGTAGTGGAGAGCTTGGAAAGGGTTTCTTGGAAGATTTTTATGTGGGGTAGGTATGTTCCCACCCAAGCTATAAAATTCCCTGTAACCGAGAACGCAACCACATCGCAAAGCTTACGTAACAAGCTTGAAATCTGGACTCAGGCTGAGGGGTCTCATAGTGCAGAATTGAAGGGACAGGGTCTGTCTTTTCTGGTCTATGTGGGGGTGGCCTTTGTCAGAACTTTGGAAAAAGAAATATTCTGGAGTTTCCCATCGATTTTAGGACAGTATTTTGCCTTATACTGGGTCTATCCTATTTTCCAAAGTTCCCACCTTTTCAAACGTCCCTTTTAACTCCAATGGTAACACAAACGTTCTCCATGTGCGAGATCTGATGCTTGCACTCAGCACAAAATGAGATGGTCTGAATAAATCCCACGGAAGCGACTGCCTTATCTGTGAGGCTTCCTCAGCGGAGCGGCAACTGAGGTTAATCCTCTACACTGTCCTTGATTTTCCCAGATTTTGCCTGTCTTTAAGGATCCACCATTTCTCTCCATGCTCTGGTATTTCATTCTGACTTTCTTGGAAACAGAAACACCAGTGCGGCCTCCAGCCTGGGCAGGGGTGACCCTCTGTGTCGCTCCAGGTCATTGCTTTATAAATTGGGAATGTGCGAGTTTGGTACTGTCTGCTCCAGCGGGATGACTAACCCTCCCCACCCCCAAGCCCTGGAATGCCCACTTCTCTCCGCCTTCAGAAAGCCTCTCCTGCCACGCCTGCCAACAGCCCGGGGGAGCCTGGGAGCCACCCTGGGGTGGGGAGGCGTGAGTTAATGACACACGGCCGCCTGGCTGTGGTGGCCAGGTGGCTCTGCCAAGGTTGTACAGCTGGTTGCCTGTGTGTTGGAAGATTCGGATGCCCCCTGCTGTCCCCTGGTTGCCTGGGAGAGCAGTTCCTGTGGGTTTAGGAGAGAGCGCAATTTATCTTTTCTCAGAGGCATCCTTGTTCCTTCGCTTCTGGCGGGTCCGGCTCCGCTCAGGTTGTGGTTACGTAAGCGCTGCATCCTGAGCCATCTGTCTTCCCCTGGGGCCCAGCTGATTTACAAGCCAGGCTACAGACAGCGTTTGGAGCTGTCATAGCTTGGATTGCACTTGGATTTGAACCTCCAGAATACTCTGTGCTGTATTCATTTTCTTTCATGGGCAAGCATTCCATGCGTTTCCCCCCCTTTCCTTTTACTTGCGGTGTTCACATACCATAAAGCTGTATAATAGAATGGCCATTTCTTTGACTCTCTTAATCCCCTCAAATGAAGATTGTTTTTGCTTCTATTCAGCTGCTCTCTCGAAGGCTGCTAGAGGTTCTTCAAATTTATGCTTTTATTAAATATTTAAACGTGTATTTTTGGGGATGGAACATGCTCCCTGCTCAGAGCTATGCCAGCAAATTTATCTTCGCTGCCAGTGGGGGATGAGTTTATGGAAGTCTGTGAAGTGTCCCCAAGTAGCTGGCAGCAAATGGAGCTATCTGAGGTTTTATGTTATTTGAAGCCTCAGATTGGCCCTTATCTTAGAAGACCCTTGGGATAGCACAGTGTTACAGGGCTGTGATATTCTGGGGTCTACACCACAGAATTAAAGCAAAATGAATAATGCATGCTGATTTAAAGTAAAATGTGTACTGCTGAAATAAAATGGTAACATTTAAATTCTTGCAACCAAGGCAAAATCTTTTATTCAGTGAACGGAGCTCCAGCAAGTCAACTTTGCAAATGCAATCATCTTTAACATTTCTGTGGTGCATCACGGCCCTTCCAAGTGCTCTCTCAGCACCTGCCACGTGCTCAGCCTGTCGTGGAGAGGGGCTTCTTCCAGGGACAACAGACTGAAGGGCCCCTGCGACTCTGCCAGATGTCCAGGGCTGAACCCAGTCTTGTCAGGACACCATAGTTTTTCTTCTGAGTGCTGCCCTTTCCCCATCCGTGACCTCCAAGGGTAAAGGGGGTTATCTCCTAAAAAGGAGAACAAAGCACAAGAGGGAAGACGGATGCTGTGGTGTCAAGCAAGAACACGGAAATGCCAAGCTAAAGTGACACATAGCAAGAGACAAGATCAAATGGGAAATCATTTATTTGGCCAAACTTGAGTGCAACAAGTGACAATAATATCTAAAGGGAACTTAAAAGTAGTGGTCATACAACTGTCTTTGCAGCCTTCTGGCTTCTCTGCGCATTTACTTTTCCGCCACCTGACCTTTTCCCCTCCTCCTTGTCTGAGCATTAGTAGGGCCCTTATCTAGTGATTGGCCATCAGTCCTTAAGTGAATGCATTGAACCTGACCCCAAAAGAGAGTGAGTAGATACTGTGATTACTATACCTGACTTTCCCTGGAAATGGCCTGCTGCTGAAGAGACTGTATCTTGCCTCTTCCCTTCACTTCCTGAAATAAGTACCTGATACTTGCTGCCACGCCTTCCTCAAGCTGCCTTCTTGCCCATTCGTCTGCCACCTCTCACTAGCACTGCGCTGCCTTAGTACCCTCTCTGTGCCCGCACATCTCTGTCCTTGGTTCCCACTGCTGGGGTTCACCCCAGGCCCTCAGCCCAGGGCTCACACATGCAGCTCAAAGTAGACCTGTCAGATACCGTCCCTCTGTAAGGCACGTGATCCTTTAATGTGGACCTAGCTCCATTGCTACCACTAACTACTACCCCATGTTTTAAAATACCTTCTGTTCTGAATGATTCAAGCCCTTGTGTAAATCGTAAGTTAATATTGTTTATGTAATTCAAATACCTTCTACCCTTCCATTTTGCTTACTTCTGGAGTTCCAAAGCAGTCGTTTGCCCCTTCCTGGAAGAACCCAAAGCACACTCCTCCTAGATCAAATCCACTGCTCTCAAACACTGATTTCTCTTCCTGGAGCAGCCTAGCTCGCTCTAGTGTGTGACAGCCCCAACCTCCACCAAATTCAGAGACAGCTTTGTGTACTCCATACCTATGTTGCCAGCTTTTGGTGACTCCAGTCTTCGCATCTACAGGTTTGATGCTAGGTGAATAAGTTAATCACTTAGCCTTCTTTGAAAAGACCAGGGTTATTTTTATGCACACCATATGTTAAAACATTTCACCTCACAGGTAGATATATAGAAAAAAATAACTTTTCTCACTGTCCCTGATTGCAGTCAACTTGAAGAAGCAAGACTAGCATTAATTCTGGAACAAAATAAGGGTGCTAAGCTAGGTGTTAAATCATACTGTCAATAAGAAACTAAGAAGTACAGGAAAGTATGAGAAGGATGAAGGCAATAAGCGTCATGAAGAGGTGGTCTTTGAGAACTAGAAGGATTTGGGAAAATAAAAGAATGGAGGACTTATGGGGAAGGGAGACAGTCAAATATTGGCATGAAAAAGCAGGGGTACAATTTTTGGGAAGAAGAAAGGGCATTTGGGAGATTCGCTGACAAACACATGACAGAAAGTGATGGTCCAGTCATTTTTATTTCCTTAATAAAAATTAGGGATTTTTTTCTTTCTATAACTCCTCTTTATTGGCATTAAACTTAGAGTATACATATGATTTAGAATAATATAAAAAGGAGTTATAAGTGGGCAGTTTACATAGGTACAAATGAATGGTGTTTGTATTCCGAGGGGAGGAGTTGGGGGAAGGCAGACTAGAGTTCTCATTGAGCTTCCTTGTACCACAGACCAATGATAAAAGGCGTACCTGGGAGGTACTGCAGGTTGGGCTCTAGACCACCACAATACAATGAGTCACACACGTTTTTTGTTTTCCCAGTGCATATAAAATTTATGTTTTACAGGTACAAGTTTAAAGGACACATGGACAAAAACTAAGGGGGGTGGAAATGGGAGGGAGGTGGGGAGCACTGGGGGGTAGGATGGGATAGGAATAAAAGACAGAAAACTATTCTTGAACAACAAGGAAAATAAATAAATTTAAAAAATAAAAAAAGAGGCCCTGGCTGGTGTAGCTCAGTGGATTGAGCGCGGGCCTGTGAACCAGACGATCACAGTTCGATTCCCAGTCAGGGCACATGCCTGGGTTGCAGGCCGGTTCCTTGCAGGCTAACTACCAGCAGGGGACACACAAAAGGCAACCATACACTGATGTTTCTCTCCCTCTCTCCTTCCCCTCTAAAGATAAATAAATAAATAAAATCTTAAAAAAAACAAAAATAAAGAAAGAAAGACCTGAAAAAAAGTTATGTTTTTACTACATTGTAGTCTATTAAGGGTACAATAGCATTATGTCTGAGAAACAATGTTCATACCTTAATTTAAAAAACAGTTCATTGCTAAAAATGCTGGCCATCATCTGGACTTTGAGCAAATTGTGAAGTTTTTGCTCATGGAGGGACTGTTGCTGAAAATGCCTCTCTGTGAAGCACCATAAAGTCAGGTAAGCTTGTACCAAACCTTCCTTTGTTCTCAAGATGTTTTCTCTCCTCATATTTCCCCATGGGCAGGCATCGTACACTGCGTATTTTGGTGCCTCTCAGCCCATCAATAACCAGTGTTGTGACTGGAGCAGCCCTTGTGGTTCTTGGTGATTGCAAGATGCCCTTCAGCAATAACCAGCAGGGAAGTTTGAAAAAATAAAGGTTTATTATTTAAAAGACCTGGAAATCACACAGCACACCTGGGCCCACACACTAAGCTCATAGGAAAAGAGAGAGAGAGAGAGAACATAGACGTGAGCTTTCATTGCGTTCAGGGGGAGGGGTTTAGGGGTTTGTGAGCTCACTCCTTATCGCTGATCTTAAAACAAGAGTGGAAATCTAAAGTAGAGGAGAAAACACAAGAGGCCTAACTGGCCAGTTATTGAAATCAACTAAGATCTCGAAAAGAAAAGCACTTTGGTGTGGGGAGGTAGCCTGGCTCCTAATCTAGTGGTGTGTCCTGCAATGCATTGCCCCCTTTAAAGTGGATGCCTCTTCCAAGTGAATAATTTGCCAATCAGAGCTTAAGTCAGACACCTGCATTACAAAAAAGAAAAAAAACTTTCAGGACTTACACTGCAGTGAACCAGCCTCATAAATGAACTGAAAGAAGTAAAATGAGATTGCACAATGCTTTAAAAAAAATCCATTGTCAACAATACAGTTCTTCAGATTATGGAGGGAGACACACAACCTTAACAAATACACGATTTAAAATTATTTTGTCAAGATGTTGCATGCATATTAATGCATATAATTATATTGCCAGCTGGTATTTATTTTAAAAGATTTTTAATTCTATTCTTGAAAAAGAATTTTTAAAATGGTATTCTTGCTCATTGTCTCTTAAAAATTGTACAGTTTTCTTACATCATAGCTTTTGTCAACAATAATATGATGGATATTCTGAAGAACTTTTTTTCCCAAAAGAGTTTTTTAAATTTAATTATTGTTCAAGTACAGTTTTCTGTCTTTTACTCCCATCCCAGCCCACCCCCCCCAGTGCTCCCCACCTCCCTCCCATTTCTACCCCCTTAGTTGTCCATGTGCCCTTTATGCTAGTTCCTGTAAATCCTTCCCCTCTTTCCCCTGAAATTCCCTCCCCTATGGTCACTGTCCCCCTGTTCTCTATTTCAGTGTCTTTGGTTATATTTATTGATTATAAGATAGTAAGGCCCATTAATTGAATCAATATATGGATGAAGGGTAGGGATATGAGAAAGGCAACACATCTTGGCTGATCGGAACTATGAGGATGCCAATGAGATTTGAGGAAAATGGGGAAAGAAATTATGCTGTGAATAATGGATGTCTTTGTTATCCTAAATTAGCAGTAATGCCAGGAAAATCAAGTGGAAGTACTCGGGAGGTGAGTTGATGACCATAGAATGGCCATCTTGATTTATGACATGTTTCATGGGGCACGTGAGCAATATCAGGGAGAGAAGCAATGGGCGGTGAGAGTCTGCCAGAGTCCCTCCTCAGAGTCCCCAATGAGGTTCAACTGCCATGAATGAAGAAAACCAATGACCTGAGATGGGCTATTGCCAAGAACATCGACGTTTCAGAATATTTCCAGAGTGGAATGTGAAAGTGTGGAGGAAATCAAGGATAAGAAGTTTGAGATCTTTATTTTTAAAACAGCGAGGGAAGTGAGTGGCAAGGAGGGTTTAGGCTTAGCCTTCCAAAGCCCCTGTCAATGAACTTGTGTAAGGAGGGAAGAATGCAGCAACCTGAAGACTGAAGGACTCTTGATCTGGTGAAGAGGGGATGAGAGATTAAGTATCAGTATGACAGGGTCGACATTTATATATGTTTAAAATAAGAAATGCTGAATTGATGAAATTATGTTTGGCTTTCTGCTTAGGTGGGTTTGGTACTTGTAATTTGGAAGCAACTCAAGAAATTACTTTAAAACTCAGAATTTAGCCTGTCTATTCCAGAAAAGTCGACAAAAACCTATTATTAATTTATATTACAGGAATCAAAATCAATGTGTTAGTAGCTGTGGTGTAGAGTAGGGAACCCAAGGGTTAAGATCCTAATGTTTGAATGAAGGGAAGCCAGTCACTAGCAGAAAACCACACAGTCCTGCACCGTAGGAACACACCTTCTCCTCTTCTCTCTAAACCTAAACTGCCCGAAACAGCATAGCTGTTAAGAGCGGAACTCAAACCCAGAAGATCTGGTCCTAGAACATCAATATTGGTTTTGAGTCCCTTGTTTCCATCTGTAGATGACATTGAGCAGTCTGCCTTTGAACTGGTCTGTCACTGTTCTGCCCCTCCCAAAGCAGAAACCTGAGGTGTTTAATATTCCCTTCAGTTATATCATCAGCTACACCCGTTCCAACTGATGACTTCAAAATGATGTATATCTATTAAATTAATAATTGACCTTGAATCATCTTAGAAGGAATACTAATATAGACAGAAAAATAAACAATATTTATCCTCAGTGCCTGGGACTAAGAGAAAATTTGGAAATAGTGTTAAAGGGAGTTCAGCAACTAAGCCAGGGATTTCTCATGTAGGTTAAATGAAAAGCCATAGAGTTGGTCTCATCTTTTTTTTTTTTTTGCCTTACACATATGTGAATTCCTATCAGGCCCTGTATCTATAAATGATTAATGAGCTTAGTTTTTAGAGAGATGTGTATCTTTCATTCTATATTCTGTGAAGGCATAGATAAAGGAATGCACTTTTGGTTACGGTAACGAATCAGTACTTGTCTCAGAAACAAAGTTCACTCAAAGAGGCTATTAAAGTGAGGTTTGTAAAGGAAGTGTTAGGATTAAGGAAAAAAGAAGTTACACAGCATGTTTGCTTTACGATATCACCCGAGTCTGAGGCACAAAGAGAGGGAAAAGTTCACAGAACCCGAAGAAGGTACAGTAGTTAGTTTGCTGTAAAGGAGATCCAAACAAACAGGAAGTAGAAAAGCCCTCCAGCAATCCTAGTAATGACTCCGCAGTGCTGGGTCCAGGAAACGCAGCCCCACCCCTGGACCTCGCTTTCCTTTCCCACTGGGCTCTCCCTCCAGTGCCACGTGTGGCTGGGCCAACGGGAAGGCGGGGGACAGGGCCTCAATGCAGACCTGGGGATGTTTCCCAGGGCACCAGGAGCACATCAGGGGAGTGGATCCCAGACACAAACGGAAGGTGCCTCGTGCAGATATGACTGTGAATGAGGTTAGGGCGAAGTCATCTTTTTGTGGACCAATGCTGGCCATAACTGATGGGCACATATTTGATAATTATTCATTAAATTAAAAGGCTGTGAAGGGAACAGAGTTTCCGTTAATAACCCCTCAGACTCTGAAAAGTGAACTTCATTGTCTAAATCTGGGGTCTGGGTCGTGACCATTGGAATGATGGCTTATACCTTAAGGACCCTGGGCCAAGGCGGATAGGACTCTCAGAGGGGAAGCCAACAGGAGGCCAGAGGCTTTTCTGTGTATAGAGAAACTACCATGAGGGTGAAGCAGATGCAGTCAGCAAAGAAGGGGAGGTTCCTTCATGGTCAATGAACTTCTTCAGGATATTGGAAACGAGAGAGCTCAAATATATTTTGCAAATGAGTTGGCCAAGTCTTTCTAACCAATTAAATGTACCTCGGATCGAAAATGATTGTGAGTGGTGTTTTTCTCATTTTAAATCAGGGGATTGAGGTTCATTTGTGAAAAATCAATGTAACCACATTTATCCTTGGCCTGGTATTGAAAAAAAAAGTTACAGTGAAATGACTTTAGTCTTTTGAAGCTATGGGTTGCATGAGTGATACTGACTTGATGGAAATTTCAGGTTAAGTGGATGAAATGGCAATTCAATAATGATGTGGAATTTGGGGTGGGGGAAAGGGGCAATTAATCTGAAGACACATAAGCAATTTATGTGCAAAAACTACAACTGTGTTCCAGGAAACGATGTGACCCTGAAATGTTCGTGGGGTTGGCCCATTTTCACAGCCCAGCACATTTTCAGCTGGGAACGCAGAGCGGTGAGGCCAGTACCGATGACAGCAAACCTTGTGAAACCCAGCCCCAGCAAAGCGTCCCCTTCTGTTTTCCTACTCTCGAGAAAAGACTTCAAGCATTCATTTGAAATTCGTCTCTTAATCTGTTTTCCATTGATGGCAGCAACTGAGAAAAGTTCTTAGTTGGAAAAGTCAAGCCAAACCAGTTTTGTGTGCAGAAACCATACAGATTGGCTATTTTTTAAAAAAATCAGTACTTAACCATATGCTTTGAATTTAGAGGTGGGATTATGTACTAAATGGTTGCATTATCCTTAAAATACCTTGTGTGCGTGCACTGAGTGTGAGCATGCATGGGTGTGTACATGTGTGTGCTTAGGTTTTGTGTGCATGTGTGTGGGTGTAGGTATATTGTATGCACACGTGTGTGGGTGTATATGTGTATGGGTGTGCGTGTGTGTGCACCCATCCATGTATAGGGCAGTTTCCTTGGCCCCGTGCCTCGCAATGACCCTCAACAGGAAGAGTGTGATGGTGACCGTCACCACAGAGTCCTCTACAACTCCCTGCAGAGGTCATTCTAAAGGAAATTGGAGACACAGACTCGCTCTAAATATGGTGTGAGGGAACATGTACAGACCCCTGTAAAGCATAGAAAATATTTCAAGGAAGTATCTTTAATAAATAGCACTTGAAAAATTATGATCTTTTAAAAGAAACATGGGGTTGAGCAGTATTTCTTGAAGAAATTCAGCACTTGCTACTATGTGGGTGTGAGAAAAATGGTCTACAGACTAGCTATGCGTACAAGAAAAAGAATAAAGTGAGCGCCCCCCTGCAACCTCTCTCCAGGTACTTGGCTAAATTCAAAGTAGCTGCAGTGACGCTTCATTGTCTCAGGTACAGGCAGATGCATTCACAACATGAGTTTGCAGTTTTGTTTTGTTGTAGCGGTGTGTATGTACCTGTGGCACGAACCTGGGTGTTCTCACGCGGACTGAAGCCTGAAAGTATGTGGCCGTCCTTCAGGCCACAGTGAGCCCTGGCTCTGGCAAGAGGTAAAACATGGTGTGGCCCTTCCCCACACCTCAGAAAATGGGCTTTGTTTCAGGTGCCGAAGGTGAGGCATGTGGAAGGGATCCGTGTGGATGTTGGAAGAACGAGCCATTCAGTGATGTTACTTTATGTTGTGACCAAGGTTCAGTGAGGAGTGACATATCCTAAGACCCCACCTCAGTCCAACCTTGTTTTAGGGAGGCCACTTACCTCTCAGTGCTCACAGTCTCTGGGAACCACAATGTATTTTTCTTAAAATGCAGGTGCATCCTTTGCTCATGTCCCTACACATGTCATAGGTGAATGAATTGCCATATACCCTTCCCCAGACCTGTGTTGAAACTTGAGGCAGAAACACGTGCTCCAAGGTCTTTGGGTCACAGTAGTGCTTCCAATTATCCAGTAAAATCTCACAGGTGTTGCATCAATGGGAGAAGTATTTGGGGCAGTGCCTTATCTGGGTGCTGCCCTGGCAACCTCCATACTCACCCACACTGAGCAATCAGAGTTGCCTTGTCAAAATAAGTGTGACATCAGCCTGTGACCACAGGGGTTTTTTCCCCTTTTTGAGCAGGGAAGGCCATCAGCTGGGACTCTCAAGTCAAGCTTGAGGTGAGAAAAGAAGGAAACTTTCTTTTCTCATATTTGCTCCCGTATGTCTGGTCAGAGGCATTCTCTTGACCTTTGCGGAAGTGGTAACGGGGAAGGATGGTAATAGTGGAAGAAGAAAGTGGAGCCGTAGCTGCAAACACAGAGTTCATAGCCTTCACTGAACTGCTGGTCGACACAGAAGTGTTCATCCAGCCACCACGGCAGGAGTAGAGGGCTGCTGGCACTTTGTAGACTTCTAGTAGAAAATGTCTGTACACTAGCTCTTTACTCCCTTATCCCCCAGCTTGGAAAACTTCCTCTAGAATTAAATCGAATTAAATCTCTGGAATACTATTCTCTTAGAATTCCTGTCTCATTCCATTATTAATAATTTTTAAATTAAAGTAATTGAGTAAACATTTTGATAAGAATTCCCATAGCATTATGGCTGTAAACTGCTAAGAGGAAACCTGGTTGTACTGACAATGGCTAGATTCAGGCAGAAATTTTAATTTTTTTAGTTCTTAGTGAGATCAGGAAGCATAGATGGGTTGGTGGACCTCCTGTGGCTTTCATTGCACCTTATATTCTTTCATCGCTTATCACATTGTATGTACTAATTTCTGAATTTTTCAACCCACAGAATGCATTTAAAAATTAAAATACTTGCATCAATCATTGGGCTCATTGGATAAGTTGCTTACAGCTAGAGGCAATGGGTCTGCAGCTCTGGCCATCCTGGGCTCAACTAGTCTCCCTGGTCCTAAGTTTGGGTTGAGCTCCTCGCAGGCTTTAAGAACATGTCCACTGTCTGCAGAGCAATGAGGAGAGGGTGGCCATTTCTGCTCTTTAGAAGGTTCAGCATGCCTTTTGTACATGCATGTTGTGAAGCACTAACAAGTGAACAATGCTCTGCAAACAGGCTACGAGTGTCGTTGTGAACAGACCTGAACTGTCCCGATGACGCCTCAAATCTCAGCCCATGCAGTTTCATTCACACTGTGATTGCTTACTGGCCACACCTGATTTACCTTTTCCCTCTGGCCTTGGGAGCTCCCCTGTCATTGTGATTCTCTAGCATCGTGATGTCTCCCTGTATCCTGATGTTTCAAGAGATGTAACACCACCTTGCCTCCAAGGTGCTTAGGAAGCACCTTCATTCTAAAGGCCTGTGTGATTCACTGAGGTTCTGGGAGCCTTAACTCTGAGAGCATGATACACAGAAATGTTAGTAAAGTGTATTTCATTCCAACTATCCAGTAATATTGAACTCAAGTATGAGGATCCCAGACTTTGATTCTCTATCAGTCAGAATAGGCATAATGCCAAAGTCCATTAGTCAGTAAATTGCATGTTTACCATGATGTGGTGATAGGGTTCCCCTCACCATAGAAGCTCAGGGACCCAGGATGATGAAGGCTGCATCTCGTTTCACGCTTCCACTATGCAGAATTAGGGAAAAGACAGAATGCCAACACATGCTAGTACACAAAGCTTCCAACCAAATATCACACACATTTCTTCCGTTCAGATTTCACTGGCTAAACAAGTCACATGGGTATGAGTAAAATATTCTGGTCAGGGATAGCAAATATTTGTGAACAGTCATACAGCACACTATTGACTGCATGGCCTCATCAGCGGAAAGAAGACATTCTTTCATTCAACAAACACTTTTGAGCACTTATGCTGTGTCAGGACTGTCTGAGACCCTTACACTACATCAAAGGACCACACATACAAAGATCCCCCCTTATGGAGTTTATGTCTTAGTGAAAAGAGAGAGACAAGGCACAATGAAAGTAATGTATATATATATATAATATATTGCTTGTTAGAAGATGATAAGGGTTATGGAAAAAGAACCAGCTTGGGGTGGGGAGGTAGAATATGACTGGAAGTCCCAGGGGAAGAGAAATGGTGATTTGAAATAGGATTGTCACAGAAGGACCCACTAGGTAAATAAGGTTTAAGAAAAAACTTGAAGTAGGTCAGGGAGTTACCTATATGTCAACTGATGACAGAGGGCTTCCTAAGTTTTTATTTTGAGTGAGTTAGGAAACCATGGATGGGTTTCAGGAGTGACATGGCAACTTTTACACCTCATGTCCTAGAGGTAGAAATTGACCTCTACACTTTGCCATAATCCTCACCGCACCCCTATACTTTACATTGACCCTACAATAGTCCCTTGAGATCTATCGACCCTTCAGTTTATGACCCCTGGTCTAGGACTAATAATTTCTTATGATGTTTTGAGTTTCATGCTTTGATAGCTCTAGCTAGTGCTTAAAGCTCAAATGTTCCAAATGCAAAAACTTCATCATTTCTGCAACCTTTAAAAAAAAAAGTCAAGGCTTTCATCTACATTACATTTATACTGTACTCAAACAGACTAATGATATTGTAGCCTAAGGAGATATCTGGGAGAAAAAATAGTTTTATGATTTAACTAGAATGCAAATTTTAAAGCTTTAGAAGACTGTTGATCATTATCCTCAGAGAACACCTATTTCTAAGCCTGAGTTGTGCTAAATGCCATTCAAACTGGAGGATGTAGATGTGAGGATAATATTTAATTCATTTCTCTCATTTCCATGTCTTTGGGGCTTTTGCTCCAAACTTTAGCTCTCTGTGCTGCCGATAAATAACAACTTTGAAGATTCCAAAGGTTTTCTTTGTTCTTTTTTAGCTCTCCCTTGAAAAACACTCCTTTTCTTTTTGCACATTTAGAAAGTAAACCTAAAGCTAGCATTTTAAACTTCCTTTAACAAGAGTTCCATTTCTTTACAAGTAACATGGCTGGTCTTCACAAAGCCCCAGAGCTTGCCAGCTCCCTCCCTCATTGGACTAAAGGTAGGAGGGAGGGAGATGAAGCAAACTGGAAATTAGTGATATCTTGTGAGCATGGCAGAAAATATTCCCAATTTTAATTTATTAGCCTCATATCGACAAAGAAACCATAAACTCTTAAAAAGCTTACTTCATTCACATATTTTCTGGCCAACTAAGTGTTTCACTCTTGCCAAGTAAATATGCTTCCTTTATTTCTCTCACTTCTGCTGACATACAAAGTTTTAGGGGGAAGACTTAATTTTAATTAGAATCAGAAAGCAGCTGATCCTGCCAGAATTGTTGATGAAGACAGGGTGTTTGGTGGCTGGATCTTGCTTTTTTTCTCTTTGTATTTCTTTGGTTTTGCTATAGGCACAAGTGGGGAGGTGCAGTCATTTGGCACCAGAGAGCTCCCCTTACACTGGAATCCTCTTACTGTTGAGAAAAGAAAAACTAGGACTCTAGGTACTATTTCTACCAATATAGATGCTGCTGACCTTGGAGATTTCAAAAGAATAAATGTTGTTTTATGATTTCAATAATAGCTGCTGCAGTGAAAAATGATTTAAGTTCCTGATGAATTATTTAGAAAAATAATTTTTGCAATCTGTTCACCTTTGCACTTTTATCCAGAAATGAGATAGTGAAGATGTGGAGAAAATAGAGACCTGCTGGAGTCGTGAGTTTAGGGAGGAAGAGGTTGTACCCATTGGACAACTGCCAACTCTATTTATTTATTTATTTATTTATTTATTTATTTATTTATTTATTTATGTAACTGCTGTTCAAGTACAGTTTTATGCCTTTCCCTCCATCCCAGCCCACCCCCACAGCCCTCCTCATTTCCACCCCCCTAGTTTTTTTCCATGTGTCTTTATACTTGTTCCTATAAACCCTTTCCCTTTTCCCCTGAAATTTCTTCCCCTCTCCCCTCTGGTCATCCTGTTCTCTATTTAAGTGTCATTGATTATATTTTGCTTGTTTGTTTGTTTTGTTGTTTAGGTTTCTATTAAAGGTGAGATCATATGGCATTTGTTTTTCACTGCCTGGCTTATTTCACTTAGCATAATGCTTTCCAGTTCTATCCATGTTGTTGCAAAGGGTAGGAGCTCCTTCTTTCTTTCTGCTGCATAGAATTCCACTGTGTAAATGTACCATATTTTTTTGATCCAGTCATTTATCGATGGGCATCTAGATTGCTTCCAACTCTTGGCTATTGTAAATTGTGCTGCTGTGAACATTGGGATGCATAGCCAACTCTTGCCTTTATGTTCACTCCTGTCTTGTGTAAGCTTCTTCATGAAGCTCTTATTTAGGTCAACAGTGAATGAGGGCTAAAATATACTCAGCCCTTTGTGGCATAAAGAAGAAGCAAAGCCCTTTTTCTGGGTCTCACATGAAGACAGAAATGGGGCATAAAGATAAAATATTAAAACAAGAGACCTTAATATAGAATTACAAATTAAATTCCACCAGCCATTTGGAAAACAACAGAAAATACCACTGCCCTCCAAATAAAAAATAAAACAACCCATAATGAGGCTTATAACTGATGATCAGATCATATATACTAGAATTGGTAAAAACTATTTTTCAGTGACTATATGCTTACTAATTCAAATGCCCTCATTCAAAAGCTATTCCTCATTGCAAAGTCCAGGAATAGGTTCTGTGTAGAATAAAAATATGTTTCCATAATTTTTATGACCTAAAGGAATTTCTGATCTGGTAAGAAAGATAAAGACAAAACATGCACAAGATAATACCACACACTTAACAATAGGAAATCAGTGGCTCTTCCCACCCAAATACCATGCATGCCTCTCCCTCCTCCCAATATTTGTTTGGACTATGTCATGTCCTTACTGGTCTTCTGACTTACATCTTGCTTCTGTCTCATCCAGTTTATATTTCAGCACCTGGTGGCCTTTCTTCCTCTGGAGAAGGCCAGAAGGGTAACTAGGACTTAGTCACCAGAAGGGAATGAATAATGTTCTCAGAAGCAATTCACATGTGTATGCACATGAAAGGCAAACTAGTACATCTGAGGAAATGACACATGTCCCTATTCCTCGATATTGGGATATAAAAAGGAGGAGGTGGTGAGGGATGAGGTGGGAGATGCAGGCAAGGCCTTATAGGTTATGTGAAGAAGGATAGGCACAAAGTTTTGGAGAGGTGCATGGCAGACTTTCACCTCCTACTTTGTCCACACAGAACACTCTACTTTCTCTTAATAACGCCTTTTCTGATTTGCTTTCCATGTCTGTAAGTGAGAATCAGATTTAAGGATCCAGATCTATGACAGATGGCGTTAATACAGAAAGATATTTTTCCGTTTAGATACAACTTGTCTGTGCTGGATAAAATATTAAAAACCAAATTACAATACTGTAACATTCACTTAGACGGAAAAAGGAAGCCCTCAAGTGCTGGGAGGAAAGTGGGATTTTGAAATCAAAGTAGTGAGTGTCTAAGGTGATGCCAGGGGTTGTCTAACCCAGATAAAAGCTCTAAAGGCTAAAAACTAAAATTTTGGTTCCTTACAGGACATCCCAAGCCAGAACTGGGTCATAATAAACCATGTCATAATACACCATCACGAACCAGGTAGCTAAAAACAACAGAAACATTTTGCCACAGTTCTGGGGGCCAGAAGTCCCAAATTAAAGTGTGGGTAGTGTCAGTCCCTTCTGGGGCTCTAAGGGATCATCCATCCCATGCCTCTGGCCTAGCTTCTGGAGCGGCTGACAACCTTTGGTGGTCCTTGGCTCGTAGCTGCATCACTCCAATCTCCGTCTCCATTGTCACAGGGGCTTCTTTCCTGTGTTTCTCTGTTTCTCTCCAACTCTCCCTGCCCTTCCTCTTGTAAAGACACTAGTCACTGGGTTAAAGGCCCACTTTTAACCTGCAGGATGGCATCTTCACTTGATCACACCTGTAAGGATTCTACTTCCAAATAGGGTCACATTCACAGTTGTCAGGGGTCCTGACTTGAATATGTCATTTTGGGTGACAGAATTCAACTCTGTCAAGGACATAAATATAAATTTTTTCCTAGAGTAGCAAAATACCTATAAGAACTACATAAAAGCAAATACAAAAATCGCTCACTATAACAGTTCTCTTCAATCAAGGCACATGAGACTCCAACAAAGAATATATATACAAAAACATCTGGAGATTAGTTCACAGTAAAAAAAATTACAGGAGACAAAAGAACTGCTCTACTATGAGGAAGAAATAACAACCAACTATAAGAAACAAAAATTTGAAATAATAAAAAATATCCCAAGGATTTGAAATTATGATAAGAACCTACTATAAAGTAGTAACTGAAGTATGTAAGGCATACAAGGAGAAACAAAAAATAAATAGAAAGATAGGAAGACAAATAATGTGGACTTGGAAAAGTGAACATAGACACTCTAGGAAGAAAATCTATATTTACATATTGTTATTAAAATTAGCAAGCAATAAACTGGTTGAGTGATTGATTAAATACAGCCAAAGAAAAAAATCAGTACATTGAAAGGTGAATCTGGTGTAAGTGCCCAGAAAGAAGCTCAAGTGCATGAAGACACATGTGCGCGCACACACACACACACACACACACACACATATGTCTAAGGGACATAGAATTGAAGAAGAATATATCAAATATATACAAAATAATTCTAGATAAATAAACAAGAATTAGTGTAGATGATGTAATATTTTTAAAGGTAATGGCTGACAATTTCTATAATTAAGAAAAGTCATACTCTTCAGATTGGTCCCTGAGCATCTCAGATGCCCAACAGACTGCAGAAAAAGACAAAGACAAACAAGGAAGCTTAATTTTTTAAACAGCTTTACAAAACAACAGGTTCCCCATAAAGGAACAGAAGTAAGACAGGCCAGAAGACAACAGAACATTATCAAGTACTTGGGAAAGTAACAGTCGACTAGAATTCTACATCAGGTGATCTACCTTCCAAAAAAAAAGGGTGAGAAAAACTAAGCTGAAAAAAAGGTAAAAGAATGAGTCACTAGCAATACNCAAGGAAGCTTAATTTTTTAAACAGCTTTACAAAACAACAGGTTCCCCATAAAGGAACAGAAGTAAGACTGGCCAGAAGACAACAGAACATTATCAAGTACTTGGGAAAGTAACAGTCAACTAGAATTCTACATCAGGTGATCTACCTTCCAAAAAAAAAAAAGGTGAGAAAAACTAAGCTGAAAAAAAGGTAAAAGAATGAGTCACTGGCAATACAATAGCCATAATTTAGAAAGTAAAATGAAGCCCAGGAAAAAAGAAAGAAGAGGAACACAAAGCAATAGAAGTTATGTCAAGTAAAATTACTAGCAATCTCATCTAATCAACATAGGTATAAAAACAATGAATAATACATTGGCAGACCAAATGTAGCAGCGTATGTTAAAAATAGAGACAGGGGTGGGGAGTGAGATGAATAAGCTGAGCACAGAGTCTTTTTAGGGCTGTGAAACTACTCTGTATGACACTGAATTGATGCTTACATTTTATACATTTGTTCAAACTCATAGAATCACATCTCTGTGAGCCCTAATGTAAACTCTAGACTCCGTGTGATCATAATGTGTCATTATATGTTCATCAACTGTAACAAATGTACCACTATGGGAAGATGCTAATAATGGGGGAGGCTATGTGCATGTGGTCAGAGTGTGTATGGCGATTCTCTTTACCTGAATCTCAATTTTGCTGTGAATCTAGAATTGCTCTCTACTACATCAATCTCAGAATTTTAAAAGAAATGGGATGGGATGGGATGAAAAGGGTGGGATGGGATGGAATGGAATGGAATAGAATAGAATAGAATAGAATAGAATAGAATAGAAATAACACCTCCGTTTTATTTCAGTTAAGTGCAGATGTGTATGTTTATGTGTTTGTACCTGGGCTTGTGAATGATGAAGTGAAATTTAGTCCAACTGTGAGTCCTTGTCAAAACAAGATTGAAAAACACAGCCCTGGAGAAATTCTCATGCACATGAGCAAGGAGACATATACAGGAATGCTAATAGATTTTATAGCAAAAATTTAGATGTGTAAATATTCATCAAAAGCAGAAAAGGTAAATGGTAGTAGACTCATTCAACTGGCAGAATACATTGAACTAACTCTACGTGTGTCAAGTACGTTATTTTGAATGGAAAGCCTCAGGCCCAGAGAACATATAAAGTGTGATACCATTTTGATATATTTTAGAAATCAAAATAATACATTTTATTTTATTTTTTAAATTTTATTATTATTTTTTTAGAGAGAGGGAAGGGAAGGAGAAAGAGAGGAAGAGAAATATCAATGTGTGGTTGCCCCTCAAGTGCCTCCAACTGGGGACCAGGGCACAGCCCAGGCATGTGCCCTGACTAGGAATCGAACTGGTGACCCTTTGGTCTACAAGCCTGTGCTCAATCCACTGAGCTACACCAGCCAGGGCCAAAAAATCATACATTTTATGAATACATGCCTAACAGGTAACTTTGGCAGAGGATGGAGTGAACGAGAACAGGGGACAGGAAGGGAAATAAGACTGTTGACAGATAGCACTATAATTCTGTTGGTAACATTTTAAAACTCAATATAAGCTCTTCAGAAAATCTGGCAAAATGTCGATATTTATATCTACTTAGTGTTATATTAATTGTTGTACATATTATTTCAATTATTTTATAATTGAAAATTAAAATTAATTTTTTGGTAGCAAAACAGTAACACAGGTATCTGTTCCATATTCTCAGCATCTAGGTTGTGCTTGGGATATAGTACATAGTAATCTAGGTACTATAGACTTTGGGACATTTGATGCCATTGGAATGCCTGCTAGAACCAGATCTCATGTGTGAAGTAAGCAGGCAGAGTGCCCAAGCTTGCAGGGAGTGGGTGGGCAGGGTTGGCAGGTGACAACCTTATGACCAGCAGCTTTATTCATTCTGAAGCACTTGCCAGAAAAGCAGTAGGAGGGTCCAGACATCCCATACAATGTATTTCTGCTGGAGAAGGCAGTATAGAGAAAGAGATCACCATTCTTCCTTTAAGAATGAGAAATCAGAACCAGGAAGGGATGGTCAGTTGCCAGATGCTTTTTATCATTGTCAGGAATTCCCAAGAGGATATCTCGAATCCAAAACCTGGGGGAAGAAGGAAAACCTTAGCGCAGCAGGGGACCACTCAATGTGCCTTAGAGTGCTATGGAGCTGAGGATTCAGAGAAGGAAGGCTGGGAAGAGGTAGGTGTGAGAGGGAAGCAAAGAGGGTCTCTGGCTCAGAAAAATGGCTGAATGCCTGCCTTGACTCTATAAATTCCTCTGCATTTCTCCTGGTGAGGAGAAATGGGGGGCTCTATAAATTCCTCTGCATTTCTCCTGGTGAGGAGCAGAGGCAACTGTTTGTACTTCTCCTTCTACGCTACAGCTGTGATGGATCCTGTTGCTCTCAGGGAGAGGACAGAAAGAGGTTACTGCAGGCAAACAACCCCCTGCTTTAGACAAAGAGTTCACAACAAGAGGACAGATTGTCCATACCCATTCTTCCCTCTCTGAGATGCCACTTTGGAGAATATGCAGTTCTCAGGCATTAGAGATTGATTAGAATTGAAGGTCCCCATAGCAGCTGATCATAGAACTAAGGAATCAATTTGCCCCCAATTAGATTTTAGTGCTTGCTGCAGACAGGCCATTAGGAAAGGCAGAGAGTAGTGGGGAATTTCCTAGGTGTAATTTCATAACTTCCCTGAGTTTAAGAGAGAAATCTTTTAAGAGAGAAATCTGATTTATTTGGACAAGGAAGAAGAGGAATATTCCATTCTCCTTTCCCTAGTATTGTATTTGTAGGGTGGGGGACAGAGAGGGCAGTTGCTCTCACCTGGGGAGTAGGTTCAATGGAGACCAGAAAAAAATGCAGGCTGGATGGAACAAATCCAGGACCGAAAGGGCGGTGCCAGAGGAGAAAAGAGTTAAGGAAAAGGAATAGAGAAACTAAATAATGGCTAAATGTTATTTGGAGTTTACTACAGATCAGTCACTGTTTATAACATCTTGTACATATTAGTCCATTTAACCCTCTAACGACCCTAAGAGATAAACACTGTAGAAGTATTACAAACAACTAAAGTGAGGCACAGAAAGTCAAGGAGCTTGCCTGATGGGGTCATTAGGTCTGCTCAGCATGACGACAATTTCCTCCTTCTGATCACCTGGTAGGACAGCATGCTTCGGCTGCCTGAAGGTGGATGTCACCATTTGACTTGCTTTGTCCAATAAAATATAAGCAGAGACGACATGTAACACTTCTGAAGAGGAGCTTTAGGAAACGGTGCTTGCTATGTCCTTGTTCCCTTCTTCTTGCCAAGACACTCCAGGTGGCAGAGTTGCCGTCCGTCACCTGAGTCCCAGAGTGAAGAGACATGACCCATTCTGCCTTGACCAGAAAGCCCAGCCTGGAAGCTACTGCTTCCACCCTTCTAACAATTCAGTAAGCGGCTAACTGAGCAAATTTGGTGAACTCAGCCCCTTTTTTCCTTAAAATACCTGCAGTGGTTTCTCTTTCCTCCCGTGACTAATACGCTTCAATAAAAACTCATGCAGAATCTGACTCAGTGACCCTCTCCCCTTGGCTTCGGTGGTACAGTTTTTCTGAGTGTTCTTACTCCTTACCAGTGCCCTTTGCAGGCTCAGCACCCTCTACCCACCCCTAAAATGTTGGTGTATTTCAGATTGGATCCTTGGCAGTCTCCCCTGATTGTGCGTGTTGCCTCTGAAGTTATATCCACACACGTCTGTGTACCACATATATTGATGACTGCCAAAATGTTGATGGCTGTGTTCAGGTCACACCTCACTTCTGAGCGCCACACTTGAGTTTTCGGCTGCCCGCCAGAAATGCCCATTCGAACATCACACAGTGCTTAAAATAGCACCCGTCCTCCTCGACACCCTCAAACTCGCTCCTCCTCCGGGTTTCATATCTGTGTTGACGACATCTCAATTCACTGATGGCTTCTACTAGAAAATAGACTCCTGTTCAACTCCTTCTGTTCACTGACCCTCACCCTTTACCTGCCTGTGGCCAAGGGCTTGCAAGTGCTGTTTACAGAACCGTCCACTTTAAAAATAAATAAATAAACTCATGTCATAAAGAAAGGCCCTCAATTTCTGACATTTTAAATATTTGCTATGAACAGTTCCACTAAGGAAAATATTTCTTCAATCAGAAACATTAAATTATATTCCTGTTCATCACAGTACTGTTAATAAAAAATAATGAAAAACTGGAAACAAAGTAATCTACAAGAGAAAAGAATACTTAAACATTTACTAAACGATATATCCATTGAAATAAATGAGTTAAAAAAGGCATTTTTAATGACACAAAAACCTATTTATGATATGTGTTTAAGTAAAATAAACAGTTAATAAATCATGTTTAATATTTATATTAGAAAAATATATGAATGTATGCATTGAAAAATTTCTAAATGAATGATTACTGAAGTAAAAGTATCCATTACATGACTTTCTACATGTTGGAATTAGAGCTATGTGTGATTTACTGTATTTTACATCGTTGCCTATCTAAATTTTGTAGTGTTTTTGCTATGAAAATGTTAATTTTGATTTTTAAAATGTTATTTTTAGTAGAGAAAAAAAGGGTTGCTATGTGTTTCACCAACTTCAGCTGTCAACATTACACTTGCATGGGCCACAGTTCTCCCCGACAAACACCCTGAACAGGGAACAGTTTCCTCCACCTCTCATGGGCAAAAAGCAGTTAACTCCAGTATTAAATCTCTTCTGAAGAAAAATGCTGTCCACACAGTGTCAGCATTCATCTTGGAGGAGCGTAATGGTGTGGCAAATATTTTTTATTTTCCATTCCAGACCAAGAAATTTACAGGTGGTCTGGGTATGTCAGGAGTAAATGTTCATGATCAATGGGTGTCCTGCTAGCCCTAAAAAAATGCTCCATGGCAGTGTGGTTATTTCTTCAGGTGGTGAATTACTATTCATTTTTCCTCTCAGAGTATTTCATTTCCTCCAAGGCAAGCATGGTGTTCAGAGTGTGGTCTTTGGTTTTTCAGTGAGGGGAAGGGAAGATTGAAACTGGTGTATCCTTGTGCCTTTAGTACAGAATCTATAGATTCAATCTTCTTGAATCTCCAAAAGAACATTCAAGAAGCATTACGTAGCCAGGGCTAGAGTTTCCCAGATTGGCTGGTTATACACAACAGTAACATGTTCAATTGCATGCACCTAATGCCCTCCGTTTTAGATTTTCCTAATTCCCACTATAATCTCCTCCAAAATCAGCTTCCAACAGAACACAACCTTCTTCCCTAAATATAGCCTCTGCCAACACTGAAATAGCAAGCTTCTTTTTTTCTGTTTCCTTTTGGTTACAATTAGAGAAGAGAGAGTTCAGTAAAAATTTTCCCTGTGAGAAGCCTGTTAAGCATAATTCTGATCCTTTTGGGAAAACAACACTCCTTCTTGATGTGTAGCTGTGGCAGGGATTTGAACTGCGTACATTTTCTATGGCCAGGGTTCCTTCAGGCCCAGGATGGACTTTGACTAAGCAGCTGTGCAGACTTCTCCACAGGCCAGGTGGCAGGAAGCGGGCTGTCAGTTTATCTCATTCTGTAGGTTGTCATCGGTCCCGATGCCGAGGAGAATGCCAACGTGTTTGGAATAAAGAAATGTGAGAAGGGAAAACTCGGCAGGAAAAAAAAATGATGTTTTTAGAAATAGGACAAGAGAATGGGAAGGATGTGCACATTTACGGGGCAACACCAAATGATAAATATGTGGGAATAAGTGTCAGAAAGAAAAAATGGAGTAGAACAAAATTACTAAATGAATCAGATGTTGGATACCCAGCTAATTGAGAAAATACCAATTTTAGTCAAAAGGAAAGAGGTACAGACTAAAAAATGTGCAGAGCTTCTTCAACATAAATGTGAAGAACAGAGCACAGGAAGATCACAAGACCTCAAGTATAATAAAATAAAGGGTGGCAGCCTTTTCCTCTGTCCAAGGGGAGAACTTGGCATTGAAGATGGCAGAGAGCACCTGCAGAAAGAAATGGGGCTTCGGGGGTGAAGGATTTGAGAGTTGCTTCCTAACTGTGTCTTGTGGAGCAAGAAATCCTACCCCTCCTTCTCCTGTCTTTCCTTTGTGTTATTTAAAATGGGAAATTTAGCCACAGCCTCCTTCGAATTTTGCTGTCTGTGAGAGTAAATAGTATTGTATAATGCCCGATAAATGGCTGATGCTCAGCAAACAGTACCTATAGTTGGCAGTACCTATAGTTTCAGAGAATGTTGAAACCTTTCAATGTAGCTTTCCAGGAAATGCTCCGTTGCTCTGACTTCGTGGGGTAACCTTGTGATGCCACTGATGTTTCTCTAATGTTGTCACATTTCTCTATTCTTGACAAATAAACCCATATTATATACAGGTACACTGACAAATAATATGCTTTCTCACTCAGCACAATGATTTGGTGCTAAATATTGTAAATACGTTTTGCTTTTGTTATATAAATTTAGGAACTAGATAGAGACTAGAGTGGAGAAATGGACAAGAGTCAACAGTGGGGTGTATGGCCACGGTCTCAGGCTCCGGTGTCCAGCAGACCTGGATTGGAAGGCTGGTTCTGCTCACTTAATGCTCTGTGATTCTGAGGGACTTATTTAAACACTGTATCAGTTTCTTCAACTCTATCAATGAACATTAGTAAATATGAACTATTGTTGTTAGCAATTTAGGCATAAATGGGTGACCAGGCGTGGGAAGGACCTTGCCTCAAGGTCCATGCGAAGCCAGCTAGTATGTCTGCAGGTGTGAAATTGGTTTTCTCTGACTCTTATTGAGGTGCTGAGAGCTCATTTCATGTTCAATAAATATTTTTGAGATTTCTTTTTTAAGTCGTAATTATGTGTGGTAGGATGTACAAATATGAGTAGACCCAAACACTGCCTCTGTGACGCACAGATCACCTCATGGCTGGGGCATCTATGCAGGGAAATATGCATATTAGTGCAGGTAAGAGAGTAGCATGTGTCATAAGGGAAGTATAAATCAAATGCTATGGGAATTTAGGAGATTATTACTTCTATCTGGAAGGAATAGAAATGTGATCTTAAAAAAAAAAATCTTCCCTCAGTGTTTTGAGACCCAACAAAAGCTATATGTACATATAGGGTCATTTATATACATACAAGTGTGAGGTTCCAATTCAGCCAGGTGACATTTAGGTGCAAACTGGAACTGTGTCGGGACTGGCACTGTAAACCAATATTTGGTTTCTTTCTAGTTTAAAGTAAAAGTGGAAACTCCAGTATGTAACTGAATGTACTGATGAAATGAGCCAGTCAGAAATTTTGGTTCTAATTTAGTTATTTCATCTACAATTAGCCCTAGAGAAGAATGAGCTGGTTGTACCAGAACCTCCAAAGCGTGACAAGAGCTAGCAACCAAACACTAAGCCTTGCTAGCAATCATTTCAAAGAACTGTTCACCAGGCGTGACAATTTGTCTGTACTCATCTGTGTGTAATGCAAGTTGCCCCAAAGACTCAAAACTGCTTTTCTGAATAATATGTCATGTAGTCTATTGAGAAAAAGAATTATAACTTGAATTGCAAATGAGCTTATCACTCTCCAAGAAAGTATTTTTATTTTGAATAGGGATCAGATTGGCAGATTTTCCTCTACTTGGCAAAACTAAACAATAGAGGAAGTTTTTTTACGCATTCCGTATTGCCTGTGACCCATGGATTCTCGAACAGATTGTTTTTACATACCTGTAATGTCTGACTTTAACATTTCACATCTAAAATCCAGTTTAGACTACTCCAAGTCTCTACTGTTCAGATTACTTGTTTCTAAACTTCAGTGATGGGAAGAATCACCTTTTTACAGCTTCCCTATGCCCATTTCCAGATATTCTGATTCAGTGAGTCTCCAGTGGAGCCCAGGGCTCCGTATTTAGCACAAGCAGCCCCCAGTCTTTTGGAGGCGAGTGGTCCACAGACTGCGCTTGAGAAGCCCCACTGCGATACAGGTTTACAAACCCTGATAAATGGCTCCTTCAAAGATCTTGTTAAGCATTTGCTTCCTGCAGTTTCTAGAACACATCCTGTTCCCATTTTCACCCTTAAAAAATGCCATTCATTTGTGGGCCAAATCTAGGCCACACTGTGAAAGAGAAAAATATTCTCTCTGTGCAATTCTTTCTAAAGGCACAAAGCCGCAGTCTTCCAACTAGGTGTATGCGCCCAGGAGGTGCCCAAGGTGGTCCACTGAGGTGTGGGGAAATATCAGAATTTCTATTTCTTTTTGCTTTTATTTAAAAAATTAAATGTTGCCAATTTTAATGGACTGATCAACAGTATATGCTTCTAAATAAATAAAATGTGGAGGCATGCATATTCAAAGACTTTTTACTGGTAGGAATGAGTAAGGAAGAGATTGAGAACCAACTGTTCTAATAATCAAGTTCCCTTTTTCCTAAGCCTTTCAGAGTTTATTATCACTGTATATCATTTTATTTAGATTTAATATTTTTTGTCCTCTTTCCCCAATTAGAATGCAAACTGGAGGATAGGAACTGTTTGTTCTCCCCACATCCAGCACTTAGCCCAGATTTCCAAACAGTGGGCATTAAATAACTATATCGAGATGAACTGACTTGTTCCATGTCTTTCAGTCTGCGAGTTCTCTAATTCCAAGGTGGTTGGCTGTTAGGAACTGCCCTGCCTGGTTTCAGGAGCTGTAATCCGCACCCCTCCCCCACTGCCCCCCATGGCTAAGGCTGAGTGAGTGACTTTCGGACTAAGGAGACAAAGCTTATCTCCCTGGCAGGGGCACCACTTCTGCTCCTTTTTTCATAACTGGCCCCCAATGCTTGATCAGTTAGCCAATGATGAGTAAGATTCCCCAAGGGGGGAAACACCTAAGACAGGCATGATCATGTGGAGGCCCCAGGGAAGGACTTGGGGGGCTATGGAGAAAGGGGGTGATGGACCCTCGCCCCTCAGCTTTGACAAAGCCTGAGTCCTCATTTCTCCTAATTCCTTGGCTATCTGCCTCCTTTCCTTGACTTAAGCCTGAAACAATGACAGAGGGCGGTGCAGCCCTGTGCTCCCCGAGTGATCAGGCCTGAGAAAGGATACGTAAAATGCTGTGAAACCTGCTTTGCTAAGAATGCTCTCAATTAAATGATAAAGAATTCTAAGCAGGAATTGAGTTTGTTTCCCAAAGTTTTATAGCCTTTTAGCTGATAGACCCTGACTCAGAATAGGCCATCAGAGTTCTTTGTATGCTATCTATTGTTTGATCCTTACTACCTGACAATGATTAATGAGCTGTACCTGTATTCCTGCAAAAATTAAACCCAATAAAAGCCTGTCTAGGCAAGGGTCAGGGCGCTCTCCCCTTGAAAGAGTGGCCAGGGTGCTCCGAGGCACTTCCCACTTGATGTGCCGTCCCCTTTCCTCCACAGGACTCGGTGGTCCATGTGAATTTGTCTCATGTCTCATTCATGACTCCGAGGACACCGCGGGCCGGTGTCCCCGTCAATTGGATGTACCCGCGACGACCTTTCTCGCCGTTTGTTTTCACAGGCCCTGCCATCCAGGACTACTCTCGGCTCACAGTCCCTCTGACAGCCACACGAGTGTGCATCTTCTTTGTAGCTCAGCCCCAGTGTCACATCTTCTTTCTGCGAAGGCGCCCCTCCTTCTCCAGCTCCATTAACTCCACTTGTGTTTCTGACTTCCCCTGGCAACTCACGCATAGTTCTGTTACAGCAACTGCCACACTGTGTACAAGCCTGAACTCTCCTGAGTTCTGAGTTTACAAGGATAAGACTTATGTCTTATAAGATAGGAGACACTCAGTGCATGTTCTTGAATGACTGGTTGAATACTCAAATAATTAAAAAGTTGCTTTTATCCTTTTCCTATGGAAGCTAAACTCCCCACCCCAAAACCTTAGAAATCTGTTTACAAGTTTAAGAGTAGATAGCATCATCTAAGCACCTGAAAGAGATTTTTCACAATATCTTTTCACTTTAATGTGTGAATAAAAATTTCCGTGCTAGAGCTAAAAATATTTAAGGAATGTGTTAGTTCAGTTTTCTTTGAAAGGTAGCAATTTATAATAAACAGTTACAGATGAGAAATGCCCAGAAGACTGCACAACCACATCAGAGTGTGGATGAGTTTATACAGCGATTTCAGGAAATAAATGGATGAAGGCAACAATAAATGAAAAAAAATAAGGAATAAGATTAATCAAAGTCTATTTTTTGAATGGGTATTTTAAATAATTTTCTCTTCATGTTCTCCCCTTTGTTTAAATGAACATTTGAACATAGTGTTTGGACATTTTCTATAGTTATATTATTCCAATATGTTTTAAACCTTATATTTCCTTGCAGCTGTGAATGACTCTATCACATTGAGCGTACATTTCCAGAATAATTCCAACTGAGAAGTTTTGTAACGTTCTCTGGTTACCATTCCGTTTTTGATACCAAAAACTCTAAAGAAATGATTGAGGATGCTTTGGGCCCACAAAGTGACTCGAAGCTGGATTATTATCCTGAAAGAGGCGCAAAATGTTCTGGTCTGTAAAGTAATTGAATGTATATACTTATCATGGGGAAAATACTTTATTTTTTAAAATTAATTAATTATTCACTTATAGCAATTCCAGTGGTTGAGTGAAGTAATTAATGGTGCTGTAAAAAGTACCTGCTATTCAAAACTATTAGTTTGTAATGGGGTTGACGTCGGCTAAAAAGTTCCTGTCTCATTTCCAAGACCATGTGTCCATTTGCTATGGGGCAGAATAATGGAAAATATGTTTAGGCCACTTATCTTAGGATCATTTAGAAGATCAAGAATTGCAGGGAAATACAACTTTGGTCGTATTGACTGTTTGATGTTTGCTTGGTGCTTTGAACTTTAAGCCTCTAACCCTAAATCTCGCTTCATAATGCATTGCCCATCCTCATTTCATAACTGAAGTTAAAGCGACAAGGAAGTGCAGGAGAAAGAACAGGAAGTAACATTTCCTCCCTTCATTGCAGATAATGGAAGTTCAGAAGTTAATAAAAGGGATGCGTTTAAGTCCCAGACAGCTTCTGGGGGGGGGGGGGGCGGGTACAGGAAATGAAGAACTAAACACACATACACTTAATTGTTTCAAACCTGAGAAATGCCCTAAATGAGGCTGGGGAACATGAGAGGAAGTAACTTTCGGGCATGGGAGTAGGGCAAGGTGGGTCTTACTGTGATATTTTGGTCAGTAGATGTACTGACCTGAGAGGATGGCCAAACAACTTGAAGGAGCCAAACAACTTGAAGGGGCCAAACAACTTGAAGGAGCCAGCCCTAGAAGCAGCCAGATGGAGAGAATCCCAATACCAAAGCTCCGTGGGAGGAAGGATCTAGGTTAGGTTGGGCAGAGTGAGCAACGGGTGAGGAGCAGTAGGAAGAATAAACCAGCTAATGTGGGGGCATTACATACATGCGATGTCACTAAATGTAGTGCTCTATTTCTGCTAATAATATATAACCTGAGTTTAATCATAAGGAAACACAAACCCAGTTTTTGCAAAAATAATTGATGTACAATGTTTAAGAATGTCAATGTCATAAAAAAAATGAAAGGCTGAGAAACAGTTTCAGAGTGAAAGAATCCCCCGTCCAAAAAAAAGAAAAATCAGAATGGGATACTGGATTGAAGTGGGTGTGGTTGCTTAGAAGAGCCTTATTAGGAAATTGGTAAAATTTAACAGAGATACACCTTGTTATTGGGCTAGAAGACTCAATAATATGAAGATGCTAATTCTCTCAAAATTGGCCTACAGATTCCAAACAAGCCCAGTTGAAATTAAAGCAGGCTATTTTGTAAATATTGGGAATATGAATCTAAAATTCATGTGCAAATGTAAAGAACCAGGAATAGCTAAGTCAAATTTGAAAAAGAAGAACAAATTTGGACAACTTGCACTACCTCTTTCAAGATCTATTATAAAGTAATAGTAACCAAGATGGTTTAGTATCAACATAAAAGTAGATATAAATAAGGGGAACAGGATAGGTAATCCAAAAACAGATGGCACCTATATGGACGACCGACGGCTGACAAAGATGCGGAGGAAACTTAGTGAGAAAGCAGCCTTTTCAACAAACAGCAGTAAAATAATTGGACACCCACAAAAATCAGGTCCAAGTGAATCATAGAAATAGATCTAAAACCTAAAATGATGAAAACTTTCTGAAGAAAATAGGTGAAAATTATTGTGATCTTAGATTAGGCAAAGATTTTTTCCCATTTCATACTGGGAGAATTAAACATAAAAGAAAAAATGACATCTGGCCTGTATCAAAATTAAACCATTTAGCTCTTCAAAATCCTGCTAACAGACTGAAAAGACAGACTAGCAAAAATATTTGTAAGGTGTATATATAATAAAGAAATTGTATTGTGTTTATATAAAATCCTCAAAACTCAATATAAGGGAAAAAACTCCAATTAAAAAAAATGATAAAAGGATTTGACTGAACAAATAGTTCGGTCAAAATAGTTCACCAGAGAAGACACAGGGATGGCAAATAAGCATAAGGATGGAAAGAGCGCAGTACCTTTAGCCATTAGGAAAATGGATTACAAACATAATCATACACCTATTAGAATGTCTGAAATTTAAAAAATCATACCAAGCTTTGGCAAGAATATGGAAGAATTCACTGCTGGTGGAGAAATAAAATGGCATGATTTAATGGAAATGTTCTTTAAAGAGATAAATATATACCTTCTGTATGATCTAGACATTCCCCTCATATTTATCATGAAAAAGGAAAACATTTGTTTGTACAGACTTATACACAAATGTTCATAGCAGCATCATTTATGATAGCCCAACCCCGATAATAACTATCCATCTACAGATGGATAAACAAGCAAATTGTGGTCTCATCCGTACACCAGAAAACTACTTACTAATAAAAAGGAATGAACTATTGACACATACAGGGACATTTGAATCACAAGATAATTATATTCAGTGAAAGAAGCCAGACATAAAAATATACATACTGTAAAATATCATTTACATCAAATTCCAGAAATGGCAAACTAACCCCAGGAGGTCAGTGGTTGCTTTGGGATGGAAGGGAAGTTCTGGGTGGATCAGGAATGTAAAGGGAGGTTGGAAGCTTTGGGGGGGGATCAGGAATATGTTCATTGTCTTCTTTGTGCAGATGATTTCATGGTTGCATACACACGTCAAAATTTTAAAACTGTACTTATTTTATACAAAATTGTACAAAACTTTAAAATTATGTGTTCCAATATGTGCAACAATTACATGTCAATTTTATCTCAAATTATGTGTGTGTGTTAGAGGAAATTAAAAATTGCATTTTCAAAAGCAAAAAATGACTATTGACAAGCTTATTTCATAACTGCATTTATTTTATTTTTCTTAAAAGTTAATAGCTGGAATGAAAAGAACTATTTTCTCAACAGAAAATTCCATAAGGAGTTGGACCTCCCACTCGTAGCTGGGTGGGTAGGTGTTTTTATGTTGGAAGATAGCTAGAGGCATTCATACATCCCCAACGTTTCTTCATAATAAATTAATTGTACTTAGGCTAATTTCTCATATGTGCCCACACATTGCTAAAAGTTTTATTGCTTCTTCACCTCTGATTCTTGCTAAAATTTGATTGCTTCCTACAACTACAATCAGAACCAAATACAGCCAAGTGACATGAAGTCATGCTATGTGTCAGCTACCATTTCAGGAAAAGTCCTCACTTTATTGCTAATGGCTAAAAGCTATTTAAAAGTTATTTATATAGTTAAACAGCTCTTTAACTATAGCTTTCTTATGGTTGGATCATGTTTAATCATTCATCATGTAGAAAGAAAAGTCAAATTTCTTTAGCCTATCAAAATGAAAAATGTCATGTAAAATGTATTTAGCAAATTGCCAGTTATCATGCAACCAATAGTTTTTTTAATCATCGTTTTCTCTTTACCAGTGTGTCCCAATGAATGTCCACCCATCTATAAACATCACCCTCCTAGCTGTCTGTTCCAAGAGACCCGTCCAACTTTCCAATATAAAACAACAACAACAAAAGAAAACAAAACGATTAATCAAAATTGGTTAGTGATGGAGCTGAACTGCAAACTCTCTCTGCCTGACCCCAAAGTCTGTGTATCATTCTAGTACACAAATTCCAATCAATATGCCTACAGGACAGTAAGTTCTCATAGTAGGCGCTCCACTATGCAACCGAACAGAATTGAAATTTGGATTAGGAAGAGTTGATGATTGTATTCCGTCATCATGATAAATGACCTTGCATGTGGCTTGCTAACAAAGAGCAATGCAGCTTAGTCTCTCTGCAGCTCCCTGAATAATCTCCCACTGCATTTACTATGTATGCATCCAGTGATTGCCAGAAAGCCAGATGCTGTTTCTTCGATCTATACTTGTTCGGTAGTTGTATTGTGCATGCTATTAATTGATCATTTGGGACTCACAATATTTATTCCTTCATGATCCAAACAGTGCTAATTTTACTGAGGGCCGAGAGCAGTTGATGATCTCTGTGAGCCTACAGATCGTATTCTATGAAATGCCAGCCTGTCTTGCATTTGTCCTTCAAAAACATTAGAAGTCAAAATCTTTGCTGCTTTTCAATTTTGTTGTAAACCTAAAACTGCTCTAAGACAATCATCTTTTTAAAAAATCCCTTTTCTCCTAATTTGCAGTAGATTCCATATCCCACCTCCACCCCAGAGAAACCATGAAAACATTTTTTAAAGATTTTATTTATTTCTTTTTAGAGAGAGAGAAAGGGAGGAAGAAAGAGGGAGAGAAACATCCATGTGTGGTTGCCTCTCGCACACCCCCTAGTGGGGACCTGGCCCACAACCCAGAGGTGCGCCCTGACTGGGAATGGAAGAGGCAACCCTTTGGTTCACAGGCCAGTGCTCAATCCACTGAGCCACACCAGCCAGGAATTTTCTTATATTTTATAAAGCAATAGCTTTGTGAATGGTAAATAGATGTGTTTGTGTGTGTACAGTTTGTGGTTGTTATAAAAATATTCATTAGTGGAAATAGGAGTGTTAATTTTTAGAAAACCTAATTTCCAGAAACATTTTGGGAGAAAGACCTAACATTCCATGAGTACCTACCATCTATTTCAGTATTTAGCGTAGTAAGAGCAATCCTATGAGAAATGATGACAAAATCGAGGTTCCTAGAAATTAGGGAACTTGTTACATCTAAGTGGCACAATGTGGATTATTTGACTCCAGTTGTCTCTCTTTTGAGGTTCCACACTAGAGTTGCTAGGGTTAGGAAAGAACTCCTCTTATGGGAGAGCTGCTGCTTTCTAGTGGTCTTAATACCCTCTTGTCTCGAATCCTTCTGTTCTCAAAGTTATGGGGGTTGTGATGCAACGTGGACCGTAATTAGAGGGTAGGGTCCCCTCATCTCTTTACTGCTTGTTCCCCACAGTGATGTCTGGGAAATGTTGGGATAGGCCAATGTGCAGCAGCTTTTCTGGGCCTCCAGAAAGCTCCCTGGGGGTCATATGGTTACATGTGAAGCCCCTGTGGTTCTATCCTGGAGAGGCAGAGTGGAAAAAGTAGGAAGGTGGTGAGTAGGGAAGAGACTCATTAAAAACAGAACTGGGTATGGTGATTTATTAAAGAAAGCAACAAGCAGAGAGCATGAAGGTTGGAGGTACGTGATATGCTTCATTAGTTCCTCTGGGCTTCTAATGGAATATAGATTAGTTTGTCCTGTGAAGAACAGTGAAACCACACAGTGGTAATGTGTCTGCAGAATACACTATAAAGCTCATTCTCCTGCCGTAGCTGATACATCATCATTTTCTAGTAAGGCAGCCATAAGTGACACAGTAAATGTCAGTTTTCATGAAAGAAGTTTATGGAATAAAATTGAAAGAAACACACAGGGCAAGATATTAGGCAAGTTTATAAATCTTTCATAAAGTGTATTTGAAGTGTGTATGTTCACCTAATTTCAAAACTATTTTTGAGCTGTAGGACACAAGAACACCCTTCCCAGGTTGTTTATTGGGAAGTTTCAGACAATATAACCATTTCTTTTAGCCAACACCTGATATGTGTTTATGGTAGGAACACTGACCTCCCAACCCCATGTGCTGTCAGTTACTAGTTGGACTTAATGTATTTCCCTCCTGCCTGGAAGGATCATGCACTTTTACCGTGGTTTCTGGTGCTTGGCTGCCCTGGAGTAGAACGTCATCAACATTTCGAATGATCACCATTACCAAAAAATAGGTAAACCTTAAACATAATTGCAATATGCTGAAAAGAAAAGAAAACTTAAAAACTATCTTTATAGAGAAAAACACCATGAATGAGACTCAGGTAGCACCACCTCCAATCCTGACATTGAATTCTCCTTTCAACTTCAGCGTTCTCTGGATGTCCACAAGTTCAATGGCTATGAAGGAGGAACTAGGAATCCACCAGTGTCTTCCGACTAGTAAAGAGTTTCCACTTTGAAAGTTCCATGTCTTTATCAGAGTCCCACTGAAAAGAAGGAAAATATATTTATTTTTACTGTTCAAGTCAATTAGATCAGAAATAGTCTTTTAGATTAACCTGCATGACCCATAATGCCTACTCTAGGCACTCAAAAAGTGCCAATTAAAATTTCTTTAAATATTTAATGTAAAGGTATTAGTGTGTTCCAGCAAAGTCACCTCACCCCGTGGAAATGTTAAAAGAAGACCTGATACCTGCAGCAAGATATTTTTTTCTCTGAATTCCTCATTTCTTGAAGTTTGGAATGACAAGAGAATTTTAATTATTCTAGACTTTTTCTCCCTCTCTAAGAAAAGAGAAAATTATTGTAGAATTATTGTTCAACAAATCTCTCAGATTCAGGTAACTTCTACTTATTTGCCTTTTGAAATTTAGGTCTGCTATTTCTATAGTGATTGATCTGTAGCTTGACCCAGTTTCCTGGGCTGATGTAGAACAGGATTGGTTGGCTCCCCCAGAGATGTGGGAGTGAAGCGGTTTGTATTCACAAGCTGGAGTCAGACGGACTTGGATGCACCCCCCATCTCCACCACACACTGTCTTGTGTACACTGCAGTTATGTGATTACTCTGGGCACATTTCCTAGTCACTCACATTGGTATTACAATAGCAATTTGCCCATATTTATTTTTTCTTAACATTATCTGATACAATGCTTACAGTACCTAACACATGGTGCACTGGCTGTAGAGGTCAACTGTTGCTATTACCAGTACTCATGTGTGTTGGAAGAATCGGAAAGGCCTCTAAGCCAGATCTCAGAGGATGGAAGGAATCACCCAGCTGTGAAAGGTCGGTCCTCGTGTGTTGACTGACATAATTGGTACTGGGTTGGATGCGGTGCAGGTGAGGTCAAGATAACCACTGGAAGAGATTTGAGAATAAACTGGTCAAGCCAGGAAGTGGACGTGTGAACTAGTTGGGTTATTAGAAGTAAGTGTCAGAAAATGATTCTAGTTACTGTAGCTCGTGGGGTTGATGGGGACAGAGTCTTGGGATCGAGCAGGGCTGTGGGGAGGCTGGCACAAGGCTCCAAAGTCTCCGCCCAGAACCCACCTGGTGATGTCACCAGACACAGCCCAGGGCCTTCTGTCTTTGCCCACCGTTCAAGTGCCTGGTGTTGCTGCTGCCCCAAGGAGGCGTTAATTCTCAGTCTGCCTACTTCTTTGCATCACTGTCTCCAAATTTAGAGTTTTGAACAGGTGGGTCTGGTCAGCAAAAGGGCCCAGTAGAGCACACAGACCTTTTCATTTTCTGAATGGGAGTCCCATCCACCCATTGTAACCCCTAGGGTAGAAGACCCCCTCACACAGAAAGGGTGAGGGTCCTGGCCAGCCAGGAAGCTGTGTCTCCCATGAAGGGACTGGATCGATGCCAGGTGTGTGATCAGAACCAAAGTCACTGTGTATTTTGAGACCATAAACATAATTCCACTAATTATTGATGTTTTCAAAATAAACATATGGTTTTCTCCGAAAGTATTATAATGTTACAAGGGAGAATTTTTTCAAAGATAGAGAAAATGGAGAACCTCATCATCCCACCATTCTAACAAAACCACTTTAATCCTTTTGACCAGTAGAATCTGTCACAGATCTCTGCTGACCATTCAATCCAGAGGGGAAACATAGTGGGGTTTTTTTATCAGACACCCAGGAACTGCTGCCTCCCAAACCTCATCCCAAGACAAAAGATGCCCTCTTTGCAGACAGAGAAATTGACAGCTTGAGGGGTTATGTCTCAATTTCCACTGGGAACAGACCCCAGACTCCATAATATTCTAATAGGCTATTCCTTAAATACTTATCTCTTCCTTTTTTTCTTTTTTCCTTTCCTTTCCTTTCCTTTTCTCTTCTCTCTTCTTTCTTTCTTTCTTTCTTTCTTTCTTTCTTTCTTTCTTTCTTTCTTTCTTTCTCTGTCCTCCAACTCTTTTTTCACCAGGTGGATTACAAAATATTACAAAACAGTCTTTTCTTGGGAATTGTCAAAGGGTAAGCCACAGTCTCATGCAGTAACAATTACAGTAGGTGTTAAGTGTGTTCAGCACTTTGTGTGTGCAAGGTACTTTATATGCACTGCTTCTAATCCTAATAAAACATTCTAACAAGTAGTTGTCAGTCCCCTTCTACAAACTAGGTGACTGAGACTCTCCCGGGTAAGGGACTTGCTCAGGGTCACACACTGACCTAGTCTTAGAGCTGAGATTGGCAGTGGGTGCACATCCCTGCTCTTTCCTCATGTTGTCTGTCCTGGAAACTCGAAGTCAGTCAGGTTTAGGGTAGATTTGGTGCCTAAAATGGAATGCTTGTAGATAGGACTATTTAACTCCCAACCTGCCGGTTACTTTCCTGAAGCACTTGGCCGAACTGAATCTAAGGAGCTGTTGCGTGCTGGCTTCTTTGTCTGCCTGTGAGCCACGATGGGAAAACAGAATTTTTATGATGTCCAGGCTCCTGAAGCTGCGGCTCCAAATGGCCAGTGAATGACTGAGTGAAAGGTGGTTTGAAGGAGAGTGGAAACAGAACGCAATGTGCCCTGTCGGGTATGATGTCATGCCCCCACTCCACCCCACCCCACCGTCTGTAAAACGTCTCAGAACAGGTGTCACAGAATGGCGAGACCTGGAGAGCTGGGAGGAATCCAGGGGCTTCCCAACCATGCATTGTGAAGCTCCCTTTGGGCCTGAGTACTTTGAGTTTCTCCCACAATGAGTCATTAAACTGAGTGACATCCCTCTCCCACACTTGCTCCCACCCTCACCTGCGGCGTTGTTAACGGGGACCAGCGGTGCTGCTGTGAGGCATCTCAGAGAGCCAGGGGTGGAGAGTGTAAATCTACAATTGCAGGGGACAGGCATGGAGGAGGAAACCTCTGTCTGTACCTTTGAGAGTAACTCTTTCAGGAACAGCGAAGTCAAACAGCTACTGGATAAAAGGCTTCATTTCAGATTGCCATCGACACTACTTAACAAAGAAATTGTCCCTAGAAAAGGAGATTGCAAACTTCGTGGTCCTTGGTACTTTTCCAGAATTTTAACACCAAACAGGTAGCCACTAAGTGTGTGAGTCACACTGGCACCTTGCACAGATCCATCCCTTCATTACTTGTCCGAAGTATTAACTCTTCAGACGCCCTTCATGGCGGTGTGCCTTAATTAGCAGTGACATCGCTGCCATTGTGTGCTGGTCTCACTGCCTCATGCCTTCGGAGTACAGGTTGTTCTTTCAGGGTGATATGAGGACAGGAGGGATGGGAGCAGAGTTTAACCCGCAGACTATACCTCCATGACCCCGAGGCCCCAAGGCCGGCGACTTGAGCAGCTGCCTTCCCTCCCAGGCAGCCGGACCATGGCAGGTACCAGTCTGTAAGCCTCAGCTGGCACTGCGCAATCTTAGGAAAGTCCCATTCAGGGATGTTCAGTGGCTCCCAAGAACCAGGGTTGATATCAGGAGCTTGCTCTCTCTCTCTCTCTTCCCCTCCGCACTTTTCTTTCCTTCTTTCTTTTCTGGCATAACTAAGATTGGATTCTAGATATAATGAAATAAGACTTCATAAGATGATCCGCCATTTAGAAAACAACAATAAACCTAAGACGTAATACGAACCAGCGACATCCCGAAGGCGCTGGACAATGAACAGCAGCAGAGACAGGCAGGAAGCACACACTTGCTCAAAGGAAGGGTAGGAAGAATTCAACAAATGCATTCCTGTCTCCAGCTCGTAGCCTGGGCTGAGTGAAATTCAACTAAGTGCAGCGGTGATGGTGGATCATGCAGAAAACCCTGGGTCCTTCTGACATGGAGTGCCAGAAATGAGAACCTGGGGAAGCATGGATGCTGGAAGGGGCGGGGAAATTCTAGGAGGCAAAGGGCCGGAGAAGGCATCCCCAAGCCCTTGCTGCCCGTGTCTCTGACCCCTGAAGAACACGTGCAGGACCAGACCACAGCAAAGGTGTGGGTGGAAGCCAGAGCCGCTGCCCAGGAAACGGGCTTGCAATTTGAATCTCTCTATGCATTTTACCTTTTCCATGAGATAACGGTTCTTCTTTAAAAAGACTTTATTTGTTTATTTTTTTAGAGAAAGGGGAAGGGAGGGAAAGAGAGAGAGGGAAACATCCATGTGTGGTTGCCTCTCGCGCATCTCCAACTGGGGACCTGGCCACAACCCAGGCATGTGCCCTGACTGGGAATCAAACCAGGGACTCTGACTCAGGCCGGTACTCAGTCCGCTGAGCCACGCCAGCCAGGGCGAGAGAGAACAGTTCTGACATGTTTCAGAGACTGAGGCAGACGGTTCGTCACTAAGAATCACGCTGCTTCGTTGGTTTCCCCTGTCCTTCAGGTTCCAGTTCACTCACAGACGCGTGGGCCACTCGAGACATGGCTTTGAGCACAGGTGTGTCATCGGGTTTGTTTTCCCCTCATGCCACACAGGTAAACGAACGGGCCCCTGTGCAACGTGTCCGCTTCCTTTTCTCTTGCGCGTATATTCCATCTTCTCGGTCCTGTGGGATTATAGCCTGGACATGGCGAGTTATGGAGATTTTAGATTTTATCACTCTTCCCAATAAGGGCTGTTTCTTCAAACAATGTAATTAATAATATCAACAGACCTGTTCGTTGTAGGAGGCAGTGGCTTGGAGCTGTAACGGATATTGAGACAGCACAGGAGGGAAACCGAGGCGCAGACAGTGAACACGTAAGCAAACAGGTGAAACATCACGCAGGTGACTAGGGTCACAAAGCGGGCACTGTGGAGACACACCAGACCAAGGCGGAATAAACGCTCTGTGGAAGGGGTCAGTTAGTGAATATTTGGGGCTTTGCAGCTCTTCAACTCGGGCGCTGTAGCGTCGACGCAGACATGGATAATACATAAATGAACGAGTTGCAATAAAACTTCACATTAAAAAAGCAGGTGGTGGGCTCAGGACTCCAAACTTCCCGACCCATCTGCTAGGGAAGAAAGCACACTTCATTCCGAACACTTTAAAGTGGTCTGGGAAGACCTCTCTGAGGAGAAGAAATATTTTAGCCGAGACTTTAGGACATTCCAGTGTGTTCTGGGAAAAGACGTAGTACACAGAAGAGTTCTCACAAGTGGGGAAGGTTCCGGCCGTTCCCGGAACTGTCCGAAGGCCAGTGTGGCTGGGTGGTGGTCAGCAAGTGGCAATTTAAGGTTGGCGAGCAGACGGGAAGGTCCTGCAGGGCCCATAGGCCACTGCGAGGAATTGGGATTTTTTCCAAGTGCCCTGCAGAGTCACTGCAGCATTTCAAAAACGGGAGCGATGTGCCCTGACATATCATTTGCAGGTCGTGCAGTCTGCTGTGTGGAGGACATCCTGGAAGGTGACAAGAGTGAGGACCCAGCTGGGAGGTGTGCACAGGAGTCCTGGGAGAGACGATTGAAACTACTACTTGGTACTCATCGTATAGTCCTGCTATTCGCCTCTGAGGTCTCATTCCCGGGAAGGAGTAACTGTTGTTGTCCCTAATTAACATCTGGGGACCACGGAAACTTGTCCAAGGGGCTGGGGTGGAAACTCAGGAAGACAAATGCCCAAGTCTGTCTCAACCACCACCCCGCAATCCCTTGACCTTAAGGTGCCCTTCGGCATTGCGGCATTGTGGTTGGGTGCTTTCCAGAATTCTCTGGCCCGAGCCACCACGATTCAGCGGTGAGCCACACCGAGTCAGGCTTTTGGCAGTTCTTACAGCCAACAGCCTGGTGTGCAAGACCTCAGTGCCCGGGCGCCAGCGCCCTGAACGCCGCCTCATTGCCTGGGCAGCGAGGGCCAGCGCACCTCCACCGCTGGAGGGGAGAGGCGGATGCACAGAGAAGCGTGATGATGCCCTAACTCGGAAGAAATGGAGTCGAAATACCGAAAACGCATTGAATGTCAGTTTCTCTGTTGTCAATGACTGATCGCACCAGTTCGCAATACTCTTCGGCATTTAGGGTTGCTTTATATTAACCAGGCAACAAGAACTTTTTGAGATTATTACCATCTTACTGATAAAAACGTTACCTTCTTAAGTAAGGTAATTAAGCCCAATGCCTTAATTTTTACAGGAAAGAAGTCAAGGCCCAGAGAGATTAAATGATTTGCCTAAGAACCCTAAAGAGTGGGTGACGGAACAAGAACTAGGACTCATAGGCCCCGAATGTGCCTTGAGAAGCCACACGGTAAAATGTTGGGTCAACGACTTGTATCTAACTATTATTATTATTTAGTCAAATCACTTTTCCTAAGTCTGCTCACCTGTTAAAAAAAACTTTGTCATTTGTTTTTCTTTTTTCGCTGTAACATTTGCTCTTATTAATGTGAATGTCAACAAGGTGAGGAAGGGTGAAAATAATTGTAATTTTGTCTTGTTTGCACGTGTTACTTCACCAGGAATCCTCTCCATCAGAGCAGAGTCCGTGTCTGTTTTGTTAAACAGTACAACACAGAGTCTGAATAAGGACCTTGCACACGGTAGGAGGTCCATAAACACTTGTTTAACTGTACTTGAGAGCAATAATAAAGTAATAACAATAAAAAGAATTGAATAACCCACTTTATGCTAATGGTATATTAACTATTATTAGTGTTGTAGTGCCATCTGCTGGCAACAGGAATAATTACAATTGCATCCGTGAAAACAAAATCTTGAGGGACTTTTTCCTTTTTTGGTTTTACACAGCAGTGTTTAGCGGAAAATATCGTGGAGATTTCTTTTATTTTAAAATAAAATCACAACGATGATCTCTTTAGAACACAAACCTTTTAATTTTCTGTACAAAATGATAAAACATGTAGCTTCCCCTAAACAGAAATCTGAGCAAGACTGGGAAAACAAAACCGCTGCACCTGGAGGGGATTAACAACAACAAAAAAACATGGTGAGGGGCGCCCCCCTGTGGACTGTTAGAGTCTTAACCAGAATGAAAGGAAGAAGGGCTCCATGGATAAGATGAAGACCCTTTTTTAGAGAATTTAAAATAAATTATGAAGTGACTGAATCCCTAGAAAAATCACGTTTCCTTTGTTATCAGTCCCAGTCCTCTTGAAATAAAATCTTCGTCAGCATGTCTAAGTCCTTCCCACCATTTAAAAATAAACCCTTGTGAGCAAAATTTTTTTCTTACTAGAAACAAATAGCAAGGGTAGGTTACCGCCATGTAGGATTCTTTGGCCCCTGAGTTTGTCCTGTGAAATACAGATTATTCTAGAGGAACTCTAAGGTCATTAGAGGCTTGCACACTATTAAATCTGCTGACCATTTCAGCCTTCCTGATCAAAATCTCTCCCCCCTTTCCTTCCCTCTGTAAGATGCAGTGCAGTGAATGAGAGAATTTACAAGACAGATGGAACTCCGCAGATGCAATTAGTTTAAGGATCTTCAGATGGGGAGAATCTCCTGCTTATTCAGGTGAACCCAATGTAATCACAAGGATCCTTACAAAAGGGAGAAGGAAGCCCGGCTTCAGGGAAGGCAGCGTGACAGCAGAGACATGTCGGCGAGACGTGGCCACAGGCCCAGGGATGTCCGCACCCTCTCGAAGCTGGAAGAGACAGAGAACAGATCCTTCCCTGGAGACTCCAGAAGGAACAGCCCCGCTTCCAGCCCCATGAGACTCATTTCAGATGGCTGACCTCTGGAAATTTAAAGGAACAAATCTGTGTTGTTTTAAGTTACCGAACTTGTGGCAATTTAGTACGGCAACAATAGAAAATACTGTATAGATCCTTAATCAGTAAAGATATTTTTGCATAATGATCATGCTATTTTAAGCCTTTTCAAAATTAATAATTCCCTAACATAACTGAATTGCATATTCAAATGTTCCTGATTTTGTAGCTCTCATCACCTGTTTAACACACCTGCTTTCCTGACTAAGTGAGCTTATTAGAAGGCGGGGTTGAGTCTACTCTGTACCGCCTAAGTGGCAGACACAAGGCCCACCAGCACAATCCAGCCCTCTACCTTTGTTACATCCAGCCCAGCACCTGTTTCTCCCGGGCAGCAGTGCTGAGTTCCTTGTCTCTAGTTAAGGAGTAGTTACATTTCTACAGTCCTAAGATTACATTCACCGGTTTGAAGGCAACGGGGAGACTGATGTGGCGCCCCCTGAAAATGAGATTGGCACCCCCGCGTTGATGCATTCCCCAGGAATGCTCGGGTCCCAGCACAGAGTAGATGTTTGGTAAAATCAGGTACAATGGGAATGGATCATATCAATAATAGTTTTGATGTGAAATTTCTGAAAGTTCAACTTCACTATTGTAATGATCTGTACCAAGTCAGGAAGACATCACATTATAATGACAGAGTCACTGTATGACAGTTGTCTTTATGTCTAATTTCAAATTTAATTGTTGTAACAGCTTTGCGAGATAGGTAGTGTTATCACATAGCTGGCCAAACTGAAATTCAGGGGTCAGTAACGTGATAAAGGTCATCCCCCAGGTGATTAACAGAGGCGAGGTTCAAACCCTGGAAACAGCCCCTGTGAACCACCCGCATTCCTGGCCAACGCAACCGGGATGGCGAGGAAACCCAAACCGCCTGGGCGAAACACCTTTCGCTGTGAGTGCCAGGGCGGACCTGCAGGTGGCGGGGGTAACAGCCTCACCCAGAGAGTGCCGGGTGCGTTAGAAGGGATGATTAATATTTAATGCAGAATGCCATTTACGTCCTGGGTTGAGACTGAGTAAGAATATCACCCCCCCCCACACACACACACACACAAACACACAAAATATCAGCTACAGGACCAGCTGCTCTGGTGTAATACGGTTCCTGGCCACGACTCCATGCTGTACTCTCGGACTCACCGAGGTAAGAGAAATGATGCCTCCTGAACGTCCCCCAGCCCTTATTCCTGGACCCCGTGACTGTTCCCTTGAATGAGCAAATGGACTTTGAAGAGGTGACTAAATTAAGAATATTGACATGGGAAGAGTACCCTGCGTTTTGTGGCTCTACACATAATCACAAGTGTCCTCACAGGGGCGGGGCAGAGAGAGGTCACACGCACACACACAGAGGAATGCGATGTGCCTGCAGCAGAGACCGGCTTTGGGGATGAAGGGAGGCCTCCGAGGGAACAAGGGCGAGGAGCACAGCTCTGGACCCCGGGAGGGACGAGGACCCAGGCTCTCCTCCAGAGAGAGCTGCCCTGACTGCAGCCCAGTGAACGGGATGTGGGACTTCCGGCCTCCAGGGGCCAGAGAAAACAAGCTGGTCGTGCTCGAAGCCGCTCCCGTGGCGAGATTCTCTCTGATTGCACAGGCAGTTTAGTTTACGGGATAGGCACGATTCAGAAACTGCGCCCGTCCAGGGCGGGGCAAGCGAAGGTTTACAGTTGTGAGTATGCAAAGCACAGTTTATTCTTGTATTAGTATTTATTAATTATTGTATTATTTTCCACGTGAACAGCTGTAAACCTACTTCACCCCACCGTGTATTTGAGATGTGGCTCAAGTCAGTTTTCCCACTGATTTTCATGATGAAAGTGCAGGTGCTGTTTTACAGAACCCAGAGAGAGTGGTCAAGGCTGCCTCTCCAGCAGCCGTCACATGGCTTTATTTTTTAAAATACTATACATAGAGAGTAGCTCCCAAATCACAACCACAGCTGATGAATTTTCAAAATGTGAATGCCCTCATCTTATCGCAGTCCATCAAGAAATAGAGGATTCCGGGGCTTCCAGCCAAGACGGAGGCATAGGTAGGTACACTTTGCTTCCTTGCACTCCCCAAAGAAGGATAACAACCAATTTTAAAATAAAAAACAACCACATACAGCACCACAACACAACAAAGTGGGTTGCCCCACCCTGGCGAATACCCAAGGCTCTGCCCCTTACAATTTAACAGGTGCGCTGAGACAAAGAAATATGGTCCAAATGAAGGAGCAGATCAGAACTCCAGAAAAAGAACCAAGCAACAAGAAGATAGCCAAACTACCAGATACAGAATTCAAAACACTGGTAATCAGGATGCTCATAGAATTGGTTGTGTATGAACCAAATAGAGGAAGACGTGAAGGCTCTGCAAAGTGGAATAAAGGAAAATATATAGAAAACCAACAGTGAAGAGAGAGAAACCTGGATTCAAATCAATGATTTGGAACAGAAGGAAGAAATAAACATTCGAGCAGAACAGAATGAACAAACAAGAATCCAAAAAAATGAGGAGAGGCTTAGGAACTTCTGGGATAGCTTTAACTGCTCCAACATCCGAATCATAGGTACGCCAGAAAGAGAAGAGGAAGAGCAAGAAATGGAAAATTTGACTGAAAAATATAATGAAAGAAAAATTTCCTAATGTGGTAAAGGAAATAGACATAGAAGTCCAGGAAGCTCAGAAAGTCCCAAACAAGTTAGACCCAAAGAGAAACACACCTATGCAAAACATATCATATCTTGGCTAATTAAATTAGCCAAGACAAAAGGAGAGAATCTTAAAAACAGCAAGAGAAAAGGAGACGGTTACTTACAAAGGAGTTACCATAAGACTATCAGCTGATTTCTCAAAAGAAGCCTTACAGGCAAGAAGGGGCTGGAAAGAAGTATTTCAAGTCATGAAAGGCAAGGACCTACATCCAAGATTATTCTATCCAGCAAAGCTTTCATTTAGAATGGAAGGGCAGATAAAACACTTCTCAGATAAGGTCAGATTCAAGGAGTTCATCATCACCAAACCCTTATTATATGAAATGTTAAAGGGACTTATCTAAGAAAAAGAAGATCAAAACTATGAACAACAAACTGTTGTAAAATGACAATAGACTCACAACCATCAACAACTGAACCTAAAAACAAAAACAAAGCAAACTAAGCAAACAACTAGAACAAGAACATAATCACAGAAATGAAGATCACGCGGAAGGTTTTCAGCAGGGAGGGGGAAGGAAGTGAATGGGGGAACAGGTATAGGGAATAAGAAGCATACTTTGTAGGTACAAAATAGACACGGGGAAGTTAAGAATAGTCTAGGGAACGGAGAAGCCAAAGAAGTTATATAAGTGACCCATAGACATGAACTAAGGTGGGGGTATGCTGGAAGGAAAGGGGGTACAGGGAAAAAGGGGATAAAGGGGAGAAAATGGGGTAACTGTAATAGCATCATCAATAAAATATACTGAAAAAGAAATAGAGTATTCTGGGCACCCCAGAAAGCCCTGACTAGACTTGTAACAGGTGTGGAACAAGGTTCAGAATAGGGTGTAGGCTGAGAAGCCCCTAGAAATATAGAAAAAAAGAAAAGAATCTCAAAGCCTCCACAGCAAAGGCTGGGGGAGTGAGAAGCAGAGCAAGGCTATTGAGAGTTATTTTGCACATCAGTAACAGTGAGCCAGAGTTGTAGTCATATTAAATGCTTGTCTGCCCTGCTCAGGGTCTGGGAGATGGGCAAGACTTGAACAAGTGATGTAGCTGGGAAGCAATTCCCCAGCTGCTGGATGTTCCCCTATGTCACAGAGCCACACCTGCTGGGACTAACATGGGCAGCTGGAGAAAGGCAGAAGAGAGGACCACTGTAGCCCTTTGTGGGAGGAGTTGGAAATGGGATTACAGAGGAGCAGGTACCAGGATTCAAAGGAGGCCTGGTAGCCACATGCGCTTGGGAAAGAGATGTTTCTTGGCCATGCAGGGAGTAGTAGTGAGGGGAGGGGTTTTGCCATGCTGTTTGAAAGAGAGCAGTGAGAAGGGAGAGGTAAGCATGCAGCTATGTGGTTTGTAGTGAAGAAGGAGGCCATGCTGCCTGGACTAAGGAGAAAGGAGACGCTGTGATTGAGCCGGCTCTCGCCGACTCCGGAGCTGAGAAGGACTTCTTTGCAAGATCTTGTCCTGCTGCACCTGGATTTTACTTGGACTCTTAAGACCTGTGCTTTTCCTGAGTTTCACCGTGATCCAGAGTAACATGACACATGTTTTTCTGAACTATTACATGGAGGCTGATGGCAACGTATTCCAGATCCTGCACAGATAAGGACTTGGGAAACTTGTGGGGATGCTTTTGGCTAGTAGCCTAGAGGGAAGCATGGGAAGTACTGGGACTCATGGGAACGAAGGGCTCCGGGCTGAGGTGCCCTGAGCTCCCCCAGGCTGGAATGTTGTAAATGAAGACCTGCTCCTTCCAGCATTAACTGTACAGTCATTCACCGAGGTGCCCCATGGACGGGCCCTGGTCTGCTCGCTCGGGAATGTACGCTTCAGACATCACCTTCTTCAAAAAGTTACCTGTAGCTCAACTTCCCTGTTTTTAAACCTTATGTAAATGAAATCGACAGAATGAATTCTTTTCTTTCTAGCTTCTTTCACTCAGTGTTATCTTTTTGAGCTTTGAACCTGTAGTTCTTCGTTTTCCTGATTGAACAATATTACATTTTGTGTTTATTGTCCAGTTTATTCATCTACTGCACCATTTAGGACACTGTTCCCACTTTGGGTCATTACACACAGTGCTGTTATGCACATTCTTGTGCACGTTTTTGTCACATGCATGTTAGTATTTCTGCAATTTACATATGTAACAGTGGGTGGGTGGGGCACCGGTTTTGTCTTTGTTCAGCTTTGGGAATTACTACCAAACCAATTTCCCGATTTCCAAACAGCTGTCTCCACTTACATTCTCACCAAGAATGTGTGAGTTCCAGGGTTCTTTTACAGTGGCGCTCTGTTAGTTTTAGCCATGACGAAGTGTGTGGCAACACTTCACACACACTTCTGTATCTCAGTGCTGTTTTAATTCTCATTTTGTGAAGCTCCTATTCTTCTCTATTAGGTAACCTGACTTTTTTTCAATGTAGGAATTTAAAAAATATTCTGGATGTGAGTCATTTTCAGAATATATTAACTTTTTAGAGTGTGCATTTTCAATCTCTTAAATGGTGTTTTTGATGAACAGAAGTTTTCAACTTAGAACAAAATAACCAAAAAAATTAACTATTATTTTTGTGTGTGGTTTTTAAGAAATATGTACCTACCTTGAGCTCACAAGGATTGTTTTGCATTCTGTTGTATAGAAAATGTATTGTTTTACCTTTTATGGTTAGTTTACCACTCACTCAGCTTTAATATTTTTTTGCATTCAGTAAGAATCAAATTCTATTTTTTTTCCATATGGGTGTTCAGTTGAATATACATTATTTGTTGAAAAAACTACACTGCCTGAGCTCTTAGTTTTTTCATAGATCAAGACACCATAATAAATGTGTAGGTCTATTTGTGGGTGCTCATATCTGTATTTGTCAAATCTCCACATCAGTATCACATTATCTTAATTACTGTAGCTTTATAATAAATCTTGATACATGGCAATGTAAGTCTTTCAACACAAATCTTTAAGATTGCATTAGGTACTATTGGTCTTGAATTTTTCCACAAAACTTTAATAATAGTTTGTCAATTTCTGCACACAAGAAATGAAAGTCCTCTAGGATTTTAAACAGGATTGAATTGAATATACCTGTTATTTTAAGGAAAACCTCTATTTTTATATTATTGACTTCTTAAATCTATGAACATGATGTGTGCTTCCATTTTATTCAAGTCACCTTCAATTTTTCTTACTAATGCTTTTGCTTTTTCAGTGTAAAGACCTTGCAAGTTTTCCTTTTGCACTTACGATTTATATGCTATTGCAAATGACAGTTTTATAATTTTATTTTCATGTAATTTATAGCTTGTATATAGAAATACATAGAGTCCATATATATGTATATATAAATGTAATTTATTTTATTACACATTTTATTCAGTAACTATTAAATTTATTAACTAATTCTAATAACTAATTTATGACTTTTTCACTTTCTACATACAGAATCATATTGTCTACGCATTACACATTCTGTTTCCTGTTTAGAATTTCTATTCTTTTCTTGGTAACTGTCCCACTAAGGCTTATTGAACAGGGTGCTGTTGGCAGACCTCCTCGTCTCATTCCCAAATGCAGCAAACACTTTTAATATTTCAACACTAAATCAGATATTTATGGTAGTCTTTATTTTGTAGATACCTTTGTCAGATTAAAGAAACTCCCATTCATTCCTAGTTTCTAACAGGCGTTCATGACAAAAAGACCTTTTCTGTATCGATCAAGATGGGCAGATGATGTTTCTACTTCATTCTGTTTACATCACAGGGAGAGATTGTCTAAAATGAAACCCAGCATTGTTACAACTTTTATGCAACATTTGAGCCAATGCAATAAAACAAGAAGAAAAAAAGTCATCAGGATTGGAAAGGAAGAATGAAAATTATCTTTTTTCCTAAATGTACAAAATTTAATGGAATCTAAAATAGCTAATAGAAGTCATAAGTAACTTTAGGAACATTGCATAATAGAAGAATAATTGTTTCTATATTTCAGCATTAGCAACAAAAAGTTGAAAATTTTAAAATTCAATTTATAATGGCATTGACAATATGAAATACTTAATAAATCTGACAAATGATGTGAAAGACCTGTGTATGGGAAATAATGGGTTATAGCTGAAAGAAATTAATGAAGATGTAAACAGAGAGATACGGTGTTCAGAGCTTAGAAAGCTCAATATTTTCAAGACATCAACTGGAGAAATGTATTTATGGATTCAATGCACCAGCAGTCACAATCCAAATATATTTGTGTGTGTGTGTGTGTAAATTATTAAAAAACCCATAGGTCAGTAAACGGCAGCCTGCCAGCCAAATTCGACCAGCTGCCCATTTGAGTGAATAAAGTTTCAGTGAAACACAGCCATGCTCATTCTGTTCCCCATTTTCTAATACTGCTTTCATGGTGCAATGGCCGACCTGAGTATTCTTACAGCTTGCAGAACCCAAGTCTTTGAACAATATCTCCTATTACCTTCAAATTCTCTCCTGGAGCATTTCAGGGCAGGATCCTAAGTGTAAGGCACTGGGCCCTGATGTGGGTGACTGAGTGAAAGGGGTTGGTTGGGTGTATTTGTTTTTCTTAGGGGAGAGGTGGGCATCTATTCCTGTGAGAATCAGGTAAAATCTATAAACTTGCTCCCTGAAAACTGATCGAACAAACATATCTGTAAATAGATTCGGGGAAGTACCAGACTCCTTAGAGCCCATATACAGAATACGATTTTAACCAGTGTCCCAGAGAATCTTGTCTCTCCAAAAGGTAATCTGTGATTCTGAAGTAACGCTGATATTTTTGCCCACACCACTATTTTTCTTTTTCTTTTTTTGTATTTTATTTTATTTGTAATTGCGGTAACTTTGGTTTGTAACATTCTATAGTTTTCAGGTACACAACCGTATATAATTTGACATCTGTATGTACTGCACTATCCTCATCACCAGAAGTCACCCTACAATTGCCCTTCTTTACCCATTTTGCCCTCCCCTTACCCCCTGCCCTTTTCCTCTGGAAACCACCAGTGTGTTGTCTGCCTCTATGAGTTTGTCTTTAAATATATATTCTACGTACATGTGAAATCGTAATATATTTGCCTTTCACCATCTGACATTTCACTTACAATGCCCTCAAGCTCCATCCATGCTGTCACAGATGGCAAGATTTAACCTTTTTTATGGTTGGGTAATATTTTATCATGTGTGTATACATCTTCTTCACAAGAAGGTCTTTATTTTATTTTGATTTAATCTTTATTGTATTTTTCCAGTTAGCACTTAGTCCCCTTATATTCCTTTCCCCCAACAACTACCACTGTTGTCCATGTCCATGGGTCAAGTGAAATAAGCCAGCCGGTCAGAGAAAGACAAACACCACATGATCTCACTTCTATGTGGAATCTAGTGAACAAACCGAACTAACGAGCAAAGCGGAGACAGACTCACTGATGGGGGGATGACAGCTCGTTGGCGGGAGGGGAGGTTGGGGATGGCAGGACTGAACACCACTAATTTTCAACCCTCCAGGTAAGCCACCAGCTTGTAGAACCCAGTACTGTATAATGAAACAAAAGAAGTTAACCAAAAACACACAATTTAGCTTTTCACAGGAAGCCTTCATTATTGGTAGGATATGTTCCAAATACCATATTTTATATGTACTCCAAATATATATGTGACATAGATTAATGAAAATGAAGACAATTAACACACACTTATGGAACACCTACCATGAATGAAGCATTGTGTTAGTTACTGCATGGAATAGAGAGATGACCAGTAGTAACTAGAACCCAGACCCTGACTAACTCTTTACTTACATGTTCTTTTATAGCCTGTCAGTCAGTGATACCAAATTCATCAAAGGCCTCCAACCAACTCAAAGCTGAATTTTGTCATGCCCTTGCTCGTGAACCTCTCTCTGCTGGAGGGACTCCATGCTTGAAGGTCTTATTTCTAGATTCATTCCAAAGAACATCATGCTTGACATTTTTTGTGATCACTCCACAATCTAGAAATGTCCCTCTTCTCCCACGAGTGCCCTGCAGAGGTGGGTGTGAGTCGTAGAAACCTTCCCCTCACAGTTAGGTATTACTTCTCTGCACTGTTTGTTCACCCTGCACCATTTTCTTTTATTCTTACCAGGAAAAAAAAAATCAAACTATTCATATGTTTTAAGATTAGAGAGGTTTCTTACTAAAATAGAAGTGTGTAAACCCTGAAAGTACAAGGACACCAAAAAAAATCTTAAAAACAAATTTTACCTATTTTCCCATTTAAATATAAGGAGGTACACCATTTGGCTTGCTTGGCATTTACATCCTGGTCTTACCTGCAGAATGTCACAGAGATTATAAGTTTATACTCATTTTGAGAACCTGGGCTTTGAAGGTGCAAGATTGTCACTAGCCTCACAGACACTAGTTTTCACCAGGAGTGACTGACCTGACAATACTTCCCATTCCTGCTTTGAGTTTCATCCAGGCAAGAGAGAAGTTACATTTAATAATTCTCTGCGAGTGTTGCAACAAATACAGAGACAACTGGCTGGACTAGAGGAGGAAAGAATGTCCTACAGCGGAAGGACTCATCAACATGAAATGCAGCATCTTCCAAAAGACATCAGCATCTCCAAAAAAGGAGACAGTAGGTTGGCTAGGGCCACAGACACTAGGCAGAGGTCTCCCCTACCGAGTTTAAAGTCAAATTCCTGGGTGATAAGTTAGTAACCTCATGTAGACAGCAGAGATGCCTTCCTTAGTAATCACAGTTTCCATGGCCAGTGTCAGACCGCCAGGACCACGAATGGGGCCCAGGGTTCTATAACCCAGAGAATTTGACCTAATGAGAAACCAGTTACACTAATCAAGACCATATAATGCTTTATCATTTACAAAACACTTTCCTATAGTTTATCTCCACTTATCCACATGAGTGAGTGAGGTAACATCAACACAATCAGCCCCACTTTGGAGATGAGAAAACTGAGGCTTGGAAAGATTAAGCTATACATTTCCCAGTAAGTGGCACCTGGGACTGCAAAGTATATTTCTTAATCACAAATCCTTTGCTATTTGTACAACAAATACTTTCCTCCTCTGATTTAAGGAAATCACACTTAGGGGACAGAAAGAAGCATCAATATTATTAACATTTTTATTTGAAACGAATGGCATTTTTATGTCATTTTCCTGGATGTTCGGTGAGTACCATGTGGCTCAAATGAAGGAAAAGACAGTATAAGAAGAAATGGGGTCCAGAGAAGTTGGGAGCAGGTATCAGGGCCACATGACCTCCTTCTGGTCCCATTGTGTTAGCTGTTTTAGACAGTTTGCACAGGCGGTAGCCAGCATAACCCCTTGGAAACCCCGGGAAATGCTGAAGTGCTTGCCTTCTGAAAGTGTCCTGACCTTCCATGGAGGCAAGAATAGGAACTGATATATGAGTGGTTAACATCACTCCATCCTGGAAAAAGCATTTCCCATGTAGTCCTTCTGTATTAATAGAATAGGAAAAAGAAAGAATACTGATGGTTAAGTTTGTGTGTCGACTTGGCTGGGCCATAGTGCCCAGACACTTGGCCAAACATTACTCTGGGTGTTTCTGTGAATCTATAGATGTGCGTTTTGGATGAATGAGGTAAACATTTAAATTGATGCCCTTTGAGTAAAGCAGATTACCTTCCATAAAGGGGGTGAGTCCCATCCTATCAGCCTAAGACCTTGATAGAATGGCCCGACCCCCCACCCCCATCCCCAGGAAGGAGGCCTTCTGCCTGCACAGGCCCTGGGCCTCGAACTGCAGTGCTTCCCTGGTGTCCAGCCTGTTGGCTGATCCCATCAGGTTTTAGATGTGCCCATCTCTCACACTCGCATTAGACAATTCTTCAAAATACATCTCTCTCTATATATGCATTCACATCATCCTGACTTCATGTCATCCTGGTTCCACAGTTGAAGGTCAGCAAATCTCCTGGAACTGGGATGCCTGAAGGTCAGGGTCTATTATCTATCGAAGGTAGTCCCTCGGATTCTTATACAAACATGCTATTTATTTACAAGCTATGCATTGGTCCGAGTTACAGAAACAGTGTCAAAAGAAGGGTGGGGTGGGTTACAATTTCCCTCTGTGACGATCTCAGCTAAACCCCGGAGTTGCTTTCTTCTCTGTAAAGGAAACACAGAGAGACTCAGAGTGCATTCCAGCTACTCTAAGAGGCCATTTTCACTGACCTGAACGATAGGGAGCAATTTTTATGACAAGGAATGTTTTATGAAACTTAACAGCTCATTTTCATGAATTTTAGGAAATAACACTATTATCGTGCAGGAAACATTATATTCTGGATTCCTGCCCACCCCACACTGGACTAACTAGAGGTTTGTGCTCACAAGGATTTGGAAGGAGGGAGGGATGTGAGCGCAGTGCGCTTGCCCGCTGCTCCTGCGTTGGAACTGGGCCACGAGCAATGCTCCGCACACTCAGTTCTCTCAGGAAGTGCTCAGTGGTCCCGGGGTCACTCTCACTGGTGAGACAGGCAGACAGAAAAGACGCGACGGAAAGCAAGGACAGGCGGTGACAGGTCTGCTTCCCCACTGTGAGTGCGGGCTTCTCACAGCCACGTTCACCCCCACATCCATGCTAAGTGAGGTACGGAGAAAAATTAACTCAAGGATTAGGGAGCGAATGCTTAAATTTCAAGGGCTTTTATTGAGTGACCAGAACAATTTTTTAAAAGATCCTTTGAAGGAAAAAAAGTGTCCAAATGAATCGGGAATTATTTGGAAGAACGAAAGCCACAAGCATGTTAGCAATCCCCTACAGCTTTTGTGGATAAGGGTGGGGGGGAAGCCAACACTTTGTAACTACAAACTGAGTTTTCTATAAACGTCTAGTAAAACCTTTTCTAATGCTTATGTTTGGGTCCTTGCTTGGAATTGTTCCTGAAAAGAAAACATTCTTTTTACAGTTCCGAGCACTTTATTCAGAGAACAGTCCATGTGTGTCTGTACACAGTGACATACATCGTTAGCTAGCACACATTTTGAAGAAGGACGTTTTTATCAGCTTCAGGTTAAAATGTTGACTGGAAGCATGCAGACGCTGATCTAGTAGCTGTATCGACTTGCAAGCTGTTAAGCCTCCTTCTTTCTCGGCTTCCCATTATTTGCATTGCCATGAATGATTTCCCATTGGCACGCCTGTTAGCTCACGTCTGATGCCACTTAGGAGATTCTCAGGGCCCTTGAAAGGGAATCACACGAGATATTCTCTCTTCAGATTGTCTTGGATCTTTGGCCAAGAGTTCCGTGCTAAGAACCGCCCTCCATAACTTTCTACCCGGGCTTTCTCCACCCAGGGGTAAAGGGGAAGATGCTCTCCTCTGCGCTGTGGGGCTTGACCACGTGTGTTCACTGAATGGAGCCTATGGGGCCTGCCTTTCCCACTCCCCCAGCCAGAGCGCCTCTTGGACGTCTGAGGACCCTTCTTGGAAACTATCAAATCTGTTTTGCTTGCTGTCTTTGGATGTCCTGTTGATCTGTGATTCTCTTTTCCTCTACGGCAGGGGTATCAAACTCATTTTCACCGGGGGCCACATCAGCCTCGCAGTAGCCCTCAAAGGGCCGAGTGTAATTTTAGGACTGTGTAAATGTAACTACTCCTTAACTAGGGGCAAGGAGCTCGGAGCTGCCGCCAGATGGAAACAGGTGCTGGGCCAGATAAAACCAAGTGAAGGGCTGGATTCGGCCTTGTGCTTGCCACCTGTGCTTCACGGACTGTGCACAGGGCTGTAACACAGCCAGGGAGGAGAAGTAGGATTTCTGTACCCACGTTAGGGGGATCACTAATCCCACAGATTTATTAACAGAAAGCTGGGGTTTTCCCCCCGATGTCCACAGGGAGTACTGCCTTACTGCTGGGCCATCTTCTCTTCTATTATTTGTGAGATGATCTTCCTGCTTTATCCTAAAAGAGCTAAGCTGCCCTGAAAATATCAAAGTGTGTGTGTAGAAAAGTCATTAATTTTGGAAATAAAAAAAACATCAAATCCACATATTCTCTTGAAAAATTAAGATTGAACAAGATCAAATGTCACGCCGGACATTTAGTTGTTTGGTCTTCGGATTCGGTGTTTAAATGAGAACTACTAGAACTTTCATATTTAAAGAAGTCAAGGGGACTATAAAATCCTAGTGCTAAAAATACTTCAGCACTTAATCAGCCTCCTTTACTTACCAGATAAACGGGCTGTGGCCCAGAGTAGGCAGGCGACACACTGAAGTCACACAGTGCCGACCGCACATAGCAGAGCAAATGTTTCCTAAGCATTAAACCAGTGACCTTTCTTTGGCACTAATGATTCCTTCAGAATACAGATATAGTTGGTTTTAGCAAAATGGGATCAACCCACCTTTCGAAACCTTGAACAACAGTAATTCTACATGACTTCTTTCTCTAGTTCTTCTTCTCTTACCTGTGGAGGATCTCCGAGTTTACCAGACTTCCTAAAAGCTGTGGCCTGGCTTTTTCCCTGACGGAAATGGAAAGGCAGACAGTGACAGAATCTAGGCTAACACGCTAGCTGGGGCCTTACAACAACGTAACCAGAACAAAAGCATATTCACCAGAATTCACACAAAGCAAGTCTAATAAATACTGTAATTTTGTTGGCCAGGTTACCACAGTTCCCCTAGCAACTTAAGAGCCATGCGAGGAAACAGACACATTTACCAAATGGGGATGAAAAGAAGTAATTTTCAACTGCTCAATTCAGGCTCAGTATGTGTTTCTAGAGCATCTTGATTTCACACGGTAAAAGTAGATAAAAAAATGAAGAATTCAGAGTCACAGTGAGTCTCTAAACCCCAGTTTTTATTATTAAAATCTCTTTGCTTTGTAAATCTCTTACTGCTGCCCGGTGTCCCGTGCTTGGTGTCTGTCCAGCATGCACTCAGAAGCATGGGACGTTGCTGGGGGCGATCCGGCAGGGGGGCTTGGCATTATTTGGGGGCACACAGCCTGCTTGGCAGTGTCTTTAGCTATCCTGGATTTTTGTGACTATGAAGGGGTGGCCCTGGGGTATTCACTCGGACCTTTCGACAAGGAGCTTGCTGTAGCCAGTGGAGTCAGCTAATGGCCTCCGGATACAGCCCCTTGGATGTGCTGCTGGCTGACGGCTGAGGGGTCTCTCCCTAAGGAGTCCCAGCCAATAGCTGAGCACAGCACAGGAGCGGGCCTGGCTGAGCACCCCCAGCCCAGCGCTTCCCAATAACAGGTCTTCTTGTGGGACTGGCAAGACCTCCTCACAGTTGCATTGTGCTCAGAAGCTCTTCCTATCAGATCTTCCTACCCAGTGCTACTCCTTCCGCCTCTCCCTCCCCAGGTGCGACACCTGCTGGCCCACCTCACCGCCGCCTCCTCCTTCCTCTCTCATCTTTCACAGCTGTTATTCCTAATAAATTGTGTTTCTCAGTTGGTTCTGCTTTCTGGGTGACCCAACTCAACACAACGAGCTAACAGCCTTTAATAAATCAAACTTTAAAAAATAATCCAGTTGTTCTAACTGAACATACTCCAAGAATCCTGTTTGAATGGGTGGGGTTGCCCCTCCCAGGGCTTCTGCTGGAGGGTGAGTCTGGGCAGCCACAGTCATACCAACTGGTCTTGGACGAGGGATCGATGTTCGGAGGAAGCTGACTCGGTCAGGGACTCTTTCTCAAGAATTTAAACAAAGAGACGTTGAATCCATGGCTGTATGGTATCAGGAGCTGCAAGATCACGTTGAATGGCCCCGCGGTCACTTCATGTAAAACAAAGCTACGAGGAAAAAGAAACCAAAGGCCTTGGAGAGGAAGCAGGTAGGCTCCAGACACAGAGCGCCAAGCACAGAGGAAATGCTATAGTATCACCACTTTGGAACACAGTCTGGTGGTTTCACACAAAACTAAACATACACTTACAGTGTGATGCAGCCGTCGTGTTCCATGGTATCTACCCTAAGGAGCTGAAAACTTACGTCCCCTGGAAAATTCACACATGGATGTGTGTATAGTGTTATTCCTCACTTCCAAACCTTGAGAACAAAAGTCCTTCAGTAGGTGAATGGATAAACAAACTGTGGTATATCCAGAAACTTAAGTGCATATTACAGTGAAAGAAGCCAATCTGAAGAGGCTGCATACTGTATGATTCCAATTATATGACATTCTGGAAAAGGATAAACCAAGGAGACAGTAAGAAGTTGGGGGTTGTCAGGGGCTGGATAGAGAGAAAGATAAGTGGGTGAGAACAGAGACATTTTAGGGTGCTGCTACCTCTGTGATACCATAATGATGCACAGATACCATTACACTTGTACAAACCTATAGAATTTATCACATTAAAAATGAACCCTGAAGCAAACTGTGGTCTCCAGTGACAGTGATGCATCACTGTAGGTTCACAGGATATAATGAGTGTACCAGAGTGTTGGGGGGTGCTGGTAATGGGGAGGCTGTGAATGTGTGAGGGTGCGGAGTGGGGTATGATAAAAATCTCTTCTCAACTTTACTGAGGCAGTAAAACTGCTCTAAAACATAAAGTCTTAAAAAGCAAAACAAACAACTATAGCACTGCAGAAAAAATAAGCACTTGCTGTGCGAGAGTGTCATTCCTCGGTCCCAGATCCCCCGTGGTCCAGCTGTGTGCACACGTGGCGGCCGGGCTCCCCCAGGACCCGCTGTGCCCTTGCACTAACTTCCCTAACACTGCCACCAGAAGCAGCCATAAAACAGCTCCCAAGCTGATTGCTCAAAAGCTGGTTTATATTCTTGGTCATCTCAGGCTTGAGTTGGATTTAGTTCCTCTTCCAATACCATTAAAGAGAACTGAAGTTAATATCAAATCAATGTCCATTTGTTCTTACCCCACTTGCCTAATTTATATAAAGTGACATACAGCATTTGGGTTAAAGGGTCTTGAATAGCATAGTGCTAATATGTGTTCTCCTTTTTGCTTTGTATTTCTAGCCCATGTTCTGGCAAACCTACTGAAATCCCAGGTACTCTGAGATTGACTTTTCCAAGATATAAGTGCCAATGAACCAGGCAGATGATATACAAATTTCTATTTAATCCCATAAGCATGAACCAAACAAATCTCTGGTGGCTAGCAGCATGCTACTGCCTATGCAAATGATGAGCATAAACATAATCCAGTGCCCTGGACTTTAATATTCCTATCATTCAGTAGAAAAGCCACACACAGGAAATAAAAGAAAGAAAACAGTAATAATGGAAAGTATCAAGTTTAAGTGCTCTAGACACTGTAGGCACTTTACACTGATTGCTGCTAAGTGTTATCGTAGACAATGTATTAGCTCTGATTTGGCAGATAAAACAATAGTCACTGAAGTAAAATACTTTCAAATGTGTCAGCTCTGCCAGCTCCTCTGGCCAGTGAAATCCTTGGAGGAAGGTTCTGTGTTTATTTTGCAACCTCCCAAAATCAAGCACAGGGGGTTAGAGACTTAACTACACTTGATTGATTGAGCTTTAGAACAAGGAAACAGGGAAATGCTGGGTGCTCCAGCGGTCTTTCTTCTGCTCCCGGAATACGGAAACTCGTTTTAATTTTGTTATTTTCTCACACTGTGTAGGTAGGCGCTATAAGAGTAAACACTACAGTTGTATATTAATGTGGATATCAAATACTTTATTCTCATTGACATCTTGAATTTCAAAGAAAATAAAAATTATTTTAAGTAATTCAGGATTAAAAAGTCAACCAGAATATGTAATTTAAAAATTCAAAAAATTATGAAATGTGTCTGAAATCCAAAGTGTTTAAAATCAATTGCTAATAATGAGTTTTGAAACACTATAACATCAAGTTTTTTATTATGACCTTGAAATGAACTGGTTTTTCAAAACACACCAAATAAAAATATTTTAATGAGATGATTTGGAGAATATGCATGTGAAAGCTACTGTAAGGGCAAATACCACTGATTCATTTTTTTAGTTCAGTTAACAATTCGCATTCCCTGTAAGGCTGTTCCAAATCTGTTAAGTTTTACTCAAAATCCCCCACCCTGATACCACTTCCCTTATTACACCCAGCAGCTGAAACGAGACTCTAAATTATTTTAACAGGTAAAGACCAAGAAGCTCACATTTTCTTCACTATCGGTACCTTTTCCTCTCCTTGTCTAATTTAATAATCTGCTTTTCAACCTCAGAAGGAAGCTCTGCCCCCTCTTTGCTGGGGCCAACTCACCACCTGTGGTCTTTTCACCCGCACCCTCCCCCGCAGGGCCCTGCCGGATCAACCAGCCACCATCTCCTGCTGCCTCTCCTTCTCACTCACCTTCACATATTGTATTCCGTTCATAGAACGAACAAAAAACGCAAGTCCACAAGACTCCCTTCCTTAATGTTCATACTCCTTTGAACAATTTGCCATCAGCTTTTCCCCCGTCTTGTACCACGTTATTTTTAACTGAAATTTGGGGGGTTACATTGGGTAATAAAACTATATAGGTTTCAGGTGTACTATTCTATAATCCATCACTAGTATATTACATTGTGTGTTCACCACCCCAAGGCAAGTCTCTTTCCCCCCTTAATCTCTCGCCTGCCCTTACCCCCCTTTCCACTGGTAATCGCCATACCGTTGTCTGTGAGGGCCCCCCCCATTTCTGGACATAAGGAATGTTTTCCTTCTTCCTTTTCCTCCTTTTCCTCCTCTCTGTCCCTCCCTCCCTCCCTTCATCTTGAAAAGCTTGCTTTGTTTCTCAGCTTCTCTAACCCCCAGACACTGAGAAGAACGGGACTCACAGCTAAGTATGAAGAGTTGGCACCTACCCAAAGGAGGGCGTGCCGCTGCTTTGAAAGCCATGCGGCAGGCCCACTCCTCGGAGATCCAGAGACACAGGTTCCCTGATTGCCTTCCTGTTCTAGCAACTTTCTTGAGGCTTCCCCACTCCCCCCCCCAAGTCCAGTCACTCTGCCTTCTAATTATCCTTCTACACACACCTTCCAAGGAGGGCTCCCTTCCCTCCCTGCTGAGAGCCTGCGTGGCTCCCCAGTACCTGCTGAGAGGTGATAGTCACCCAGCCAGACACTCATCTCATACACTGTGGCCTGGTTTCGGCTTCTTCACAGTTCCACAACTTTCTCCCACACACCCCACGACCAAGCAGACCTCAACCATGACCCACTCACTGCCCTGGACTTTCCAACCTTCATGCCTGGAATGACTTCCCTTACTCCAGGGGCGGGGGACGGGGGTGTGAGCACTCAGGGCCTACCAAAACTTCAAAGACCAAATCCTCACTAACGTTTGGCTAGTTCAGGGCTTTTGTCTGAAGTTCTAGAAGCCGTTATCAACATCTTATGGCGTTGATCCTGTCCTTGAATTGCCTCCCTTCACAAGTCTGGCCCATTCTCTGAAGGGGCCTCCGATGCAGAAGAGTGAACACAAAGCCCAGTGAACTTAGGTTTGAGTCTCTTCTTCCCTCCTCTGTGGCCACTGGGAGGTTACTTACCGCCTTTAACGACCACCTTTCCCAAATGAGAGATTGGCTGAACAACACCGCCTCCCCGCCAGACTGTGGTGAAAATTGTAAGAGAAAGCAAAGAAGTACGAAGTAGCCAAATATGTTTATAGATTTCATTTTTTCTATCAGATCCGAATTACTTACTTTAGGCTGGAGCTGGCTATGATAATGAAACATGTCATTTCTCCCCATTTTTTGGCAGACTATAGAATGCAAATGCAAACACTTCAATATTTTACATTCATTCTTATTTTTCTCTAGGGAAGCAGAAAAACTGTTACTTTAAGTATTCTTTGAAATGACGAGGGAGGGAGGGTCAGGGAAGGGAGAGAGGGGGAAAAGTGAGGGGAAAAAAGTAAAGTTGGAGGGAAGGAGGGAGAGAGAAAGGGGGAGAGAGATTTAATGTTTTGATATGAGAAAAGTAGAATGTTATTCGACTGAAAACACAGAAGTGCTTCTAAAACACTGTATTTATAAGCCCAGTTCCTTCACATTTCAAAATACTACACACAGGGGTCAGCCTGCAAATCGAATGACTGGTTCCCACCGACTCCGGGCTTTCTGGAGTAACCGGCGCATAGATGCATCTTGAGCAACCGCCTGCCTGTTTTCTTAGCATGGCTTGGCCGGGTCTTGTGGACCCTGGAACATCCTTCAGTGGTGACGGGCACGCGCACCTTGCAGTTCAGCAGGGAGCCGGCTGTGAGCCAGGTGCGGCCTCGGCTCTCCGTAGGAGGGGGTTCTCTGACACAATCACAGCAAAAGGAAGTGTGGGGGGGTTCTAAATGCTGTCGTGTTTCCAAGCCTCCCACAATGAAAGTAGCAACTATGTGAGAAAACATCCCAGGACCTGAGTTCGACATACTAGTACGATTGAGTTCCCTTCTTTGGGATGTTGAAGACTCCCCCGAGAGAAAGCTACATTACTTTTAATTGGCCACAGAGCTTGGCGTCACCTCAGTCATCTTGAAATCTAAGACCTTCAAAATGCATCCATCTCTAGTGAGCTGGACCTTTGTAACACACTCATTCTCAGTGTTTTGGCAAAGTAGCCCGTGTCGCTAGCTTAACTGGAGGCAGGCGATTTTCCAGCTATCAAATAAACTTTTCCTATTTAAGAGTCAGAAATAAAAACACTCTCTCGTAAAAGAATCAACTAGTTTGGAACACACACAACATAAGTATTTATTTGAAAAACATCTCTATTGAACTATAATTCTGCCATTAGCAGTTTCTCACTAATTCCCAATGCTCTCACAGTCGCTTTTATTCATCATATGCAAAGATCCTGCTCCAGAAACCCATTTCACAAAGTATTTAGAAAATAGATATATATATATACAGTCTCTGCAGTGGAAAGTTAATTAAAATAACAAAGCCAGGTGATGCAAAGCTAAGACAGATGGCAAGCTGACATTTATAAACACAAATAAATAAATATGTACAGAAGGGTCTATGACAGCCGCGAACACAGAAAAGCTTTACAGAACAAGTACTGGTGACTTCGGGCGCGGGGGTACCTCCAGGAAGACTCTAACACAGTGTAGTTTTTTTTTAAAAGACAGGGAATTGATGTTGTTCTCAGTCAGGCTAGACTACATTTTGGCCCCACAGCCCCATTCCTGAAGTTTCGTTCTGAGGAGGTGGAATCAAGGTGAGAGCTGTCTGCTTAGAACTGAGGGCAGAATTTGGATCAGCCTTTAAATCCATTTGCAAATGTTTCTATCCAGCTGTTTCTTCACCTTTTCCTTACCTGGTTACTGGACATTTCTAAAGTGGAGCTGACCTTGTTGTCAAATATTTTTTAAAAAAAGGTTTTCCCAGATCTGGATAAATGTGAACAGAAATCAAAGTCATTCTGTAGATATCTCTTAACCACTGTTAACTTGGTAATTGGTAAGCACTTTGGGTGGAAATCTCACAGTAGGAAGTTAATTAAATGCTATCATGACACCCTAAGGCTGTGGGAAAGTCTATAAGGTTTCAGTGACTACTGGAGATTCATTTTCATCTCTATGTCGTCTCTGCCAGGGTGAGCAGCCTGTTAATATGTGGCTATAGAAAAGAATCTGGCTCCACGGTAGTGAATCTGAGTGGTTTTAAGATTTTCTGTCCTTCCCTCCTATGCACAACCCTTCCCTGGGGTGGCCCCGCTGGGCAGTGCCCCTGCCACCCAGGGCAGGGTTCCGTGCTGCTGCAAAATGGACCAGTGACAAAATCTACCACTAGGCTCATGGCTGAATATGAGCAAAAGGTGAGAGGTCCCTTGGCTGCTGCACAGACTGAACGTTCTCCAGGGTCTCAGACTGAGAGCCACCTGCTTTCTGCACAGAGGGAAAGGCCCCCAGGTGCTCGGTTCTGGCGTCTGCCTTCACACAGATTGGTTCCAAAATGCTTCATCCTCCCAACATTTAGGCTGCCCCCGCCCCCCGAATCTGGTACTTCCCAGATAATCCAGAGCAAATGTAAGGGTACAGCATGCACTGAGACCCACTGGTGAGAAACTAGATACAAATTCATCATTTAAGAACAATTAAAATTTGTTCTAAACATTCACTAGCAAGCACATTACTCAGGATAACTCAAAAGTTAGGTAAGCTGCTTGATATTACGCATGGCTTGTACGCAGAAATCTAATCCATAAATAACACAACCTCTATCTAGCCAGACCTCCTCTGGCTCTTAGAATCAGAGGACTTATGTACAAATAGTTTAAGACTAGCAATCGTAGACCCACGTGTTTATAAATTATTTTGATTATGGTAAGTCACCCATTTGTCTGTTCATATTCCTTGGAACAAAACCCTTAAAAGGGGAAGTGACAAGCTCTTCATTTGTGCACTTGCAAGTGCCTTGGCGTCTACAGGGCAAGGGCAAAACTGGAGAGTCTCAATGGCTGTGTTCCCTAAAAGGGAGTGGCTACTACACACAGTGTGCCCAGTGGAAATCCTCATTCTCCCCAGGAGCCCATACGGCCGAAGAGCAAAAGCGGAGGTGTGAGAGATTCATTCTTTAACACCTGCTGGGAGGTCCGCAATACACTTGATACACGTGTGTTGGGTTAATGGTAATTAATGATGATATTTAGGCTTTGTATCTGAATAGAATAAGTGAAATAGCATAAATTTACATGGCGTGATATTAACTAGGCCAAAATGTTGGGAATTCTTTCTTTCTTAAGTATGTTGTATTTCTGAAGGTTAAACATTTGGCATGAGAAAAAATTCCTATTCAATCTTTAGGTTAGATTTCTTCTGTATCTATGGCTGAAATTTCATTGAGGAAGAAGAAATATGTTACTGCATCCCCCGAAACCAGCACTGAGATGGGATTTGTGGGTAACCAAAAGACTTGGACATATCAATACGGTTTTGATTGTTGAGAAAGATTTTGATGAAGCAAATGGCCATATCCAAACCTGACTATTAGGTGGGGTATGAATGAGCTCTGACTTAGGGGTTTTTTCTAGCTCAGTCCTTGTCCTCTCATTTTAATGTCTCCTCCTGAGCTCTGATTAGTCTCATCCAATTATATATTTTAAAAATTCATATATCCCGTGGCTACTGAGTCATGTTGCTGTCAGTACTGAAGTTTCAGTGATGATAGAAACTTCTCCATGGAAGAAATACACCGAAAAGACAAATTGTGAATTTCACAAAAACCTTTTTAACCAAGTACATTCCTCATATATATGCAGTTGCCTAGGTGATGGCATATTTCCACCTGCTAGTCACAGTTTTCACTGCTTGCAGATCATGTTTCTGCAGACTGATTCCTCTTTCTTGTGTTAAAGACTTTAAAACTTGGTGCTGTGGCTGAAGGTGTCTGACATGATAATATTTTTATAGAAGTTATCTGAATGAGCACTGCAATACCCCTTGACCTTATCAATGACCTGGTGGACAGGGATGATTGATGTTTGTTCTCCATCAGCATGGGTCAGTTTTGATGAGGACTTGTCCACGGAAGCACTGTCTGTAAGAAATAACACAGGAAATTAGCCTGCAAGAAGAGGTGGGGATGTGCCTACGGGCCACCACACTGGACACTGTATGTCGTGCATCAAACCGGACACAGAGGAAAGGAAGCCCTGGTTCTTTCTTAGGCCAGGTAATAGGCAGCACTCAAATGGCATGGTTTTTGTGTTCAAAGTGCATTCCTATGGATAAGTCAGGGTTAACTTGCCTTCTAGTCATTTGTTGGGGGTTTGTTTTGAGAAATGCTCCTGTAGTGGTACATTTCAAAGAGCTGATGAATAGAATATTCAGAAAATTGATACAAAGAAAAAGCTGTGACAAAGGCTCAAAAGAAGTAGTGACAGATTATGTAGCAAATGAGTTGCAAGATGCTGGAATATTTATGGAGGAAATGATATGATGTTTAAGATATGTTTTCAAAACAACACAGGGAGGAAAAAACTGGTAGGTGACTATGAGTTGATAGGTACATGGGGACTCATTATACTATCATCTCTGCTTTTTATATGTATATTTGGTATTTTTACAACAATATATTTATACAATATAATTTAAAGGATCTTTAGAATAAAAAGTGAATGAAAACAAACATAGAAGCCTATTTTGAACACATTTTCCAATGGGTTTTACCCTGTAAAGGAACAGGCATATAGAAAAAGAATCTTTTATTAATTATGTTTAAATTACAGAAATTAAAAGTGTCTAACAGAAATATTTAAGTGTATGTTCTTATTAACTGTGCTACAGTATCAGAATTACATTATTGCTGACAGCACTATCGGAGCAATTGATAACGATAAAGGACTGCTAAACACATTTTTGTTCCAAATCTCCCAACATCATATATTTAAGTACTATTTCCCTAAACTCAAAAGCTTCTAAAACCAGCTCAGATAGAGCTCTGACACTCGGTTAAGCTCTATTACCTACAAATACATGTGGCCGTCTTCATGTTAAATTAACTGCGGAGATTTCACACGGATGAAGGCGCAAATATAGCCTTCTAACAAAGTCCTCGTTCCCTACAGCTCTGTCTTCTCTAGTCACTGCGGGAAGAGGCAAAGACTCTGCCATGAAAATCTGCTTCTAGGAACCACGGCTCTAAAACTGGAATGCTTGCTTCTAGCCATTTTCTGTTTTGAGTAAGTTAGACCCAGTATGAGCAAAAATATCAAAAATTCTCCAGTAATTGTAAAAGCCATCATTATTACATCTGCTGTCTTTGGAAAGAACCCAAAATGTTCAACTGTGACCTTGTGTTGGAACAGACACTGAAAAAAAAAAAGGCTGAAATAGGAAATGGTGTGCCCATCCTGCGCTAAAGGAAGTAAGAGAGAGTGGGTGGTTGATGGAAGAACAGGCAGACTGAAGCAGACTGAAGCGGCCAGAATGATTACGTCCCAGGACTGGCGAGAAAAAGGCTCAGGTCATTCACTGTATCAAGCCCCTCCCCCTTTGAGCTCTGGGCAAGTTGATTGTGTCTGCTTTCTCTCAGTTCATGTAGCCACTAGCCATTGGTTTTCTGTCGGGGATTTTTCTACTGACATATCTCAATAACAAACAATTTTGCTTGGCATTTCTAGAAAACTACACACCCTCAAAGAAACTTCAAGGACATATTCATTCTGCTTCACTGATAATAACTTCAAGGGCAGGTACCTTTTAGAGATTTTGACCAGTTCTATTCCCAATATGTGACCCATTTTAGGGGTCTTCATAGTCTAATAAAGTAAAATTCTGAGCAAGGGCTGTATATCAATATATATGCTATTCCCAGTTCTTTGGTTAGATTACCATATGGGCAATATGGTAATATGTAGATTACTACAGTATGGGCAATACAGATTTTGATTACAGCTGCAATTTTGAAAACCAGGGGCTAGGGAAATGAACTATTATTTGATCTATGCTGAGATTTTAAGCACATAAAAATCCTCAAAAAGCAGCCTTGAAATCAGTAATTTCTTTCTTATGTCTTCTACAAATGTACCATGACATATCCAGGAATTCATAAGAGCAGTGAAAAGTAAAGAACTGCACTTTCCACCTTTCCAACGCGAACCCAGTCAAGTACTGCTTTTGTTGTGGTGGTGGTTACTTTACTTGACAGGAGACTTACCAAGAGCATGGTACATTTCCTAGAAGGCATGGCTTGCAGACCCCGAAGCAGACAAGAGCCAGCACAGCAAACAACCGTTGGAAATTTCAGAAATCTCAGCTCAGGGCAAGAATGTCATTGTGCTCGCTAAGTATTGTAAAGAACAAGCAACTTTGCTGGTGCAGCAGAGTCTTAGTTTCATTCATGCATATATTTTCTTATTACCTTGCAACAAACTCATGCATCCAAAAAAGAAAAATAAAAGTTTACCTGAATGATCCACTTTTGTTGAAGGAATGGTCTTAGAAGACATTATCTACACCATAAACATATGAATTTCTAGATCAATTCCAAGAAATAAACCGACTAGATAGCCACAATGATATGCAGTGACTCCACAGGGCCCAAGCACCGAGGAGTCCCGGTGAGAACTGGCGAGGCAGCAGAAGGCCGCGGGCAGGTGAGGTGACGGGAGGCCGGAATCTGTTACATCATGGAAGTACGGCATATAGCCGATAACAACCTCCTGCCAGTTAACAAGGACCCATTTAACGCCACGGGTTTTATTATGACAAACTTTCATTAAGGAAAAGGGGGTGGACTCACATGAACAAGTTTAAAGGACACATGGACAATAACTAAGGTGGGGGGCATTGGGCGGGGCGGGGCTGGGAATATAAGACAGAAAACTGTACTTGAACAAGAATTAAATAAAAATTAAAATTAAAAAAGGAATTCTTTAAAAAATATACAAAGTTTTTCTTTGGTTTCTCCATTTCTGCATTTCCTTTCATCCTTTTCCCTAAGATCCTTAAGACTTTCAAAGATTTCAGGAGTGCTCCCCAAATGGCCCCTGTTCCAAATTATCTACCTTTTTAACTTCCTTCCTATTTTTATAATGGCATTTCTTGAGGCTGGCTGTGTTAAGCTGTATTAAGAGGAAAACAATTCAATAGGTCTAATCCTACTCTTTCTTAACTGACACAAGGTATAAACTCCTTGTATTTTAGAAGGGGACACCAAATGAGTATTTAATTTTAAGGTCGATCATATTAAGAGAAAAATTCATTCATTATAAATAAAAGATATTTTGTGCCAGGAAAACTACCCATTAGGTAGAATAATCTATGTTAGATTATTTCTAACATATATCTAACAGATAACACCTGTTTTTAATTTTCTTACACAGGTATTTCCAGAAGGGGTGCAAGGCTTTTAGTTTCAGGCAAAACTGTACAAAACTCAAAGGCTGTACCTTATTCTGGAAGAGAGTTTGTAGCTCTTATTAAATTACCAAAAATATCTTTGATTCCAAGAATCTCCTCAACTGTTCCAAGATTCAGATTATCATTCTCTAATTAACTTTGGAATCAACAAACTCTCCATACACTCAAACATCTTTCTGCAGTGCTTTCTTGAATGCCAGGCAGGGGCCACTCTGTGGCAGGGGCAGCCAGAAGTGTGAGCAGGGACAGGTGGGAGGATGCAAACACTCATAAGGACACTGGAAATTTAAGTGTTTGCCCTGTGAGCACCTACACATCACGCAACACGCTTGCCGTCTGCCAAAAGCCAAAGATGAGCCTTTTCTGTGCCACTCACCTCTGTTTATGTTCGGCAGCTAAACAAATTCAAAATTAAAAAGTGATTCCAGTATCCTTTTCAAAACATCTTTTATTAGGAAAGTTCTGGGTGAGGTGCTCACAGCTGTTTGCCTGAGGTTCCATTAGTATTTAAAAGTAGCCATTCTGCTATTTTCCTTTGAAATTATTAAAAGATTATACCTTATCTCACTCATCACTGGCTCTCAAGTACTGCAGACTCATCTTTATTTCTGTGTTCTCTTCAGGACTGCTTATTACACGCTGACTGTTAGAACATGTGGTCTTTGTAAATAATAGGGAGATACAGGAGATCAACAAAGTTGAGGTTTTTCTCACCTTCCTGTATCCCTTTCCAAATATAGTGTCCTCTAGTCTGCTATATTTTCTTTTTTTGTTTAATCAGTGATTTAAACAAAGTGGCCAATACTACCTTCAATGGTTAATAATTTAATTTTAGCAGTAATATACATCCCGGATGGTGTTTCTTTCTGTTTCCATGCAAACCTGCCAAGTAACTTTCATACTATGCCGAAATAATCTGCAACTCAATTTCTATACACAATTTTAAAATAAGATACATAACTTATTAAACAAGATACTATAATTTTTTAAGAGAACTAAGTTTTGAATCAAAGGAAGTTACAAAAATATTCAGAATCAATGATATCATGGCTATGTAAATTCAATGCAGGTTATAAAATCTTAAAAAAAAAGACAAAACATTCACATCGATGCTGAATAAGGTCTTCAAGTAGATTTTGAGTTTCGTGAATGTAAGACGAGCACCCTAATGGGCACTGTGATCCGTCCATCTCCATGATACACTGACTGATCTTCACAATGAAAACGTGATGAGAACCACATCGGAGAACACCTTCACCACGGCTAGAAGGACTTACCGGTGTGACTGTTCCTTTTGTAGTAGCTGGGACCGCTGGACTTCGATTTGGAAGTAAGGTAAGTCGAGTTGGAACCAATGGAGCTTGAGGACAATGATTTCCCCAGATTATCAGAGCTTTTCTTGATGGTGTTGGTAGCTGTCTTACTCCAGTCTGAAAGAAATGACATCTCTGTGTGAATCTGCTGTGGGGGGAGTATGTTCTGGCCTGACGAATCATCACTGCATTATTTAAGTAACACTTCCAGAGCGTTTGATGTAAGCAACAGGACACCGAAGAAACAGGTAAGTTTCTTACTTTGACTCTGTGGCAAGTGTTGTTTAACATCCCACTTAAACATCCTAATGCTGAGAAGTAAGCATTGATGGTAAATTTTTAAAAACGTAATACTTTTCTTCAGGTATTTCTTTTATCATTGAGAAAAGTCTTTTAGCTGAATGATGACCTCAAAAACGTGGGAAAGTGCCAATGGCCTATTGGAACCTCTGGATGTTAAGTTAGACGTAAAACCTTGAGCAGCTCAACTTGTGTGGACTTTGTGTTCTCCTTTGCCAAATACACAGCTTGGGCCTAGAGTCCTCCGACCTCTTGCATTTGTAATACCCTCAGGCTCCGTAGCCCACCTTTATAACCTTCTCTGGCAATGGACAAGCAGACAGCAAGCGTTCCCCACTACTGCTGTTAGATGTGAAAACCAATCACCAACACGCCCCTTACCCGAGTTGTCCGCTAACCGAAATCTTCCACAGCAGAGATGCCGCCTCCACTGTTTCTGAACGTTCTCCTTCATAGCACAGTGGAAAATAAATATAAACAAGCCTGGGACAAAAAGAAATATAAGCATTTAAGCCAATAGATATGTTTTCAAAGATAAATCTTATGAAACACATGGATTCACTTCAGCTTAAATTTTTTATACATCTGAATCGCTTAGAAGAAAAGATATTAAGGAATCTTGAAGTATGTGATAGGCGTTTGATCCTTTAGCAAAAAACACAGAGGCTCAGATAAAACCAGAAATGTCACTTGTATGTGGTTCTGTCTTCGTCTGCTGAGTGCCTGTGCTGGGGCATACTAAGTGTAGTCTTCGAGTAGGGGGGGTGATCCTCTTCCACACTCAGAACCTCTCAGAACCAGGACCTATAGGCTGATCCACCTTCCCAGAGAGTAGGGGGGGACCTTCACCTTCATACCCCATTGAATCTTGCTGCTTTCTGAAGCCTCCCCATGCCTACAACCCCCAATTCCCCTTGGGGTTTGCTAATGCAGAAAATCCCTTGAGTAAGTAAGTATGCTTTGTACCACCGGAATGTGTGAATCACCACCAATGTGTATACATAATTTAAACTGGTTAACAGATCCTTTTAAGTTTTTAAGAGGTGGTGGCAGGTTCAGAGGAAAGAGCGGAGCTGCATGGACGCCCCAGGTAAGGTCAACAGAGGGCAGGGTGAAGGAGGCTGTGCTGAGAGGTGGCAGGCTGCCTCGCCTCAGCTTCACTCTGTTAGCTGGGGGCAGAATTTGCAGAACTGGTTCCTGAAAGCATTTTCGTCACACAGATGAAAGCACAGGTAACCACGTGTTTTTAAACAACCATTGAACAAAGTCACAGATTAGAGCTGAAAGAGATTATAAACTCCAACTGAGGACTTTCATTCCTACACACTAACCCAGGCATCACCCATCTAAGGGCTGGCATTGAGCAAATGATTCTCTATGTTGAGGGAAGAAGGTGAAATTTCCTAGATGTTGCTTCCCCTTAACACTCAGGCTTTTGGTTTTTTTTGAATCGCAAATGATTTATTTTTATTATGGACATACACCAGATGTCTCCAACCCAGTAGTACTTATAAATGTCATACATGCTGGAAGGAGAACTTCAGAGATGTTTTGAGGACCCCAGAAGAGAACTGGTTCTCAAATTTGCTTTTCTGGCCTTCCTGGGATGCTAAAAAGTGGATTGCTTTGAGACTCTCCTGCTAACCACAGTCACAGAGGAGGTTAAAAAGAAGATAAAGCGGACTTCATGAGAGCATTTCTTAGACAGTGCAGCGCTGCTGTAAATCATAATTATATAGCCTTGGGTGATATTCCTGTTTTTAAACAAGGGCATTTGCCTGTAAATATGTAGGCATCCACCAAGTTTAGGAGACATTGGTGTATAAATTAGAGTCCGAATCTGATACATCACCTCTAAAATTAGGTAACAGAAAAAAAGTCATTTCCACTCCCCACCTCCCACTCCAAACTGTGATGCAGCAGGACACAACTGGGTAACAGGTGTGAAAAGTTAGGATTCTTAGGAATGAACATATTTTTAAATTCCAAGGCAGTATGAAGATTTTCGTGTCATGAGACACATTTCTCTTTTAAATCAGAACTGCATTCTCACAACAGGTTGTTTTACCCTGTGGGATAACTAGCTCTTCCAACTGAATTCAAGTTAGGTAATAAATACATTCTTTCAGGGCAAATATCGCTGGCGGAGTTCCACTGTGGGAATCGTGGTGAGCATCCATCTGGGAAAAGCGCACATATACGATGTGGACAGAAATTCTAACTCTTCAGGAGGCGAGCCAAGGCACTTGGAGGCCAAAGTGAGAAGACAGAGGGTTACTCCTTCTTCAATTTTGAGGGTTTCCCCCCCACTTACTTGCAGATTTGGGTGCAACAGCAGAACATCGAAAGAGTTCTACACTGACATCCAAGGGGAGGTGTCTGATTTCTCAGCCCCAGCTCTACTCCCTTTCTGCCACATGTTTTCCCTTCGTGGTTCTTCCTATAAACCACAGGGCACCTCTAAGGCTCTTCCCGACACCTGGAAAAATATGCTCTCTAGCTTTCTTAGCTGTGACTGGGGACCATAATAATCAGCCTTTACTCTTCGTCGTGTCTTGCAGCTTCGTTTGACTGACCATAGCAAGCAGGGAACATTGCCCATAAACGTTGGAAGTAAATGACTCAAAAGATTGAATTCAGAGTTAAAGCCTTTACTTCATCTCGACAGGCTAAGCACTGGTTTCATGAAACTTTTATATCTCACAAAACAGAGTTCATGAAAGCCCTCTTTTTGGTGAACTGCAGTCACCAGTCTGATGACTTGAAGCCAATGTTTCTTAGTAATAGTTTCTTCAGCTTGGTAAGTGCCTCGATTTTTAATTGCACCTTCAGGAACCCATACTCCACGCTAGAACAAGAGGAGAAACAAAAGCCTACTCGAAATGAACTGATTCCTGACGGTCGTCCCATCCTCACCCTGCTTTCTCTTCCCTTCCCTCCACCTTCCAATAATGAGTGGTATCTGCTCACTTAAAAAACAAAATACAACCATATGTGAATTCAAGATGTCTTAATTCTCAGGCAATTTTCTAATTGCCCTCATTTAAAATAAACAACACTTTCCATTGCGATGGAAGAAAGGTGTGCAAAGTATGTAAGGAAGTGGGCCTGCCTATGGTCCTGTTAGGGAGGAAAATAAAGAAGATACTCCTTCAAAGTCTCCCAGAGATGCAGACCCCAGGCCAAGGCTGGGTCAGCAAGGGCGGCGAAGGGACACACACCTGAGAGCACTCCAAACTTGGAGTGACAAACAGTCTGAAAAATCTCAAGAGATGGGTTTGGTTTCTTATACCTTGTCCCGTCATCTACCACAGTACACATTCAAACAGCATGTTTTTTGGGGGAATACTATTTGTAAGTATTAACATCATCCTCACTGTAAATTATATGAGCTTGTATTTCATCTTCATCTTTATTAGATCTATTTAACCATCTACTTAGGAAAAGAAGAGAGCATCTCAGTCTCAGTGTTTTGGCGAGGAATCGGGCTCCCTCACAGAATGCATTCCCTCCGCTCGACTCTGGCAAAGACATGTGGCTTTCTTGGGGCAGATGTAAAGTGAGTGGCCAAAGGGATGTTCTCAGATCTTTAGCCGGATTATCAAAAGCTTTAAAAACCTGTTTCCTTTGGATATGAAAATGAATGCTATGCACTGAGGAGCATTGGGGGGAGCACATATTGTCCTTCTTATACTGCTCAGAAAGGTCACTTTCAAGAAATCGGGTGAAGAAAACACAAGACAGAACAAAACCTTGGGTCCTCATCTCCTAATGGGCTCTTGACCAACTAAAGGCCATTCACACTGCCAGCGAGATCGTCATCAACAGATTCTGACAAATGGCCTAAGTTGACTTTTTTTCACCTTGGATAAGAAAGACTCAGGAACACAGTGAAGCAGAAGCCAGCAGATACAGGTAACCTCAGGGGTGTAAAGGCTACAATCAGAATGAGTAATACTGATGAGTGAATGGTAAACTCCATCAGATCCATGGGCATAAATGGTTCTGGAGGTCTGATGGGGCAGTCAGTCAAGAATTAATCAAAGTACCCCTGGCCAGTGTGGCTCAGTTAGCTGGAGAATCATCCCATAACTGAAAGGTTGTGGGTTCAATTCCCTGTCCAGATGTGTAGGGGAGGAAATCCTCTGTCTCTTCCTCTCTCTAAAGCAGGGGGAAAATGTCCTCATAGGAACAGAAAAAAAAAAGGAATCAAAGCAGGAGTTTGGGCAAAAGAGGCTACATGCCCTGTGTAACTGACTTTTGACAGAAAAAGATGTAGGTGACCTCTGACCTTCCTAGCTCACCTGAGTCCAAATCTCTGAACAGCTCACACGTTCCATTGTCTCACAGGTGTAGCCGGCTGGCTGCTGGGCTGGGGCCCTTTCAGGGTTAGGAAGCTCCTTGGGAACCTCTTCAATCCTCCTTTCATACTACCAACGGGCCCTTCAGAAACTTACTTCTCTGTGGCACAAAATTCGGTGCCGAAAGATGAGTAATTTACTTCCTTGCAGTGTTTAATGTCTTGGCCAAGATGATGTCATTTCAGATGTTAGGTATTAAAGGTGGTTCATTTCCTTGACACCAATTCACTATCTGTGTTGGACATGAGGCTGCGGTGCCAGTTAACTGTCAGGGCTTTTGACCGTGGTTAGAAATTTGATCAAACACTTTTAGTTTACCCATAGTATTAAAATAATTCATATATCCCTTAATGGTTTTTGCTGAATAAGGGTGAGATTAAATTTATATTTATTCATTAAATATACACTTACTAAGAGTATTTTTTAATGGAGGCAAATATTTACTTCCTAGAAACTCTGAAATAAAAAGTTAGAAGGGAAGTACTTCATTTTATTTTCCTGCTTATGCTCTTGCTCTTAATAATGTGCCTTTCTATGTGCATATATACTACATTGTAAATATTACATTGTACCAAGGGTCCAAAGACATATGAAAAGATGGCTAGTATCACTAGCCATCAGAGAGACGCAAATTAAAACCACAATGACTTCACACCGGTTGGAATGGCCATCATAAAGCAACAAACAACAAATGTTGGAGAGGATGTGGAGAAAAGGGAACCCTACTGCACTGTTGGTGGGAATACAGACTGGTGCAGCCCCTGTGGAAAACAGTATGGAATTTCCTCAGAAAACTAAAAATGGATCTGCCTTTTGACCCAGCAATTCCACTGCTAGGATTATAGCCTAAAAATCCTGAAACACCAATCCAAAAGAACCTGTGCACCCCAATGTTCATAGCAGCACAATTTACAATAGCCAAGTGCTGGAAGCAACCTAAGTGCCCATCAGTGAATGAATGGATCAAAAAACTATGGTACATTTACACAATGGAATTCTATGCAGCAGAGAGAAAGAAGGAGCTCCTGCCCTTTATGACAGCATGAATGGAACTGGAGAGCATTACACTAAGTGAAATAAACCAGGCAGTGAAAGACAAATACCACATGATCTCACCATTAATAGAAACCTAATCAACAAAATGAATGAGCAGGCAAAGTACAGCCAAAGACATTGAAATTGAGAACAGGCCGAAAGTGGTCAGAGGGGAGAGGGGAAGGGATAATGGGGGAAAAGGGTGAAGGGTTTACGGGAACAATTATAAAGGACATATAGACAATAACAAGGGTGGGTAGGAATGGGGGAAGGAGGCTGGGAGAGATAAGGTGATGGGGAGGGGTGGGGGGGGAAAGGCAGAAAACTGTACTTGAACAACAATAATAAATAAATAAATATTAAAAAATTTCTGAAGAAGAGGCTCTGCCTTCTCTGTGCTTGTTCAGAAAAAAAAGTGACAAAATAATAAAATGTTTCCACTGGAAAAAATTACATTGTCTGATTCAAACTGATCTTGGGAAAGTTACTGACTCTCCTGAGCCTATTTCTCATTCTACAAAATGGAGCAAATACCCTCTTTCCTGGATGCTGACATTCTAGACTCGCTACAGGAATTATAGCAGAGGACAGATACTATGTCAAAGGGTTTTGTAAACCACAATTTACTATACAAGTAATTTCTGTTGCTCTGGATATCTTAATGTTATCAAATTAATTAATAGCCAGCATTGCATCTGAGTAGACTGATAATGGCCTTCTGTGTTTGCCATCACAGTTTCTATTTGTAGAACCACATACTGCATTTAATGTGTTGTCACATGTATTTGCAGAAAATGGGCTGATGATGCCTGAGACCTAATTGATGTTGTATCACATGCCTGGAAGAGGAAAGCTGAAGACCAAGCTTTTGGTATGGGGCTAGACTTTAGATCCTGATGAACTTGTTGGCAGGGTTAAACTTCCCTATAGGCTGAAGAAGCTTAATCTAATTGAGAATGTCAAATACTTCTGTAGAGTTAATGGGAAGAAAGGCAGTCTGCGATTCTGCCCATCGTTGCAGAGCAGGCAGCTGTGTGCACGTGCTGCTCTGCAGAGCAGTGCCTCAGTCCTGTGAGGGCTTCGGTGTGGCCAAAGGATAGAGAGGCCATCGGGATTCCGGCCAAGAGCGTCTCGGTGGCCGGGGAGTTGCCTTTTATTTCTTTTGGATGGATTACATATTGTTGAAATGAGGGGCTAATCTTCTCAGGCATGTGAATTATGATATGCTTTTGTCAAAAATCTGTTCTCTTTTGAATAGCAATTTGTATGCCATATAATTTTTCTCATATGTATTCTTTAGAAAAAATTAAAATTTCTGATATACTGATATGCCGGTTTCATCCTGGGAAAGCAGTAAAGAGAGCAAAAGCAGATAGATAAGGAATTTCATCACATTAAGAGAAGATATATTTATCTTTCCATCTTAGAGAAAAATATTCAATGAAATGATCAGTATATAACAAGTGTAGTAGGCAAAATAAAAAAAACATTGTTATATACTGTGAAAAATTAGACAATAATAAATTTGGCTTCAGCCTTGATTCATGATTTCATTTGCTTATTCAAGTAGGTAAATTTTAGTTGTAGCCACAAAGATTATAATAACTTTCTGATATCCATCTAACATGATTTTTGGCCATTAAATGTACAGTTATAAGTACACATAAAATTAAAAATATAAAAATAATAGCAGAATACAAAAAATAAGTATAAAATAAAGTATATTAAATAAAAATAAAGCATTTATAAAATTTTAATAGGCTACACAAATTTATGTGGTAACCATATAATCATACATGTATATATGTATTTGTATACAAACACATACATACATTAAAATATATATATTTATTTCTAGAAATTTTAGCAAGTTTTGACCAAATGTACACATTTATTTTAAATAATTTTAAACCACAGCCCTGGCTGGTGTAGCTCAGTGGATTGAGCGAGGGCCTGCGAACCATGCGATCACGGTTCGATTCCCAGTCAGGGCACATGCCTGGGTTGCAGGCCAGTTCCCGGCAGGGGATTCAAGAGAAGCAACCATACATTGCTATCTCTCTCCTTCCCTTCCCCTCTAAAGATAAATAAATAAAAATATTAAAAATAAATAAATAATTTTAAACCACAAATATGTTTAAACCACATATTTGAAGACGTACACAAAAGTGAAAAGAAATCTGCTAGCAAAAGCCACTCCCATGGTATACGTGCCGTGACATCCCTGCAGACTCGGCTCCAACACACGTCCCTCCCCCAGGTCCGCAAAGCTGCAGGCATTCGTCATTGATTCGTACCTTACAGCCTTCAGAAGGAAGACCCTGATGATTTTCACATGCTCAACAAGAGCTAAATATTAGAAGATTAAAGTTTGTTCAGCATAGTTTTAGTTTTCAGAACATTGTATTATGTTCTCATTCTTTGGCCATTGCTAAGTCTTATAATGAAATGTAATATTCCATTAATAAGACCTTTTACTTAAGTCATTAGAAAAATAAGAGTTGACTCCAATGACCAAATGATGAGTGTTTTGTAGCAGCACACTTCCTAAGTTTTTGACTCCTGCTGACATCACTCCAGTGCCCCTGTTCCCACCCCAGCCTAAAATACTGTGCCACGTTATCTTACCAAGACCATTGCAATAGCTTCCCATCTGCCCTCCGTACAGACACGGTTGGGCTGCTCTCATCCATTCTTTACATTATGTCCAGCTTCCCCTTTACCAAATGCACATTCGACCATGTCCTTCACAAGCCTGAACCTTTTCAAAAACTTCGCATTGCTGTCATGAAGATCAAAACACAGCCCCTTCTGATTTGGCCCCAGCCTCCCTTTGGGCCCACACTGCTCTGTCACTCTCCGGCTCCTTGGTGGTTCTCAGGTTATATGAACTTCCTATTAATTCCCTGAGCAGATGTTATAATCACCAACACAGCAGATCTTCAAATTCGCCATTCTAACGTTGATGAGATGCCATAGGAGCTTAACTCTTGTTTGTTTCACTTAGCCTACAGTAAAATGGGTTTCTTTATACATTGTTTTGCTTAAAGTTGTAGAACCCACGGACCACACTAAGAGAGGACTTACTACACAACATGTTTTTTGCACATGTAGTGCCTTCTACCCAAAATATTCTTTTCCCCACTTCTGCTCCCACTTTTCACCTAGTTGATTTCTTCAGATTTCAGCTTGGGATTCACGTCCTCTGTCATTTGTTCTCAACACTAACAGGTACTTTTATATGGTGACATAATTAGTTAATATCAGTATCTCCTACGAGAACGTAAGTTCAATGAGGCAAAGGGATCATGTCAAGATTTTTTTCTGGAATGAAGAATATCAGAAAGAAAAGAAATAGACACAATGTAGTTCATCTAAGTACCACCTGAGTTCATTTTGCATTCACTGAATTGTTTCTTTACTGTCTCAATCATACACATTTCTTTTAATAAAGAGGATACTTTTACCAACATACATCTGTTGGAAGGTTCAGAAAATGACTCCAATAAAAAATAGTCAGTAACTTCCCACAGTGTCTTGAGAAGTTTTGTACAAACTGGGCCGGTAAGCAATTGCTGGTACGTTCATGTGCTCTATGTCACTGCCTTTTAATCCAATTTCCTTTTTAGGAGGTATTTTTAATATTTTTTGTGCACAGAAATGTGCCCAAATCTGTTCTGAATTTATATAATTTAAATGTAGTCTTAAAAGTCAGTGATTTATGAAGGATTTATAACTTGATGATGGTTTATAACATTTTTCCCTCCTGACAGGAGACCTACGCTGGGAAAAATAAAACATCCCATTTCTCATTAGTGGAAACAGAGCTAAACAGACAACTGGAGCTGTTGGGAGTTACAGAAACTGCCAGGAAATTCTAAAAGCAAAAACAAGGTTGGGCTGGCAACTTAATGTGCCTTTCATGTATAACCCTGAAACATAAAACCATCGAATTCAAATTGCTAATGTTAATGGACATTTTGTCAATATTTATTTAGGCACATGTATGTTGCACATTCCAGGACAGATTAGATAGAGGACGAGTCACTTTACAAAGCTATGTCCCAATGAAGATGCATGTATGTGCTACCTTGTCCATTTGCAACTTCTGGAGTGGCACTTGAAGCTTGATATTCTATTTACTGAAGATAATGAGCCCATATATTTCCTCCGTTATGGGAGAGTGAACCTGAATAAAATTTGCTGAAATAATTATGAGGATTTATGGCAGAGCAGTCTCAGGTTGGATTCAGGCCATCCCCAAAGACTCTCCCTTTCTTGTCCAAAAATCCATTTATTCACTTAACAAACAATTGTTAAGTACCAACTATGAGAGGGACTTCTTTTCAGGAGCTCATGAGCTAGTGGGAAACCTCGGAGGAAAAGCAAAGCAGATTCGTACAATACAAAGCAGTAAACACTCTCCTGAAGGTAAATACAGACATCTCATAGTGCACACCTACAGAGAGCACCTGCCCAGGCATCTCATTTGGTGAGTGGCACAAACTTGACTTCCATTACACTTCCCACTCCAGCACAGATGTGTCCAAATTGCTTTCGTCAGCGCTTCCTTCCCCACATACTTACAAGGACATCTCAGTGACCCCAGGCAGGCCAGCAGTATTGCCCTGCTCAAAGAGATTCCAAAAGTGGTCACCTCATGCATTTTGGAGCATTCAAAACAGGGTATATCCAATGTCTTCAGGAATGTTATTTAATTTTCAAAAATAATTTCTTTTCACTTAAGCCTAAACTCAAATTCACTGTACGTACATTAGGGTGTATATTATGGCATCAGAAGTATAACAGAAAGCTCCTTCAAGGAAGCCTTGTATTTTATTTTTTGTACAAAGCAGGCTATTGGCAAGTGTTTGTTAAATTGTTGAAATAATTGCCATATATCATGGGGAAAAGCATTTATGAACTAGAGTATTGGCATTTATTTTGAAATCCAAGCAGCCAAGGGATCAAAATGAATTGCTCTGTCCCTGCATGGAGTCCAGAAATTCTCCAGGCTGAGCTGAGAACAGTGCAGCACAGGGGAAGAGGCTCCGTGAAGAGCAGCACCACACTCAGCAAAACTGTATGGGCGAAGTTGCCTCTGCCTCCCGTTAACCTGCCCCTGGTGCTCCTCCCTGCCCACCGTCAGTCATGCAACAACATATGTTCACCAAGCACCTACCACCTGCCAGGCACTGTCCTGAAAACAATCACTGAAAACGATCAAACTGACCTTCCACCTCGATGCTCCATTCTAGACCCTTTTCACGAGTCTCCCACTCCCCATGCCCGAAACTATGGTGCAGTGATGTAGAAACTTGGCGTGGCACCTAATGCTGAAGCCATTGTGCAAACAGGACAGAATGGGGAAGTGGAAATTGTTTGGGTACCATTTATCTTACCTTGTAATGAGTTGAAGATGGAGAAGAGGTACATGAAAGGGACCTGCAAGGGTCCCCAGGCAAAGAAAGCAAAACCCCACGTCATGCCCAGCAGGAAGGTCAGGCTGACCACACTGCGCAGGTTCCGCAGGACCTCCTCGCGCAGGGTCCGGTTGCTCCGCTTGCCGTTCCTCCCGCAGATCTGCACCATCACCACGATGAACATGGCGACGTTCAGGAAAAACATGACTCCAAAATACCCAGCACAGCTCACGTAGAATACCACCGGGTCCTGAATCCAACAGCTTACGAAAAGGAGACAAGAAAGAAAATAAGATGCTTTGCCATGCCCGTTTACCTAAGACTTTGCTGGGTGTGGTCCAGGCTTCTGCAGGTGTTTCGGCGAGGCCTGTCTCGCTCACCTCCAGACAGTCACTCCATTTTCTTGGACCTCAGTTTCCTTTTTGATGCGTTCATAGTTTTTTAACTTTGTTCATTTTGGACAGCTATCATCTTAATTTCTAGTTATTTAAGTCAAGAGTTAAGAAGGAAACGAGGTGGCTGCTGGAATCTTGAATGGACACGAAGACACTGTTGGTCGGTTCTAACCCCCTTTTCTCTTAAGCGCCTGCACGCCAGAGAATGGGGAAGTTAGGTACTCATATCCTCACTCTCTCCTGTGTTTCAGGGGTGCTCGTGTGAACGTTGTTCTACAAAACGATACGGAAGCGAAGTCTAGGAGAGCTTCTCTGCAGAGACTCCGCTGGCAACCCCCCTACTCATTCCTTCTGCTTCAGACGTGAAACCACCACCTTTTACCCAGGAGGCAAAGGCCAAGGGAGCCGTGGCTTCTGGCCCTCACGTTTCAGCCTTCCAGTTAATGTCAGTTTATTGCTTACTTCTGTTTTGGGGCACATGGATAGAGTAAATTCCTACTGATTTAAGACACACACAAATGTGGATTCCATACCACAGGCAAAATAATCCCTATTAATATAACCGGTACAGTTGAGGCAAGGCTTTATTGTAAAACTGTGATACTCTTCTAGGGACACTTTTCACGCACCATTAAATAGCTTACACTGCTTACAATATCCTTACAAAATGAAGAAATGTGTATTTGATATTCCAAGTGATTGACCTGAAAAAGTCATTTGAAAACTGCACCAGTGGTCTATGAGAAAATTTTGCCAACACTGCAATCTGCAGACATCCCAGACCCTAACAATACTGTGGGAGCCCTTAGGTACCTAGAAATCGGATATATTATTTGAGGCCTTTACATTCATCTTAAAATTCTGGTGTAAATAGTCATCCTTCCGGGGGACGTCTTGCACGGTGGGGCATGACTGCCACAGAGGCGGAGGCTACCTGGAACGTCCCTGTATCCCAGAACCAGCATGATTCCTGGTGTATAGTAAATGCTCAGTGAGAGACAGTGCAGACGGCCCAGCAGGTGACTAAGCATAAAGTTCCGTAAGAGCTAACACACTTTTAAAATGACCTACTTTAGAACATATGTACTGACTTTTACTTGTAATATATCTTATTATAAAGATCCCCCAGAGAATACTGCTTATCCCTAACGCTAATATTTCTCTCTGTATGGCAGTCCCCTCAAAATCCTGAAATTCCTGACCCAGGACCTTTCTTTCATGCTGGTTATTGTGGGGGTTTCTCAGGTGCTACCATGGAAACATAAACTAAAGGAAGACTAGGAGGGAATGGGACAGGCTTGGATACGGAGTGGATATACAAATGTTATCCATTCGTGAAATGTGCGGAGTAATGTGGTGTCACACTCAAGAGTAAACTCTTTATTCATCTGTTATTCATTCATTCAGCAAATACTTACTGAGCACCGACCGTGTGCTGCATAAAGTGGGAGAGAAGGAACTGCCCAAAGCGAACAATATAAAAACCTTCGCCTCAATGAGCTCACAGTCTGAAAAACTTTCCAAATTACACAAGAACCCACTGATGTCTCCATCCTCTCCATTTCCACGCAACACTCACATCAGCACTGAATCACCAGCATCGCTGTCTGGCACTGTGATTTCGGTCACTTAGAGATGTCTGTGGGTTTAAGGGGGTGGGAGTGTTAGGGAGTCTCCTCAAATCAAATGGGTCTTCTGAGCCTAGAAGACAGTATCTCACACGCCTGCCTTCCCCCAGCTGACAACGCCACGTTAATATAAAACAGCAGCACGAACGGTGCAGGCCGTTCAGCGAGTCCATCTGTGGCACCACAGAGATCCTGGTAAAAGCATGCGTAAGCACGTCAGCCTTCTAAAATAAGAGACTCACCATTGGCATGGAAACTTTAACTAAACTTTGGGAAACAAAGGATATGCACTCATCACAAATAAATTCCTAAGAAGTCTTTATGACTTACAATTCATCATCTTGTTCTTTTCCATAGCTTTTTTTCCCATAAACTTCATTTTGGTTTTTGCTTGCTAGAACGACCGACACAATGAAGGCGGGTAAACCTGTTGTAAAAAGACCAGGCCATGAGCAACTTTTCTGGAACATCTGGAACTGCTGTACGTGACTGATCGTGGCAAGGGGAAAGAAAGAAAAGAAAACACTGCATATCACAGAATCAAACCCCTTAGAACTGGCTGCTCAGTTAAGGCAACAACAAAGTCCTCTCTTTGGTGCAGAACATCCAACTCTAATTGGTAACAATTTAAACCTACTCTTAACTGACAGATATGTAAATATTAGTTTGCTCACTGGCATCCGCTTGAGAACCAGAACCTGATTTATACTGAATCTAGGACCTGCAAATGTGGTTTCATTAATGCTGCTGTTAGGCCTCCACAGTTCAGGCACAAAGGGAACTCCAGCTTATTTTGCTCCCTTGTCTACAAAGAAAAGCCTTCAGGAAAAGTGAAGGAGAAGCACTGAGACTGTAAAGTCTTCACAGTCTTCCATTTTTTCTCAAGAGTCTCAATAAGTAAAGTAATTCCATGTCTATTTCACTGGAGAAAGCTACACCATCCCAATTCCCTGCAAGGTACACCTCTTAAAATGGTGAACACCTTGGAAATATCTCCTATTTCTACATGGCCCTCGGATAAAGAGATTTGTGAGAAATCTCTACTATAAATAGCCAAGAGTCTGAGCTAGCCCTCATGTTCTGAAGCATACGGAAATGCACTGCTGTCTGCCAGCTGCCTCTGCAGACTTGGGTGGGCTGGCTATGGGCACAGGAAACACGTTTGTGTTGTGACTCGGGGGCTAGGGGTTTTACCTTTACTCCTGCATTTAGTGGGGCCTACTGAACAGTTTTTAAAAATACCGTTCTGAGAAAGCCCCTTCCTTAGGGTGTGTATATGAAATTCACATCCTTTACAATTTGGAAGTTTCTGTCAGCAACGCTCTTCTTTTGAAACAGCATTTCCCTATGAGAATGTGGCAATTTCCATGAAAGCGAAAACAAAAGCAAAAATCTGTAGGCGGCTCACCCCAGCCAATGACGCAGAACTTGAGTACGTAGCGGCGAATGTACGTGTTGAACACCTTCACCAGAGCGATGTACATGTGAATGGCTTCCAGCCCCATCCAGGTAAAGGTGGCGAGGAGGAAGAAGTGCAGCAGGGCGGCGATGGCGATGCAGAGCCCCTCCACCTGGAACGAGGCCACCCAGCCGTCCAGGAGGAAGCTGAGGTTCAGGAACAGCAGCGCCGTGCTCAGGTTCATCAGGATTTTAGAGGGATAATCCCTTCGCAGTTTTCTAGGAAAGGGAAAAAAGATACAAGGAACTCATATGGCAAATACATCTTTTAAGCACAGGCAGTAAATGCAGCTCTCTCGCAGCTCCGCATGAGGTTAGGGGGCACCATCTGGATGACACGGCTCCACTGGGGGAGGGCACAGGGTATCGGTGGGCACTTGGCAAATTAGAAAGATGTTGTAACATGTCAGTTGTATTTCAAAATGGTCTCGAATTGTTTACAAAACTGCTCATTGGTTTCAACAGCTTGATATTTTTTAATACCAGAAAATTCTAGAGTTATAAAAATGATTATTTTTGTTAAAAAACAATTTCCTTAAAATATTTTTGAAGTTTCTTGATTTTTAATAAGGTGAAGATCATTCTTAAAACAAAATTTGCCATTTTAGGACTAATTTTAAAAGATTTGTGAAGTAAATGTTTTTATCTTTTCCCATGTAAAAACACTGAATACAATTTTCCTTTACTTACATGTTAATCATCTCTAACAGGTTTAAGTGCATTTTATCAATACAAATATGCTGATTATAAATGAAGATTCTACAGCTGGACAATTTGTGCTGCCTGATACATCTTCACAGGAAACCGGACCATTAAAGCACAACTCCCTTACTTGACTGACAACGAGCATGGAAGTTTTTAAAAGGTGTGGCCACTTTCTTATTCACATTTTAGAACAGTTAGAACTGAGTTTGGCAGATGGAAAATACTTACTCAAAAGCAACATATGTCAGGAGAGTAGCTGCTGAAAAAATAGCTGATATTCCGCACCCGATGTAGGTGATGAAGGTGAGGACTTTAGTGTTTCTTGCGTCGATCTGTGAGGCCGTTCCTGGGAGGTCCTACACGAGACATGGGCAGCAGCTGTAAGAATGTCTCTTTTCATAAGAATGTTTTTGTTTTACCAGAAAGTCCATTGTTGGCTGTTAGAATCTCAGCTTGGACTTAAAGACTGGAAACAATAGCATAAATCAGAGTTGAAAGTTCCACTTACCATACTCTTGTGGATCTCACTCCATGAACCAAAAATGTAGCATTACTGAGGGGCTTACACATTGTTTTTTATCCCATACTTTGCTACCCAAGCTCTTTGCACATTACATATCTTGAAGAGAAAACCCACTGGGTTTCCCAATAGAAAGTGAAGAGGAAGTCCTGGACTTCCTTGCCAAGGACTTCCTTGCCTTGCATAATGAATTATCAAGCCCATTTGTAACATTTGCAGGGCTGGGGCACAAGTTCAAATGGAAGCCACGGTGGCCCTCAGGGCCAAGTCCTTGGGTGCGCCCTGGGTTCTTTGCCCGGTAAGGAGGGGCTCAGCCAGCAAACAGCAGAGGCTGTGCTGCAATGTGCTTGTCTTGTTCTGAGAGGAGTGCTGAGGCTCCTAACTGTGGTCACCCCGGAGTTTGGTATGTGTAGGTGGGTGGCCTTTATCTTTTCTCATAAGTGAAAAGCCACTAAGAGTTTTGAGGACATGGTTTTGTTTTTTTATCTCTATGGACCTGAAAAAGCACCATTTAAAGTGTTAGGGGTTGCTGTGGAGTGGAAAGAAGTAAACACTTTCTAGCACAGTAATCAAGTATTAACTTCATTGGGTTGAGGCAGATTTGCAGAGGCTGAGCCTGGTAGAAAGTTTTTCTTTTCTCCCTTAATTGGGTAATTGGGATAGGGATAGATCTTGAGTTAAGACCAGCCACCCAACCCTGGTTGGAGGAGAAAGACACCTCCAGTAGGCAGATGTTCAAAAATGGAGCCTAATTGGAAAAGAGACGTACTCCAACACATGAAAACAATATTTGTGTTATGCTTTTAATTCTATTAGCTGTTACGTTTCTTTGATTTTCACCAAAAGGTCAACAAAACCTGCTGCTCACTAAGGCCTCTGCAACGTGGTGTTTATTGTACTGTACACACACGGGAAACGAAGATGTGGGAATTTAGTTCCAGGTCTGACTGAAGCAGTCAGGAGAAGGAGCAGTACCTTTGTGACACCAAAAAATGCATAAAGTGATAAAATTCAGCAGGTGTACAGGCTCAGGGCTAAGGGGGACTTTCTCTGTTTTTTTTTTTTTTTTCTCAAAATCCTTCAAAATAGTAGGAGGACATGAGACTCCCATGACATATGGGATGGTGTTTGAGTCCATGACACTTGACTCACAGATGGGTCACCTAAACTAATATTTTAGTTACTCCAAGATTTCATTAGGCCAGGAAATAGTCTTCAGGATTCTCCAAAGGACTTGTCATAACCACTTAAGAACCTATGGCTTCTATCAGGGTCAGGTAGATGACTGGAAGACCACAATTCAAGCCATAATTTAAAAGGTGAATTAAAGAATATAATACTATTTACTGGTGACATCCATTGACACACAATTCTCATATAGTTTTGTATTTTTAGAGAATGAAGAACACACAAACATTTATTTCTCTGAACTTGCCAACATGCAAATGTACGGGTGTTAAAACTATAAAAATCAGCCTTACTGCAAAGGAATACAGCAAAAACATTGAACTCTTCCCATGTTTGTATACTGGAAGACATAATTATGAGTCTGAGGTGCATTTTTTAAACTTTGCATATGGTAAGTAAGTCACGGAGCAATGCAGACTCTGGGGATACCTTGCACGAGTGAGTAAATAGTTTGTAAATCAAGAAAGACTCTGAATGAAGTCTTGGTGGTCTGGAGGGCTGAAAGGATATGGGCACAGTGCCAGAAAGGATAAATTCTGGAAAATTTTTCTTCCAGCAATTTCTAAGCCCATAAAAACAGCCAAGCTGGAAAATGGAAGGACAGCACTAAAAAAAAGCCTATTGCCATATACATATGTAAAACTAATTATTTTATCAGGTTACAACAGAAAAAGCAATACATAATTATGAGCTCATAATAAAATTTAAACAATTCTGAAGAAACTACTGAATATTCAAAGTACATATACATCATCTTTGAATAGTGAATTTTGTTACTGTTATTTATCTAACATTAACTTACAACACAATCTTGCTCACACGCATACATACACATGCAAACACAACTGAAGTAGTTAAATCACTTAAGCTAAAGCTTATATACATGAATGAATAATGATGCATTTTGTGTGTAATAAGTAATGATGCATAAAGTGTTTTCTGAAAGAATGTCTGCTCTCAGTTTTGGAAAAAACAGAACATAGAAGAAAATGGAGTATTTTTAAAAATCACTTTATGAAAACATGCTATAGTTTAATTGCTCATTTTCATGCTCTGGAGGTAAGAAAAAATATCTATATTTTGAGAAAGTTAAAAAGTTATTTTCTATGATTGGTGCCCTTTTAAATGACTTGTTCTTATCATTCAGAGCACTTATGTACTGGGTTGTCAGGAAAATTACAACTTGTAGGATTGCGATAGGACAATGGCCATTTACATTGGCCAAGTGACTTCAGGAGCCAAACACTACATCACACCATCCTCTCTGCTTCCTCCCAGGCCCACGGGAAGAGGGTGTGAGGTTTAAGGGAGGGGATAAACATAACCCCATGTCTGTGATTCGTATTCACAGAGCTTTATTGCCTCAGCACACATCACTCCCATCTTCTATGAAAAAACACACAGGCTTGGATACCTTCATGGACACTACACAGAGACAGTGCCTCTGTTAAAAACTGAAGGGCACACTGAGCACCAGAATAGCATCTGCAAAAACACGAGTGTGTCAGATTGAAGGGAAAGGTACAAGTCTGCAGACAAGTTCGAACAAGTCATTAGATGTGAGGCAGCCTCTGAAAATGTGGCTGGATGAAAAGCATCTAATTTTTGTTTAAAACCATTGGCTAGGCTGACTAATAAAATAAAAATAGGGCCATGGGGGAAAAAGGAAGAAAGAAAGAAAAAAGAGAGAGAGAAGAATGCCATGAAAGGCTAGATGTGAGAAAAAGGACACCCCCATCATCTCTCTTGCTGGACTGAAGACCCTGAGCTCACCCAGTCACTAGTCTGTCTTAGCAGACCGAGGGTTACAGGAGACTCACCTAGCACAGTTCCCAGGACAAATTAACACTCAAACAGATTGAGTAATGACATATCATAGGAATAATTTTAATATTTATTTGATTTTAGAGAGAGAAATGAGGAAGAGAGAAAGAGGGAGAGAGAAATTGTGATTCTTGTAGGTGCCGTGACTGGGAATAGAACCCACAAACTTGGCATATAGGGACCACACTCTAACCAAGCTACCAGGCCAGGGCAAGAAAGAAATTTCTTGATCTAACTTTTCACAATTCTCTTCTGTGTTAGTAAAATCTAACATTTTCTTCTTCTTCTTTAACTCTTCCTTCTCTCCCTGCCTTTCTCTCTGTCTCCCTGACACTGTTTCACTATGAATTCAAAAGTCTCATGGTAATATTCTTGTTTCTAGATTATCTATCATCACTGTTAATGCAATGGAAAATATAGGGTCCATTTCTATAATTAGTTTTGCATAGTTTCCAAATAAGGATCTCTGCTAATTAGATTCTTCATTAAGAATCAAGATTCAGTGTATAGATGGAAATCGTCAGGAACTAATTCCCCAAACACATAAGCTAAAAAGGCCAACTCGCACAAAAAGTATGCCTTTAAAATCTGTATGATTTTACAATGAGCTTAGAAATCCTCCCCTACCATCAGAACTCCAAAGTGTGTGAGGTGGTTGCACAGGCAGACCGTCTCGCTCGCGTTTGGGCCTCTGTCTGCAACAGTACATCCCGAAGTGTTCCAAAATCCAGATCCTTCTGCAGGGGAAAGTCAACAGAGAGCGTGGCAGTAACAGCAGGTCAGTTCCTACTCTGCAATGGATGGAATCTGGTGTAGAGGGATATGCCTCAATATCATCTGTCTCACAGTTTATCTGTAACGTGGAGGCTATTTTCAAAGCTGCCAGTGGTTAGAATATTTTAGATTCCTGGAATCACAGAATGTTAGTGTTGGGGGGGCTAGAGATGGGCTCGTCAGTGGTTTTCAACTGTGTTCCACTGGAGTGCCTTGGGGGTTCTGCAAAAGTTTGAGCCAAGTTTAATTTCTAATATATTAGAAGATACACTTTCATAAAAAGAATACCCTTTTCAAACATGTTATAAACTGCTGAACTCCCTGGAGATCAACACATTCTTTTCCTTGGGTCAGTCTGTGTTTTTGTGAAGATATGAGAGCAAAGAAGGTCTTTATTAAAACATGCTGTTATGTATGCAGCAGTCATGGATGGTGGCAGTTTATGACAAATGCCTTTAATACATCTGTTTTGACATTAATATTTGGTATGGAATATGCTCATGCAACTCATATATTTAAAGAATGTTTTAAGACTATAGGTAATATTTTAAACTAGGTTTCTTGTAAATCAGGGTCTTCTCAAAACTGTGTAACTAAAAACCAAACTATAATAACAAAAAACCTTCCAGTTGTTGGAAAAAGTATCAAAGAAAAAGAGCTTTGGACATCGTCAGAATACACTGCTACCAAGAAGCAGGCTGATCCCACTGGGGAACCCTAGGGGAAGGTGACCCCCTTAGGGGGAAGAGGTGGGAAGTTTCGCCACTTGTCCTTCCCCTCAAAGAGATCTCCACACCTACACCTAGTGACCAAACCCCTAGTTTTGCCTTTCCCTCCAGATTGCCAAATATCATTCTAGAGGCATTTACAACAAGTAATACATTTCTATTGTAACCATTCCTATATTTGGAGTCCATTTGCCCATAATCTGAAGTCTACAACTGGAATTGTAATTACATGCTTCATACACATCAAAAATTGTTCTAGGAGAATGAGATCAATTGTATGTTGATGTTCATGTAAAATGGTAATAAAATGCATGCCCTATTTTATAAGTAACTGAAATCAAAGAGGTTGTTTGATTAAAAAAAACCCAAGTCTTCCTATTTCCTCTTGCAATTAATAAAGAAATCAGAGAACTTAGAATTTACTTCCCAAGTTCTCCAAACTAAAATCTGCAGCTCTGGTGACATCCCACTTTTATTGTGACTCACTCTGGTTTGGGGTGGAATTAAAGAAAATGGGGGTGTATAACAATGTTTAAAATTCAGTTATTAAAATAGCCAATATTTGAAAACTTACCATTTTTGTTCAGATCCCAGAAGGCACAGATGGGATTCCGCACTGTCTATATTAACGTAAGAATAAACATGTGAAGTTATGCTTAAAACGAATGGAAAACTCACACAATTTGGATATGGGAAGAAGAGTAAACTGCTCGGGGTGTCACAAAGAGACGGAGCAGCATCAGTCACACCGATGTGACCTAAGAGTGGTGGGCAGTCTGTGTGCGGGGCCTCTTCTCTCGCAGAGACTTCAAGTGGAAATCAACTACGACCTCGTGAGGAATTATGCTACTCATTTATCTGAAGGTTACCTCTATATGTCCCCTCATAAAATGCTATGCTTAGCATGTAGCAAAGCTCTTTGCATTGTAAAATTCATCTTTGAAATTCTCCTCCATGTCTAGCATGTGCCCCAAAGAATTGAAAGAAAGAGCTCAGGTATTTTCACACCCATGTTCACAGAATCATTATTCACACTAGCCAAAAGTGCAAGCAACCAAAATGTCCATTGTTGGATAAATGCATAAACAAAACATGGGATGGACAGATGGGTGGATGGATATATATCCATCCCACATTGCTATATATTGCTACATAGAGAGAGCAACGGAATATTATCCAGCCTTAAAAAGGGAGGACATTCTGACACATGCTATAATATGGATAACCTTGAAAATGTTATGCTAAGTGAAATAAGCCAGTCACCAAAGGACAAACACTGTATGATCTCACCTGCATGAGGGCCCTAGCATAGTTACATTCAAAGAGACAGAGAGAAGGCTGGAGATGGACATGATAATGGCCACACAACAATGCGAATGTACTCAATGTCACTGGACTGTGACCTTAAAAATAGTCAATTTTGTTATGTATGTTTTACCACAATAAAAAAAATCGTTACAGATGAAGGAGCAGGAGCTGAAACAAAGGAGGCCACAGGGTACAAGGAGGAGGTCAGAGGGTTTCGTGACAAAGCAGGGCTAGTTCTTAGATGACTTAACTTCCAAGCCCCAGGACTTATCAGCCAGCTCACTTCCCGTCCTCCTTCCAGACCACCTAATAAATGGGAGGATCATGACTGGGACCCTCTATAAAAGGGGGAAAAATGTGTGCCTGGCCACCTGGGACAATGCAAGCCCCCACGTGATTTTTCCAGATAAACAGATGATAGGCAGGGTAATGAGGCCATTAAAAAGCATTTGCCAAGGTTTTAGACAACTGTTAACCTCTCAAAAAATAAGTGAACCCAAGTCCCACCTCACTTTCCCTGTAGTGGTGATTGTAACACTAAAAAACAAAACAAAACAAAATTCTGAGTGGGAGGGCGGTTAGCGGGCTGGGTGAGAGAGACCAGGGGATCAAGACGTACAGACGGGTAGTTACAAACCAGTCTCTGGGGTGGAACATGGAGCACAGAGAATGTGGTCAATAGCACTGCAATGAGGATGTATGGTACCAGGTGGGTATAGATTTATAATGGTGACCACTCTGGAAATTATTTAAATGTCTAATCACTGGGCTGTACTGCTGAAACTAATGAAATATTATACATCAACTGTAATTGAAAAATAAAAAAATATATAAAAATGAAAAGAAAACAACCCAAACCTGCAGAGGCAGGCATGCACAACTTCATCACCATCTAATTTATCCCCAGTAATGTGCATCATTTCTAGGAATAACGGCCTTTTCTCCTCACTCCTGTTCTCCTTCTGATACGTGGGTCTGAGATAGAACTGATTCCTCCGGTTGTCACCATTTATCATGACTCTAGAGCTCTCTACCTGACAAGCTGTTCTCCCCTTTTAGGAAAAATTTTCTCCTCAAAAGAAAGTGCCAGTTACTTCTCCTCATGGAGAAACCTCGCTCCATATTTCTCTGAAATAAGCTCCTTCTCCTCCTATTTGTAGGGTTTTCCTACCTGGTTTCTTGTATGCTTGATTTTAATTTGAACTGGAGCCTTCAAATTCTGGAGGGAAATGTTTCCGATACTGCACGCCATCACATAGCTCACCAAGGTGACTCTCTTGGTCTCTACATCCTTTAAGAGAAAAAAAAAGCCCGTGTATTAGTCAGAAGTGCACACTCTTATTTTATTTTGCTGCTCCAAAATAAGCAAGCTGTCAGCAGTTTTTACACTTAAGATCTTGAATTATAGAACATCCTGTTTATAAGCTCAAATTGCTGGCTTTCCTGAAAGAGCTTTGCTATTTCCCTTATTATACTAAATACGTTGAGAGAATATTATGAGCCCATGTGGCCCGGCGGTGTTCATGAACCTTCCGTCTGATTGCTGTGACGAATGCCATCCACTTAACGTCCGAAACAATGCAAACCCATACATAACAGAAACTCACACAAAGCTATGGAACAATTAGATCACTTCCCTACCCTAGAAAATAAATGAAGTTGTTTTTCTTTAGAAAAGTATGAAGAAAACATGTTATGAAAATTTTTTTAAAAAATCATCTTGCACATCCATGTCAAAAGCCTGACATGTTTGCTAATTTACACCAAATGGAATACATCAAAGCCCCATCCAGAACCTCCACCTTCTCTGATTTTATTCTTGCTGTAGTTTCCACTTCAGAGACAAGAATGTCGGGAAACCAAGGCAGTGAGTCCCTGTGCACAGCGACTAGGACCACCACCTTCTCTCCAAAGGAGATCTCTCTGCTTTCCGCTTCCCTTGTGTTTCTCGTCAAACTCCCGAAGTTCACGAGGGCCACTTATAAAGTCAGCTTTATGGAATAAGTGCAAGTTTTCCTCTACGCCAAGTAAATCTCGGCATCCAGTTTTTTATTACTTTTGTGTGGTCACTCAGTAAAGTCAGCTATGGCTTGGAAATACAGAGCCTTCTCTTTAAGGAAAAAACAACTTGTGTTTTCTTCACTATATGAGAAGAGAATCACAGAACCCTTGAATTTGCTTTACTCTGCTATACATTGGCTTTCACAGCCAAACATGTGTTTCCTAATAACAACATTGCCTGGGAAACGCCAGAGAAGAAGGGAAAGATCGTGTGGAGAAGATAAGACTCAAAATGAAGTAACGACAGATTCTTGCAACTCATAAGAGTTGTCCTAAACCCTTCCTGCTCGACTCTCCTCTGAATGGCCACCCCCGTCTGCACCATCACGCACATTTTGTGACATGGGCTGCGTTCTTGGATTGCTTTTAAATGTGGCATTACTTTAAGCTTCAAATAATTGTCACAGATGCAGTTTCGTCTGTTCAGAGCTATTAAATCCCTCAGAATAATTATGTGTAATTGCATATTTAATCTACTAAAAATTTTTATGTAGGTTGTTTCTAACACATTTGCTGATAAAATTTTAAAGTTGTGGAATCAGTTGCTGTAAACGATTGCACGGCATTCCTTTTACTCACCTTGGTCCACTTTGCCATTCCTCCACACATGATGTACAGGGCAGAGCTGTTAGAAACCAGACTGCTTTCCTTGAGACTTACACAGGTCTCGCTGTTTGATGAACCCTGGCATCTTCAATTTAATAAATAACTTTTGTGTTTTAAAAAAGGGCTGATTAAAACTGCTGTAGATGGGGTTGTACTTTCAAAGGCAACCAGAGGTCACCAGAGTTTGTTGGCAGTGGACTTCCTAGTATCTAGAAATGATGCCAATAAAAATGATAATATGTGCTTAGCACAATGCCACCCCACTCTGGGAATGTGTGAAGGCCAAAGGTCACTTGAAATACTAATGGGAAAGCTGATTAAAGCCAAGAATTCTGCTCATTGTGTAAACAGTGCTTCCCGCTGAATTAAAACAAAACAAAATAAAACAAAACAAAACTTTTCCTTTGGCACACAATTGCTTTAACTCTGAAGGTCTAAACTGCTGGAGAGCATTAAATATTTAACAAAAGGAATGGTAAATAGTGGCTTCTCCACAAATCCCACTTATAATTGTATCATGCAACTCTTAATCTAATAGCTGATTTATCAAAAGAGTTGAAATGAATGTATCTGTTCATAAGCCTGTAATTATCTATAATAAGCACTGAAACAATTGTTATTTTTTTTAATTTTCAAAATATAGTAGGTTAATTTTTCTACCTCTTGATATATTCCCAAGGAAGCTGGACTTTTATTTTCCTTTTGAGCTACGAAACTCAATTGGCAATTGAAAAACGGTAATTTAAGGAATGCCTACCTGGAAAAGTCCAGTTTTATTGAAGAAAGTAAACTGAGCTCTTTTAACTGCTGCAGAAGATTCTTGACTTAAGTTCTCCAGTAAGTTCGGAGGCAAAATTACAGACGCCAATGGGTCTTCATGTTCACTCTCAAAATACATCTGTCACACACAGAGACACATGGGTCAGTCATCACAATGAAATGGCAATGATAACTTGGCTCCACGTGCGGAGTAAGCCAAGTATCACCTTGGCTAGGACCAGGGCTGCCCTCTCCCTCTACCAGGCATGGCCCTCCAGGTGAATACCCTGGGGACAGAGGCATGGATTTCACTGGGTTTTGCAAATGTGGTAAAATGCACTGATTTTTAACTAAGGCAATTGAGAAATCTACAGATCAGTTCACATTTTCACATATAAGAATTAAATTTACACTTGACAAATTTTGAGTTTTTCTCCAAACGCACAGTGAAAAATATCTACCAAGTTTAAAAAATAACAAGTTAATTTGTTTGACTGCTGAGAATGAGTATCTCTGTATAGAGCAGGCAGCTGAAATTGTATGAACACTCTTGGCTGCCTTCTTCCCTGAACCCTCAGATCAGGCTGAAGAGCGTGCTCCACCAAATAGACTTGGAATGACACTGAGGCTGACCAAGTTTTCACTCTTTTTTAATAAGATATTTTATTTACTTATTTATTTTTAGAGAGAGGAGAAGGGAAGGAGAAAGAGGGAGAGAAACATCAATGTGTGGTTGTCTCTCGTGTGTCCCCTACTCGGGGCTCGACCTGGTCGGGCCCACAACCCAGGCACATGCCCTGAACTGGGAACCGAACCAGTGACCCTTTGGTTCACAGGCCGATGTGCTCAATTCGCTAAGCCACACCAGGCAGGGCTAGTTTTCACTTTTAAAATGTCAAATTACCCCAAAGAGACGCAAGTCTAAACTTGAAAGGATAAAGATCTTCCTTACATCTAAACTTTAAAATATTTTATCTTGGGTTTTCTCCACAGTCGAGAAGTGTCACATGCTACTTGTGTGGTCTCCCATGTTAAGGACAATACTTCAGTCCTTTCATCAGCCCACACAGCTAATGCTGTCTAGCCCACAATGGAACTTGAGACTTATTTGCTGAAGTGCCATCTGAACAAGTCAGAGAAACTCTCTGTTACTCTGACCCCAGCTTTCTTCTCCAGCCTCCCCGTCACCTGCCCCTCTGAACCCTGTGCATCACTGGTTTTCAAAGTACTGTGCATACTGGTTTTCTGCTCCTCAGATGAGCAGTAGGAGCCACACCGGGGAACTCAGTAAAACTGTGAAGCTGGGAGATCCACCCCGTGGACCAGGATTCTGATTAAATTAGAATCCTGGGAAGGGGATCCCACTGTCTGCTTCAACAACTTCTCCAAGTATGTGATTATAACTCTCACCTGGGAAAACCACTGGCAAAGAGAATACAACCCTCTTCTCCCCACTTTTGGGCCCTTCATAAAGTTCTTTTTTCTAAATGAACTTATCTCCAACCCCCACTCCCAATAGGGTGGACCCCACCCATGTTTTAATACTTAGTTCCACTATCACTTCTTGTAGAAGGTGAGCTGCCCACCCCTGTCACCTGGGTTCTGAAGGCATATCTCCTCTATGTGTCCCTAAACCTTATGATCATGCTACTGTTGACCTCAGCCAGTGTTCTGACCTGCCCGCCACCCAACACCTCCTTGGAGGGCAATGGGTAAGTGATCAGAAAGTTTTTACCTGTCTAATGAGTTAAGGACCCCAGTAGCTCATACCTGGAAATATGATTCATTATTTGTTGGAAGGCTAATGCTGAAATTTAAAACTTCACTAGTCTCTGGAGATAGGGATGATATTCCAAGGGCCAAATTCCGAGTTGCAATATTCACACGGGATGTGCTATTTAGGTCTATCTTGAAAGCCAACTCATCAATTGTTTTTAAAGCTCTAAAGAAATGACAAATAATCCCATCATTAAATAACATGTTTTAGATACTTATTTGCACACACATGATTCGCTGCTAGACAAAATACAAACCAAACAAAATTGTGTTTAAATTGTCTGATCTCACAAAATTACCTAAACCACAGCAATAGCCGTTAATATATAGATTGGAAGTGATAAGACATCCTCGAGAAAAATATATCCTTCAAATATTTTCTTTTCTTTTCATTTATTTTTAGAGAGAGGAGGAGGGAGAAGGAGAGGAAGAAAAACATCAGTGTGTGGTTGCCTCTCACTTGGCCCCCACTGGGGACCTGGCAGCAACCCAGGCATGTGCCCTGACTGTGAATTGAACCAGTGACCCTTCGGTGGCAGCCCACACTCAATCCACTGAGCTACACCAGCCAGGGCAGAAAAATATACCCTTTCAGGAAAATCAGCAATTAAAATGATCCTAAACAAATACTGTTTTTTTTTTTTTTTACCTAGCTCTTTCCTCATATGAAAAATATGCTTCCTATTCATAACTGAGTAAGAATCAAAGGAAATAATGTGTAAAAGTATTTTATGAACTTTAAGACATTGTAAAATGTGTAATTATTATGTAGATAAGGTAAATTATCTACAAATTTTTATTTAACAAATTTTATATCTGTTAAAATGAATTATTATGTAGATAATGTACCTTATGAACATAATAATTCATTTTAACAAATACAAAATTTTCATCAAGGAAATTTGGTTGAAAGGAAGGAAATAGAAAAAAGTTAAATATCCTAATAGTAATACATTAAATCAAATAATTGCAAACAAACTGAATTGTATAAATATAGATGCATTTTCTCCCTCATCTTAGCCTTTTACATTTCAGAAGTACAATGACACAGCTGAGGCAATTTTATGCCCTGGGTCACAGGACAGTAACGCAGAGTGACCAAATTAAGCCCCAAAGCTGTGAGTTGAATGCATGCTAAGTCTCCTTTGCAAGCCCCCCAAAATGGGGGGGGGAGGAGAGGGGTCATAAATGGAATATTTTTATAGTTTCTTCATCTTTTAAATTAACCCCCATTAATATTTTTCAGTTGAAAATGAAATACTGAGTATGCTTTTCTGGGATTACTTAATATCTTCCAGATGACAATCCTAGTCATTTTGTAAATTACATATCTCAAAAAATAAGGAAATTCAAAGTTCACCTTGTGCATGACCTTGGGAAATATCAATGGGTCTTCTAGAGATTTGGGTTATGAAATCTGGGCAAAGGCACCCTGGTGCATGAGAAATCCCACGGCGGCACGTGTGTGCAAGAAAGTTTACTCTCCAGAAGGAAAGAGACACTTACTCAGAAGAAGACTCAAGCAAGTCACTGTCTGAACTGGTTAAGATATTAGAAAATATATTCATTAAAGTTGAGCCAAGAGTTATATCAATGTTTTCTTCTTTATTCACGATCCTTTTGACCTGTTCTACAATGCTGGTGATATCGGCTGAGTTTAAGTTCTGCCCATCGCCAGTTAAATTTAAAATTTGATTGGCAACTTCATTTGCTTCCCCTGAAAAAAAGGCAGAAATAACAACATAGAAAGTGTTTTTTTTATCATGTCCAGCACTGAAACATAGTGATATTTAATTTCATAGTTTAAGCAGCAAAGCAAGTTTTCTGTATATGTCCCCTTACCACAATCTCCACTGGGCGATAATGTTTCTTCATACACAGAGACCAACTCCTCTCTTTAGTAATATACAGACTGTGCCCCTAACAAACGTAGCTAAATAACTTGGGAAGGCCAATATTCACGCACAGTTCTAATGGAAATGCATCCAGAATAACTATATATTGGCTGTTCAAAATACTAAAAAAACTATAAAACACTGATGCAAATATTAATTTGTATATTATTTTAAGTGTTTTCTAAAATTTTTAACTATTTTTAATCTCCTTCAGAGTGAATGCAACTGAAAACCAGAATGAGGAAAAGCAGTATTTTCTATCTTAAGCAAGTGAAATGATCATTTGCCATAGAATCACACAGCAGAAGAATGTGTCTGGAGAGGATGGAAATCGTGAGGTCATTTCAATCTGTCCCTGAGAAATGAAGAAAAGGGCTCACTTACGTGAACAATTGGAGACATCAGGAGGCCCCCAGACAGCTAAAGATACGTTGGAAGGGTCATGGTAACTGTGAAACAAAGAAAGGTATAGCAAATATTTGGCATAAATGATGTTACAACTGACAAAATGAGTTAATAAAAAGTTTTAGAATTTGCCTTGATACCTGTGTAAGTTTCATTTGAAAATAAAACTGTAATACATTGAAATTAAACTCCTATTATATTGGGGGGAGGGGGAATCCAGTGCCTGAATCATGGATACCAAATACCAGCAAGAGCTTGCAGCCTAACCCAGGACACTCAGGTTACTGAGTTTAGAGCCATATTTGGCAACATGGGCCAAGGACCAATTTAAGAACTTTCCAGATAAAATCTGACATTAATTTCACATAACTCTGTAAAGCAGGTCATAGTCCACATTTTATAGATGAGGACACAGACTAAAGGAAGCCAAGGAACTTTCCAAGGTGTCCAGCCAGGAGGGGGTAGAGCCATGCTTTACACTCAGGTCAGCAAGCCTTTGCAGGCCCCTTCCCTCCTCCCTAGCACTCTGGGAACACAGTGGTAGAGTCCAGGTTCTGTTTCGGCATTCCCCCACCCAGAACACCCTCCCTGGGGCGGGGTGGAGGGTGAAGAACTGAGCTTGACTTTCAGGTGACCTGTCTGTGGTTTCTCTCCACGTGCAGGGGAAATCTCCCCACCGCCCCAGGACCCCAACCTAGACCTTGTCTTCATTCCTCCTTGGGCTGCCTCTTTCCCCTCCAACAAGAGCCACTGCAAATGGTTTCAAAATCTTGCAATTTCAGATGCATGATCAAAGACTGTGAGCAGGCTCAAGTTTGCCCATGTATAAGGTGTTTGCTCTACAGCCACCCTCTGGTTTCCAAATTTCTCCATCGTTCTTTGCAGAAGGTTAAATTAGTATGTTGCCTGGAGTGAGAACACTTCAATTGGTAACCCATCTGCCTCATTTTCCTCCCTCATGGGGGTTATGATTCAGGCGCACACAGAGATTCCTGCACTTCTTTCTCAACAATATATAATGCCTGGGAACCGTGGTGTAGCACCTGTAACCCCAGGAAGGTAGATGGTGTGGAGTTTGCTGGCAAGAGTCAACGAAAGTATTACCATATCCGTGAAGCATAAAAGCCCTGCTTCCCTAGACAAAGCTGCCTGTATTCAGAAGGCTGGATGACTGGCCAGTGATAGCCTTTGGGATTCTCATCCTCAGGACAAAGACCTACGTGAAAATAAGACCCAACGTGAGACACATTAATCTATCTTTTGACATTAGAGGCGCAAGATGACAGCAAGACAACAATGTGTATAATTAGGTATTTATTTCATGCACTACTAAAATATTAGATTTTTATGTGTAGAATTTGTGAAAATCTAAAATTAAAGATTAGAAAATAGAATGATTTTCTACATTTCAGATGCAAAGATTATTACAGTTTACAAAAACCATCAAAGAAAAACACACACTTAGCAGGTAAAATGAGTACGATAAAGGTTGGTTTGGTTTTTTTTTCTTTTGAAAAATAAGCACTCCATAAAATGAAAACAGTCCCACAAACTTCAACATATAAAATCCCCTCTTATATGTTTTTCAAAGGGGAAAGTCTAGCAATTAGTATTGTCCTTGAGTTGCAAGGATATTTTCCGGAAAAACTGCCAGCTGCCCTGAAAACGTCTTCTGCCTGGAAGTTTGCTTGGGGAACGGCTCGAAGATACCCGTGAGCCACGCTACACACCGTACACACACGCCTTCATCCCCAAACCATCCTGCCTGCTGTCTGAAAACTCTCTCTGTCAGTGTCATGCCATAAATGATTCAGATTTTACAATTTAAAAATATTAAAATGAAAGCAATACATCAGCAGCAATGACAAAAACAAAATCTTCAATTTCAGTACCGAAATAACAGCAAGTCGTACCAGACTGCCTGCAGTCAATACTGCAGTCTCTGTTTGAACATTTAAATGATTTTCCCACCTATATTCCGAGTCTGAAAATTGTCATGGTTTAGCCCTATTTTTTTCAATTAGTAGAAACTTGTTTTCACAGACCCACTTGTAGGAAAACAATGAAGGGTAGAATTTCAGTGATTTGGTATAAATTACATGCCTAGGTATCCAGAGAGAGAGTTGTTCTGGGATTCCCTGGCCTCTGAGGACAGAGAAAGGGCCATCCTCAGAGGGCTCCTTCGCTACACACACACATGCACATACACACTACTGTTCATCAAGCTACTTCTTAGTGGGGACTTTTATGTGTGAAGGGGCAGCATCAGTACCCACCCCACCCTCAAGAAGCAAGCATTTTCCCACAGGGGCTCAGAAACTGTTCGTGATAATGATGGTGATTTTGTATTCTTCCATCTCTATTAGGACTTAGGAATGGTGTAAATTGACACATTAGAGATGGGTGGTGCCTCTTAGAGGGGAAGATGCCTGCTTCTTTATGCCGCTGTGATTCTGGCCTCAGAATCACATGATCTTAGGAAACTGAGGAACAGCAGCGTCCCCCACTTCAACCTCCTGCGTGTGTATAAGGCCAAATCTCAAAGTTTTCTTTCGATCTCTACTAATGTACCTAACCATAATACAGCTGTAATTATAGAAAAACAGAACAATAACTTTATTTTCTGTTGTCCACATTTTTTAAACATTTGCTTTTCTAAAATATTCTCATTAAGCCTCATTCATTTATGTATTTAAGTATTTAAGTGCTGGGGAATATGCTGGGATGAGGTGCAAAGTTAAAGAAAAATAAGGTACATTCTCGAGCCAGAGGAAATTCCTGTTTAAAGAAGAAATATAAGAATACACATAAATCCAGTTAAATACTATGGTCTTCTACTGGTGGTTCAAGGCAGTGACAATCTCTTTATACATGGATGGTACCAGAAAAAGCTTCACAGCAGAGGTGACTCTGGGCTGTCTTCAAAAGTCTGTAGGTGCTGAGCAGGTGAGGGCTGAGCACAGAGAGGAGCAGTGTGGGCAAAGACAGACAAAGGAGGCAGAGGAGAACACAGCTTGCCGGGCAGGTGCAAGCAGAGCTGCGAGTGTGGGTGGAGCTTAGGATGGGAGTGGTGTCTAGGTGGGAATTGAATCTCAGTCTTGGATAACACCCAGATTTCTGGCCTATTCCTGCAAAGCCAGTGGTGTGATAAATGAAGACAGAAAACATAAGAGAAGGGAATGTTTTGCAGTAAGAAATTGCCTTTTGTAAGATTTTTAAATCTTAATGTTTTTTTAAAATTTATTTACTTATTTATTTATTTATCTTTAGAGGGGAAGGGAAGGAGAGAAGGAGAGAAGGATCAATGTATGGTTGCCCCTCGTGAGACCCCTGCTGGGAACTGGCCCGCAACCCAGGCATGTGCCTTGACTGGGAATTGAACCGCGATCGTGTGGTTCACAGGCCCGCGCTCAATCCACTGAGCTACGCCAGCCAGGGCTAAATCTTAATGTTTTAACGTTTTAAGATTTTTAACTCATTGGTGTTCCCATATACACATATATGCCCTCTATTCCTATAAGTTGAAGCTAATTCTGGTCAAGACTATCCAGGGATCTTGCTCATTGTTGTGGTGTTTTCATATCACAGCCCTAAACGAGAGGGTAAACTCCCCCTGCCTCTCTCACACCCCGAGATTCACAGGCTCCAAGTTGACATCTTTTGTGCTAACCATGTCATCTATTCCCCATGGTATCACCACTACGATGACTTTCATAATCAGAAAGACGGCTTTAAATAAGCAAACAACACATGCAGGAAGACTATTTTTGTTGTTTCAATTAAACCTGAATATATAGTCATATAAAATACAAGCTATAAAAAAATTAAAGGCACTTACCGAGTTGCCTCACTTTCACTGTGTACAGCCTCAGGTCCTCATCCAGGGACGCATTACTTTTTAAGAGCTTCTGCTGAATGACTTTTCCATCTAAAGTATGATTGTTGGTAGCATTGTAGACTAGAAGGGCCCAAATCGCCAACCTGGGGAAACATTGTAGATAGAACTGGTGTTGGGCTCATTGTGGGCTTTTCATTTTCAGGAGAAAAGAACGTTTGGATATGATAGTAACAGGGATGACCATAAAGTGTACACATCGAAAAGACACACTAAGGCACGCGAAGACTTCTGTAGCTGCATAAAGACCCTGTTGCAAACATCCCAATGTAAATGCATTTCACAGGGTTTTGCAGGTATAATTCTACTATATACCACATCACCCCATTTCCTTTTTATCATTTGAACCGATTTTTTTTCAATTTTATTTTTCAACACCCTATTTCTTTTGAGAAACATTTTTAGTACTATTTTGTAGCAAACATGCAAGAAAGGAACATATTTAGTTAATTCCACAGATTCTTTAGAGTAAAAAAATAAAGTTTATTAGAAAAATAAAATTATAACAAGTCTGACAAAACTGATGATGCGACTTTTGAAAGTATCTACTGTTGTTATTTACAAATGTGTTACAATTTCTCCAGAATTGTGACAAGTGATTTTCCATCTCCATGAAACATTTGCAAGTACTTTGCATGGTGAAAATGACAAAATCACTCGTCAAAATGTGCTCAGTGACTGACTAGCATATTATTGAAGAAGTTTATAGATTCTGAATGTTTTTTTGAATATATGTCTATGGGAAGCAGAGATGGATCCTAAAAGCCTTATCCCCATTTTTGGCTCTACAATTTGAAGTAATACAAGTTTTGGTTGAACCATAATCACAGTTACGGTCAATAGCAGAGATCAAAACTATTAATTCAGCATGGAGGTGAAATTAAATGACTTTTTTTGTCAGGTAGAGAAGAAATATTTTCCCTCTTATGAGAGAGCTCTGCATTTATAAGAGAACTTTCATCTTCATATCCTGAGGAGAAATGAACGATATAAAGTAGGTCACTGCATTTTCAATATCAGTTACTATCCACATGCCAAAGTCCTTGTTTTTGAAATAAAGCACTCAGTGGAGTAGCACTGTATATTTTATTTATGAAATTCTGGGGCAATCAATAAAAATGAAGCAGTCAGCGTATTAATATATTTGTAGGGCTAAAAGAAAAGATGGAGTAAGTGAAATATTTGCTGTTGAAGGTTAAGTGAAGTTAAAGAATAGTTCCATTTCCCCCCTATATATCTACATGAGTCTCAAGGACAAAGTGCTCTGCTGTTTTCATAATTAACTGTGATGGGATATTTATCTCTAAAATGATCTGCTTCATGTTCGTAGATAAGCCATATTGCAAGGGGAGACAAACATAGCTGTGAGTGTAACAGGGAACCACGGTGACACTGTTTAACAGGGCACATGAAGAAGTAACCACTGATTAAGTTACCCTTGAAGGATAAGAATTGGCACTCCAGTGCCTGAGAGCCTCTGTTTGGGATTGTGACCTTTTACTGCTCTTGAAAATTGAGAAGATAATTTTAGCACAATATAATGTAGATGATATTAAATACCTAATTCAGCAATTCAAGAATGACCATGCATTGTCACAGGTCTTATCTGGAGTGTTTTCTTCTCTCATCCTGAAAACTAAAACTACTTTATAGTTCTACAAAGTCACATTCTATTTCTTGCTACCATCAATCATTCGTTATTTGAAGAAACCAGTCTCTGTGGCTTTGGTTTCCTGTCTGTCTAGGTGATAGAGTGTGATAGCATTATCTGAAGCTGTGGTTTGTGTTCAGTGTTACAATCAAATTGAAAGGAAAGTTTGGAGAAAAGAGTGTGTGTAAAACTAGTAGGCTATGGTTTTTTGGAAAAAAAAAAACTATGAGAGCCTATAAAGGCTTATCAAAAGCATTAGAAAGAAAAAAAGAGAGGGTGGGAAAGACTATAAGAATACATTTTCAAACAATGTCAAGAGTTCATATGAAAGAAAAACTAAATGTTTAGATTTTACCATGTATGGTGTCTTGGTCTGCTCTCTTTATAATTTTCTGCGAAGATACCCAATGGTTTGACAGACCGGAAACTGAGATTTCATGATTTTAAATGTGTTTCAAGCAAGAGCGCCTGAGGTGCTGACGCACGCTAATGGTGGCTGACTGTGGTGCCATCGCGCGGCAGAAGAATCACAGTGGGCAAACTGAAGAGGGCAATGCTGACGTCTAGGAGGGTCTACCCCGAGGATACCCTACACTAGGGCTGCCCCAGGGCTAGACAGCGTCCAGCAGAGCGATCCTGGCCACCGTTGGATTCGGTATTCAAGGCGCAATAGGATCTAGCTCTAAGGGTTGGGGAAGAATTATGTGGGTAAATAGAGGTGAAACATCCATCGGGAATATAGTATTAAAATGCATTATTCTTTAGCTCATAATGGAAAAGGAATAACGACAAAATAAAAATAACTTTCCCTAATCAGATGGTTCAATCCAGTCTGTTGTTTATCTATAAAAATGATAAGCTTCAAATATAACTTCAAAGACTTTTTTCCTAATATTAAATAGAAAAAAGAAAAAAAAACAAGAAGGAAACTCCCTGATTAACTCTCACATGAAAAAAATTTTTTATTTTCTTATAGTAAGAATACATCATCTAAAAAGAATTTTATTTCATTATTATGGTTATAATCCCACAATTTAAATTCTGTCCATTACACTTGAGCAAGGCATATGTAAACTTTTGTCTTTCTAGTCATTTTTTTTCATTCTGTGGAGATGCAATACAGTACATCCATCCACACAACTAAATTTGTTGCATTTAGGAGTTCAGGTTGTTTTTCAGTAGATGGCGCTCTGAACAGCTGGCTTTTCTATGCCAGCTGCTTATTTGTGGTGGACATATCCATTAAATTAACCACCTGCTTAAGTCATGATCTTAATGTAAATTTACAATGGAGATTTCTGATTGCTTCTCGGCCTTTTGGCTAAGATCAAGTGTAAAACGGAGATTTCTGAAAATTAACTGATGGCTTTCAACGCAGAAAATATTCTGGCAGCTATTACCCATATTAACATAGGCTGTTAATTATACATAAAAACCTTATTTTTAAAATGCTACAATGATTTTATTTTTCTTCGATGGTCTCTTTGAAATGAGGTAATGGTCATCATAAACTGGAAATAGTAATTCACCCATTTTAAGTTTCCTACTTCTGAATTATTTTTCACCAGATGTACATTGGCATCCAGTCTGCTATATTACAGTTTTAGCTATAAGAAAAAAATTAGTGTGCGTTGGTGATGAAGAAATAATCTAAATGTGCTCTGTGATTAAAATGTTTCTCTCCTACCTCACTCGTTTTATTTGTCTACCAGAGAGTCAAAACCAAGGGCAGGAGAAAGGGTACCATACTTTTTGTAAGACTTTCTCAGTGTTACCTTTGATCATCCACTATGCTTCTCTTGACTTTAATCTTGTCCTCTTCCATGTTCCGGTGAAAACTACAAATAGAAATACGTACATTCATTACCCACCTATCTGCCGCACCACCAAAAACAAAACTTGAGGTGGTGAAAGAAAGGAGCAGAATGCACATTCTCCGCCAGTATTTCCAAGTGTCTGTTTGGAGGTTCTAGTTTTTTTCATACACATGAGACAAACTGGCTGCACAGCATAATTTAGTGATATGTTCCCCTGCTCTCTTTTCAAGATTCACAATGTATGTTAGTACACTTCAGCATTTGAGATGTTCTGATATACAGAAAGCTGTTTCAGTTTGCTCGGTGATGTACCATATTTTGCTATGTACCATGGGCAATTTTTTTGCCCGAATTTTTGAGGGGAAAATAAGGGTACACATCATACATCAGTAGAACTAATTCTGTATCTATATAAATGTTTTTAGTTCTTTTATTTATGCTTATGCATTAAAAGTGTAACTCTAGAAAACAATAACCATATCTGTATACAAACAATACCCTGGAATAGGATAATCTGTTTTGTTTCTAAATATAAATAAATAAGTAAAACTTAAAAATTAAAACAAAAGATTTTTTCCCTGAAAGTTTGGGCCAAAAACATGGGTGTGCACTATACTCTGGAGCTCATTCTACATGGCAAAATACAGACTTCCTGAACTCATCTGACCATCTGATACATTTCTCAGTGTTATTACACCTGTTGGGTACACAGCATATATGCTTAGGGTTCATGAGATATATTTTAGAAAGTTTATTTTAGTATAAAACTGTGAAAACAAGGTGCAGAGGAGCACATATGTGTGCTGCTATTTGCTTGGGATTTAGTGAAGTACTTAAATAGAAGAATCATGAAAGGTAATTTTGAAAAGCTAAATTGCAATCAGACTGTAGATGTGTTATCTTTTACAAAATAGTCTCCAAACTGGGGTGCATGCAACCCAGGGGGTGCTCTGGATGACATCCTGGGGTATGAGAAGAAACTATATATATATATATATATATATATATATATATATATATATATATAAAACGGAATATATATATATATATATATATATGCATGCTCTTTAATTAGTGATACATTATAACAAACAATATATTAGTTAAGTAATACACACATACATGTAATTTACTTAAAATCACAAATATATGTTGGGGGACAGGCTAAATTTAAAAATAATTAGGATCTGAGATTCAAATATTTTTTAAACTATTTTAAAATATTCTAAACTATTTAAAATATTCTTATTGACACTTCTGAGCAAATAACATAACCTAGAGTTGTTTTTAGAAAGATTATGAAAATGGTACATGTGTGTGTGCCTGCGTGTGTAGGAATAATCAGAGAAAAAGTAGTATAAAATTAGATAACACTTCTTATTTTTCAAATAATTCACCTGGTCATTTACCTGATATTAACTACATAAACGGTGTAGTTCCAATTTTGAAAGGTTGCATTGAGCTGAAAAATACAATAAAAAAGGGTGAGTTTTGGTAACACTTAAAAAAATCTGAATCAAGTTTCTTCCCTCCCAAAAGATAAGCTGTTATTGGACTAAGACCCTGGGAAAATGCCAGAGAGCCAGAGGAGTGAAAGAAAGGTAAAGATAACAGTTACCAGATTATCGTATGCCAAGAACTTTACAAATGTTATTTCTTTTAATCCCCAAACAACCAATGAGATAGGTTTTATCTGCCCCTGCTGTCTTTTAAATGAAGAAACTGAGCTTCCCAGACATGGAATAGCTTGCCCAAGGTTACCCAACTAAGAAAAAGCAGATCACAGATCCCAGCCCAAGTCTGTCTGTCTGGAAACACTATACTTCCCTCTGTAGCTCCTAGTGTAAAGGGCCACTAAGTTAGTCATAACATCACTGAGAAATTAGTTGTAAGAGGGTATGTAAGGAAGATTAGCACCATGAACACCTTTTGTATTCTTCATTCAATTAACACCAAGGTGCAAGAACACATGTTTTTCTAATTATTTATCATCTCATAAAAATATTAGCAGTAAGACAAATTATAAGTCAACAATATAAACCTTAAAACAAACAAAAATCAATCCAAGATTATTAAGAATGATGTTAATTATTATTTGGTTATTTAACAGTCTTTTTAGGTCTAAGCAGAAAACTTTGTAATGAAAAAATAGATTTTTTTCAATATAAATAATACATTTTCATGATTCATTGTCCAATAAAATCACAAAGCAGGATTATCTCACTGATGTGAAAATCATATATATATATATACTTCTTCATTTATATATATATATATAAACTTCCAAACGTTTTTTTAGGTCATGTTTCATATACAGATTTGGCTTTACTTGCAAGCGTTCCAGAACTGAATGTCAATTCTAGGAAATTCTGGCAAAGAGTATAAAACTATTTTTAAATCGTAAGTAGTAATAATATGAACCAGGAACACCACTTATATTTTCTCTATTATCAAGTATCTCCTTTGGTATTTTGCATCTTAAACTGACAGTGTCCAGGAAAGTTCAGCTTCAGATGAGAATGACCCTGAGCTGAAGAGTGTCCATGAAGTGAATACAAGTGTAAAGTTATACCTCTCTACAGCGGACTCTCTGGTGGGTGCTGGTTTTTGAGATTTCATGACATTAAATATGGTTTATTAGAGAATGAAAATAAAGAGTTCTATGTTTTGAAAACATTCTGAAGTTAAAAAAAAAACAAAACCATGTTGGAGAGAAAATGGTACAATAATATACTCTTTCTGAAAAGATGGCTCTCTATTTAGGAATTAAACATCTTCTAGCGCTTAAATTAGTTACTGATATCAATGTGTCATTCCACAGAGTCAACAGCAGTGTTTTTCTTTGACTTCTATTAGAGGATTTCACTTTTATCACCCATTTTGCAGTAGAGTTGTTAATGAAATACTACTGTTTCCTGTGGTCAACTTGTTTTAAAGAGTGTTGCATTTAAAAATAAGTCTGTTTTCCTATCATTCAAATATGATATATATGTACTAGAAGGGACTAAAGAAAAACTGGAACTATCTACTGGAGGGCGGGCCCCTGGTAGTCCAGGCTTCCCCCACTAGGTGAGTGTTCTAGGAACCCATCTGTATCAGTGCACCAGCTGGTGTTGCTGTGAGAGGCTGCGTTCAACTTCAGCGAATTTTTTTCTGAAGACTCAACATGTCTGCCCATTTCAGAATGGGTGGTCTATGGGCACATCTGTCCACATTGTGCTGAATGTTCAGCAGTTTTTGACCAAAAATGGTATGTCCTCTGTGCCCCCTCCTCCCTATTCACTCAACCTTGCCCAGAGACTTTTTTTTTGTTTGCCTGGATGAAGAAAGTCCTCAAAGGGAAATATTATGCCAATGTGGAAGATATGAAGCAAACAAAAATTGGCAGAAGCCCTAAAATACATCAAAATTGACAAGTTCAAAAATGTCTAGTTAGGTATATTGCATTGGATGGAGAGTACATCGAAGGTTAACAAAGTTTAAACATGTAAGAATAAATACATGTTTAATAAATAGTTTTTAATAAATAAATTCCATATTTTTGAGGTCCCCTCTCATATAGAAAGTATTGTATTGTCACCACTACCCTCAAGGTGTGTTTTAGCTTCCTTCTGACACCAAGGACACATTTATTATTACACACCTATAAGAAAACCTGTGTTTCTTACTTCAGAATGCATATGCAAGTAACTTTATTCACAACTGTTTGAACTATAATATTATATATAAAAAGTGGTACAAAGACCCATAGTGTGCCATAAATAGAAAAAATAAAGAAATAATGACAATCTGTGAGAAATAAAATTTTTCAGATAATTATGAGGAAGAAAAATGAAAAATATCCATGTGTTGTACATGTAAGAAAAAAGAAAAAATTAACGTTTTTAAATTGGAGATTATTAAAATTTTCATTAATATAATACAGGTTAAGTAAATTATAACCTAAATATCTATCAACAGAAGACTTAAATAAATGACAGACACATACTGGAACCTTATATAGTATTTAAAAAATAAATAATGCCTCTGTGTACTGATGTGGCAAATCTGGCAATAACAAAAGCAAGTACAGTATAGAATGATATGTAAAATATGTTACTTTCAATGTACAAAGGACAAAGTAGTCCTACTTTCTTTTATATGCAGAAACAAATTCTGGCCCCCCCCCAGAAAAAGTGACAGTGGTTTCCGGGGTCACCTCCAGGCAGATAAGCCACAAGGATGGACAAGGATGGAGGAAAGGTTTTCACGACATGGTGAGTCCTTCCCTGAAGTCATCGACAGCTTCTGCGACGTGAAGCGAAATGATGGGCGGTGATGCTAATGGTATCACAGGCCACTTGATGTAAGAAAGAATTAAGTACCTATGGCATCTCGTCCACATTCTAATGGAACGATGCTGAATGAAACAGCATTATTCGAGGACCTGCTCTGTGTCTTTTCATACATTTTGGGTTTGGCTCAAAAATATTCCAAGAATTAAATAGTAAAATAAGAAATATACTTTTAAAAAGTGCTGAAAATGTATGCATGCAATAGTAAATAAAGATACTCATCAACACACATTTCCATTTGTGTGGCATTTTCTTTTTTTCTTCTGTTTTTCAAATTCCTAATTTATTTTTACAGGTACATTCAATTTATTTTGTAGGCTCATTTTCTTGTCCTTTTTTTCAAAGGCAGCTCTCTTTCTATGCATTAGCACAATACCTCACTTACTTATTGATTTATACATTTCTAATGAACTGTATCTGTACAGTTCGATGTATCTGTATGATCTGTGGACTGACATACTCAAGCAGTGGGGTCTTTCCAGATTTCCAAAGGTAGACAGTATAAAAGCAAAAAAAAAAAAAGAAATTTTACAGGTTCACTTACCCATTCTGCCACCTTGCTCTGTACTTTTACCTCGGGGTGACGAAGGATGTTTTGAATCACTAAGGAAATTCTATAGATAATTCCATCTGTCCATTGGAAATAGGATTTAGCCCATTAATTATACTTTATAATCATATTACATTTTATAATCATATAATTATCAATGTAAATTTACAATTTACATAATTTAATACAGCTTAACGGAAACACCTACATAGGTACAAAAAATTTCTGAGACATTTTCACTTTGTGCTCATTGAACTTTGCAACTTTTTTAGAGTTATTGATTAGTTTACTCTTACAGACAATTAATTCATTGCTCCTAAAATGTTTCTTTGTATTTTTCAGTTTCATGTACTTCTGATGTCTATGGTCTATAAAGTGGTGGTGTTTTCACACACTTTGATTTCTTGTAGTAAGACAATACCCTTTCTTTTTGCACAGTACACAGAGTTCAGCAGGTAAAACGAGAGAGGGGATGGGCAGGTGGTAAGTTGGAGAAGGGCAGGCTTACACCTCTTTCCTCCTCTGCCCCTCATGTGCCCTTTCATTTCTCCCCACCCCCCCACCCCCCCGCCCACCTCAAAGCAGTCACTTCTACTAAGGTACTGGGTTGGAAATCACTCGATTTTTCATCAAAATTCCACAAATGTTGTCATTTGTACCCGAGTAGAGGAAAAAAGAACAGTATTTGCAGATAAAATTTCAATTACCTCGCTTTAAGAAAGAAAGCAATATCAGAGAAAGCTCTACTTTGTATTTTTAGGGGCAATCGTTAAAGCAGTGTGATGATACACACGCAGACACAAAACATCATTAGCCAGGATTTGCTAAATCTCTCCAGCTGCACATTACAGGGCACCATACTAAAGCATGACAGGTTACTGCGGGGAAAAAATGTTGGAGTCTCCATTATCGTCAGTCATCTTTCTTCATGTCACGTTTTGGTATGGCTTAAGTAAAGTATGCACAGAAAGTGCAGGAATATACAATTAAAACAATGATGAGAAATAGATTTAATAAAGCTTTTAAGGAGACAGTACAAAACAAAGTACAAAAGTATGCTTCTGAAAATTCCCAAATTTACCAAAGTGCAAATTGCAGTCTAACTACTAAAGGTATGTTTTTCTATATGGATCAGAAATCTCATGCAAAAAAAAAAAAGCAAAGCCACTCCAGAATGTAATATAAATATATGAAATTGGCACAGGTACGAATGTTGTTAATTTATGCAGATTAGGTCATTTCTGCTTCTAAAACTCTTTAGGTATTTTAATGATCTTGAATTGCTATTCCTTTAAAAATGCTCTAAATGAAAAGATTTAGAGAAAGATGTTTAAGACAAATAATAATAATCTGTAGAAAATAACTTTTTTTACACTTTAGATCTCATATCAGATCATGAACATTCCAAATGACGGAGAGGACATTCAAATTGCCGAGGTCCCAGAGTCTGTGTTTATTTAGGGCTCTAAGGATGCTCTGTCAATGTTCACTGATGCCCGCACAGTCCTGAGAAGCGACCACTAGAGGGAGACCTAAAGCACTTGTCGGTTAAACAATAGAATTCATTTCCTCTCAGGAAAATACTGCAAAATACTAAAAAATCAGCATGTTTAATCACTGACATTTCTAAAATTTTATAGAAGCTTCCACATGTTGAGGATATTTTCTTTTAAATTTTAAATATTACCTACCTCACTTTTTTCAATTCACCATTTTTATAAATAAGAGAGACATGCAATATCAGAGGCAGCCTAAGTCAATTCATACATACAGTACTCTTTTTAGAATTATATTGCTTAAAGCAAGTGAAATATGTGAATATACAAAAATACCACTAGCATCGTGTGCTACTGATTTTCTTATGCTATGGATTGGTATCAAGAAGTCTCTCTCCAGAAGCCTCGGAGCATGGTATTTTTATAATTAGCTCAGAACTACTCAGCAGAGGCTACTCGTTGTACCTAAAAATGTTTTGAATAATGTAGTCAACAAGTGATCATGAGAAATGTCCAAGAGTGAACTGTCAAGGTAAAATTAACTGTCCACTGAAGGGCTGGTGAAAAGGGTTTTGAATGGCAGCCAGATATCCGGCCGAGGCATGGCCAGCGGAAAATGCACAGTTAAAACACACAGATGGAAGGTGCTCCCTGTCATCCCTGTGGCCAAGCTGTCTCGTCCTATATATGTTACAGCTCCCATGGTGTCTCGGTAGAAAAGCTATTCACAAATCTGCCTGTGTTCCAGAGACTTTACAAGACGGACGTATTGTCCTAATAATGGCATCCAGGAGAGAAGAAGACATTTCCACCAGAAAAAAAGTATTTAAGAATGTATCTATCTTCCACTTGGATAATTCTTCTAGCCATGCAGAACTTCGAAGTAGAAATGATTACTTGCCACTACATACGGGGCATTTAAAAACCTCATTCCTGCCTGAAGGTTTCTCTCCAATTAATTTTCCCTTTTTGTCTTCTTAACATTCTTTTTGGAGTTTCTTGGAAAATATAGAAATGACATTCCTTTATCTACTCTATAGTCAAGGCTATGAAATACAGTTTTGAAAGGTAGATTTAAAAATATTTATGTTGCCCTGGCTGGTGTGGCTCAGTGGACTGAGCGTGGGCCTGCGACCCAAAGGATCAACCAGTTCAATCCCCAGTCAGGGCACAGGCCTGGGTTGTGGGCCAGGTCCCCAGTCAAGGGCTCAGGAAAGGCAACCATAGACTGATGTTTCCATCCCTCTCTTTCTCCTTCCCTTCCCCTGTCTCTAAAATAAATAAATAAATACATTTTAAAGATTCGTTTAAAAAATAAAAATAAAATATATATTTGAAAGGATCGATGTTAAAATGCAAAGGAAATGTTAACTTCGGTTCAAGACTCTTTCTTTGAACCAGTGAGAGGCAATCATGGTATGACAGTGGCACGCGCAATGCGACTGGCGTCCTGCTCATCTGGTCCTCACAAGCTCTCTCTGACACCTGGCGTGGGAAGCCGGACTGACTGCTGCATCCACACAAACACCCTGAGACGGAATTTCCATCCGATTGTTGAGTGGATGTGAAACACCAGAAGCCGTGGTACAATCTGTACTTGTAAGCTAGGTTTTTAGAACTATAATAAACACTGACGAATTTAGTTCCTTACTTGGAATTAACTTTGCTGACCTCACAGAAGTTTAATATTCAGTAGCACTAGAGTGATGTTCCAAGTATAGAAAATATAATTTTGCATGAAAACCATGATCAGTCAAAGAGCTTTTCTTGGGAAGGTAATAGAAAAGGCTAAAAGTTATTTGTGGAAATGCCTAGATTATCCATTATTTCCTGAAATATCTGTTTATAAAAAGTAGCTTAAAAGATTAAGAGTTTCTCAGTATATAGTCTGAGGTATCAGATAAAAGTCCCATTGAAAACAACAAAAAGAACTTGGCACAGAAAAATAGGAACATTAACAAAAGCCAGGAAAGCACACTTAATCGATACAGTACATTGAAGAAATATCTCTGTTTGCCAATCAGTTTTAACCCCTCTCCCCTCATTTGATAGTCCAGAGTTTAACAACCAGGTAAGGTAGAAAGATAGTTGTGTCTCTCTTTCTTACAGTAAACAAAATAGACTCTCTTGTACAGGGTGGGCAAAAGCACATTTACAGTTGTATGTGAAACACAGAGTTTATTCTTCTATTATTAGGTATTAATTATTGTATTATTTTGCATAGGAACAACTGTAAACCTACTTTTGCCCCCACCCTGTATATCAGATCAGAGGCCTGAGAATGTTTACTACATCAACTTCCCAAGGAAGAAAAAAAGGGCATTGGAACTTGTTGACAGTGTGGGAGTTATCTTAGTCCAGGACATAACATTAAATTCCTTTCATGCACAAGGTAAACAAGTAATTCCCTTTGCAATTACTTCAAATTTGATTACATCAAAAGTCTTATTTAGATTATCATCTATCTCTAACACTTTGTTACGAGATCCCCTTTTAAAGAGATAATAAAGGCTTCGGGCGCTGAGATGTAAGAAAGCAATAGGATATAGGAACACTCCAATAACATTGCTTTCATTATGTTTACCTTCACTTCTATTTTAAAATAAGTTGTTATGGTTTCATTTTACAATAGTGGAATCAATTTTCCCATGCAAATAAAAATATTTAAGTAAAAAAAGTGAGCCAGCTTCGGGAAAAAAAAAAACTATGAAATGGAGAGTAGAGGTGGATCAAAGATGTGGTAAAAAAAAAAAGACACACAAATTTGATTATACAATTTTGAGAATATGGCCCCTACCTGACAACCTATGAATATTTTCAAATATTTTCAAATGCTAGTATTATATTTTTATCAAGGATCATCTGAATTAGAATTTTTTCCTTTAATGTGGCCAAGTCAAACCATTTCAACCGCTTCTAACATTTGCTTGCTTTGTTGCAAGTCCCCTGGAGGTTATGACGCAGAGAGGGATGAACTAAACAAGGCTCTCTTCAGGAATGTCAGAAATGACATGACTGAGTGAATGCAGCTCTGCTCCACCAAGTCAGGGCCTCTGAAGCATCACACAAATGTTCTTAGGCAGCAGAGGATGTGCCAGTCCTGGAGGGAGAATGACACAGAGGCTCTTTGTATGGCCATACAAAGAGCGAAATACTCAGTCAGAATTATAATATTCCCATCCACTGGCTGGCATCCATGTGAAATATGCACTGGAAACTTCAGCTGCTGTTGCTTTCTTGGGGGTTGCTGGAATTTTTGCTCCATCATAAATCTCCTTGGTGTAACTACCAGAATAACCATAAACACTTCCCTGAATCGATGTCTTTATAACCCTTTACATTTCATGTAAAATATTCCGTACTTCCAATTTAAACATTCTTACAGAGGAAGTTGATGTAACCCCGAAGCCAAAAGAAAAAACGAACTATGTGGGTTTCTTTTCTCTGGGTTTTGGTCCCTGGTGATACAATACAGATGTCTTGGCCTCACAACGTAAATGACTGGAGTTGAGACAATTCCTTTGTTCCCAATACCTCATATTGGAGAATATTACTGTACTCAAGGCAATGGTGTGGTCACCTAACTGGAATGTCTCTTTTTCAGAAGAAACTGAGATTACTTACTCTGAATTACCAAAAGGCTATGTATGTGGTCCATATAGGCAACACATTAACTAACAGCTCAGTTCACCAAGCATGTCCCCCGCTCACTTGTTTTATATAACTACATTTATATAGCTACATTTGCAAACAGCAAATAATATAAATAGAAAAGCATATAAGGAAGAAAAAGGGCAAGATGTATTGGTAGTTAGTTGAAATTTTTTTCAATTAAAAATTGATTTATGCCCTGGCCAGGTGGCTCATTTGGTTGGAGCACTGTCTCAGGCACCAAAAGGTCATGGGTTTGATCCATGGTCAAGGTATATACCTGTATTGCAGGTCTGTTCCCTGGTGGTGTGGGGGGGCATATGAGGGGCAAATGATCTATATTTCTCTATCATGTTGATGTCTCTCTCTCCCCCCTCAAAAAGTCAGTAAAATATACCCTCAGGCAAGAAAAAGAATTAATTTATGCCCTAGTTGAGTGGCTCATTTAGTTAGAGTATCATCACAATATGCCAAGGTTGCAGGTTTGATGCCTGGACAGGGCACCTGTAAGAATCAATAAATGAATGTGTAACTCAATGGGACAACAAATCACTGTGTCTCTCTCTCATTCCCTCCCTCGACTCAGTCAAAAAACTGATTATGATTTAGTTGATGGACAATCATATTTTAATTGTTATCCTTTAATAAATAAAAGCAGAGAGTAAATTACTGCCATATAAAATTATTTAAAGGTCACATATATTAACCATAAATTTGGCTTTTGTGAAATGACTAAAATCAGCTTTTTAAAATTATAAAATCTTAAAACAGTAGTTTCCTGAAGAGAATAATCTGACAGAATACCATAAATCATTTTTTTTTCTGAGAGCTCTAGTATAATATAAATTCATTCCTTTTAATTAAATGCCTGTCTCATAAAACTTCTTTGGAAAGAAATCTTAGCTAAAAGTACGGAGGAGCGATACTGGAAATGAATCCATTCCATTGGCCATTAGACAGAGGGACTCAGGAAAACCAAGTGATATTTCTTTCTTTTCCTAGTCTTGCAAAGATACTGGTTGATTTCAATAACAGGAACTTTGGTGAAACATTAGCTCTTTCCACTTTAAAATACTTTTCTTTTATCACATGAGACATACTACAAATGTAAAAGGTAGTAATTTCTTACCATTCCTTTGTTTATTGATTCTGTTAGTAACAGGCATGTTAGTGGTGACAGTAGGTGGTGTAGTACTAGAAGAATTTACAGTAGCTGCTAATAAAGACGACAAAGATGCAATTTTAATTTTGCAAGGAGCACATGACAGTTAATATGGACAAGCAATCTATAATTAATTCAGACAACATATGGAGGAGGAATGCAAACTATTTCTTGCCAATAACTACAACAGACTCTAAGGTTATAATGCATAAACTAAAGCAATGCGTTCTACGGCACATTAAGAATCAGTTCACACAGCCTTTGGTACCATAATGCAAGAGCCTGGATCTGGCATGAAAGGAATGGAGGAAGAACTTTCGGATTCTAGACCTAGGTCTGCAGTCAACAGGCTGACAGCCACACTGAGAATGACTGAACTTTTCCAGAACTCAGTTTCCTAAGTTGGTGAAAAGAAAAGGTTACAGAAGGCAGTCTCTACAGCACTCATCAGCTTGAAAATTCTCTGAACTAGGTCAGTCTTCCTGATTCACTGAGAACAGAGAAACAAAATCTCAGAGAAAAACATGTCTCCTTGAGGAGATAAACATAAAGTAAAATGAAAGAGAATAAAATGTATAAACTAAATCAATTATTTAAAGGTCCCCAAAACTTTACTAAACACTGATGGACAAAATGGATTCCATACGGACAAGCCTGATAGGGGAGATGTTTTTCAAGCACTGTGCCATCGATGCACTTCTGATATTCTTCAAACTCTCAAAGACTAAATCCTTATGCAATGCTTTGATAACATTTTTGAAGGAATTCTGGAGGAGCTATACAGGGTGGGGCAAAATGTAGGTTTACAGTTATGAGAACGAGAAACAGAGTTAATGAAGCTCCAGTAATAATCATAACTGCATATCTTTTTCCACGTGAACAACTACAAATCTACTTTTGCCAACCCCGTGTGACTAAGAGAATGCCTAAACACATAATTTTCCTTCAGTTTATCCTAGGAGTACATTTGTATTAAATGTACATTCAAAGTGCAAAAACCATTTATGTGTCTGTATTATTTAAAATTACCTCTATTTAAAACATTTAAGTGAATGCACGAAGAATTACCTTCTAAAAGGTCATTAGGCAATACTAAATTCCTTGATTCAAGACATGCTTTTTTTAAAAAAAAATTCATTCTTAACTAAAAATTTTTCCACTTCAATATAATATGCAATACTTAAAATGGGGATACTTGTTGAAGTCTTTTAAACAAATTATGCACCATCAGTTACATTCGTCTCAATGCAAAATACATCAATAAACAGGAAAATGGTTTTTTGGTCACTGAGGACATAGGAGGGAAAAAATAGTTGGGCATCTTGTCCTGTGACCCAAGGAAATGGAATAATAGGTATCTCAGATTAGAAGAAAAAATAAAATAACTAACCTTCAAAAACCATTACATCTTGAACTAGGCAAAACTGTTTTTTTTCTTTCATATAATTACTTCTAAACTACACTGAGTTCATGGAAACTATGTAATAATTTTACTTTCATAGGTATCCATTGATAACATCAAGAATCATGCCTCCAAAAGGAAATAAGACAATCACCAAGTGCAACTGGGCTCCCACACCAGAACCACAGAAGAAACCTTCAATTCCTACCCATTTATTCTCACTCCTAACCCCTGCCACGTTCCTCTGAATAAGAGATCCAGCTTTTACAAAGGGCATGATCATGATTCTTAGTGTGGTTTATAGAACATGCTAATTTACAAAGAAGTATGTAATAGAATGAATGAATGAAAAATGGATCATGGGAAATTAGGAAGAGCAATAATAAAATTAAAGCAAAATACATTATTATTTTAAAACTTATGAGACTTTAATTACATATTATTTAGCATGCAACTGTTTAGTTCATCATATATAATTAGAATGATGATCATAATATAGTTATGCATTATAATTAATAAAATTACATTAATATTAATTCAGTATAAGTATTTCATTTTAATACTTGTTATTGCACATCATAAATTGTCTCATGTCTTCATCTTAAATTTAACTGAATATTCAACTTAACTTTTCCCCTAGATTTTTACATATTAATACTTTTTCAAAACATTGTATGATTGAATTTATACTGGATCTTTGCAATATTCTTGAGAAGACATAAAGGGAAAAAATTAAATCAACCCTTGGTTATAAGCACATAATAATTCACATCTAAAAAACTCAGTGCTTTATGGGAATGTGGTCATCCAGTATGTGAATGCATTCTTTCTCCACACAGTATGTACTGTGCACCCACGCAACTAAAACACATCCAGAAATTCTCTGTTTTGCTGGTTTCTGGCTTCCCAAAACAAGGTTAAGAAACAAATCGAAACAACAAAAACTACATTATCCAAAATAGGAAGTAGAAAGCAGAGAGACTCCAGAGGATGACGCTGGCTCCCTACCTTGGCAGAGGGTCCCCAAGTCCGCACAGCTGGCGAGTTCTGCTGCTGGCAACGGGATCAGGTAGGAACCTGGACGAACACAGAGCATTATACAAGTTTGACTTTGGATTTAACACAATCCAGGGAAAAAGTCACAGATCACATGTTTGGGATAATAGGAGCAGCCCTAGATGAGTCCACCAGTCACACTCTATCTAACATTGAGGGAGTCTCTCAAAGTCCTGGTGTCAGAATTCCTGCAGGTGTAAAGGCAAGTTGTTGAAATAGCCCTCAAAATCCTCAACTCAATTTATTGGTCATCCACACCTGAAAAAAAAAGGTCTGTGTGAAAAGTTCAGGACCTTTTCATGTAATAAATTTACAGCTCTGGTGGAAATTTATATAAATGAAACAATACAAACATCAAAAATAAGTTTCAAAAGTAAACTTGGGTATTAATACTCATACAATGAACGTTTTCAGTTCCTAAGCACTAACATGATATATGCAATTCCAGAAATATGTTTCTGGGATTTCTACTTGGTCTCTGTGTCTTTCTATTCCAAGCTTTTACTGACGCATCCTGAATAGGAAACAAGTTTTGAGCTGATTTTTCTAGTAGGAGTAGTGGGTTCTCTCTGTCATACTAACTCTCTCTTTGACAATAAACAACAGACTTTTATGAACAGGTCAAGGTGAGGGAAGATGGATTCAACATCCCAAAGCATATTCCACTATGAATGAAGACAGAAGAATAAAAGGAAACACACACAAATACATATATTCCATTTTAAAAGGGCATTTCTATAATAGTGATTCCATTCTAATGTTTAAACAGTTTTCTGAACTTTCCTGTGGGAACAGTACAGGTGAGTAGAGCAGGTACAAAAAGATGAGCTAGCAAAAGATGTCTAGGTAAATGGTGTGCACAGGCAGAAAGCTTTCCGCAGTTCAATAGCATCTTAAGAGTCATGGTTCCTTCATTTTTTTACTGCCTCGGGCACCTGGCCCAATCCTGTAGGCAAAGCTGTGATGTTAACTGGCACAAAGCTCTCACTACAGATCTTTACATGCTTATTCAATAAAAACTCACTGGCTATTTATAGTGTATGTGGCACAGGGGGCCCAAAGAATATTTGGAGGTAATGTTGCTGCTCTCAGAGAGGCATAAATGGGAACCAGCTTCACAGTTCCCTGACTGATGTGGTTAGTGGCCCAAAGGAGGATGTGATCAGCAGCTTGGTGAGAAAGGAGGGTGGCACTACACATTACAAAGAAAAACTGTGAAGAACATGAGGAGTCACTATGTTGTTCATGGGATAAGAGACTAAGATGGACATTTCTAGCCAACAGAATTACTGAAACATATACACCAAGAAGGCAGTAAGAGATCTGGGAACGCAAGTGACATGGCGTTACTGGGCATTTGTAGAAAATGGGCAGTGACGATCAGTTGTACAGGTAATGGATAGGGGTCTCGTAGAGTGCGGGGACTCTGTCCTTCTAATGATGGTGTATCCCACCCACACAGCAGGTGGATGCTCAAGGTTTGCTGAACGAATGATGAATAACTGCTCACATTTTAAACTCATAAGAAAACAACGTGAGAGAATTAAATTTAAGTCTGAAAACACTTTTGAGGCTCCATAATCAGTTAAAAAGAGAGGAGATACAAGAAGCAAGAATAATACTAATGATTGAGAGTTGGTATCATGCATAAAATGATGATGGACAGGAAGAGACAGATATGAGACATTTGAAGATAGAATGCATAGGACTCAGGGACTTTTTGAAATAGGGAAAGAAAGGGAAGAGATGCTTTTCTGGTTTCCAGTTTGAGATACTGTTACAGAATACTCTTATAAAAAGAGATAGGAAATACTAGAAAAAGAGCAAATTTAGGTGAGGCGGGCTAACCAGTAAGTTCAGTAACAGAAACCGTGGTGCCTATGAGACACCTAGGTCCATGGCAGTGGTGCCCAATTTTGTAAGAGGTCCAGCCAGGCGGTACTCCACTGAAGCTAAAGCTGTGTCTGGGACCCCGGGAGCTACAGTGCAGCTTTGAGAGGAGAAAAGGTGCAACCATTGAAATTCCTATATTTAATGCTCTGATATAGGTGAAAAAAGCTCCTGTGGAAGGTGGCTTCACAGAATTAAAGGGCAGACAGTTTTGTGGAAGTTGTGGCAATAGCAAGTGAACCAGAAAGGTCAAGAATGACAAAGACATAGAAGACCTTTAACTTTACACGGGAATTTTGTTAGCAGCTCTCCAGAAATCAGTTTCAGGAGCGTGGGAACGATGAACTGTAGACTGCCAACATTTGGTTAAGGAGTGAATGCCAAAAAAAAAAAAAAAAGGAAGCCTGGCTACGACAGGAAGCAGAGATAGAGAGGGGGACTTTTAAACACTGAGAGCTTGGACAAGTGTGCCATGAAAAAAGAACATTCGGGGAGGCAGAAGTTGAGGGCAGCCTTAGATAGGCCTGAGGTAGAATTTATCTTCAATGTTGTCTGCCCATTCCGTTTTCCCACACACCTAATCTATGCCCCCTCTTGCAGGACATCTTTTCTCCTCTAGGTTCTTATACGTTAGTAAGGAACTTCCAGAAAACCAAAAAGCTTTCCAAATTTAAAGTGACCCGGGAAATCTCAGCCAGTGTACCAAGCAAGAGAAGAGACCCTTGGATGGAGAGTTTCTGTGCTTCCCAAATCGCACAGGATGTTAGAAGGCAAAGTCTCCCCAGGCCACTGCTGGCGCTGATATAGTATCTCAGGAGACAGAGGGAGATAAGGGGACATTGTTGTGGGAAAGAAGTTGGACCGCTAACTACACGTCCAGGGCAGTATGTCAGCAAGCTTAGAGGTGGAAATAAGGAAAGAAAACCAGAAGAGTTATGTTGTTATAGTAAGATATTTGTCAATTTTCTTTGACATTTTGTCAGTGTCATTTATAATAACAAATATAAATTTCAATATGTGACAACCTCTTTTTGGGAAATTGTAAAATTTACCTCCTGCTACTTAAGTTGTCACTTGTTCCTCCTTATGCACTTAAAGTTTAGCAAATGGACACTGCTTTACAAATACTCAATAAACAGTATTTTATGATGATTCATATAGCAATAGACATTAAATTTGACGATTTGGGGGGAATAGTATAAATACAAATGAAGAGTCTTATTAGAGGGAAATTATTTTGAAAAAGAAAATCTTACATTACAAAAACAGCAAATTATATAAGTACTTGAAATATAAAAAGTGCATGCAATTTTTAAAATTTCTAATGAGTTCCATGTTCAGCATATCTGCATAAAAAGTCACCATGGCTATCAATTTTCCTAGGCCAACAGATTTACAAACCAGGAGATCGTTAAGCAAGGCGAGTTCTCCCTCGTGGATAAAGATAATATCTTTATCATCAAGGAACTGTTTTCAGAATGTAACCTCTGTACGTTTACTGATTTTTCTAGATAGCACAAAGGTGTTTAAAGGTATTTACTTAATATTGACTGCAAAATTTAAAGCCAAATTCCTTTGAAAAATGTTATCTCTGAAAACAGGCAGTTGATGAGAAGCTCCAAATCTTTCTTTTCTGTTTTTCTTCTAAAATTATGCTATTCAAAGGAGTCACTACTTATTTACACGAGCTGTGTAAATAGAAAAAGACTGATATGTGGCCAACAACTCACCTCATACTCTATTTAATGATAATCCGAATAACAGCAATGAACCCTTAGCATGAGTTACAATGGGAAAAAAATCCCTTTCAATTTTTTTTTGCAGCTGTGCTAAGTAGAATTTTACAATTTTTCTGTAAATAGATTTCAAATAAAATTATTTCTGAGAGCTATTTATGTACATAAAGAGTTTAAGCATCTCCAAGTAATAAAGTCCTTTGTAAAGATAAAGTGACTTGATCTTTATTGTTATATATATTATTTTGCAATCTAAATATGTTGGTCAAAATTTTGTTAGGGATAAAAGAAAGGAGCCAATAAGTAGTCAGAGTGTGGGGGCCACGAAACACAAAACTGTAATAACTGAAAATGAAAGGGTAGGAATCCAAGGGTTGATGATGCCTTAGTAATTAAGCGCAAAACCTTGGCAATGAAAATGGTAGTTGGTACAAATCCAAACATTTCTAAAAAAGAATAACAACAAAGGTGGATACTTACAAATTGTGTCTTATCACCATAACCACAGTGGCTAATAGATGGAAGTGCTTAGTGATGCTAGTTAAACAGATGTAATTTGTTGGAACCTAGATGATGCATTGAGTTGTACTGTGTGACACCTCAGGAAAGAGCAGTGAGCAGTAAGATAAATAAAACTGGTAGAGAAGCCATTGTCCTTTCTTTGTGAGAATTGATGGACACCAGCCAGCACCTAAGCATGAATCATAACACAGGCAAACACTTACACCTATAATTAAAGAGTCCGCAAAGAAAACTGTCTATCCGTGGAGGTCATAAAACTGAATACGTTTACTAAAACTGTTCTAAGAGAAAGAATGATGCTATATAATAAAAAGAACTGCTGCTAAATAAAGCACTTCATTCTGGAAAAGACTGATAAAATTAACCATGTTCTTAAGAAAACCGACTGAAAGTTTCTTAATTAAGGTATATTCCCCAAGTATGCTTAGAATTGTGTAGGAAAACAAAAAAAAATCCACTTCTAAAATTGTTGAAATATTTATTGATTTTATTAAGCCTAGAATATTTCAGATCTGAAACTACTGACAGGCTGTTTCAATGTAATTAGTTCTGTCCTGCTATCTAGAAAAATTTACTTAGTGACAGACCCTTAGAAAAATCTATTCATTTTCTACCACAAGGTGATTCTGAAATAAAAGTTCCTATTTAACAGACATTGTCAGGCCAATGGAATGTTAGGCGTGAAATTCTGTTTTCCCATTGGTCACTGTACTGATCATTAGTTGTTGGAAAATACTAGCACCATAAACGGCAAGCTATGATATTCTGGGAAAAAGGAAAGGTTAAAATGTTAATAGAGCATGCTTTTTTTTCACTTATTAAAGTTTTGCTTAGCTAATAGGCTTAGATATAATCTGCGTTACAGGTATTTCCTGTCAGTTAATAAGTGACTTGGCTCTTCAACTCCCAAAGCTGATGATTAAACTGCAGGAAACTCCCTCACCCTCTCCTGTTATGGCCCCTGAAACTCGGTCCAGGATATCTGAACCTATGAACTGTGGGTGTTCGGTGCCATCTTGGAATGTCAGGAAGACCACCATAAAAGTAAAGGAATTCAAATCACTGATTAGGGAAGCTCATGCCACTCCTTGGAATGAAATCATTTTGAAAGTGCATAGATGACTATGCTACATGAGCATGTGCCTGATGTATTCCAGGAATCTCAAGGCTTGGGAAAGGAGTTTTCAAGGCACCATTAAGAACAATAAAGAAACCAACTCATGGGCATGGCTGTGTTCCAATAAAACCAAGGAAACAGATGGCTGCCATAGGCCCTCTCAGTTTGTCAACCCCTGGTCTACAGGACTTCTTAGAGAGACTTAGGTTTTCTTGTACAATATATCCCTCAAATTTTATTATATTAAAACATCTAAGAAGCACTGCAGGAAAGAAACCAGGTTAATTTTACTTAAAGCAAACACCACTTTAAGACCCTGGAGGGCTAGCGTTTTCTCACACAAAGCTCTCTGACCAGAAGAGATGGCTCCTGGGCCTTCAGAGTTCTCACCTGGGAAGGAATTAGCCTGCTTGCTCTAGCGCTGCATCCCATTGCCTAATCCTTCTTTTTAAAATTTTTTTATTTATTTATTTATCTTTAGAGGGGAAGGGAAGGAGAGAAGGAGAGAAATATCAATGTATGGTTGCCTCTTGTGAGTCCCCTGCTGGGAACTGGCCTGCAACCCAGGCATGTACCCTGCCTGGGAATCGAACCGCGATCGTGTGGTTCGCAGGCCCGCGCTCAATCCACTGAGCTACACCAGCCAGGGCCCCATTTCCTAATCCTTCTGATTCTGAACGGTGGTCTGATGTATCCTGATGAAGAATGAATGGCTCTAAAACCAAACTTTCTGGGTTCCGTTCCTGACTTGTCCACTTACTCACAGAAGTGACACTGGTTAAATTCCTTAAACTTTTTGGGCCTCGGATTTCTCTTCTGCAAACATGAGGTTAATAATGAAACCCGCGCTGTGAGAGCTATGTTGTAGAAGATGAGTTAACATGGCTTCAGTGCTTTAAACAGCACCTGGAACATAATACACACACTCAATCAAACTATAAATTAAGTACTAGCTATTAATCACATACCTACCTAGCCAAATTCTTTTCTTTCTCTTTCTTTCTTTCTTTTATTCTTTTGGTTGCCAGAGTGCCTCACAAGGAGACAAATATTGAATGGTCTGTATTACGACTTCTCGTAACGACTGAGGACATGGTGAACACAGGCCCCTTGACGAAGGATGTAGACTGTGTATCACTGCCTGCTGCACCCGTTCACCATCCCACACCAAACTTGCGCACTTGACCTTCTCAATCTCCTCACGGAGTAAAAGACTGCTCAGGAATTCCTGAAAGTGTTCTGTACCCAATCAGACCAGGAGGAGCTAGGGAACACCATTAGCTCTTACAAAGTTCCACAGTCTCCTTCTGGAATAGGGTCGTGGTTTACCTTCTTTCCAACAACTCACAAGGAAATAGCTCGCCAATGACATCACTGAATAGCCTCCAACATCTCAGGAGTGCTATGACCACATGGAGAAATGGGTTACCCGCACAGAGGGTAGATGACAGCAGTTCCCCAGGCCAGAAGGGCAAACACAGGTCACCAGGACTGGGGAGGTGGCCTCAGGTCTTCACAAGGGGTCCTAGTTAGTTCAAAGTACTGGGAACAGATTTCTGACAGAATCCCCTCCAAAGTTACACACAAATTATTGTTTAATATTAGGCCCCTTCTTCTATCCTTTAATGAGCATTCTCTCTGTGACTAAAAAGTATATATTATCTACACCTTAGATTTGGTCATATAACATGCAAAAGTGATGATGAAACTTACATTTTGTGTCTGATTAGTCCTGTACTAAAATAAGGGCTTCCAAAATTGACTTATGTAACTAGAGAATATTTGACAGATGTCTATTTTAATATATTTTTACATAGATTTCTCTAAGCATTTTGCATTTAGTTACTTGCAATACAGTCATACTTAAAGTCTCTCAAAATGCAGTTAGAAATAGATTATTTGAAACAAATGATAAAGCTCATTTTCAAACAAATAGAAAGAAAAGTTCAAAGAAAGCAATGATAATTTCTGATTATCAAAGATTTTCCTTAAATGGACAATGTGATCCTTAATACCAACTGCTTTTAGGTGGTGGTTGTTTATTTAAATAACATAATGGAAATTTCATTCCAGGATGATAAAAATCAGCTTTTAACTGTATCACCTATGTGATTAAAAACAATAATATTAATTTCTTTTGTTTCCGGCCTGGTATGAACATTTCTATTTGAGACATGATAATTATAACTACAGTTTGTTGGTGGTAAAAACTGTGTGATATTTTATGACATAAATAAAACTTAAAAAATGGCAGTACCAAAAGCTTTGATTGAAAAAATATGGCTTCTAATCAAATGCCTATATAAATAGCTGAGCAGATAACATTTTAAAAATAAAAAGAGCTCATTAATGCTATATAACTAATGCTAATTAATATACACATACACATTCACACATACAGGTACTATGTATACACATATGTATAATGCAATTATATACGTATACACACATATATAATTAGATACATGAATGTATGCATAATTTTTTGTTGACAAACATATTCATAGAACGATGCTTTAAACAAACAGTTAACATGCCACAGACTTACCACAGCTCAGGTTGCTTTCAGCTTTCAGAGCTACCGTTGGGATGGTCCAAAAGTCATTCTGCCAGTCGACCACATTCCCCTTCACATTACAGCTGAGGTTGGAGAGCATTTTGGAATCCATGGTAAAATTCCAAAGTCGAAAGTTATAAATGTCCCCTTTTAGAGAGGCAAATTCAATTTGATCGGAGCCCAACAACAATTTCCCATTCCCCGAAATAACTTTATTGATGGTAGAATCACATGGAACTGCTTCGTAATTTCTTTTGAAACTTACACCCACAGAGCCCAAAGAATTATTCCAAACGATGCAAAGTTGCTCAGAGTTTTCTGTGAAAATGTCTTCTTTATCCTTTACAGGTAACGCACTGTTTAGCAAGCATTGTGAGCCAGATAGAGTTAGAAAGTAGCCATTCTTGGCCTTTCCAAAACCGAGTAACTGTGTGAAGGATGCATTTGAGTAGGAGAAAGCCATCCATTCACCGTCTTCCTTGCCAATTTTGGTTGCTTCAAAACAGAGTGTGAAAGCACTGAGCTCCGGAATAGAGACACTTTTTGCAGTGGATACCTGGTACGTATCTAATGTCTGGGGTAAAATGACCTTTTGATTCCTTAGGGACACAGCAACTAGGAGAAAACATAATAACAGACAAAACATGTTAACCTCAGATATGGACTCGTCAGACGCAAACTGTCTGATACACCCAGCCCCTCAACCACTCTACCAACTGACCTCTGCCCGCCACTCCCCTCTTTCACTGGACCCTCTGCATTAGCTCATACAAATGATAATAACAGCAATAAAAAGTCCCACCCATTTAAACTCTCATCATGGCTGGGCTTCACACCTAAACCTCTGAGGTACGGTCAGCCAAGTTAATAACAAGTATTTTTCTTAATCCTAGAACTAGAAAAAAAACAAACCATAATTAAAAACTAACCGTTTCAGGAAAGCTCGACTTACACTTAAGATTTTTGAAAATATATGTGACTTTCAAATAATTCCTAAATATAATAACTAGGAATTCCATTTTTGATTAACAGTTGCCTTTCTCCCTTCAGACACCCCATACCCTACTCATGTTCCCTACCAAGAGGGTCATTCAGGAACAAAGGCAAGGACAATTCCTCTGAGGAGAGGGAGTCTAATACAACAACAAACAAAAATGGAATTTTAAGCTCTATTTCATTTACATTTGAACTACTATATTTTATTTCCTTTATGTTTGAGTTCGTGGTTCGAAGGGCAGATGGTGGAGCTCCCCATCCCAGCTCCTCCACTGTGCTGTGTGACCTTGGACATGTTGCTCACTTGCTCTACCCTAGTCTCTTCATCTGCAAATTGAAGGACAATGGCACCTATGACACAGGTGCTCAGGGATTAAATAAGGAATTAAACAGGGATTAAACAAGTTAATACTTGCAAAGCACTAGGGTAGTGCTTCTGCTATAGTCTGTGTATAGCTAGTATTGATTATTAATATAGATTACCATGATTATATGCACAAAATTCCAAAATTTTGGAATATAATTAGCCTATTCCTACACTAGCCTATTCCTTCTGCACATATGTGAAAATACTAAACAATGCAACAGATTTAGCCCTATGCTAATACAATAGACATTGTGAAACATTATGAACTGATTTGAGAGAGAAGGAACCCGCCTCAAAAATGCTATTTAATACTGGTTTCATACGAAGGCTAGTTCGAATATATTTTAATACATACCAAAATAGGTGTAGGGTAAAAACGCCATTTTAAAATAAATATTCTAGTTAAAAGTCCATGATGGAATTTAATAGAATTATGTATTTTAGTGTACTTTTAAAATATAAAGCAGTTTACAGGTCTATTGACCTAAACCCATCTTACGCAATATGAACCCAGTGCTCTACACGTGTTGTTAAAATAAAAAGGCTAGAAGGAAGCGTGTCTCTCAATCATGTATTAGTGGTTACGGTTGGGGGTATATAAGTAGGGGACTGTAGTTTGCTAACTTCCTATAATACTTTATAATTAAAAAAACATTGTTTGAAAAATTAAAGCATGAGTTTCAATTAACCACACATATATCTAATGTCAATAACAAACAGTAAAAAACCTGCACCAAAAACACAATTTATAATGATCAGAGTCATTTTCATAGCGGTGCCTTTTTCTTGGTTCTTTTCTTGATACATGACATCTACTTAAGAAGCTGTAGAGAAAAAAACTGTGTAACTACATCTCAGTTTTGAAGCTTGGGTTTTTGTTAGGCAAAGACAGGTTTTAGAAAGAATAGAATTATTTAAATGCTAAGGTATTCCAGAATCTGGGAAATATGTTTGATTAAAATATATTTTCTTTCCTTCAATTGCCATTTTTTCAAGAGACTTTCCTCTGGTTATGTTGTTTATTAGGTTAAGTTAGAAATTGCTCTTTTAAATTTTTATTCTGATTTTCTATATTTGTCCCCTAGCATGGTTCCTTGAAAAGGCAACAGCTTAAAAGCCAAAAATAAAATGATTTCTAAATAGAAATGTTTTAAACATTCAATGGAGACATGCTAAAATTACAGATTTTAGTTATTAGCTGTGGAATATCTAGTATCTTCCAAGTAGCCTTTAAATGTTCTGCATATAAACAATATAAAGGAATTCAGCTCTACTGTAACCAGATTTTGGATCTGGTAGCTATATATTGCTAATGAGAATACTCAGAGAAAATGAACATCTTCTTGCCCTCAAATTCAAATGCTAATCATTCACATGCACACGAAAGATCACAGCTCTGTCTGCCGGTCCTGTGTTTATTGGAGAGCATGTTAAATGAAAGCAGAAGCTTGGCCCGCTCTTTGGTTTACATACCTCGGATGTAGCTGGCATTGAACCCTTTCTTCTGGATGCTAAAGTCACTTGAAAAGGACACATGCATCTCATTCACACTTGAGTTAAACGATAGGCCTTTGGCAGTTGCTCCACAAAATTTAGTCTGGCTTTCTCCATTATCCAGGGATAAATAGTCATAAATGCAATTGGGAGCTTCTTCAATGTCGAAGTCATTAAACGTTATCTGAATGATGTAGCCAGTGGGGGCACGGAGGGTCCACATGCAAGCCTGGGTGTTAGGGTAGTCATTAGGGTAGCATGGAGAAGTGAAGGTCCCGGAAGGGTTGGACAGCACCAGCCTGCAGTTGGCACATCCCCGCACTGTTGGCCAGACAAAAGAGAGACAGAGAGAAGGGCTGGGATCAGAGGCGTATAATAATCCAAGAATACCACATACTGCGGACCAAGTGTAAACATTTTAAAGTACCAAAATATAATCATGAAAATTAAAAAGAAAATAAGAACATCTCAAAGACAAAGAAGTACTGATACAGCAACAAAAAGTAAAACAAAAATACAAAATTTCAAAACAACGATTCTTAAACTTGGGGTAGGGGGTTCCCATCCTCTGGGCATCTGGTGAAAGTCATGGGAACTCTTTCCAGTAAAATGCACCGGGTCCACAGCACGTGGCACACATTTTCAGAGAGTACAGGAGGCCTCAGGAGGCAACAACGGATTTCACAAATCTTCACTGACCTTAGCTGAGAATCTCTAGAGTAATTGAATTGGGTTTGAGGGGATTACGGAACCATACAAGTAGAACTCTGTATTATAAACCACGGCTAAAAAGAAACACTTAGCAAGTAAACATTTAAAGAGAAAGCAACCAGACGTGGAATTGCTGGGTCATAAAGTAGTTCTATTTTTATTTGAGGAACTTCCATAGTGGTTGCACCAATCTGCATTCCCTCCTACAGGTGGCCAGGGTACCCTCTTCCCCATCAATAGACAATTGGATAAGAAGATGTGGTACATATATACAATCGGATGTTACCCAGCCATAGGAAAGAATGAAATCTTACCATGTGAGACAACATGAGTGGACTTAGAGAGTATCACACTCAGTAAAAGAAGTCAGAGAAAGACAAATACCATATGATTTTACTTACATGTGGAATTTAAAGGGCAAAATAAACAAAACAGAAACAAACTCACTGATACAGAGAACAAACTGAGGGTTGCCAGGTGGGAGGAGTTAAGGGGATCACTGAAAAAGGTGAAGCGATTAAGAAGTACAAATCGGTAGTTGCAAAACAGTCACAGGTATATAAAGTACAGCATAGAGAATATAGGCAATAGTATTGCAATAACTATGTATGGAGTCAGGTGGTACTGGACTTATTGGGGGTATCACTTCATGAATTATACAAATGTCTACCCACTACACAGTACACCTGAAACTAATGCAAGATAATACTGAATGTCAATTGTAATTGAAAAAATTTATAAAGAGAAAGAAAGCAACCAATACAAAAAATTAACATGTTATCTCCTGGCAGTTTGTAATCTTTTCTAAAATTCAAAAAAAAAATAGTATCACCTCTCATGTGTGGAATACTCATAGTTTTGAAAGTACTTTTGTTTATCACATTGGTTTTTTACAGTTTCTAATTACATACCTGTTTCTCATTATATAATTAGTATAACTATATACTAATTATATACTTATCTCATTTATGCATTCATTCAGTGAATGTTTACTGAGTGCCTGGTATAGTTAGTATATACCAGCAAAAAGGGAAGATTAAGTCTCTGAATGATTCTTACATTGCTATTTTGGACACAAAGATAAACAAATATTATCATGACAAATGGTAATAAGAAGTAGAGGGAAAGTAAAGCAGTCAATTATTTCTCCATTACTATTTATCCGGGCTCTGGCTATTGGGTAGAACCAGAAACCACGGTCCACTGTCTTCCCATCTAGTAATGCTTTTGTAATTATATTCATACTCTTAAAATATTTGTGTAAATATAGACAGTAATCTCATTTATCCAGCATTCTGGATAAAGAAATTGCCATAAAGCTAACACATATATTTTCAAACAATAAAGTCTTTTTACCATGTTACTATAAATCACTCTAAATTTGTTGTGTTCCTCCCCTTTTCACAAAATTGAGTGCAATGAAAATGCAGTAACATTTCTTGAAAATGGTAGTTATAACAAATATTCTTCTATATGCAGTGATATATTCAAGGACATATATGTTATGCTACTCGAATTAAGTTTTGCTTTTTACTATTCCCTGTGACCACCTACTGCTACACACTGTCTTTTGTGTCAATCACCGTTTCATGTCATTCACTGTTTTTGTGATATGCACTGTTGCTTTAGTTATGCACCACTTTCTGTGTCATGTGCTGTTTTGTGCCCTTTCCTGGTTTTGTGCCATGCACTGTTTGTGTCATGCACTGGTTTTGGGTCCTTCACTGTTTTGTGCCGTGCACTGTTTGTGTCCTGTACTGGTTTTGTGTCCTGCACTAGTTTTGTGTTGTGCACTGGTTGTGTGTTGTGCACTGTCTTGCCAACTCTGCTGCCCATCTGTCTTTCTAACACGCCCTCCCTCCGTTCTGCCTCCCTAAGTCTCCAACAACGCATGCAGGCCTGAAGACAGCCAGGAGAAAACAGTTTATGATCATCAGGGGGTCCGCCCAGCGCCCCCTCTCAGCTGCCCCGGCCGTCATGCCTCTCTCCTCTGTAGCACTGTTCAGAGCGGTGCATTACTTCCATCTGTGAGATTGTTTGCTTTTCGTCTTTCTATTCCCTCTAGTCCCTACACTCAACAAGCAGATAGTATGCACTGCCATGTTTACCATCTTACTCCTTGTAGCATCCCTGACACATAAAAGACCTTCGATAAAATGGGTTATATACAAGGGGGGACCCAGGAAGCCTGGGATTTATTTATAAAAATTGTGTATTTATTCATACACATTTAAACTTTAGTCACCTTCAAAGTACTCTCCATTTGATGCAATATACCTAACTGAGACTTCTTTCCACCACTCAAAAACAGTTTTTGAACTTGTCAATTTGGATGCCTTTTAGTGCCTCTGCTGTTTTTTGTTTCACCTTTTCCATGTCCGCAAAACGTTTTCCTCTGAGGACTTTTTTCATGGGAGAAACAAAAAAGAGTCACTTGGGATGAGACTGGGTGAATAGGGAAAGTGGGGCAGGCACAAGGGCCATACATTCTGGGTCAAAAATTGCTGAACACTCAACGTAGTGTGGGAAAGCGCACTCGGAAATCACCTATCGCAAAACGGGCAAATGCACTGAAAATGTCTTCAAAAAGATTCAATGAAGCCAAATGCAGCCTCTTATGACAATGCCAACTGGTGCACTGAGACATTGGGTTCCTAGAACACTCACCTAGTGGGGAAGCCTGTACTACAAGGGGCCGACCCTCTAGAGGATAATTCCGGCTTTTGGGGGGTCTTCCCTCATAGGCACATCCCATAGACACAACAGTGTAGTGATGGCCAGAGGGAAGGGGAAGGCAAGAGCTGGGTGGAGGTGGGCAAAGAGGGGAAAATGAAGACATCTGAAATAATGTCAACAATAAAAAGAAAGTTAAAAAACCATTTAAATTTATGAAGAAATTAGTTTAAATGAATGGAAAATGCCTAAAGTGAAAATGATGAAGTACAGTACATGAACCTAATTCAAACAAAATCTAAATCTAAAGGAAAAGATAAAGGGTGTGTGAGTTCTAGAGTATCTGTTTAGATGGGGATGGGGCTCTTCCTTTCAATTACTTCACTCATGGCACAGCCTCAGATGGACGGGCCTCTCCGACTAGGTTAGCTCCCTGCTACTGTGCCTTGGGCTCAGGAGAGGGAAGTAATCTGAGTGAATCAGGCCTAAACCGTCCAGCACTGAGCACTAAATATTACAAAGAAAACCAGAAAGGAAGATGAGATGTACTCTGTGTCATCCCAACGTGTGTGCAGGCAGCATTGTTTTCCCCTAAAGAGACAATGTTCCCTATATCCAAGTCCCTGTATCTCTATATCCAAGACCCACGTAACGCTCATGATATCCTTTCTCATGGTGCATTGTTTTTGCCAAAGTCTGTCCTAAGAATTGAATGAAAGGTGAGGGAAAATTTAATTTGACTGTAATTTTAAACGAGTTCATCTTTCTGTGCCTCAGTTTCCCCAATTTTACACCAGGGGTAATACCAGCACCTGTCTCCCAGGTTTACTGAGAGGATTACATGGGTTAATATTGTGAAGTTCTAGGAGCTGGGTGGGTGCCTAGTTAGCACTGTGTGAGGGTTGGCTATCATCAACCATTACTGTAACACAAACTCTGTGCTTCAATGAGAAGACACCCATAATATTCATTAAAAAACATTTAAAGCATGGTAGCTAGACAGCATTTAGAGACAGTGCTACTAAATAGTGATTATCTTAACTGGATTAAATGTCAAATTAAGCAGAGTATCATCATATTCATTAGATTTATAGATCAATTCATGTTAAAGAGCTTTCATATGTATTATCTCATTTGACATCATAATAGCTCTGACAATTAGTTTCACCTCCATATTCAAATGAAACAGATAAAGCTAATATAGATGAACTCACCCAAAGTTACACATCAAATTAATAGTAAGCCCAAGAGTTAAACCAGCTCTTCTAAAATTAAGTCTAGGGTCTGTCTGAAATTAACAATAGACATGCCAGAGTGGTAAGCCCAAGTACTGTCTCAAGAGACTTTTTTTTTTCAAAGGGCAATTTGTTAAATGTAGTGCAATCACCCTTAAATTAGTATGTTTTAAGAGACTGATTTTAAAATACTTTAGTGAAGAATGTTAGGGAACCTAAAATATAATGCTTAGGATTTTCCCATTTGGAGAAATCAAATGTTACTGCTAATTGATTCCTACACTATCAGCTAGTTCATTAAGAAATGAATTTGTTTTCTCATTAGAGAAAGGCAGGGCTCCTTAGAAAGATGGCTACTAAGCAGCCACTGATTGAAGCCTTGGTAAACCAGAGTTGACATATCTTCTGAAAACCACCCAACTCAAAGAATCTGGCTGGAGATATTCTCAAAGACAGATATAGTAAGATATTCACACTTCTAATTTATAAAAGCAAAGTTTTCAGGTAATCTAAACAACAAAACAAATCTCACCCTCTTGCCTATGCCTGTAAATATCTGGCAATAACTTACTCATGCATACTTTCACAAAATTTATTTTTCAAAGAAACTCAAACCTAAAATGGAAAATCTCCCAGTCATACTAGAGCCTACCTTCATTTATAAACAACCTTTAGATATAGCTTCAATAACCATTATCATTTTGGGCTTTATATTTCAGAGGTTTGAATTTTTACTCCACACTAGCTGAAAGTACATCTCTGTAAATCAAATATGATGTTCTTTAAAATCTTCACAAAGTAGAATTTTCAGATCCCAAGAGATAGCTTAAATCAAGAGATCAATTTTAGCTGCTCTCACTACAGATCTTTAAATGGAATGAATGTTTTTCTTATACTGTATTAAATGGTGAACAGTATGAATGCACTGGAATTAAGTCTTGTTCATTATTTGATGTCTGTGAAACTGTCACTAATGAATTTGTTGGAAACACTAGTCAGTGGAAATTATTTTCAGAAAATGTAGCTTAAGTTACTGCTCAGCTTGCATCTAAAGTCATTTTTTGAATTATCTATGTGACTCTATTAAAGTCTAACGAATGAAGAGTCGGTCATTTGTTTTAGAAGGTTTAAAATATTTAGCAGCCTTGAGGGTTTCTGAAGATTCAATGCAAGGACCAACAGTTGCGAGTTCTAGAACCAGTTCTAGTGCCTGCATCGTTGCAAAGTCAGGACAGAAACACGCCAATTCTCCAGATCAGGTAAAATGCTGCCAGATGTGACCTCGTTGAGCTGTAAAATACAACTAATACCTTAGATGCAGGAATGTGTTAAACGACTGATAATGTAGAGGACTGAACAGCTTCATCAAGTTAAGTATTTATATATTTAAGTGATTTCAGGCTCTACGCAGATTATTTCAGGATGGCAAGGAATCTGCAGGCAACCTGGCTGTGAATTTGCAGTTCACAACAGAGCTGTGATTCTGTCAATGTGATAGACTTGGAGAGTATCACCAACCCCCCTCACCACTGCTCTTCAAGCTCTGCACTCAATGGAGCATCTCCAGGTTGGGAGGGCTGCTCTCAGTCCAGGGTTATATGGGTCATTCCAATACCCTGCTAGGACTTCAGGCAGCCCAGCAGGGACATCACTTTATTCCCAGAACTCTGGTTTCCCCAGAGTTGACCAGAAAATTGTTTGATTTCCCCCTGTAATGTTTCCACCTCAAAATGTTTTTTGGAAGCACCATGAATTTGAAACTTCCACCTTACTTCAATCTTTTCAATAAAGTTTGACAGTTTAAAAAAACTAGTAAGAAGCTGAATTAAAGGTTCCTTGATGAGGCAACTTTAAGCTTCACAATTTTTTGAATCTCCAAAGAAATTCACATGCACCACACCCTCACGCTTCTACATTCTGTAAGGTTGCTAATGTGTAAACGTTGAGTCCTGTCTTTCCATAATCAGCGTGGCAGGAGAACATTCCCCCATGTAATGCCAAAGGTAATACTCTTGGACGATCCAAACAAGTGAACTGTTGTGAGTCCATGCAGAGTCTGCTTACAGTATTGATAGATAGCCCTGGCAAGAGGATTAAATACGCATGCACACATGCGTATCCATGCACACCACCCACACACATTTTCATGGGAAACTGTTCTCTCCTATGCAGTCATAGAGTCTTTCTCCAGTATTAAAAAATAAAACAAAATAATTTAAAGGCAATGTATAATTTGAAACAAAACTGCCTGGTCTCTCCATGTAATCTGCCTTCTGGCTAATATAGTCAAGTCTCTTATTCCCCTTTTATATTCCTGCACGGTAACTCCCCAACTCTGCCTGAATCCAGCCATGGATCTTCTTGCTGTGTCACTCATAGGCTTCTAAGCACTAGTGAAAAGAATTCACAAAATTGTGGACATTATTTATACTAATGAGGCTTTCAATTTTATCTCTCACCCTCTATAACATCTGATGCCTCTGAACACTCCCTGATTCTTTGGCTTCTCCCCAACAGTTCCGACCTTCTCCTTTTTCTCCGCCTGCCCTTACTCTGCCCTCTCTGAGAATCCCCCTGCTCTACTTGTCCTCAACAATGTGCTACTCCAAGAACGGCCCTTAGAGCAGCAGCAGCAGCACCTCCTGTTGGGAGACTGGTCAGCATGCAAAATCACCCAGATGTACCATCCAAAATCCGTACTTTAACAAGATTCTCTGGTGATTCACAGGCACATCAAAACCTGAGATGTGTTCCTTTAAACAACACCGTACTACAGAAACTATTCCCAGTCTTCACACATACACCTTCTCCCAAGGCCTGCTCCCATTCCCCGCATCTTTTGTAGTCACAGTCACACCATGACCTCTGGTTACTTGGTCAGATTCTCGCTTTGAGACTTTGAAGTCAGAGTTACAGATAATTTATTCAAAGAATGGTGAATAATGCAATGATGAAATTATACACATTCAAAGGTAAAACATGCCTTGGCTACTTGCACAGAACACTGATGGGTAAACAAAGAGAGAGAGAGCAAGAGAAAACGCACAGAAAAAAGAGATGAGAGGAAACAGATGCTTGGGAAACACAAAATGTTTAGTTCTAGACATCCCATGTCTGGTAATTAATGGGAGGAACTGTTTTTTTGTAGCCTGTCTTTGGATTCTATCACAAGAACTTTATTATACCTCCCGTCCCACTTCTGGACTTGATCCGGCTTCAGGGGGTCGCTGTCCCTTACATCCGAGTGTGCCTTGAGCCCACACTTTCTGGGGCTCTCTTCAGTGCTCCTCTCTCTACACCCGTTCTCTCTGGGTGATCTCATCCAAATGCAAGCCCTCGTTATGTTCAAATACGGACGCCATACCGCTGCTGCTGAGCACCACACCCACACTTGTGAATGTCAGCTTGGCATCCCCACTTGGGTACCCGCTGGGTCCCTCAATCCAAATACCAGTCCTCAAATAATTTGACTTTTTATACACTTCATAATTGTTAGTAGTATAAGAAAGGCACGAGCTAGAACTCTGAGCCACCTTTTTTCTCTTCTTTCTCCCACCCCATTTTAAATAGTTTGTCAAGAGTTAACAATATTTATTTTATTCACAGCCATTTAATTCATTCCCTCCCCCTCATCCCCGTGGCTGCTTAGTTTAAGGTTCTCATCTTTTCTTTCTCGGGCAAGGAGCTCAGCAACCCCTCTCTCTGTCAGTAGTCTTGTCACCTCCAACTCACCCTTCAGGTCACTGCAGGAAACATCTACGAAAATGAAAATACAAGTCTAAGAGCAAGTTTTCTGTAACTCAAAATTTTCTCTGGGATCAAATACAATTAGCTTATTTGAATGACACATACAGAACTCCACATCTGCCCTCTTCATACTTTCTAACTCATCTCTTAGCACGCCCCACATCCATTCACTTAATAAATACTTTGTAAGTATGTACGTGCTGGGCACTGTAATGCATGCTGGGAACATAGTCATGGATAGAATACAATCTCTGACTTTAAGGAATATATGCATTATTGTAAATACAGATAAACAAGTAGATAGTGATAATGCAATGTGAAAATTGCTGGATAGCGCAGGTAGATGAATGTGATAATCTAGATTTAAACTCTCTAGAAACGGTACCATTTCTAGCAGATGAGAAAGGAACTGAGGCCTAACTATGCAGCATAGAAGTGGGCCAATCAAGAGGGGAGGCAGATGAGGAAAAAAATAACAGTGTTCTGGGCAGTGAGGTCAGTGGATGCATAGGCTTGCGGGTGAGAGAGAACACGGATTGTTCAAGCAACGTGAGTTCAGTTTAGTTGAAGCACAGTGTGCAAAGCGTGGGGGGGGGAATAAGGGATAAAATGGCAAGGGAGGTAGAGATGAGGTTCTGCAGGGTTTTGCAAACCATGCTTGACAAAACGAAGAATTTTAATAGGAGCAGTAGTGAAAATAAAAAGGTTTTGATTATAGGAAAGTAAAACAATCAGATTTGTGTTTAGCATAGACATTTTTAAAAACCTCACCCTTTCATACATAAACAACACAAAACTACCAGTGAACAAAGATCCTTGTAAGAATCACTGCAGCCAAACTCAGAGGACTTCAAAGATGACAAGAAGAAAGACAAAAGACAGCAAGCTACCATGACAGCTTGTTTGTGGAAAGAAACTAGCTGTCACAGTGGTAGGGAAGATTAATCTCCCAAGGGCTCACTGAAGCAAAGCCTAACTGTTGATGGGAAAACATAAAAGCAGCAAAGTGACCAACCTAGAGTTCACTGAAGATCTGTCCTAACTTTGATCTTGCACGCTTCGTTACCCAGAAAGAAAAACTGAGGAGCCTATAAAAAACACTCACCTAGCATTTGTGCCACTTGAGAATGTCACAGAAAATCTGTACATATGGACTATCTAGCCAACATTGCAGGGTAAAACTGGTTTTGGTTTTTCTTGGAATTAGCCAGAAAAATATTGCTAAATATTATCAACATAAGTGGAGAATGTTTTAGTGTAATAAAGCCTAATTGTAGTTCTAATACCTGTGAAGGCAATGATGAAGTTTCTGGCTAAGCAGTGCACTACTAACTTTTTGAGCACATGAACTATTCATGTGCTCAAAGTACTAGGCATATATTTGACTAATAGTAAGATGCTAAAAAATATTAGTTTTTAGTGTGATTGTGATTATGGCTGTTATTTAATAGCAGAGCATGTTTGCCATGTTTCAGTTCGTTCATTCACTCACTCATTCATTCAGTTTTCTGGGCTTCTACTTCCATTCATTTTCAGTTTTCTTTTAGACATCTTCGCATATGGTTACAGTGGGTGGGGACAGGAGGTAGGAGTAAAACAAATTTGAAAAGTTAGTGACGGTTATTGCTTCCAATTTATTCCATGTTATGTGGTACAGGTGAAGAACCTGAAATTAATAGTTAGAACAAGCTTTGGTTTTAACAACTTGTCCTCCCAATAGGTTGGGAGGGTATATTGGGAAGAAGCTGGCGGTAACAGGATAAGTGTGCATCTGAGCTCAAATTTTCCAAATAAGCCTTTAATTTGAGGGCATTAAAAAACCCACTGGGGTTTGCACACAGAAATGGAAGCAGTTTAAATAGTCCAGGGTCAGAGCGGAGCAAATTATAGATACAACTGGCATAATTTTGTCCCTTAAGGAATACTTCTTATGTTAACATCTTAGTAATAAGACAGGTCTGATATAAAATCTCTATAATACAGGTTTTTTAAAAAATAGAAATATTTTCTCAATAAAACTTTCCATAACGTACATAAATAGCTCGCTTAAATAGGCCATGTAATTGCTTTAATTTATCGCTAGAATCACTTTTCAAAATATTTACATAATGTTAAAATTTATGTAAACTCTGCATATGTTTGCACACAGATCTCAAGTATAATATATGAGTGTAAGAGAGAGAGAAATAGATAAGAGTTTTCCAGCCAACTCTGAAATTGAACTTTAAAAAGATTTCTTTTAGTTTATCTAAATCACATAATCTAGCTAAGCAAAAATATTTCATTATTGTTGCAAAAAAGTCACTGTGGCGAGGAGAGTGTGCTTAAAAAGCTAAACCCTTTCAAGATCCTTTCCAGATCTAAAATTTTGCCTTTGAAGGCACTTCCTTTAAAATTTGAATACAAGCCATATAAACTTATGAAACATATTTTTAACAGTATGGAGAAAGAGGAGTCAGCCTTTAGTGAGTGATTACTTTGTGCCAGATGAGAGCCGTGTAAACGGCCTTCCTCTTGAAATAGCTGTGTTTGTGTGAGCATCTGGCCATACGTCAAGTGGATCCCAGTGGGTTCCAGTCTTGGCTCTTCCATGAACCAATCATATGACTCTGAGACTGTCACTAGGCATTGAGGCCTTGGTTTCCATGTCTGAGAGAAATGCCCACTTTGTTTCTATAACCCCCCAAACCCTGGGTATTGAGTTCAGGTCTTTACATACGACAGAGCTTCAGTTGGTCCCTTTATGAGGAAGAAGCTTCCAGGAGGGTCATAAAGACAGCCGACGCCTCCCTCAGGGAGAGTGTGCTGACATATAGTTTGCAAGATTATGAGACAAGATGGTCTTTCTGAGTAGTCATGAATCTCAGTCTATTCGCATTCATTTGTCCACTTTGAGGCCATCAGTCAGCCAATACAGATCGAATGAAATTAGAGCTAATGGTCAGCAAACATCCTGGCTTCTGGGACATATTCCGACTACTCAAGAAAATTTCCACATCTTGCTAACAGTCCTTATTGTGCTATTTTGAATATTGCTGGCTTAGGATTATAGAGCTGGCTGTGACAGATTGTGAAGATTTAGAGTGTGGTTACCTCAAGAAAAAAGCACCTCCTTTCTACTTAATGTAGCTGCTTCAGTGTGTTCTTCAGGCCTACCAGCTTCCTTTACAAGAGAAAACGTGGTTAACTTTTATACGAAGTCAACACACATATTGAAAAGCAAGGCGGAATTTCGGCTGGCCACACCATTGCCAAAATGCTGATCTAATTTCGAATCACCCTGGGTTGGGGATGAGGTGATTAACTCTGCAGAGCCTGTGCACATCAGGGCAACTCAATCAGCTTCTCCACGTTCAGATGGCTTCATCTCTGCCCCAGGGATCCTCCACTATCAATCACAAGTCTGCAGCAAAAACACAGTTGGAAAAGTTCGTGAAGTTCACCAAACTTTATAATTATAAGTTTCCGGGATAGTATAAAATTGACTTGCTTACAGTCTTCTTTTAGCCAGGTCTATTTTTAAACTTCAGAAAAATGGGACAGTGACTTGTTATAGGTGGGTGAGTAAGGTCACACCTGCAGGCAGGCCCCCAAGAAAACCAAACCAGGAGAAGGGGGCGGGCTGGGCGGCCTTCGGAGCAAACAGTGCAGGGCGCTTCCTGCTGGAGACGCAGAACAGAGAGCAGAGGTCTGTCTGTGCCCCAGAGGTCTGAGCTAGGGCAAACCTCACTGTCGCTGGAGAGAGAGGGCTGCCTAGGCTGCCAACATCTGCTTCGTCACTGTTGGGGGAGCTGGAAGGTCACTCAAACTTTCTGTGAAATGGTTTGTATCTTCTGGATTCCCATTCAACTTGGCAGTGTCTGAGGGAAAGATTTGTTTCACGATCCCAGTGAAAACATCACCCAGGAAAGTTCTGTAGGGTAATATCTAAGAAGTTATGTTGAAATAATGAGTTATTATAATTCTATTCTGGTCCAATACAAGCTGTAGAAAGCATAGTTTAATCACCCCACTCTTCTTTTTTATTGATTTGAGAGAGAGACATTGATTTGTTGTTTCACCTAGTTATGAGTTCATTGCTTGATTCTTGTGTGTGCCCTGACCAAAAATCAAACCCATGACTTTGGCGTATAGGGATGACACTCTAACTACCCGAGCTACCCATCCAGGGCAGTCACCCTGCTCCTCATCAAAATAACACTCATTGAGTGTTTTAAAATTTTCTAAAATTTACTGAAATTACATAGGAAGGTCCTTCCGACAGAAAAAAAAAACTGAAAGGAAATTTCCAACAATGGCAATCCAGGATCTAATATAAATACACAGCTTTAGACATACACACATCACTTTCTTAGGGAATGGTTTATGATGGGAAGACCATCTTGGCATCAAAACTCAGCCAAGAAAAGATGAGAACTTTAGGTTTCTGGGTTATTTAATAATGAATTAAAGTAAGAAGAAGATATCTGGAGATCAGATCTTCCTGAAAGTTATTCGTTAAGATAATTTGAGTTGAATCTACTCAGGAAAATAAAGTGATTTTTCCCCCTCCCAGTATAATCAGCTGACTTTCAGTTTTTAGGATGAGCAAGACATGAGGCACCTTCTGAAGGACCAGCCAACACGGTACTGCTCTGACTGAAAGGGCCGCTGCTAGTTTCGCTATGCAAAATGGGTCGAAAACACAGTTCATTGAAACTTTAATAGAAGTTAACATTTGCTCATAAAATGGCATTAATAGTTTATACACGTGTGTGACTGTGCCTGAAAGGAAGTTTTTCAAATTACCAACATTTTTCTGTAACACATCATTTTTATGGGTATTATTTTACGATGGTTTACAGATTTCTATAAAACCAGGTCATGATTCAAAAGTGGGCCATGCAGATGAAGTCCCTTGTTTGCTGTTTGTCTCACACCAAACATAGTCAGTAAGAAACACATGTATGACACTGAACTTAAAATGCAGGCCAAAGCTCTTGACCAAAACATAATGTTCTACGTGATTACGACAATGAGGATCATATCTGGTCCTTACCAGCTCAGACACAGCAAAGCCCCTTTTCACAAACTATAAGAAAAGCAAAACCTCAAAGGACAGCCTATCTTTTTATTGCAGTTCACTATATTTAAACATTCACTCGCAGGAGAGCTGAAAATTAAACACCTCTAGTTCACAGAAGCTCTTTTGGACGCAAACCTAAGTTTCTATTTGAACTGGCTCCGGAGTTGCTCCAATGCCAACATCTTTACAGCTGGTCTCAGCATGCGAACCCCCCATACACTTGACTGGAAATAGCACACTGCCTGGCTGGAACTCTCTGCACAGCATTTCAGTGAAAGACACTACTGTCCTCCCAAGCACATTATTCAACAATTAGATCTGGGCTGCTGAAGCAGGAGACAAAGGCAGCACTATACCCTGTTTAGTTCTATCAGTTTGCTTCATGACGTCATCTTTAGGTACAGCCTTTCAATTCACAGTTTGATTTTTTTTCCACAGGACTACAAATGATGTAGAAGCCATGTAAGAAGATGCACATCTACCTTCGGGGATACACCCTTTTCAGAAATTGGAAAAATAAGGACTTTAGTTAGATAATCTCACATGTTAGTGTAACTTTCCTATCAAAACCATTAATAAAGGCAAAATTTAATGTTAATAAAATTTCAGTGAAAAAGTAGAGCAAAACGTATGCATTCCACTTGGTACAAATCCAAGTAACACTAATGTGCGGATCCTTTCTCTGCCTTTGGTGGATTAAAAAATTTGAAAAAAGAAAATATAATGCCAATGCTCAGTTGATTTAATCCAGGATTTTAGGAGAAGGCTGGGGGGGAAACATTCTACATTAAGAATGTTTGATATGAGTTGTGATTAAAATCACCATGTTAGACATAATAGGAATAGCACGATGGCAGATTAAACTATCATATTCTCCTCTCAACACCCTTTAATAGCTGATGGTAAGAAACTCAGAGAAGTAAAATAACATACATTTTGGACATAGTTTGGGTGGGAGCCCTTTGCAGTCTGCTTCTTCCTTTGAATCTTTGGGTTATATCCAATAAAAATGGAAGTAGAGACCAAAAAAATGTAGATATCTCTAAGATGACCCACTTATCTTGAGTTCACACTTTGACATTGTGTAGTGCCAGCACACAAGCTACAGACTTCCTCTTTCCCACACAGAAAAAGTTTTAGGTGGCAGTTTGTCTTTTTTTTTTTTGGTGGTGGGGGTGGTAGATATCTGAAAATCTTGTGGTACACCCTCTGAAATTTAAGACTATTTTCCTTGGCATGCTTCATCTAATTTTATTTCCTTGTTTTCTTTGCCAGATATTTTCTTCTCAATTCCATACCCCAAATTCATAAGATGGGCCAGGCTAAAAAAGTAAGGAATAAAAAAGGGTGGAATTCTACATGTACACACGTAATGTGTGTGCCTTCTGCGTGCACATGTGATAATATGCAGGCGGTTTCCACTGGGGTAGGGAGCGCTGTCTCCCTGACTCACATTGAAATGTCCAGTGCCTCATTTACACGTGGCAAAGATTCACCCCTCGAAGACCCAGAAGCTGAGGGAAAAGGACACACACATGCTTTGTACCTCAAAATTTATATGACACTAACATATAGAATTAGGCATACGTTTTCAACATGTGTATTTCAAGATGATATTTTTTAAATAATCAGGATTTTCTACATGGTAGAAGAACACCAAGTTGTTTGTTTCTTCCTGGTCATGATAAAAGTTAAACTGAGATTATATTTGATTTCATATAATATGCTTGCTTCACTCTAGTCAAACTATACTCACTCAGCACACACTACGTATAAGGCACACGTTGTAAGTTCTAAAAAGGAAATGATTTACTTCAGGGAAAGCAAGAAGCCACAGCAGAGGTGCAATAAATTTCCTGACCTAAGAGGGTCATTACACTTGAGGCCTGTCATTGCTTTATACACTGTTTCTTCATCTCGTACCACCTGGATCTCTGTCATCAATAACATGGAGTAGGATATTACTGCTTGTAGAAACCTTCTAGCCCCCTCACTTTGTGCCCTTCACTTTATAGATGTGGAAGTTAAGGTCCAGGGATACCGACGAATATGTCAGACATTCCAATCTCCTTGTCCAAGAGAACACTGTGAATTAAAATCAAAATGAGGTCAGCTGGTATGTCTCAGTTGGTTGGGTGTCAGTCTGCAAACTGAAAGGTTGAGATTTTGATTCCAGGTCCCGGCATATGACTGGGTTGTGGGCTCAGTCCCCAGTTAGGGCGCATGTAAGAGGCAACTGATTGATGTCACTCTCTTGCATCAATGTTTCTCCCTCTCTTTCTTCCTCCCCTTTTCTCTAAATAAATAAATAAATAAATAAATAATAAAAATGAAAATCGTTTCTGTTTCACAATTGTAAAAGCAAATATTCTCTATGTAGATGCTTACACTAAATTTAAGCATAGGAAATAAACCTGAGAGAGCCTAAGGTGTCTTAAGTCATGTACAATTAAATTAAATTCTTATGACCTCCCAAAGTATAGCATTACCACTATTTTACTGATAAGAAAACAGGTTTCAGGACATCATTGTAATGAGTGACTTTGCTTGTCTATACACTTTTGATTGTTGGAGATCACATTACAACTTGGTTTAGTCAGTAATTACTTGCTAAATATATTTCTAATGGTGGTAGTATATATAGGCGGTCATGGTATTAATAATGACAATTAATTTAATCTTCACATGTTCTCCAGAATCAACAGTATTTTAAAGAGTTTAAATAGAGTTTATAGTTTATAGTTTAGATAATCCATTCCACCATCTTTCTTACTGTAAGAAGTAACATGAAAAAAAAATCACAAGCTTTGGAGTCAGGGACACTTGCCATTTGCTTGCAATCTCAGGCACATTTTTTAACCTCTTTAAACCTCTATTTCTTCTTAGAAGAGGGAAGACACCACCTCCTTTATTTGTGGTTACTACATGGGTTAATGAAGACTTAAATGAAGTGCCCTATACCATGGATGACAATAGTATAGTCATTTGATTACTAGTGGTCTAATTTGGGTCAGTCATCAATTCAAAGATTGTAGCCAAAAAAAAAAAAAAATCAAGAGAAGGCTGAGATTCAGAAGGGAAGCAACAGAAGAATTAGGAAAGATCACCAAGAGCATTAGGAAATGACACCAAGATGTCATTAAAGATCAAGACTAAGATCACCCACATCCTGGTATTCCCAATTACTATGTACAAACACGGAAGTTGGATAGTGAAGAAGACTGATAGAAAAAAGCAATTCATTTGAAATATGGTTTTGGAAGAAAGCTCTCCATGTACTCTGGACCATCAGAAAGGCAAACAAGTGGGTCCTAGAGTAAATAAAACTTGAAACATCACTAGAACAAACAAAAAATGATAGAGCTGAGTCAACTGGAGCGGAGCGGCCTGCCGAGGACAGGACAGAGTGGACATCACTCATTCACAGAGTCACCAGGAGTCAGAGCCAACTCAACTGCACATAACACACCATGGGTGCTGCGGAACGCTGACCAGACCCCCACAGCACCGCACCCTTTTCTCTGCTGAGACAGCTCACAGTTGAGTCTCCTGCAGAAGGCTGCTGCCTGCTGATTAGAGACACCTCACCCAAAGCCAGGCGCCTTTCCTGAGGCAGCCCCCGTCCAGTGACTGGCCAAAATAGGGGCACAATGCTCAATGCTCTTGACCCAAACTAGAACTCGGAAAGGCCTCCCAGCTCCAGAGCTGCCTGCTGGATCTGTTAAGGCAATGCTGCCGACTGCTGAAACCCAGCTTCTCCCTATTCCCTCTGCCCCATTCTTCCTTCACTTCCCCACTAAGGTGGATGGAAGAACACTTCTCCGTAAGCCATTTACATGCTAATCTCTGTATCAGAGTCACAGTCATAGGAGCTCTTCCTGAAACATCTGGTCATTTCATTGTTTTATGCTTGAATGAAACAATAGGCATCGAGGATGCTTAGTAAAAAACAAAACAAAAAACAAAAACAAAAAACCTCCATTCAGACTGCAATGATGTAGAAGAAAATGCTAAAGTCGCGAGCTAGGTATGTTGGGTCATGTATTTAATATCTCAACTTTAGATTCCCCTTAGTTCTCTCTTTAGACTCTGGTATTTCTACCAGGGTAAGAAAAAAAATTACTTGCATTGAAAAAACAATCATTGTTTTTCCTCAAATCCCAATGAATTCACAGTAAAATGACTAATTTAAAGATTGTGATGTTTTTCTTAACAGATGTGGAGTGCAGAACTTTCTAGATTAATCTAATCAAGTGGAAATTCATTAAATAATTCATTGTGGAATACTAATCAAAGTATAATTCTGATACATGAAATTGCCTACATTACCATTAAAACGGAAGGAAATTTGAGATAACTAGTTCTTTTATGTCTATTAACTCTAAATATCTGAAAAGAAAACTTCAGGGCTATTCTTCTGCTCATGATGCATGAAGTTTTGAAGTACAGAAAGTTATTTGGTCACCAAAGTACATTTGGTATTCACACTGAACTAACAGTTGCTTTCAAATGATATTGGGAATAAACAGGAAACTTTTATATAGTGGAGGGAGTTAGATATGATATTTCCCTACCGTCCATTTTTACTAATCCATGGATACACATTATACTCAATGTCAAGAGACCTATCTCATGCCTGTATGTAAACTTGCCTCTCGCATTTGACCTTGTAACATTTGCTGCAGACTCTAATTATAAGAAGGCTCGGTTGGTCAAAGCTGGACTTTCATAGTCCCTTTGATGTATCCCCTAGAGAGTTCAACAAACACCATTTCAGAAATGTGCGAGAACATAAACCTATCAGTCATCTTTGTTTTCCATTGAGTTTCTGGTAAGCGGGTAGTGGGATGATTCTTAAAACCCTAACTCCACCAGTCCATTACCACGTAGCTAATGGGCTCAGAAAAATCCAACCACAAAAACATAATCACAGTAGTTCTCTGTAAAGAGGTACCTGAAACCTTGTTGATTACGACACTTAGAATGTTCCCTGTGAAGGTCAAATTCAAAACATATTTTATGAAAAATAAACCTTTATGTTTAGATTTTAAACCTGTTGCCCAGAAAAAAAAAACATGGTAGTTTGGTCCAGAATATAAAAAAATAACTAACCTAGAACTCCAGGAGACTATTTAGCTGCTTTATTTTAAGTACAAACTCTTGACAGTACTTGGAATTTATGCTGAAGTGTTTCCTGGCAATTTAGAAATCAGATTGTTCTTTAAAGTGTTAAATTTTAACTCTTTTGCATTGATACCAGCAGACACAGTCATCCTAGAAAAAGAGAGTCTTTCTCAGTAGGACTTGACTGTTGTTAGACTCAGTCTGGAAAACACAGTGAATGTGGTAAAAGAAAAATCGTGGACTGTGAGGTCCATGACTGTCTTACTTACCAATGTAACTCCAACACCTAGTATAATTACTGGCCCTGGCCCTGAGAATGAACAAGTGTATGAATGATCAAACATATGTATGATCAAACAAGCAAATATTAGCTCAGATAAATCTACCTTTAAAAGATGGATTCATTTTTACAGTGGGTTCAAAATCAAACTTCAGAGCCTTCCAGATGGAGGGGTGAGACCAATTCACTAAGACGAGGAAGCACCTTCAGCGAGGTCCTTGGGAAACAAGTTGAGCAGCCTTCCTACAGGCAGCCCACAATCTTGACTCAGCCGGGCAGACAGCATGACTACTTTCCCCCAGAGGCTACAACGAGATTTCAAACATTAGCAAACAACGGTCCATTCTTTGTCTTCTCAACATAAATCTAAGACAAATAGCACCTAATTTAATGGATTAAGACCATAAACCAATTTTGCCACAAATTATAGTCTGACAACTCATTACAAGTTTGATTGTTAAAACAGTCACTTAAATCAAGCAATAACAAAACTGTCCTTGTCTATTTGTCATGCCGTAGCCCCAAACTATAAGCTATGTTGCCGAGGGAGAAAATGAAATTTTAACTGATGAAATTATCTGTTCATAAATTTACAGGAGATGTAAGCATACCATCTTAAAAGGTATCTTCAGATCACGCTGTGGGGGATTGCTGTTTTTATATTCTATTTTCCTTCTTTTGCATGTCAGAAACACCCATTCAACTAAAAATCCACACAGTTAACTGACATGTAAACCAGAAAGACTATTTTGATGTGAAAAAGATTTCTAACCAAAAAAGTAAAGAGGTTTAAAATACTGTTTAATTCTATATTTACAAATAAAACTTTTGCTTAGTATTTTCATTATATACATAATGTTTATAGTCATCAGCCAACACATATAAGCAGAACAGACTTCTCTGTGGCTGCCAACGATGCTGAGATATTTTTTTCCGAGGTATGTACACTCCCCTCAGTCTAATTCTTAACTGAAAACTAAAGAAAAATAGGAACTACATTTTTATATCAAAAACTGTAGTATGTATTTTTCTACTTTGTTACTCTGTAGGAAATTTTTCAGTCATGAAAAGTTTTTATGAAACTTTATTTTTTATTAATGAAAAAATTAATATTCCTCAAGTCTCCTCTTACCTAATTGACAATATTTTACAATCCAATTATTGAATGCCTCATCATTCTAACCTTTATTTGAGCTGGTTTGACTCTTGGTTCTCCTATTGTAGCCTCATGTACCAGGGATAATGGAAATGGGAGTAGAATCAGTTCATTTCCCACTCTCCCTATCATTTAAAGGGATTTTCAAATATCCTTGTAGTCATCAATCTATTTTAACACAAAGACAACGTGATAACTACAATTCTAGACTCATATTGAAGATATATGCTATGTTAAAAGTAACGTGTGTGTGTGTGTGTGTGTGTGTGTGTGTGTGTGTGCAGCTCCTCTATGGATCCTTTCCCTTAAATCTTACCTACAAACTACTGCCTAAAATAGAATAAAAATGGAAGGCTTTTATTAACAGTATGAAGGCACCCAGCCACTTCAACAAAAGTTTATGGAGGAGGTAGTATCTCTTAACACATCTCATAGTATCAAATGTTTCAAGAAAACATCATGTAAGTGGTTAATTGTAAAAGTTATTAGACTGTGTAAGTCTCAGAAATGTCTTCTCTGTGAGGAACTCCTAAACGTTCTTCATCATTATTTTCTTTAAAATATATTTGCAAATGCCAACTTAATTTTAAACACAACCACATGATAAATTTCAGACCTATTCCTTTAAGACTAGATATTTTTTACATGCCGTATCCACGACCTAGGACAGCTCTGTGTGGTGTGCTAAAGCTCACATAAAATATTAAGAATGTGTGAACAAAGCATTTGAAATATCCTTTTACTATAAAGCTCTAGTGCAAAGTAAAACTTATTTAACTGATCACACTGTTAGATGGTTTCTTCTCAAGCATGATTTCTTTTAAAATTTTGAGTTCACGTAATATTTTTCTTATCACTAATACGTTGGAAACAACACAATCAGTGACCCCCTCTAGAAAAGGCTTTTGTTTCCCCACATTGCACAGAGTAATAAATCCAGAATAATAAATCACGTGCTGGCATGTAAGCTAGATCTTTCTGACTTCTCTCTGAACTTGAGTCTTCCAACCAAAAAAAAAGAAAAGAAAACCCCATAGGAACTGTAGCTATTGTTCAACAGACATATCTTTCATACATTTCACTTAGCACTTGGAGCCACATTCGAAACAGGAATTCAATGCCATAAATTTCAAGTGTCCGTGGAGTACACCAACCACAACTCTGTGTCTGGGGCTAGGGTTTCAACCCAGAACATAAATTGAGAACTTCCCTTTTCCGAATTTTTTCTTTTGCCAGATAATTCACACAAAATGTCTTGACTTTTTTATACTCTATTAAAATAAATAAGTGAACTGCAATTTCCCATGTCTTTGATTTTGGTAAATTTAAAAGTTGTAAGTGATTAATTATTATGCTTGAAAACTAAATGTATTTCTCAGATTGATAGACTCTTGCTCGCTTCTTCAATGGTAATTAAAATATTAAAACTATATTGTTCAAATTTAAAAATCATAATTTAAAATCTGCAATGCTACAATTTCAGGAAAAACCTAAATTTGTATATAATAAGAATATTTACCTCTCTAAACATTACCTTCTTATCTTTCATAGAACAATTTCATTGAGAAAAAAAATCAAAATTTAAAATAAACAGTAAAGATCTTTAGTCACAGATGCTGATACCCCTCTCATGTTTATCAAAAGTAATAAGTAAATTTGTTTTTTAAATGTTATTATTAGAAGTAGAATATATTACTTATTTGTTTAAAGATGATTCCCTGTCACTAGCTATGAATTTCTTCAAAAGACATATTATTTTCTTACTTCCAAATACTCCTTATTGCAAACAACCAGGTAAGTTTTAGTTAAGTTCTTCATGAATATAAATAACACACTGGAATTTATTTAGATATTATTGAAGTTATTAAATAAAAACATAGGAAAAGCAGGAAATAAAATTTATGTAATTGTCAAAAATACAAACCTCATTTTACAGAGAAATATAAATAGATTTATAGACAAATATTTAAATTTTTACCAAGTTAACATAAGACATACACTAATGTGTATGTGGGAGTCACAGTGGGGTACGTAGAAAAGCAATAGTGTTTCAGTAAGTCAGAAGTCACAACTTCATCTGTATTCTCAGCAAAAATTTTACTTAGTTAAATATCTTTTTAAATAAATAAAATTAGATATTTTCTGTTATTTTTCCTATTCTAAATAGCTAAATGTCTAGTTATTTCTGGGAGATGGTAATTTATGCCAGATGAGCATGAATAAACCTAATTTTACTTATTTGCCTACTGTGTGATTGGCTTTGTTAAGAGATTTTGATAATCTTCAGAAATTGCTTGTACATTTAGTAAAAATGAAAAAAAAAACTCAGGAAAGTGATGGGAAAAAACTACAATCAGTTTTACGTCTTACTAATTTTGATTCTGGTAAAAAAATGGCTAATTATGAAAACCTCTATATGCTTTACATATGGAAAGCTTTAATAAGGACACACAGGAAATCAGAGGTCCCATAAGAAATATTTCCAAGTTAATGGTGAAGATTGTTTCTCCTAAAATTCATCTTAAAAGAATATAATGTGTGTCATGGAACAATAAATTCATGCTACTGTCCCTTGATTGTTAAGGTTATTTATAATTCCTCATTTTGAATAATAATGATCACTGCACTACAACCTAAATATGAATGGAGAAAGCACTATGGAAATAGATCTCCTCTGGAAGCTGATTTTTGGAGTAAATCCCAGAGATAAACTTAGTTTCCTAATGTTTTTCCCTCACCAATTTTCTCCGGCCTCTGGAGAATTTGTTTTCCATTCAGTTATACTTTGCCTTCTTACCACTTGCTGAATCTCTCCAAAACTCCCAGTCCCCTGCTTGCCTCCTGCTCTGTTTTATTCTCTCTTTGCACAAAGTTCCTTATAGCAGCAGTCTCTTAGTTGAGTCACCAAATGCTAGAGCTACAGGCATCTTAAAGAGGCAAATTTCTCCACAAAAAAGTATTTTCTAGATTGACCGCACATGGCAGGCCCTCTAAGCATTGGGGTCTGACTCCAGGTGCCACTTTTGACATTCATAACATAGAACATTTTGGGGGCGTTTCAATTAGCCAGGTTCCAGTAATCAAGTTCTTTAAAAATTTGGTATTCACTTATGAAATACTCACAGAATTATAGAACTCTAGTTGGAATAGAATTAGAAATCATATGGATGGTCCACCGTTTCATTTTATAACTTAGAAGGAACAGGAGGAGGAGGGGGAAAAGAGGCAGCGAGGAGGAGAAGAGCGCAAGTTGCTCAAGGTCACATAGTAAGTAGCATAACTGTAATTAGAATCTTGCTCTTCGATGAGAAACATATTTTTTTCTAAAAATTCTTCCAGATGACCTTACTATCATAAAATCCTCCTCTAGTGAACTGAAGACACACATTGTGAATTGAAGAAACACAGGGTGATTTATGAGCAGAGCGACTTTTGTACACAGTAGGTAGTCAATAAATACTTGGCACCATGTAAATTGCCATAGATGGGCATTTATTCTTGGGACTACATCTGCATCCTGTCTTCCTCAAGAAAAAAAAACTTGCAGCAGTGGCTTGTATGTCAGCATAAGAGCATTTGTTAATCTGACGCCCACTCCTAATGTTCCTCTTTCCACAGTGTGTAGTTATGTACAGGAAATGCAGCCTGGCCTCGCTGTGCATAGGGGCTACATTAATGTTATACTTATCATTAACAAGACAAAATAAGAAGTTAACTTTATTAAATAAGAGTGGCTTAGCATTACCTAATTCTGCTTCTAAATTTGCCTGTAGATCAAAAGCCAGAATTTTCAATGCCAACCACACCTACAAAAACACATGCATAAATAACAGTGCCACACAGACAGAAATACTTACCCTATTATGCTGAAGAGGAATACACTAGAATAGAAGTAAAAAACATCACCTGGTTTCTAAAGTTTCAGGGATGTAAGCCAATCCAGAAACAATTGTTTGGCATTACACACAAAGAGTTGTAATGAAAAGATGAAATAGGTATTTTCATAGTGGTTTTTATTCTTCTAGTGAGGGAGACATCCTTATCCTTAAAGCCCAACCATCCTAGGAGCTTGGAGGTTCTTAAGGAAGGCCTGTTCACCACGGCAAGTATGACAGAACATTGCATGAACCCAGCTAGCCCTCGATATCACAAAAGAGTTGTTTCCTAACATAAGACATCAGGACCAACAAGGAATGACAAACTCTGGGCCAGCAAAGCAGAAGCAGAGAAAAAGCAAGGGCCACAGTTTGTACCAGGACCCAGTCTTGGCACTGGGAAGGGAAGGCAGGGGTTCTAACTTCAGTGTGGTTTCCAGAAAGCTCTGAATCGGCCATGCTTGGTGGTTCCCAGATCAAGTCCCAATTTCAGTGCCTTGTGCCAATTTTTCCCGTCCGCTGGTCTGCAGCTCCCCTGGAGCCATCTGCGTGCTTGCTATGCCTCCTGTGCCAGCGGGCAGCTTCCAATGCAAAAGAAATTCTTCCCCTGGCTGGCCCTCACCTGGGCTCCCAGTCGTCTCTTAACTTCCAGTAAGTGATTGTGAAAACTTGTGCACAGCTAGTGCAGTCAGATTCTCAACGGGGGCCCTGCCTCAAAAACGTGAAGAACACTATTAAATATAAATATTTCCATTGACATCTGAGATTCACTCAATAGCTGGCTAAAACAGGTTACAAATGAATAACTCCTGAATGCGAACATTTCAGAATATAGAGCTAAAATTCTTCCATTAATGGAGAGGGTTAATACAATGTCAGTCACATCCAATGGGGATGTGGACTGTGTTTGTGTCTGTCGGGGTGGGGTGGGGGGTTGACACATCTCTGGAACAATTATTTAGCCATTGAGAGAAAAGTCCATTCACATGTGGGTTGTTTCCAAGTTTGTGTGTGTGTGCCGTGGTTGTGTGAGTTGATGGGTGGGTGGATGATAGGTACTACTATTTGAATCAGAAAAAAATAATTAAAATGGTTTAATTACATATCAGATGGTATTAAGAAGTATACATAAGCCCTAACTAGTGTGGCTCAGCTGGCTGGGCATTGTTCTGCAAAGTGGAACAATGGTCACTGTTTGATTCCCCATAGGACACACACCTGGCTGGGTTTTGTCCCCAGTAGGGGTACATCCAAGGGGCAACTGATCGATGTTTCTCTTTCACATTGATGTTTCTCTCCCTCTTTTCCCTCTCTCTGTAAATAAGTAAATAAATAAATAAAATCTTTAAAATGAATAGGACTATAATATAAATCTACCTACCAATAACCATACTCTAACTATTTTTAAAATGATAATTAACTTAGTATTATTTTTGCTGAGAATATTGTATTAAAACAGTATAAAAATATTTTAAATGTTTTAAAGTTTTATGGCTAAGATGACTTTGATGATGTATCAGTGTAAAGTTATTAGCCATTATTTAAACATCAAATATTTGTTTTAAATTTATGGAATATAATAATTTACTTAGAAACTTCATTAAGAATTAAATTATTGAGATGCAACCAAAGAAAATTATACATTTTTAACATAGTTTAAAAAACAATTTTAATATAATTAAAATCAAAGACTTATCTCTTTAACTTCAATATAGTGTCAAAGACACAAGGCATTAAAAATTTATTGTCAGAATATTTGTTCATTTTTAACATAAGTATGCAGAGTGGGGCAAAAGTAGAGTTACAGCTGTAAGGACACAAAACAGTTTATTTTTGTATTATTTATTACTCATCGTATTATTTTCTATAGAAACCACTATAAACCTACTTTTGCCCCACCCTATATTTAAACTCTGTATCAGACTTGTGTAGACCTAATCAGATAGTAACTACTCACTAATACTATTCACTTCCTCTGCGTCCATTGGGGCCTCTGTGAAGATGTTCTAGAACTCCATAAAATGCCTCCTCCCTCAGGTGGGCAGCTACCCTCACATAGGAGGGTGGAGTCGGGCTGAGCATGCCCAGTTATGCTTATGTACTTCACGTCCCTCCCAGAACAGCCAGCCTGGAGCTCTCTTTCCGAGGAGGAATCATCAGAGGAAAAGGTATGTGTCTCCCTAACAGGCACTGTTGCCATTTTGCTGGTTTGTTTGGGTTTACTGCTTGAGTTGTATTGCAATACTCACTAAAACAGTCCCTATAAGTTTAAAACAGTGTCACAATCTATTTTAATTTTCACTAAACTTCCAAAAAACAAATTGCAAAATACTTCTGGTAGGTGGACATTTTGTCCCCTTTACGAGTGCTGGGCTTGCCCTGGCTGGTGTAGCTCAGTGGATTTAGCGCGGGCCTGCGAACCACAGGATCGCGGTTTGATTCCCAGTCAGGGCACAGCCTGGGTTGCAGGCCAGTTCCTGGCGGGGGACTCATGAGTGGCAACTATACATTGATATTTCTCTTCTCTCCTTCCCTTCCTCTCTAAAGATAAACAAATTTAAAAAAAAGAGTGCTGTTGTTTTTTTTTTTGTGACCCACAGTCCTGAACTCACAAAGAATACCAGATCACAGGAAGTTCTTGAAGACAATATTATAATAAAATGAAAGCAAATTATCTTAAAGGATGCCAAGTGACGAGAAATGGCTAATTTGAAGATGAAAACTAGATAGAATGGTCTCTGAAATTTATTCAAAAAGAGGAAAAATGCCCCCTAGAGGCACCTGTGGTGATAGGGACACCAAGCCTGCTGCCTCCTGCCAGCTGGTCCTGAGCCTGTACCTTGTCTCCCTCGCTCCCACACTGCACACCGTACACCATGCACCCTGCAGGTGAAGATCTTGGGTGGTCTCCGCTCCTAGAAAGGGCAGCCTGACATGGGGATGGGGCACATGAGAGTTGAAAACAGACTGTGCTGGGGCCATTTCTCAGCTCGATTCTTCTATCCAGCTGAGCTTGGGCAGTTACACCTCTCACAAACTCAGTCTGCTCATCTGCATGACGACAGTAACATCATCACTCCAGGGTGGCTGTCATAAAAGACAACATAGATGCCTATGTGTGTGTACATATATGTAGTTGCATGTAAGGCCTAGCACAGTACCCTAGAGCATGCCTCAGTATACCTGTGGTGGCTACTATATTAGTAGGACTAGTGTATTTGATTATCAGTAGCGATAGAACAGGTGAACTACTTGAATCACTTGAGTTTCAAATAAAGCAGTTATTTATATTTATCCCTTGAGAGATCGAAATAAAGACAGCAAACCTTTAAGGCCTCCCCAATGACAGTCTTATCTATATTTATACTGAAATTAGTTGTATGTAACAATCTGCCCTTCCCAAACTACTATTTAGGTCAAACTCAGTCCGACAATGAGGCTGCCACACGTATGACGGTATTTCAGAGATAACTGGAAATTCCACGCCGGTATGGCCCAATTTCTACTTCCTCCAAATCGGTGGTGGGGCAGAAACAGGAGCATTGGCATCCTCCAATGGAGCCTGACCCGAAACTGCAAACGAAGTTTGACTTGAGAGAAATTCCATCTGCAGCGTGAGGAAGAATAATGCTCACTCAGCACAGAGACACGGTCATGGCCCAGAAGCGGGGTGGGGGGAAACAGCATCGTGAAACAAACAAACAAAAACTTTGGGGAACAAACAAAACTTTGACTGATTTATAATTTGGCTGCTTTTCGTTCCTTCACATTTACAAAGTTATATGGTCAACCCAGTTCCCAAGCTCGTGAAGGGTGGTTAGAACATCCCACGGAAACTTCCAGCTCAGATTGTTGTCTTACTCCCCACTTTATGAACTCTCAGAGGGTCCCTCACCGCAGTTTCTTGAAATTCTCTTCTTTCTCAGCTTCCCCCAAAAAACCCAACTCAGGTTTTCTCCTTATTTGTTAAATATTCCTTTATTCTTTCAAATCTAGAGATTTTTCCTTCTCAGTATGTCTATTTTGCTGTTCCCCAAAGTTCAGATCAGAGGTCTCTCTTCTTTTCCCCTGACAGTTTCTCCCTGTAGAGCCTCATCAGATTTGATCATCCCAGTTCCGTCCTCTATGTAAGTAATTCCAAATGTGTGCCTCAACTCCTGACCCCTGTCCCATGCACCAATTGTGCAACTGTGGCCTTCATAAGCCACGCCAGCCTGCCTTCGCATCAATGCCCTCTGAACTGCTTTCTCCCTGCAGGCCTCGCACCCCAGTGGGAAGCAACTCTGTCCTGCCCAGGAGCTGCATTCTCACCCCTTCTGTCCTGGCCTTCAACTTGCTTCACCTAGACATTCTATCCCTCCCTACCCATTCTTCTCCTTTCTAAACCTTCTTTCCTGCCACTGTTAAGTTTAATATCTATGAGTCAAAACTTGTAACACATCCATCTCAATTGAAAAAAAAAAACTCAGTAGAAATCCTGTGTCCACGAAAGGCCAAGCATCTCTGAGCCTCAAATACCTGACGCTGTTTCTGACTCTTTTTATTCTGCAATATTGTCCTCCAACCAGCTACACTGAAGAAAAATGTTTCCTAGCATTCCTTATACAGGTCTTTTGCTTACTCCATGTAAAAACTCTTTCCTCTGGCAGAGTAAACGAAACACAACTGATAATCTCTTTCCTCGAAGTGTGTGCCCACGGCAAATCCCCTTTACTCATTCTGTCGAGATTTATTATCTCTCCCATGGTTTCTAGATGATACGGCTTTCAAAAGATTCTCATGTTCTGGTTATTTTTTCTCTAACATATACTACTTTGCATTTCCTTTGATTACTTCTTTTCGAAGGATCTTCAGAGCTAACCTCATTTCAGAAGCCCAAATCCCTCTCTGTTTATATTATAGGATATTTATGAAAAACTGTTAAGACTTTGAGTATGAAAGAAAAATAAGGTGTAACCAAAACAGTCATAGAATCACAGAGTCTTGGCAAGGGACCTTCGGGTTCATCTGATTCAAAGGGTGACCCTGCGCTGGAACCCCGATGGCACCCCTGCCTGACAATGTTCTGGCTGCAGCCTGCTCTCCAGTGAGAGGAAGCAGATTCCTTCGGGGAACAGGGCATTCTATTGTTGGCAGCTCTTATTGATAGAAAGTTCTTCCTTACTCTGGGCCAAGACACACTTCCTCACTACTCCCAGCTCTGGCGCTCTAGTGCTACAGACGCTTGGGTTTCTGTTGCCTCTGGAGAGTTAGGTAATAGGACTCCTACAACCTGCTACTGTTTGCAAATGTACCGTATTATTTTATGGGGCAGAAGATAGCACAGTCTAGATGCCCTAGCTGCTAACCAGTACACTCTCTGTCTACTACATCTGGTAATGCTGAGTAGTTCTGCTTTTCCTTTCTGATCGCTTTCTTCCTTTAGCCAAACTCTCTGTTTTGAGTTTCTGCTTCTTAAATGAAATGTTCTTTCTAGCTTCCTCATTAGACTAGTTCTCCCATTTTTTTTTTTACCTAAGAGTTTTGTATTCCCTCTAATGACAATATTTTATTTCTAGAATTTCTCGTTGAGGTGTCATTCTTTGGGGTTCACCTTCCAAAGGTCCTGAAGTGACTACAGAACAGACTGCCACACACAATTCATCAGGAGTTACTCCCCAAGCCAACAATCTGGTGTCACTAACTGATGGTAATTGATACAAGCTCTCCTTCAGCAAACACCCTAGCTTACCTATATACTGTTCATGGAAAAAAGATTTTACTCACCAAAATCCATTTTAATTTAGAGGAATGATCATTGGAAAGGACAGAGGGTTGGAGATAAGAGACATGATTTTAAACCCATCCTTGCCCCTAAGTCCTAATGTGATGATGGGAAAATCCATTAACTTGTCTGCAACTCAATTTCCTCATCCTTAAATAATGATCAAATACAACATCCTTGTAGAATGACATGGATGTCTTTAATCCCATCCTCAAAAGATCAGAACGTTAAATGCTGTTTCTAAGTTTCAGAACCTGAGTTTTATAGATGATGAAGGTTAATTAATCACTCCAGTTGGCTCGACTCCAACACCACGCGCTCTTGGATTCGCCACATACTAACATGAGGAAGAATTCTCTGATAGTCAAGGTCTAACATATTTTATGATTCTAATGACATATGCAAACAATTAGGAAATAGTAAAATAGTTCAGAAGAAAAATAACCCCCTAAAACCAACATGAAATATATTTAGTCATGAGTTCATACAAGTGAGTCAACATACACTGCCCCTTTTCTACCCATCTGGGCCTCCATCATATCCAAAGTTGTTCCCTGGGTGTATTTGATCACCGAGACCCTGATTAATGGACAGAATCACGAAGGGAAATTATTGAACATTGTCTCAACCCTTGTATCATGTATTCTCTTTGCTGTGAAATCTGAGGTAAATGGCAGGATCCCTGTTTTCCACTATTATCATCATCTGGATAATGGGAGCTGTAGCCGTCCCCTCTCAGCTTTCGAAACAGTTCAGACACGTCTGAGTCGGTAAGGTGCCATGCTATTTTTATGCTCAGTAGATTTCCCAGTGTAGCTAGGCTGGGGTGATAACCAGAGGCAACACTGGCGCTGCCATACACTTACTTTTCAGGCATCTGGACGGAAGCCCTTCCCTGAACTCCCATTGGCCTATTTCCCTGGTCGTGATCCTTCCGCTCAGAGTCTGGTTCTTCACTTGTTTCTCTGTTCTGGGAGAGAAACAGACTCAAGGGTTTTCTCCCTAATTGGCACAGAATAATGTACAGAGGAGCTACATCTTGATAAAACCTCAAAAATAAATGAAACAGGTGTATACAAAATAGTCTCTCTTTATCTCTCTTGCAAAAGCTATCATTTATTGGCTTGATAGATGATAATGTTTTATATCCACACAACAGCTCAGCCTCCCTGTACGATTTATAAGGAAAGGAAATCGCTTCCTAGAAAAACTGCCTTGGAATGAGGTGGCTCATTATCTAAGCCAGGAGAATGTCAACTCTGCTTAACCCAGACTTCCTTCACAAATGAGGCAAAAAGCATACTGGCTACAAACATTCCAGTTTAGTGAAGAGCAGAGAAAGGTCATCAAGCCAATATTTACATAATTTACTTATACTAAAAACAAAAAGATCTTTCCATCTGTATAGAATGTCACCACCCAAAACATAGGTTTAAATTTCCTTGTGAATTGAATTAGAACTTACTTATCATTAATATTCCAGGACATGCTACCTACTCCTCACTGCCGGCAAGTACAGGCTCTCGGCCACAGCCATCCTCTATCCAAACCTTTGGCACTGGGAAATGGGAACCTATTACATACTATGGAGACACGGCCATTTTAAAGCAATCAACCAGGGGTAACCTGCCCATATTTTAGTAGTGAATTTTGTTGCATCTGTTTTAAGGGAAACTGTATGTCATACCTGAATTTACATACGCTTTCTCTTTTTCTGAAATACCAACAATATGTATTTTCACTTTGATAGCATTCTAGTCTAAAAATCTGAAGGTCTTTAATTTTCCCACTTTAATGCTGTTGTTAACACCAGATAGGAATACAGTCCTGAACTGCAAAAATGCAGTTAACTTTGAGATACTCTTTCTTCACATCTCATTAAAAGATGGCCTAACATATTAGACCAAAAAAAGTTAACATGGAAACATGCCACATTCCACAAGCTGTGAATTAAGTTGATTAGTTAACGGGGTGGGGGTAGGAGAAGCAGCGAACATAGTTTCCTGCTTAGTCACAGGACACTAAAAAAGAGAGCGCTTTCCAAAACAACAGAACAGAGGGCAGTCGTTTTCATCAACTATTCTGTTCCATTAACTCTGCCCATAGTGATCAATACATATGATTGCTTTCACTTTTTAAACAAATGTAGCCATTTAGATCTATAGTCTGTGAATACCAGTGCATTTCAGGATTATTTTCATCAACAGAAATAAAACGAGGTCAAGTCAGCTACACGTCTAAAGAGTTCTCTTTGAGCATCCTTTTCAGAGGCGCGTGTCATTGGTGGGTTCCCGCTGCACTTTCGTCATGCACCATGATGATTACACCGGCGAACACAGAAGGACCTCTTTTCACTTCTGACCCCGCCGGAGGAGGTCACAGAAAGCCTCACACAAAGCCCATGGGCTGTAGGACACGTTTCAGAGGGCCTGAAAAGACACAGCCCTTTTCACTGTGGCTTTGCTTTGAACTACACTCACTTTAAAGGAACCGTAAGATTCAAGGTGGGGGAGGGGCGATGGCGAGGGAAGAACAAGAGGAGGCAGTATATCTTCTCAGAACTACAGGAATAAGGAAGCACAAAAAATTCCAGGACGATTATAAAAACACTCACTTGATAGTTACTTCTTTATTTCTTTTCCTGCTATATTCTACAGAATATCCACATCATTTAGAGGCAGTTCTGTGCTTAACTGAGTAAGGTAAATGGGGCCTCCCAGACCCCACCGGTGAGTCCCAGGTAAGGGAAACTTTTGCTTCTGAATTCCCGCAGACAAAACTGTTGACCAAGCCCAGTTATATAAATGAAGCTTAAAAAAAATCTTTTCCAAAACAATTCTGAAATGTTTTTCATGGGCAGGAATTCTATGCTTCAAAAATATTGTGCCGAAGTTCTTCTGATGTATAATAAAATGAAAATTGATTTTTCAAGAGAGAAAGCGCATGTTTTTATACTCTTGTGATGAAAATGAGAAGAGTACATTGTAAATTCCTCCTTCTCAAAACCCCAACTGCATGGCCATTAGGGAAACAGGCATAAACTATTTTAAACTTTCTGCCCACTGGATACACTCAACACTACACGGTTACAGCGAAGCATATCTACCTTGTTCTGAAGTACATGCTCTTTCTTTTCCTGGGGGAAAGGCAAGGCATTAAACATCATCTGTTTCTTGATTTTGAACAGAGTACAGAAAGCTCTGTTTCAGAATGGATCTGGAGACCTATTACAGGACAAAAAGTGAAGGGGAGCCCTTTTCTTAATATGGTTTTCATGATTAATGAATGACATTAACATATTTACTCCCACATCCTTCTGGCTTGCATAAGCCCCTGCTGGCTTGAGAATACCATGAAGAAAAAAAAATATTTCACCACCTAATTCCTAACCTCTCCTTTACCCTGTTTTTTGCTTTTAAAAACTTACGGTGGCAAATTAAAAGAATTCTTCCAGCAGAACATGTTTTTTGGTTTTGTTTTTGTTTCTTGCCAGAGGCTATTCAAGACCAAACTAAAGGAGCAAACAGATGCTGGCTGTGGGCTGCAGGGAAGAGTGAAGTTCCAGTAGCTCTCCCATGTCTAACCTTGACACAGCAACTGTTCTCCTCCTCTCTCCTCCCCACCCTTTTCCTGTTATAGGTGGCAGATGCATGATTATGGCCAACAGACGGGAAGAACAAGAAATCTTAAGGAGGAAACTGGGAACGCTCTGGCCACCTAAGTACTTAGCCACCAGTGTTTAATCAAAAGAAACTCTCAGTGTAAGAACTCCTTCCCATCACTTGCAGGTCCTTCCACTCACCCTTTGTGTGGACCACAACAGCTTTCTACAAATAGCAGTTATTCATTGAAAGGAGGAAGAAATGCTAGAAGTTGTGGATTACATTCACTTTGTTAGAAGTTTCTTTTAATAAGGATCATGGAAATCTCATGGATTAATGAAAGTAAGTGCCAGAGTTGGCAGATGGCTGGTGCCCAGAAGTTGGATGCTTATGTAATTCTTTACTTCCCTTTCAAAAATAAGAATATTAAAAGGCAAATAAGAGTAATATTATCTTCAAATAATTTTTGGCATAAACATTCTCCTTTTTGCCTTTTAGTTATGAATGAATTGTTTAAGGTGAATTCTCAAGCAGTTTTTAGAAAGTTAAAAAAAAATAGCCAATGAGACATGCAAATAATTGTGCTACCACTGAAAAGTTTTCTAAGTTGTTCTTTTCTCTAAAAGCTCATTTTTAGAATCTCTGGTTGAAACAAAATATTATTTTCCAAAATAATATTTACTTGGTGAATAACTTTTCACTGTGCCAGCCACTGGACTGAATAATAATAACAATTATAGGTAACATTTCATTGGTGCTCCCCAAGGGGGCGGGCCCTGCTAAGTACATCACATGGATCCCCTACTTCGTTGCCGCAACAACCCCAGGAAGTAGGAACCATCATGACCTCACTTTACAGAGAAGTACCTTCTCTGGAGGCCACATAACCTGTGAGTCATGGCACCAGCATGCCAACCTATAGTGTGTCTTCTGACCCCAGGTACTGAACCATTCATTGTACTCTCTAGCTTCGAGTGGCCAATGTAGAGGATACAGACAAAAATCCTTTTAAGTATTGTAAATGCTGGACAAGATCCTTACATATATCTCAGGGGATAAAAATTGTACTTGAGTAAACTGAATTCCAACTGCAGTGAATAAGAGTTTAAGATAGTGGTTCTCAAGTTTTTTGCTTGTACCAGAATCACCGAGAGGCCTTAGTCAAACACAGATTCCTGGACTCCATCCCCAGGGTTTGTGAGTCAGTAGGGCTATGATAGGCCCAAAGAATCTGCATTTCTGCCAAGTTCCCAGGCAATACTGAAACTACTGGTTCCAGGACCAGACCAAACTTTCAGAACCACTGGTACAAATCCTCAACTCTGGCGATACTTATCATTGAAATATAGTGAAAGAAGTTTTGTTGAGTGCCCAAATAAATCAGGCACAGAAGACATACCCTGACTGCTGGTTATGGAGATGAAATCAATTTAATTGGAGAACAATAAGCATGTATGGATGTATGAATCTTCAAAGTCTTTGCTTGCTTGTTATTTGTGGGCCCTCAGTGATTTACCTTCAACAAAATGAAAAGAACTTGGACTAGGAGCCTAAAGAACTATTGTCTGGTTCTGACTCTATATAGCTGCACTGAACCAGTCTTAAAATCAGTCTCCACTTTTGGTACATAGGAATAATAATTCCCTTGCTTTCCTTCCTTCTTTCTTTTTTTTTAAACACTGTAAGACTTTGATGAAGTAATTGAATAAAAATATTTTATGCACCAAGGAACAATAGACATAATGAAGTAGCATTACTGTAATTCTGATTAAATTAGATTTCATCTCAAAAGGCAGGACTTTTGTTTTCTTTAGAGGTAATTAAATTTCATACCAGTTTATGACTGTTGATCATTATAATGAGCCATCATTAGAACATATTATAACTCAAAAATTTCCTAAAAGTTACACAAAGCAAAATAATTTAGTGGCAAGATAGAAAAAGAGTTTACCCTTTATAAAAATAACTGACTACTGAACAATAAAACGAGTGGAGATTGGCTGCCCAGTCCTCTCGAGGAGAAAGAGCAGAAATGGAAGGAAGGCTAATGGGTAAGAAGTGCCTTGCATAAGGCACAGCTCGGAATTCTGGTCCTACGCAATTATCAAGAAAATATATTTTCCTACAAATATATAAAATAGCTTATTTTTAAACTGAGTTGAGTGACACTATCCAGCCTCATTAGTTTATTCTACATCTCTCCCAATAAAATTTGGTTCTTATGAGCACTAATTTTCATACTGTGTTCAGAACCATTTATTTCCTAATGTAAAAAGTGGACTTCAACTTTAAGTTTGAATTAGGAATTTCCCAATTTATACAGAAAGTTGCTGTTACAATACTTTCAGTTCTTCTTAGTCCTTAAAGACTTATTTTTTTAAAAAACCCTGAATTCCCCCTTTTTTCTTGCTCATCATTATTTTAGGCGAAGCTGCAGTTCATTTGCCTCATCCTTCCTTTTATGAGGCTTTAAAACAAAACATTCAAAAAATAATATCCCATTGATGACTCCATTGCATCTGAAAACTGCTTATTAGTAAAGGATAAATAACCAAACAAAGTATTAGAGTAAGATGGAATAGTCTTTCATAATCAGACCAAGATGAGGAATTATACTTTCACAATACCCATGACTTGGTACAAAATCATTAAATAATGTACTAAGCTTTTTCTGGATATTATCAGTTTCTAAAAGAATGATCTATGACAACTTATATAATACAGATTATTGAAGTGAAAAGACGTCAAGTACACACGCACATTCGAATTCCATAAGTCTACAGAAGGGGCTTAGAGCCAAGGAACCACTGGTGCCTCAAACGCACACGCACACGCCCTTAACCCTCACACAACCTGACTGGACGGCCCTCTCCGCGGGTGCTTCTGCAATCAGTTCAGCCATGAGGTCTCTGTCTCCACCTAATAACTGAGTTTTGATAACAGATGATCTCAGTCTCATAGAATGAGTTTGTTCCTGCATCATTAATTTAAAAGAACAGTGAGGAGTCAAGGGGTACATAAGAACAAAACAACTCTGTTCTGGGCAAGAAATTAGCATTCAGCGTGACACTCATCTTGAACCACATTCAAGACCAAAACAAAACAAAACAAAAAGAAGCAGCTGAGAGTCTGAAAAACGATAATCTCGCCTATTAAAAATAATTAGGCCTAATGAGATAGGCCAATTCTCTTTCTAAACTTCTAGTTGATTTTCAATTCCCATTTACTTTTGTAACAGAGTTTTGAAAATTCACAAATTCTGTAGCACTGTAGGGAAATGAGACCACAGCAAGAGAGAACCACTTATCAAAAAAACTTTTCTCGTTAGGACGGAGTATGCAGAGAAACAAAAACTATGGTTCTGAACTTGTCCTGATACAAACTTCTTTAAATCAGCCTGTATTACTGTTCCAGAAGCAGCTTGTTTAAAACCAAATAGAATTCATTTGAAGACACATTTTGGGGAAAAAGCTAATATTCTTAACTCTTTCTCCTATTTCAATGCTTACATACTACCTCTCACTCATCTATGTGTATGCATATTTTGCAAATATGACATAGCTAGTAGTTAGTACTGATGTTTTATTGTTCTAAACCTTATGCATATTTCTACAATGCAACTGTAGTCATTTTGAAATAATTCATGAAGTTACTTTGTATTAATAGAATTTTAGGGGGTTCTTTGTTTTATTTTTCTACCATAGTATTAAATGAGCACCTTCTTGTGTGAAGCCTTTATTTTTATTGAATTATTCTCTTTAGTAAATCTCCCAGTAATATCAATTGTACCTTCTAGTTATAGAAGGTACAATATCATCTTAATGGAGGAATCCAATATGTACTATTTTTAAAAGTCAAACATCTACATTTCATTTCAGCATAATAAATCCATCGATTGTAAAAGGAATACATTCTGTTTTAAAACCTACAAATAATCATTCAAATAAGAAGCACATTAGATACATTGACAAGTTTAAAGCAATAACTGTATCATGTTTATAAATAACTCATAACATATATTTCAATTTCATTAATATTTACAAGAATATGGCAAAGATGCATCCAATTTTGAAATATTTGGCCTTAAAAAGTCAAAAATACCAAGTTCAAAATGTACTAATCCCTTATATTGCAAAAACTAAGTTCCTAGTTGGTTGTTTGGATTTTAGAATTCTTTTTCCCATGGAAAGCACATTGTAAAATTCAGTTAAAATTCCAGGCCAACTCATAACATAGCTAAAACAAAATTAACAGCAGCCCAAGAATCCCAAATCCACTTAATATCCTAGAGCCTCAGCCCAAGATTCTGCTGCGCTCTGAGCCTCGGGGGAGATGTGCAGAACACGAAGGTGGAGCCACCTAGAAGCACAGTCCCTCTCCTCCTTCCCTGTGGCAGAGGGGAGGCAGGTTACAGTGGGGGGTGTGCTGGGAGCACACCCCCACCACAGGGGGAGGGCAGTCATGCAAAGACAACAAGAGGCAAACTTCACGGTGTTGGCCTTTAAGCCATATTATTCGGTTAAGTCCAGGGTTCCCGTGTTCCCAGCTTCTTTTTCGGTACTGTGTAATTTTGTATCTGCATCGACAGAGTCAAAATGCATAAGATGCAGAATGTGCCACCGAGGTTTGTGGCCCTCTGAATAATTCAAGTAAATCTGCTCCGGCAAGATAACTACAAAGCCTGGCTGCGTCATCACTACTTTTTACAGCACAGCTTCTACGTCTTTCACATCCAATCAGTACAGTGGGCAGGTTACCCTAACTCAACTGTTTCCCCCTATATGATGTGCTTTGCCTCATTTGTATTCCCACACCTACACTCTCTTGGTTTTGGACAGAACACGAAAAAAAGGAGAAGACACGACCTTATGTTTTGTGAACTCATTATAAGAAAGAAAACATACACGTTAATCATCATAAAATACACATATAGCCACAAAATATCAAATAAGTACAAATTGTTACAGAGCCCTAAAGAAGAGACAGCAAAGGATGGACTCTTTAGAAAATACTTTCCTGTTCCATTTCTACCTATAAAATGCTATTCAACAAGTGATTACATGCATATATACATACATTAAAATTACGGGGAGAGCTACAGATCTTCCCAGCCTCCTTTTAAATGCTCCCAATGTGAAGAGATAAGGAAGTACTTTATCAGGGAGCAAGGAAGAGATTGAAGTTGAGGAAATGGCATAAAGAAGACTTGGAAGCAGGGAAGCACATCATTTCTCATAAAAAATATGTTTTCCAGTGTGTTTGTTTCTTAGATCGTGAGTAAGAAAACTTATAAATAACTTAGAACATATTGATTGAGGAGACACGGTGAAGGTCCTTACTGTCAGTCTGTGAAGGCACTATTTAACTCACAAACTGAAAGTTCCTCAAGGTTCCTGAACAAAAACACTTTAAGAAACATTTAATATGAAGGTGGTTTCTTACTCAATTACAAAGGAAGTCAGGAGACAACAGCATCAGCCTTCCTTATTATTACAGACGTCGAGGAAAGGTCTGCATTAGAATGAAGAGCATTCAGGAAAAAAAAAGAGACATTGAGAAGATGCCACACCATTTAGCCCTAGATTAGATCTCAGAGAAGTGTTGCTAAGGAAGAGTCAGAGACGCGCCTGGAATCTTGAGTCTGAAAGGAAGAAACCTGATGATGCTAGAGACACACTAAAAGCAGGAAACAGAGCTCAGAGGGCGGCACAGAGAAGCTCTCCTAACCAACCTGCACGGAACTGATTTCCCGGGTTAACCTCCGGTCCCGACTCTCCTTAAAACATACTGAATGAAACGGCAAGTCGAATACTCAAAGCCAATAGTCCTGTGGACAGCTGCCTCCATGAGTTGTGTTGTGTTTATTAGATTGTTTGTTCCCAGACTATTTTTTGCTAGTTGTTCTTCACATTCCATTACAAAAGTTATTACATTTTACATGAACCAATAAAATTATGAATGTAAAAGAATATATGGCCATACAAAACTTAGTCTAATTGTTAGGAAAATGTTTATAAAGGTAAGTAAAAATAGATGTCTACTGGTAAAAGTTCTAAAAAATAAGAATTCTATGTTCAGATTACTTCATGTACAATCTTCCTCCACTGTAAAAAAAAAAAAATCAAAACTAAAAAACCACTGATGACATGTTCTGGGCATGATTCATGCAAGAGAGAGACACTGAACTCCGGTGAGTGGATCTAGCCTCAGAGAAAAGAACTTAACTCTTTTTCAAAAGACTGGTATACAAATGTAAGCCTACGTAAAGTTCAAATACAGTGATAAGGATGCCTGGCTCCAGCCTGAAGGAAATAACAATTACTGTATCATTCCACTCCCAGCATTAACAAAAAAAAAATACCGTATTTTTTGGACTATAAAATGCAGTTTCTCTTGCTGCCCCCCCACCAAATTTGGGAGGAATAATGGCTGTTAATGATGCAGTTGAGTTCTGTTTACATTTACATTGGTGAAATGTTATATTACTTATATTATTAAATATTTTAGCATATCTTTTACTTCAAATTTTTTTTTCTTATTTTCCTCTTCTAAAACCTAGGTGTGTCTTATAGTCCAAAAAACATGAAGTGTCTTTTCTGTGTGTCTTTTGTCCTTACGTGGACAAAATATATGAAGCCACTGTTTTCAGGCACTGAACAAATCTCTGCTTCTTGACAGGAAAGAAGCACACGAGGTGAGCCCCATATTTCTGTCTGGTGGCACTTCTAAATCACTGCGCAGGTAACTGGAACCCAGACAGAGGGCAGTGTCTTCACAAGATAGAAGACCCATAAATCTCCCCTATTCTATTATCAGAAGCTTGGTTTCAGGATGTCTCTACAATATATGAAGATTTTTAAGAAATAAAATGCTGTCCTATTCAATGGCTGCACCAATGATATTATAACTAGTAGCACAGGTCCTGCAACAAAACTTATCTACGAATTCAGTTTAATTTTAAACTTGTATAAAACTCAGAAATGAGATCAGACTTCAAAGATAGCAGTTGAGTTTCGCCATATATGTACTGAAGTTTGAAATTATACCATTTTTACTGAATTTACTGAATTCTACAGAATGTTTCCTCAAATTATCCATCCAATCCAAATACCTTCTTGCTTTCATGCGAAGGTTTTGTATAATCTGTGCATCATTTGGGACCTTAATATTAACAGCTGATGATTATGGGCCCTGTTACTCTTCTTCCATCAATGGCTACGTTCTCATTACCCCCCTCGTTAGCCAAATAGTGACCTTATCCAGGGAGGCAGACAGAGCAGGTGCGTCTTCAGAAATGAGATCGTCTTGACTGATGCTTTCAACCCACTATTCACCCAGGTAAACCTCACAAGTCGCCGACGGGGGCCGAACAAACAACCCCTCAGAAACCACTCACCAGGTGCTGAGTCTACTGTGGGTCAGAATTTTCAAGTGTTTGACTGAAATTCACTTTTTGGTTCATGCTTTATATTTGTTGGGCATCAAATTTACACAAAGATTCGTGGAGTTTTTCCCAAATATCACGTATTTGTGGAAAGAGTACAGACTGCTTTATAGAAAATGATCAACAGCTCTGTTAAGAAAAAAAACAAAATGAACCGGAAAAAATGCTTACAATGATGGCAACAAATGAGCGAGTTTTTCTGGGCTGCCCTTTTTTATCTTTCACTTTTATAGATGGTAACAAGCCAAAAATATCAATAAGTCTCCAGTAAGGTCTTAATTAAAAAGCAAAATCCAATATATGTATGAAAAATGTGACTAATAGGAAAAAATGATACAATGATCATCGCAATGCATTTTTATGAAACAGAGGAAATGAGCGCTCAAGGAAAAAAAGCTGCCAGGCAAAGGTTCAATAACTTGAACTTTTGAATGTGTATAGAGGCTAAGGAAGGGTCAAATGGAAGCTTACACTTGAGCTAGGTGAAATTTATATCATTCGCAGAAATCTCTTTCCTCTCTGCCCCCCATACAAAAGAATATTCTTAAGTACTGAAAATATTTCAATAAGCATAACTAAACCAAACACAGTAAAACTGAATATGCTTTTCCAGCTGGCCAAAAAGAACTAAACCCAGGAAACACAAGGAAGTTGTGTTTTAGAAGCTATTATTTAATTCTTGGTATACCTAGTAAAACCCTGATAGTTGTGGGGGCATTGCAACACTATCTATTGTGTCCTAGAACTATTAATGGTATTTTTCCAATTAGCTGAGTTTTACTGGAGGTAAAATTGGCATACAATAAAATGAGCAGATTTCAAGTATTCTGTCCAATGCATTTGCATACATTTGTACACCCTTATGTAACTATATCCCAACCAAATGTTGGAACATTTCCATCAACCCAGTGAATCTTACTCTGTCTCTTTCCATTCAGTTGTTCCCTTGAGGCAGTAACTATTCTGACCCCTATCGTTATAGCTTAGTTTTGCCTATTCTAGAATTCCATAGAAATAAGATCAGACACTATGTACTCTATATCTCTTTTCCTTGCTCAATATGTTTTGGAGAACCCCCTTCATGTTACTGCATATATCAGAAATTCGTGGGGGGGGGTTGCAGAGAAGTATTTTATTTTATCAGCATAAGAAAACCTATTTATCCAGTCATATGTTGATGAACATTTGGATTTTTTCCAGTTTGGAGGCTATTATCAATAATAATACTATGGAAATCTTATAGAAGTCTTTTTGTGGATAATTGTTTTCATTTCTTTTGAATAAACACCCCATTATGTAACTATTAAATCATATGCTTCCAATGAACACCCACTTTTGAGAAATACTAAACTATTTCCCAAGGTGCTTATATGATTTTTTGCTTGCTCCAGCAAAGTATGAAAATTCCAGTGGTTCATTATCTTCACTAAAACTAGTTTTTCAACCTCTTTAATTCTAAGCAAACTAGCAGAGATGAAGTGGTAATTTCCAGTTTTCAGGCTGAGATTACCACTATTGAAACAAGTTTTCTTATGCAAAAGCTTTAACCACTAGAATTAAGATTAGGGAATTTTAAAAATATATATAACCAATGAGCATTGTATGTTTACATTATACACACACATATATATAATCAAGGAGTATAATCATAACCTTATAAAAACTGTAAAACAATAATGTGTATGCATTGATTCTTTTTACATCACTACAAAATGAACACATACTCACAGCTGGAAAGAAAAAGAAGTTGGGAGGGGTTACCCGAACCTGAGAGCAGAGACTGCTATCTCGCTGAACTTCTTTTTATTCTATTGGGCTTTTTTGAAATTGAGATTATTGTTTAAAAATACATACTACTCATGGTGTGTCCCGCTCTTTTCATTTACATCTTAATCTTTATCCCATTTCACTAAATATTTGAAAAAAATTTAGGAATATGTGTGCCATTTTACTATGTAAACATACCATAACTTATCAAATCCTCTATTGCTGGATATTTAGGTTGCCTTTAATATTTAATTACTGTAACCACTTGTGCAATGGAAATCCTTTGTGTTGTTACCCACAGGCTCCTCCTGGTCAAAGAATTTAAAAAAACTTAATGGATATAATAAAAGTTATTAACTTTATAAAAGCCAACTATTCTAACATATATTAAATTTACAGAGAAAGAACAATGCAAAGTAACAAACTAAATTCACAGGACCCTTTCTCAACTTACTGAAGAATTTCAAAGAGAGCTGTGCCACACTTATGTACTGAATAAATGAGAGCTGAAGTTAATTTTTGGTCAGGGGACAACGAGGCACGACAGTCAGTCAGGAAAACAGAAACCGTCTCTGCAGTGTAACCAATTCTAACCATTCTCTGCCTGATTTTGCCAGAAACAGAATCTGAAATAACAGGCAAACAATTTTCACAATGTATATTGTCTCTTCCTACTCAGAGCCCACAGGAACAAAGTTCCAAGGCACACCGAGAAGGTATTTCTCTGAGTGTGAGTGAACATCTTTGTGAAATTTCATTTCGGAGTCAGCATTTAACTCATGTTACTCATGGATCGAGTTACCCAGAGTCAAGTCAGCAGCGGCATTGATAGCGAACCAACTTTTCACTCCCATCATTACTTCGATGCATCGAAAAATTCCTTGATGTGAGGGTATGTGCAGTTCAAGTTGAAATCAAATCCAACACTGATTTAACTTATTTTACAAAAGCACATTTCCCTCTCAAGCAATACAGAGTTCACTGACATTTTTAAGCTGAAATAGCCCGTAATGTATTTTCTGATTTCATTTCTGAAAAGGATTATTAAAATTATAAAATGCTGGGAAGTAACTAAGGTCTTACTTTTGAAAAAAACGAAAAGTTCTTCTTGAAAGATAAGGAAAACAAAATTACACATGATCAATTTTATTATTAGATTTCAAATCTGACTTTTTGCTTCCACGTGAACAACCAAATCGGTTTAGTTTAGACACTCTGCCCTCAGAGCTACAAGACAACTGCTCTCACAAAGCCTGTTAAGCTGTGTATGTCCTGACCACAACAATGCACTTGTAACCAACAGCACGCATCTGTACATGTCATATATCTCTGCTTCCCACAAATGGGAGTTTTAAATAGAAACTTGCCAGAAATCCCCAATTCAAAGTTGTTTTCGAACACAGTTATAACAAGGACAGAGGCTGTTGCACAGTACAGCCAGGCACACACACAGTGGACAGACAATAAAGATAGATCTCTTGGTTTCGCTTCAACCAACCACTTCGAAATCAATATCCCGACAACTGTCACATAAAAATGTTTAAGGCATGATGGGAATAGCAAAAAGTATTCAAAAGGAAAGAAGTCGGAATGGGAAACAGAGGCCCCTGGGAAAATCAGGATGCAAATCTGATTTAAATGAGAAATAAAACACATGAAGTGACATAAACTGCTAGGAAGTCAGACACAAGGGGAGGAACAACCTGAAGCATACCTTGATGTGAAAAGCATATTCCATAAATTAAATGTAAATAGACTAAATTCTAAATTGTCAGCCATCTCATTTTGGACCAGATTTTATCCTAAAACAAACTGTCTATGAAGAAAGTGTTTTCCTGTCTCCTTGATAACAAATATTATTGCAGTAAGTATGCTTCATCTATTAAATATTTTAAAATAAAAGTCTCTGGAGAAGTTCAGATACTCAGGAGCTCTTTAGAAAAGCATAACATAATTGTTTACATACACGTGCACACATACACACACACGTTGATACTTTTCGAGGAATCCCCAAAATAGAATCATCTATTTTTTAAAGGTGACAAAGTAATAAATCCAAATGCAGACCACTTTTTCAGGACATTCAGAAATGAAGAGAAAGACAAATAAAAATTTTCCTAGAAGAGTAAAAGCAGAGAGGGGAGGTGGACACTGTTAGTTAGTTTTGAAAAGATGTTTTTGTTTGTTCTGAGTATGTTTGTAGGCTTAGCAGGGGAAGTTATAAATGAAGATAAAATAATGGGGATACTTGTGGGGAAGATCTCCCAAGGGGAAAGGGGGGATAGCTGAAAACATTTACAAAATAATCACTTTTTAATATTTTTGACAAAACTAGTTATTTTTAATTGTACATTTCAATAATGGTGAGATTAGTTTGGCACTTTAAAAATATATTTCCAGCCCTGGCTGGGTTGCTCACTTGGTTGGAGCATCATCCCATGCATCAAAAGGTCGTGGGTTTGATCCTGGTCAGGGCACATAGCTGGCTGCAAGTTCAATCCCTGATTGGGGTGGCTACAGGAGGCAACCAATTGATGTTTCTCTGATATCGGTGTCTCTTGCTCTGTCTCTTTCTCCCCCCTCTCCTTCTCTTTCTCTTTAAAATCAATAATAAAAATATATATCCTCAGGTGAGGATTAAATAATACAAAAATAAAATAATAAAATGTGTTTCCATGAGAAGCTTGGCCCTTGGAATAAGTAAGCATATACTATTCTGATTACATTCAGAGTAACAACGTTCTCTTTTTGGCACAAATAATTATGGTAAAATTTTATGAAATGTCCCTCTTTCAAGTAGTTGGTCTTTCACAAAGACAGAAAGGCTGACCCACTCATTTTTAAAACCCAACATAATACTGATGCTAAGAATAAATTTCTTCTCTTAAATAATTGAACACCCCTGTCTAAATCCTAATTTTGCTTAGCAAAAATATATACAGTCTCTAATTTCTGTGCTTATTCAATATTTAACAGATGTCCTGCTATTTGGCAGGTACTTGGTAGGACATTACAAAGGGAGGGAGCAATAAAGTTACACAAATTCAGGTATTGTGGGTTCACAGAAACACGGGATGCAGGGATCTGACTTGGGAGTGTGTACAATACACCTGGTAGAGATGAGAGACAGAATCAGGAGTTATAAAGATCCAGAAGACATTTTTAATTTAAATTCAGCAGCCTTTGGCCACAACTAAACATGGGTCTGAGCAAGAAAGAGGAGGCCTCAGGGGTGCCTGAAGTTCTATTACTATCTCCAGCTTTTCAATATATTTATACATCAGTTCTGTTCACCAATGAGACAAGTAAGGCTGCCATTTTTTAGTCAAAATGGTATAACATAGAAAAAGCACAAACTACAGATTCCATAAAAAGAAAAAACAGTCTGTAAATGAGTTACCTATGGCCCTGGGGACGTCCCTAATGTCTCTACCCTTCAGCACATGTTTCTGAATGTGTATGCCATAAACTGAGTCAGAGCTGGTGGGGACCTGTCCATCTCGCCTCCTGGGCTGGGATTCCTCATCCTGTCTTGTCAGCACAGTCCTCCCTGACATCCTCCATGGTCTGGCCTCTCACCCACCTGTCTAACTTCACTCCTTACTCTCTCCTGCAGAGACCCTCTATTCTCATATAGGAAGCACAGTACACCCTCGCTTATCATCATCAATTGGTTCTGCGACTTTAAGCAAAAGGATGTACAACAAAACCAATTTTACTACAGGCTAATTGATACAAACAAGAGTTAAGTTCCTATGGCAGCTCAACATTATAACACAATGACCTTGAAAGAAATGACATTACGCTCGCTCTATGTATCCTTCCACCAAATCACTTTTGATGTATTTGCACATTTGCCCCACCTTTTCTGCCTAGATGGCCCATGTCTATTTCCATTCCCATCTCCCATCCTCTTGCTTTGTATTATCATCAGGGCTGACACTCTATGAGCACAAACCACTCCCACAGTTGCATTAGATTTTACATCCAATCTCACTGCAGAAAAATCTCTCCAAGTGGTCGATGCTAAAGCCACACCATTTGTCAGTTATTTTTTCAACACCCCCACTAGCAGATGCAGTTGAGACATTACCTCCTCTGTGAAAATTAGCTCCGAGAGTTCTCTCTTCTGAGAGCTCTCGTTATCCCTCCATAGATAACACCACTGCAATTCTACCACACACACACACCACAGTGCTTCCTTTCTGTCTCATGCTGGTCATCTGCACACTGAGGACCACGATGAACTCTGCAGAGCCAGGACTTTCAAAGGAGGCTGATCTATATATGTGAAAAAATCTGACACACACACATCTCAAGTATTATTATGATATTATTATGACATAGCCTTAGCTTTTAAATGTGTCTAAGCATACAATGCTAACTCGATGTTCTCTGTAATTCCTTTGGTACTATAATGCTCTCACAAATGTTTATCTTACTTGAATAATATTGGGGAAAGGAAAAAGGCTCTGATCAAGGATACCTCACCCTCAGATCTGCGAGACTTACTGTGCTAAGGAAAATCCAAAGTCACAGAAGGAAGCTGGGAAAGTGATTTGATTCACTCACTGAACATTTACTCAAAACCTCTTCCCTGTCAGCACAATCACAGACAGCCCTGTGCTTGTAAACGGATGCCATCTTGAATACAAGAAAAGGCTGCATCGTGTAATGTTATGTGTCATTATATCAATTATATCTCAATTTTTTAAAAAATAAATGAAAACTTTGAGAAAAAAATTTTTGAAATAGTTACTAAAAGACACAGACCTCTTGAGTGTGAGTGTGTGTGTGTGTGTGTGTGTGTGTGTGTGTGTGTGAGACACGTAAGCAAGTCAGACGACGAGAAATAAAGAGAGTCTTAACCAAACACCAAGGAAAGTATCAGGGTGTACCGCTCTAGGAGGAAAAAGCCCTGTGTCAACATAGTGAAGGTTCTGAGAGAAGAATCAACCTTAATGTTTATTGAAATATTTGTACCTCAGCAGTATTGTAACAGTAGTTGTGGTCCTGAACTTCCTACACATAACCGATTCTCAGGTTGCCATTCTAAAGAGAGAGGTGGTTGGCAGGCTCAGGAACAAGCTAATCCTGACCTCTGAGCAGCCAGCCAGGACACAACTGGTGTGCACGGTCTGTGTAAGACAGTGCAGGAAGGGTGGGGGCCACATTCCACCATGCCCTAGTGAGTGTACTTCTCTCTTAAAAAAACCCACACGGAGGCAAAATATCTCTTAAAGTCCAGCTCTTTGGCCCTCAGCTACCCTTACTGAAGCCACTAAAATCACTGTGACCAGAACACTCTAGTCCTCTACCTTGAATTGTGTTCCACAAAGCCAGTAGCCCAGCAAAACCATTCCTTACACTCATGAGGGGCCAGTGTCGATTATTTTTATGTCATAGTTCTGTGCATATGTTTAAGGGAAAAAATAAACAAAGGTAGGAACAGTGGGTGTATTTAAAAGCAGTGGTTGACATTCTCAGATTATTTTTCAGATCTGCATTNCCAGAACACTCTAGTCCTCTACCTTGAATTGTGTCCACAAAGCCAGTAGCCCAGCAAAACCATTCCTTACACTCATGAGGGGCCAGTGTCGATTATTTTTATGTCATAGTTCTGTGCATATGTTTAAGGGAAAAAATAAACAAAGGTAGGAACAGTGGGTGTATTTAAAAGCAGTGGTTGACATTCTCAGATTATTTTTCAGATCTGCATTTTACTTTAACAATATTTTTTAAAGCTCTGACCAGGTAAAAAATCTTCTAAAAAGATCCTTCCATTTGGGGATTTGGAAAAATTATGAATATTAGTTCATTCTTGTTGCTTTGCTCAGATTAATAAGAATAATTAGTGTAATGTTAAAAAGAAAAAGAAAAAATCTGAATTTTAAGATGTTGACACCATCCATTACCTGTTCCAATATGAATACTCAAGCAGAATATATTAGCAAGAGACTTCTTTCCTGACTCTTCATAGTTGACTTATTGAAGAAAATTTTGTAAATTTTTTTAAAAGTGTATCATTTTTAAACTCCAAGTTTAGGATGAAGCTGGTTTAGAAATGATCGTACACTGAGATGTGCTGGCATGCAATCATTGCGGTTCAAACTATTTTCTAGAAAAGGAAGCTTATGTAAAGATATTAATTGGTCGTATTTTTCATATTTATAAAATCAAGATAATTAGTCTTTCACATAGAAATATGGTGGCAACAAAATTCCTATGGGACTACTTTACTCCCCTTCTAAAACTCTGGTACTGTTTTGGGATGTGGTGGAAAGGGTTCATCTGAGCTGGTGGCAGCTGCCCCCGCACCCTGACAAATAATGTTGCTTTCTGCTCAGGTGTTTGATCATCTCAGTTCAGTGAAGGAGCAAGAATGATTTTAATATTGGGCCTTCTTGCTTACTGTGTGATTGACATATTTTCTCCTCTCGCCTCCATACTGTCCTCCCCTGCTGCCCCACCCTGTAAAATATATTTACTCATTAAAACTAAGATAAGTTACTATTTCCATTTTGGGCTCTTTTCCATTTTGTTCTTTTCCACATCCTTTACTTACTGAATACTATGATGTTGCAATCTTAGTAGGAATGGTAACAAAGAGCATGCATTCTATTCCCTGAAAATAAAACAAAAATTCCTTAAAGAATTATTAATTTGGAAATGGCAGAAAGTTTTGTACCTGCCAAAGTCTAGAGTTCATCATGGTCATCTTGTCCAGGAAAGTTACCAGGCCAATCTCTAAGTCAGTAAAAAAATTACCCGCTAAAGTTGAAAGAAAAGGCACAAAGCAGAAACTTTAAGGTAAAACTTTTTAGGTGAAAGAAATACAATATGGCATTCTGCATATATAAAAAACAGATTACATAAAACACACACACACACACACACACACACTCACTCTATGATTTGACAGCAGGCTGAGGAAGCCTCCAGGATTTTTAGTCAAATTCCTCTTCATTATTGAGATTTCTTTTTCATGTCCTGAGTCCAGAGATGAATTTGAAAGATAGCTGTTCTATTTTTTGGCAACCAAGAACCAGGAGCATTACTTGGACCTTGAAGCATGGACTCAATCATCCTTTCTGCTTTTTGGGTACTTGGAACAAGTCTGTTACTCCCAAATGACCACTTTTCAAATATCTAGAGACCACCATCTTATTCCTACTGACTTCACTACTCCAAAGTAAATATGCCATTTCTTTCATTTATTTTTATTCAGCAGCATTTTTACTCTTAAAAAGAAAAACAAGTGTTTACACAAAAGCAAAAAGGTTGTGGCTGACGCAAAGGACCTGCGTCAGCCAGCCCCCACCCCGCCAGAGGTTTCACATGACAGGTGCAGACAGACAGGCCCCGAGACATTCCTCAGATAGCTCGAGGCCCAGTGTCAGGCGGACCTACCTGCTGAGACCCATGAGGCTGTGACCTCTACAGCTTGACGGCCACCCTGGAGGCGAGGGTGCTCCGGCCAGGGAGGAGCAGGACTCTCTGCCCACATCCTCTCTTACTGTCCCCATCGGGGGGTATCAGCTTCAACTGTACCCGCCCCCCATCATACTGCTTAGTCACTTGGAAGTGGCATTGTGGTGACAGACAAGTCACCCCCAACCCATTTTTATGTAATTGAGTTGATGATACCAGTGCAGGATTTCATATTACGGACACCAAATTCAGGTCCTCTCAAAGGTATATGAAGAAAATTATTGAGGGAGACACCCCCCAAAAATGTCTGCATGCAACTTTCTAGGGTTTGTGTATTCAGTCGCATGGGCTCATCCAAGCTCAAGTGCAGGATGGAGCAACAGCCCTGCAGCGAGAAGCTTCACACAGTATAACTGGGAGCACTTTGACCCTGAAGGAAAACAAGTATTATATTTTACAATTTTCTGTTAGTCACTTGTTAATTCTGGCTCCTTTTCACTTAACAAGAATAGTTGGTATAATTATATCTTATTTTTGACCTTTCAGATATATTTATTTAGTCATTTTAAGCACATATTAAAACAAAAATGGATAAAAAAACCCCTGCTGGATTCACACAAGGATAATCTTATGCATTTGAAATCGTTTCCATCAAATATAAATGTATGTATAAAATGACATGTCTAACAATACACACTGCCACGTAAGTGATAGCACAGATTCACTGGTCATTCTGTAACAGAGAAAAACGGACACACAAACAAAAAATAAAGACAGGATTCCTTTTGCTTGGTCACTTGCCTTCAAGAACTGTACGGTGCTCTGGGCCAGAAAGCTCATGATTCAAGCCAGATTGTACTTTTAGAAACATTTCCCCTTTTAGTTATGTAGCAGAGATACCAGAATAACACTGAGCCTTGAGCTAATCTGCTGATACCATCACTTTTCAGGAGAGAAGGGAGGTGCCTCCCTTCAGTGCCCACGACTGAGGTTATCTGTGTGGAAACAGGCCCCTGGTTGCTTAGGGATTCATTGGCTCCTGCCCGCACGTTTCTCACTCCACTCGAAGCCATGACCTCTGTCTGCTGGGGATTCATCATTCATCCGCAGAGTCATGGAGTGTCGTGCTACATAAAAGGAGCTTATTATTTGAAACACCTTTCAGACATTCTTATCAAGTGAAGAGAAGGAGCCAGAGCAATGGGTCAGTGAATAACAGAGAAGTATGATATGCATATCCTTCCACCGTCTCTCTGATCATGTTTTTAATGTAGCTTCTTTTGTTTTTAAACCAAAGAATTCTGACTGGGTGTTTTTTTTTGGGGGGGGTGGGGTTCCAAAGTACTGAAGTAACTTATGCTGATTGTAACACGGCAAATAATTTAGAGTTGTGTAAAGTCCCATGGACTTCCTTCTGTTCACTCCAACCCTGAGGTACCTACCTAATTCTATGCTCTGGAGATAACCCATTTCAAAGCCTCTCGTGTATCATTCCATGTTTTATTAATAGGTTTATACAGTCTTATTCAAGAATATATGTATGCATAACATATCCCAGGCTTGTAACACAAACTATTACAAATCTGGGATAATCTCCTATGGTTCTGCAATTTGTTTTATAACTTAATATCATCATAAACATCTTTCCAAGCTAATATACACAATCTGGTTATATTGTTTTGAATGACTGAATAGTATGTCATGCTACTAATGTAAAAACAATTACTTATATAAGCATTTCATCATTGATGAATAATTAGAGTGTTTACTAACTGCTTGCTATTACAATGTTACAGTTAAATACTGGCATATATTTTTCTATATGTATATTAGGGTTTTCTTTTTACTTCTGTGGGATAGATGCCAACATGTGAGAATGGTGTCAAAGAGAATGCACGTTCTTACTTTTCAAAAAATGCTGCCCAGTTACTTCACCAAATGACAGAACTGACAGTCGGTGTGTCCCCAGCATCCTTGGTGATGCTAGATTTTATCAGACTTTCTAGGTATTGTCAGGCTAGTGGGTAACAAACAATCAGGTTGTGTAATTTGCACTTCCACGGGACCAACTGAAATATTCAGCTACTGTTTTCTTGTAGCTCTTGTTAAAAGTTACATTCATCACTTGGCAACAGATACCACATTCTTTTTCTACATTTCTTTTTAAAATCCTGAAGGACACAAATCTTGTATGTTATTTGCTTTGTAAATGCCCTAGTATAGGAAGTATAGGTTTTAATTTACTAACTAGGACAGTTAATGCTGCAATTCTGTTACACAAATTAAACTACGGATATTATCTGAATTAGAAAAAACAAGATTCTAATTGTTAATCATCTGAATTAAGCGCCAATCTTAGCAATCAATAAAGGTTTTGCCAACCCTCCCACGTAGCTATTAAAGTCATATTAACAAAGCATTATTAAGAGAGCAACCAAAATCTGCAGACTATCACTAAAGGATAATATGATACTAATAATATGATATTCCTTTGAATTGGGAGATGGGAAGTCTTATCTCAGGTGACACTAATTAAGATCCAAGTATCAAAAAAGATACCAGGTACGTGTAGGTTAGAGAGAAGAGGGTACTAGAAGGCACAATTAAGGAATAGAAAGGCCGATGTGTCTAGAAAATAGTGAGGATATGAGAGAATAACAGGATGATAGGATGGACTGTAATGACTGAAAGTGAAACAGTTAAGACGTAGGAATCAAGGATCTTTTTCACAGGTGAAGCCCTACTATATATTGAAGTGTTGATGAGGTTAAACAACCCAAGAGGTGGCTCTGAGTCCAGGAGGGGCTGGGATTAGCAGCATAGATTTACCAGACATTGACATCAAGGTATCATTTAAAGCCGGCCAACTCAGTAAGACCACCTACGGGTCATCTGGAGAAGTGAACAAAGTCAGAGTGTGTATGCAGAGAAACATCATCGCAGTGAAGCACTAAATGTTCTTGAAAATAGAGTGGTGTTACACTATGATTTAAAGATAGAACTTTGAAAATTAAATATCTCTAAAGTTTTAAAATGCAATATGTGTACTGTGCTGAGTTACTTATAAGGCAAAAATGTATATTAAAATTTCAATAAAGACCCCTAAAATATTTTTTGAGTTCATATATTCATGTGAGGTCCTGACGTTTTAAGTAAATCATGTTTACAGATATATAGATACGAAACTGGCTTCATCAGTAAACATAGCAACTAGCTGCCACAAGCCTTATTTCCTGGTCCACACAAAGTGTTGGGTAATGGAAGAAAATTTTAAGAAAAGTTTATTGTGTGAGACAGTAACTTAAAAACATTTTGATCCCTATGACCTTGAGAATGAGGGCCTCCATAAATGTAACATACTTGGTGCTCTCTCTCGCCTCTCGCCCTAGTCGCAGCACAGCTGACTCTTGTTAAGTAGTCTAAAATATGAGGGAGGGCCGAAAACAACCGGAATTATCTTCTGGAGGGTGGGCCTCTCCTATTACAGGCTTCCCCCTGCTAAGTGAGGGTTCCAGGAACCCGTCTGGATCAGCGCATCAGCTGGCGTTGTGAGAAGCTGTGTTCAGCTTCAGTGAATTTTTTTTTTGAAGACTCTGTCAACATATTTGCCCATATCATGATGGATGATTTACCAGCACACCTACCCACACCATGCTGAGTGTTCAGCAGTTTTTGACCAAAAACGGCATGAAACTCTTGCCCCACCCACCTTATTCACCTGGATGGAAAAAGTGCTCAAAGGGAAACTTTGGAAGAGGGGAAACAAAAAATGGCAGAAGCACTAAAAGGCATCACACTTGAGGAGTTCAAAAACGGTGTTGAGCAGTGGAAAAAATTCTCAATAGGTATAGTCCATCCAATGGAGAGTACTTTCAAGGTGACTGAAGTTTAAACATGTAAGAATACACAATTTTTTTACAAATAAATCCATTTTGGTGGGTCCCCCTTCATATGTCTTTTACTTCATGTATTCAAATGATTAAAAATAATGAATGTGAATATATCAATTAAAATGTTGACAATTAAAATTAAAAATCCCAATTCAAAGTTTCAAGAGCACTTAAAAATTTAAAAAAGCCATGTCCTAACAAAATGAAACTAAACAGACCACAACTAATTTTAATATCCTAATTTATCTAACATCATGGAATTGGTTCTCTGAGTATCAATTTTGAAAGTTAAGAAATTGTTGAACACCGTACAACCGAAAAATCCAATGTACATGTAATTATCAGATCCTTTACTAAGTTTGTTTCCTCTAATTATCTTTTCTGGTAATAAATGTAATAGAAAGAATGATTTTATAATGAAGTTGAAACAAGTACACAAAGAAATGCACTCAAAGATCAGTTTTGTTTTGAAGTCATTAAACAAGAGCCAGGGATTTTCCAAATAAGTAGCTGAAACTCCTAAAATTACCCAATGGCTTGGAAAAACAGTATTTATAGAGCAAATATGAGTTACATTTCTTGATCCATAAATAACCAATTTTAGTGGATAATCTATTACCGTGATTCATTAAATGTATAATTTATAATAATATAAAGATAAATTATAAATATGGAAAGTATGAAATATTGGTTAAATTCCAAGTAATAAATTCATAAAACTTCATGAGTAATGATTTCATTCTAAAGGAAAATGGAAAATGAATAAAGCAATAAAAATTAGTAAAATAAAATGAACTTAAAAGAAATGCAATTTTATAAGTAACAAAACCATATAAATAGAAAAAACTGTTTACTTTTGAGCATCACTTACATTCCTCAGGTTCTGATTGGCTTATTCATATAATTAGCTGTTTATGGAAAATTTGGCTTTCAACAAAGCTAAAAGAATCTTGTTTCAAATTTTAAGAAAACAATGGTAATTGCAAAAATTAAATATTTTAATTCCAAAAATAATGCAATTAAAGTTAACTATTTTATATCATTTTAAACTTCATGGTCAAAAAAACTTAACTTCAAATCCTTGTCTCATACATGGCAATGAAATCCAGATAAATAAAAATAGGAAAGTCTGTACTTTCTATAAATAAGTATATAAAAACTTGAAAAGAGAAAAATGAAGTACTGCATATTTATTCAATGGCATAAGAACAGCTAGTACATTTTTAATGTCAGATGTGTAGCTATCTCATCACTCAACATGAGCTAGATAAATAAATAAAGCTAAAAGAAATGCAGTGGAGATGATACAAAAACACTCATTAAAAGTAAAACAATGATCAAAGTGATAGTATTCACATAGAATTCAGAGAGGAAAAGAGGCCACGGACAGAAAAAGCCACTGAGGACAGAAACAGGAAAGAATAACCACAAATAAAGTTGCGCTTAATTAAATAAACAACACACCTACTCGGAAGACAATGCAATCATTATTAAATTGAGGGCTTCAAATAGAAAAAGTCTACTCACCTGAACGAGGAACACAGACAATAGAGAAAGCAAATAAGAACAAGAAGGAACTTGGCTTCCACTTCCAACGGCAGCTCCACATCCGACCTGAGTGAAACATCCTGCAGTGGAGGAAGGCAACCATCAGGACACTTGGAATTCAGTAAAGCATTAGGACAGCTTTATGAGGGCAGCAGTAAATGCACAGGTCTGCAGCAGAACACAGAGAACAGAAACCTACCGCAGTCTTGCTTCTAAATAAAGATAATAAGCTAATCACCCCCTTTAGACGGATCAGATGAAAGAAAAACACATACTTATTCTACTTGCCACCTGGTGGCACCTATCTTCTCAGAGAAATTATAACAGGCAATCTCTGTATGAAGATGAGGAGATAGTCATGTAATTCAAGAAGAAAATTATTTTAAAAATAAAGCAATTTCAGCTTCAGAGTTCAACATCACCAGTCACATGTCTCTCTGGGTGGCAAGAAGATAATTATATCAACATCCCGTATAATCTCCCAGAAATTTAGACTCTATGGGAAATTTTCATTATATACTGTCTGCTGCTTCACAAATGGAGATAATTAAAATTAAATTAAATTGCCCCTAGAATGAAGCACTGAAGCGTTAACACCTAAAAGATGAACTTCTTTATCTAGTTGTCAATGTTTTTATATGGCTCATAAACACCAAATATTATAGAAAGTAGTAAATGATATTAGATGGAGGGGTGGTGCTTTGACGACTCTCAAATAACTATCTGTATAACTAACAGTCTTGTCTTTAAACTCAAAATCATGCTTATTAATGGTTTAGCTAGGAACAGCCATATTATCTTGGCTCAAAACCATGGTTTGATGCCTTTCATTGACTGGGCTCCATCACAAGAGGCAGGCCAATGAAGGAGGCAGCAAGTACGCAAGCCAGTCACCAAAAGGGACCCTAAGTGGACTGGTGACAAGGAAGTCATGAAGCTGGAGGCTAGAGAAGTGGCAGTCAGGAACCTCCAGATCTTACATCCCCAAAAGGAGTTAGTTACTTTGGTTATAAGTGGTAACTGAGAATCATTTTACTTCTAAAAAGAGGGACACATAATAAGATACTTTAGGGTCACGGTAGAGTTGAGCCTTGAACAACCCAGGAGTTGCGGTGCTGCTTACTGTGCAGTCAAAAGGCTGTGCCTAACATACGACTCCCCAAAAACTGAACTACAGGTGTCTTTTAGTATCCACCAGGGATTGGTTCCAGGACCCCATGAGGATACCCAAACCAGAGATACTCAATTTCCCTACAGAAACTGGGGTAGAACAACACCTATAGTCAGCCTTCTGCGTCCTAGGATTCCAAACCTCACACCGAAAATACTGTGTTTGATCTGAAGTTGGCTGAATCCTCAGATGGGAAACCCAGGGATACGAAGGACCAACTGTAGATATTTATGCCCCCCCCCCCAAAATATCAGTGTGTATGTGCACCGAGCAGTTCAAACTCATGTTGTTCAAGGGCCAACTGTAATACTTTCTTTACCTTAAGCTAGCTCATCTGGAGTAAAATATATAATACTAAACAGAATACCAGAAAAGTGATAAGAGAAATACTCAAGTAAAAACAGACATCAAATGATTCCTATACTTGCCTCAAGCCTGCATTTTCAATCTGTATGTTACTATTAGAGACCACCTAAGCAGCCAAGAGAACATAACCTACAGTCAGACTGACCTGGGCTTGCTACTTATAAACCATGTAACCCTTGGGAAATTTACTTGGCCACCTTGTGCTTCCTATTTTTCACCTGTAAGTTAGGAACAGCAATGGAATCTAGTCCATGGAGTTACTGAATGATTAAATCAGACTATGTCTTTTAAGAACAGTGACGGACACCCAGTAAGCACTCAGTAAATATTAGTTACTACTATTATTACCATCAACCCAGGCATTCTAATATATATGTGTGGTTATTCTGTCAACAGTAAAGTCAAAAGAAAAGACTCAAGAATGGACAACAGGATTAATGGCACAAACTAATACCAATGAACTAACTTTGTAGCCACTTCTAGGATCACCTGGGAACAGAAATATAATAAATTAATCATTTGGCCATGAATACAAAAACTTCAAGTAGTGTCTAATATTCATACCATGTTTCTATATTCACCAAACTAGAAGTCCCAGCATCAGGCAGCTTGAAGTGCAAATTCTAAATTAGGACAAGTTTCAGGTCTGAAGATATTTTTTGCATGAAAGGTAGGCTTTCTAATACATCCACCCAAAATGTTTGAAATGAAGAGCAGTATCACTGCTTACGACAAGAAATCTGGAAATCTGGTATAGCAAGTCATCATCATGATAACGGACGTGAACTTGGAAACAGCACAGAGTGACGGCCATCCTGGAACCTCTATCAACTGTGTGGTTCCGGAGGCAGAACTCACAGATTATTTCCTCTTCTGCAGATAGAATATTATCCACCAAAAAGAACTAGAGGTCAACTGCGTGGCATTTACTAAGGGCTTTGAAAGAGGTAAATGATATGCTTCTGTCACAGGAAAAGTTGACTCATCACTGATGCTGGAAGAATGAGGTGTTTCCCATTCACGCTGATGATGAATGAGTGTGCTCCTAAAACAGAAGCTCAATTATATATGCAAGAGTAGTGGCGGGTAGGGGGAGGGAAGCAACTGCATTTCAACATCGATAAAAGAATAAAATTTCTCAAAGAATATGCTATTCCTTTAGATCTGGAAGGGCCAAAGATGAAGCCTAATCTCCTCGTCTCACAGAGGAAGAAACCGAAGCCCCAAGAAATAAAGGAGCAGACCAGACAAACCTGGCTTGCCAGCCTTACAGATATTAACAGAAGGAGGATCAGCCCAAGAGAATACCGAGTTTCTTCATCTTTGTGGTAGGAGACAATCCTCCTCTATCAATAAGTGACTCATGGCTCCCTTTTGGGTTCACATGCTCTCTCAACAGTGTTCAGTTAGCGACATTCATTAGCTTGGCAACACTCAATACCATTTGTTTCATCGGCTCACACAACTTCCTTCAGCTATAAGAGGTTCTGACATTCATGGATCCGTATTCAAACCTGAGGCTGTTCTACAAAAGCTGCCTGCAATCCTACTGCACAACTGGGGGCTTGTTGCATTCCAGTTCTGAAGACTCGATTGTTTTGCACAGAAAATGGATGCGGGACAGGGCAAGCACTTGTCACCAAACATAAACCACGTGACACGCCAACTTTTGCCCACTTTACTGTGTACTGAAGAACAGAAACAAATAAATTAAGAATAGAACAGAGGAAGGAAAGCACTGTGTGTCTTCTCAGGGGATCACTCAGCAAAGACACATGCCTGAGATTTAAACAACTTTCTCGCAAGAACGGAAAATCCTGAACAGGGTTACTAGGGTTCCAAATAAGAACTACAAAAAAAACCAAAAACAAAGTACAATCTTGTGCCACTTGAGTCGTGGCCTCCAAGTTCTACTGAAGAGAGCAAGAATATTTTTCAGTAAGAGAGAGTCACAGACTTTATAATCTGAAAAGAATCTAACATTATACACTAAAACCCGTCATCTCACAGGTGAAAGAACTATGGTGCTAAACCACTTGTCCAAGATCTTGTAATCAGTGGTGGCAAAGCCAAAAGACCCCCCACTACCCTCTGTTACCTGGTCTCCAACCCACCTGTCTGTTTCAGAAACTAGCTACCGCGGTTGCAAACTTGCTTCTCCTTTTCGATCTGTATGGGCTACAAAATACAATGTGCTTGAGTCCTGTCTCAGGAAGCTTCAACACTTCGCCCTTTTATAGGAATCACTTTAAGTGTGAGTATAACCCTTTGTGGATATGATTTAATCTACATGCATCACTGAAATAATTTTTAAAAAACCCTACCACCCCACCCGTTCCCCTAAATGTCCAATTTGAAAGAGAAAGTAATGAAGCGCTTCTGAAGTTAGTGGAGAAGCTGATAGGCTAATAGTTCTAATAATACCAGCAATAATTAGAATTAACTTCTCTCTTCACATCCCAACTGTATTTCTACGGCAACTCCTATCACAGAGGGGCATGAAGAGTAGCACAGAACGTACCTCAAATCTTTCAGAGTGAAAAAAATGGGAATCTGGTTTATTCAGGTCTGTTTATAACTGTATTTCTTCTTCTAGTTAAAGATCATGTTCCGGAGCCTACGCAAAGAATGAAAAGGTAAAGCACTATTCTATTACTCAAGTTCTTTCCTTAAGTTGGGATCACCTCGCTTTGAAAGGTGGAAGGTTTACTCTTCAAATCTGCACAAATCTTGACCCTTACTTGGGCTTTAACATGTGTAACTGGTTTGTACCACAGATGAAATTAAATGGCAACCCTGAGAAATACACACACACACACACACACACACAGAGGAGTACATGTAGTTGTGATATTACACTAGAGTTTTGTGAAATGTTATCAACAGGAGAAACTGAGCAGAGGGTCCTCAACGTCTCTCTGTATTATTTCTCATTAGCTTCATGTGAATCTATAAATATCTCAATAAAAGTTTCAGTTAAAAAAAGTAAACCTTAAATCCCTGATTATGTAACTTACTCTCATATGTTTGGGGAAAAAGGGTATGTGTGTGTGTGTGTATGTGTGTGTGTGTATACAGGGTGGAGGGAAGAAGAGAGGAAGGAAAATGATAAAATGAATGATGCAAATATTTATAACAAGTGATTCTGTATGAGAGCATATAGGTGTTCTCTATACTATTCTTGCAACTTTTCTGTAGATTTAAAATTATTTCTAAGTAAAGTTAAATACACATATGCACTTACAATGAAGTGTCTGAATGTTTCTCATATGACAGGCTCATCACTGTTGGACATTATTGTTTTAACCACTGCCAGTTTGAGAGAAGTGGTGTCTCATTTGGATTTCCCTCATTTGGACTGGCACGTTCAAATTACTTGTTAGTGTTCTATTACAATGTGAATGTTTTTCTTACTGATGTGTGATTTACCAATTCTATACTAAATATGTCAAATTTTCATCATTCTTGCTATAAATGTTTTAAATGCAGCAATTTTGAAGTAATCTTGACTCCCTTGGGGGAAAAAACTGAATAATTCCACCCTGAGCAACGCTTATAAAAGACAGTAGGATGATACTCAGGTAGCCCCACTCCAGCTTTGTTGGCATTTTTAGTTACAATTGAAATGTCCTTCATGTTTTATCACCTCAATATGCATCCAATGTAGATAATGTCATAATGTCATATGATTAGAAATGAAAATGGAAAGATAAAAGGTTTTGCCCAAGCATGCCACACACATTGAACAAAGTCTTTTTCTATTTTGTCTAAAGTCTAAATAGTGTTTAGAAGCTTTTAATCATCCAATCAGAAAAATAAACTCTGGAAGACATGGGCACTTAAAAAATGGTCAGAGTTAAGGAGGCAGTTTAAAGTTTATTTTTAATATATAAACTGATTCTCTTTCAAATCATTATTTCCAGAAATCAGAGTTACATGTCCAGTTAGGCAGTAAAACTACAAGCTTCTAATATTTCCCATAAACCAAGACACAATAGCCTCATTCACCATTCACATTGGAAAAGCACAATGCCATGTAATTTATATAAGCCATAAATGGAACAGTAGCTTCATGCAGCTTGAGACCATTTAATGCAAGTCTTGTTAAACCCGCTAAATTTCTGAGGGTACGAAAAACATGTAGTAACTATAACTCCAAAATACATTTGTACGTCTGTAATTTCAGGACTTGAGTGTGAGAGTCAGTATATATTCCTTCCCTACAAGTAGTAAGCAGAGAATATACTTAAACTGTTTAGTTGGTTACTTGAATCTATTAAAATTTAAAAGATAATATAGTTTAGTTCCTCATTTTAACTTTTTATCAAGAAGCCAGTAGAAATATTTACCTTGGAAAGGTTGGTGTTATTTCCATATATTCTAACATACTAATATTCAAAAAGAATTGGATCATCTTAAACCATTGCATATGAGTTATAAACAGCAAAATGAAAAAAAAAACAGTTATTATCTGGCAAGAAATGTGACAACTTTCAGCCACAAAGCCCAATACAGAACTCAAATCAGGGTACTAAACTCTATACTTTATGTGATTATTCATGTTTTCACTCTATAATGACATCAAATTTTTAAATCATGTGTAAATTCAAAGGAATTAGATAACTTAATTTCACCGTCAGGACATTTTTCCATTACCTGTTGATCATTTTCACATCTATTATTTTAAAAATTGCTGCATTCATACTTTGTTTTTATGTGTAATATGCTTTTTTTTCTCATAAGACCTACATTACCTGAAAAAGCTGAAAGCATCTGTCATAAAAAATCCTACAATATTTTCAGGAAAAAGTGAAGTTCAAAACAAACTCACATTCATTAAAAATGTGTCCCCTTTATATGAGAACAACTCTTATATGAGATGGTTGGCCGTATTCTAAACAAAAGTTATTTCAGGCTTTCCCTTGATGATTCCACTGCATACACTTTAAAACTCACAGGTGCGAAATTACTTCACATGCAGTCTTAACAAAAATAAGTGGTTCCTTTCTGAGTACACTGGTCACTAACAGGAACAGAGCTACAGAATACTAGGCATTACTCTTTTTCCTATATAAAAAAAAATGTGTACTAGAGGCTTGGGGAAGTTAAGTGCAAAGAAGGGAAAGACAGGGCCTGGGGGTGTATCTTTTCCCAGGCAGTCCCTGAAAGAGGAAATTTAGTTGGAAATGAATAAGGACCCAGTAGTTGGGGGACAAAGGGTGACTATCAATTTCTAGAAACTCTTGTATATTAGTCAGTGAAAAGGAGAAAAATGTCTACCAGGATGTCTGCCCAAGATTAAATAAAACACCAGAGGTAAAATTACATATTACAAGAAAAAGGAACTTCTGAGTTGGCCACAAAAATAAGCTTGGCCCTTTTGAGAACCTGCCTTTTTTTCCATTCTGGAATGCCAGACAGTGCTCCGTGGCCCTACCGCAGGGTTGCTCGGAGGGTTGCACCTCACCACTCGGATGGCAATTCCATGAAAGTGAACCCAGTACTAGGTTTCTCTAACCTTTCCTTTGCCCTATAGCCTTCCCCCCCTGCTTCTAATCCTATACAAGTCCCCCCACGGATCCCATCACATAAATGACATATTCCTTAATTACTTTTTAATCTGCAAAGTACAATGAAGAACCTTTTCTGCCCACTTTTAAAAAATCATTCGAATCACCCGAAGATGCAAATATAACTTCTACAGTCAAGGGGGACAATGTGTAAAGTCAACAATGTCTCCGCATACCAGTACCTTGCAAGCCTCCAGGTGTTGATCCAGGAGAGCGCTTTCTTGGCTGGCCAAGGCCCCAGGATGGAGGAACCTGGCCTGTCACTCCTTGTTTAATTTGAATCGAAAACACGCTTTGCCCATTCTTGAAGCCCTGCCCTTTTTATTATGCTTTACACCGCCCAAATGTGAGGTTTACCTCTCCCTGAAAAAAAAAAAAAAAAGCAAGCCATACACAAATGTCACAGCTTCTTCTGGCAATACCAGCTCATTCCTCAGTGCCTGGGGGCAAACTGAAGACAAACCGGTTTATTTTGTCAATACAGTCGAAGCTCTTACAAAATCATTTGGTTGAAGGGGCTGGGGGGGGGAGGGGTTATACAGGTAAAGGTGTGACGGCATTCTGAGCTGAAAGGTGAGACTTACATGTTGGCATTACTGCGTCGAGGTCCCCAAGTGCCGAACCGTCATCCTCCCCAGTCTTTCCCAGGCTCTGCTGCTCCCAGTTCCCCAAAAGAGACCCCTGGCGCCCGGGCGGGGCGCTGCGGTCCGACCCTCGGTCACGCTCTTTCTGGCGAGTTCATCGGGGCTCCCAGCAGCCGCTCGTCACCCGAGCAAAGGGCTGCGCAAGGTGGAAGGTCGCGCTGCGAAGTTCAAGTGCGGGTCGCGGCGGCCAGGGAGAGGGCGGGGCGGCAGGTTCCTCCTTACGGAGAAGTTGGAGGAAGTTAGAGCAAGAAGGTGGAGGCGGCCGATGCTGTGAGCTCTGCGCGGGCGGAGGTGGGCGGGTGGCTGGAGGAGCCTGACTCCGCAAGTCCTCGCCCCCGCCGGCCTGGGGCGCACGTGTTCACTGGTTGAGGCTCTGGTACACCCCCCCCCCCCCCCCCCCCGCGGGCTCACTCTGCCCTGGGGGCCGGTCCCCTCCGCCGGCGCTTCTAGCGCAGAGGCTTGGCGCGAAGTGGGGGCTCAGGTGCTCCTGCCCCCGCGGAGTTCGCTGTCTGGCCCGGCCCCCGCGGCCCTGGGGTGGCCCTGGGGCGGCCCGGGCTCAGCGCTCGGCGGCCGGGGCCGTCCCGCAGGCGCAGCTGCCCCACCCAAGATCGCCAGAAAGCCAGAAGTCTGGCTTCACAGCGGGAGAGGCGCTCCCCTAACTGGCAGGGAGGAGGGCGTTGAGAGGGCCGAGTGCGGGTGGGAGAGTGGCTCCAGGCCAGGCTCAGCTCCCAGTGGCGGGACTGGACCGCGCCGACCTGATGTCACCCAAGAGCCGAGATATGGACATCACCTCCCTGCCCGGTGGGGTTCCCCCGTTCCCAGTGCACCGGAGTCTGCGCACCGGACCCCTGTGCCAAATTCCAGGCCACTTTTACTTTTCTGTCCCTTTCCTCCACCTCTTCCCACTCCCCCTTTCTGCTTCTGCCTTTTCCCTTTTCTTTCATATCTCTCTCCCCTGTCTTCTCTTTCTCCTCTCTCCCATAATCAGTGTGGGGAGTCCCATCTGTCTTCAGAACACACTCAGCCACCCCATGCCATCACCACATGTCTTGGTCTCTTGAGGGGATAGCGGGGATAGGAAATAGGAGGTTGAGTACCCCAACAGGCACCTTTCCAACCCAGGGCGGAGAACAGCTTTAAGAGGTAGCCAAGCAGGAAGCAGTCTCAGTATACCTATGCCCACCACAGAAATAGACCCACTGATTTGTTGATGCCTATATATAGTTGCACAAGCAGAGGTTCATACTTTTGGATTAGAATTTTGTCTTCTGTTTAAACACTTCTAGATAATTCCAGGAGTGGTAACACTTTAAATCTTTCTGTTGCCCTCAATCTGAATTATTCACATCCTTTATAGAAAGAACTTGGGAGGAGGGGGACTGTAGTGGTGAGAGGTCAGTTTCTGTGATGTGGAAACAGCCCCAAGGGTCTGAAAGTGGGAAAACCAGACTTGGCAGGACTAGGGACAAACTGCCCCACCACAGTTTGGCCTGGGACCCTACAGCCAGAACACTGTCTGCTGCTTCACTGGGACTCAGGGGTAAGGCTAGTTAAGTCATACTTCCTTTTTAAATCTGCACTTAAAAAAAAGAAGAGGAAGAAGGGATATTAACAAAGGAATGGGAAGATGTTCACATAACATTTTATTCGGTACAATCACTTTGCAAATGCAAATCTAGTTACTCATTGGGGAAAGTCCACTGCCTGAACGCCCTGGCTCCTAACTTGAAAGTAGCTGCTTGGCTAAGGAATCTGGACACACCTCCCTGAAGATGAGAAGAGAGTAAAAGGATTCACACTTGGAAAGAAGTTTCCTTACCCTTGTGGACTGCCAGAGTCAGTCCACAAAATGCTAGAGCTATAACTTGGAATGCCAGAACTGTGTATACAATCAGAGCCAGAGTGGCCCGGCTGGAACTGTGAGTGTGCACACGTGCATACACACATATGCACAGGCCACCTACCAAAGTGCCAACAAACTATATCACATTGATAGGCTAAGCGGCAGAGAACTGTCCAGGCAGAACAAAGAGGTAGGGCAGGCCTTGAGCACAGACGGCCACCAGGGAAAGGAAGTTGGAACACTGCCACCAGATCTAGAGGTTTGAAAACCCAGGGTGTGTTCTTCTTGTGACTTTTGTCAGTGCTTACTTTGATGAATAAACAGTATGATTAATAGAGACAGGGATTTGTAGCACTTAGGGGAAACTGAAGTTTCTCTCCAGCTCTCTCATATTGCAGCTGAGAAAGTGAGACTCAGAGATGTGAGGTCTGCACAAGCTACCTGCAAACTTGCGATGCAAACCAGTCTCTGTTACACCACATTGCATCGAGGAAATCTAAGTTCCACTCATGCAAAAGTATTTTTTATTTCACAGTTCTTAGGGTTAGGACCCTGGGCACAGCCACGTGTAGTGTCTCTCACAAGACTGTAGAGAAGGTGGGTGTTGGCTAGTGCTGTGCTCTTATATGAAAGCTTGACTGGGGAGTCATCTGCTTCTGAGGTCGTATAGGTAGTTGTTCCACTCTCAGAATTTTAAAGTTAGAAGACACCAGGAATAAGAAAGGCAAGCAAAAACACATCAATACTGCGTTATGCAGTGTTCTCAAAAGAAACAGAACCAACAGGATGTATATACAAGTATGTAGAGAGAAATCTTTAAGGAATCAGCTTGCTGGATGGTGGAGGTGCAAGTCCAAAATCTGCAGAGTGGGCCAGCAGGCTGGAGACTCCGGGAAGAGGTGTCGTAGTCCAAGTCCAAAGACAGCCTGCTGGCAGAATTCCTTCTGCCTTGAAGGAAGTCAGTCTTTGTTTTATTAAGGCCTTTGATTTATTGAATGAGGATCAGCCGAGTAATGGAAAGCGATCTGCCTCATTCAAAGTCCGCCAATTTCAATGTTAATCTCAGTCAGAAACATTTTAATGGAGATATCCAGAATAATGTTTGACCAAATATGTGGGCGCTGGCCCAGCCAAGTGGACACATAAAAGTAGCCACCGCTGTAATAGAAACAAATGTACCTCAATCTTGATGATAAGAGTCTTACACTTACCTGTGCTGTTAGAAGTATGGTAAATGCTGAAAAATTCGTGTACTGACAATTGTGTACAGTTCCATGAATCACAGCTAAAATATTACAATGAGTCATTGCTGTCATTGGTCAATACATTAGTAAAATATAAGTATTTTGATACTTTTGTCTTCAAACTAAGGATTTGCCCTTTTTTCTTTGAAACAGTATTTTAGGGATAGGTGGTGCATAGAGAAAACTATATGGTCCTTCCATTCAACACTCTGGGTTCGTAATTTGTTCCTCTAATTAAGCAGCACTCTGAACTCTGGCATTTTACAATGTAAACTGTGCAATCTGATTTGTAAAGTTCATCTTGTAGGCCCAGCAGGCAGATTCAGTGAGTTCGTGACAGAGAGCACTCAGCCTATGTCCTGGAATTTGGTGAGCTGGTCGCCTCTGCCTGCCCCGAGTGTCATTCTAAAACTGAAAGTGCCAGGGCCACGTCCCTCTGCATACAGGAGTCTTCTCACAACATTCCAGACAAAATGAATATTGAACATCATCTGTTTGAATCCTTAACACTGAGGAACACTCAACTATGAGAAACTTCCTCTTTCTGTTGATTGAATCAGAAATTCATGCCATCGACTTCCATTCAGAACAAGGACATTCTATCTTCCACAAAAAGCCTTTCAAGTATCTGAGGACAGCTATCATCTCTCTTCTCAGCCTTGCTTCATTCAGTTTCCACAGCCCAGCTATTTTAACTATTCCGTGCCTGGCTCCTCCCCACACATGTGACTCACCCTTTGCTATCAGCACATAAGTTGTTATCCGCCCTCTTGACAATAAACTCCAAGTGGATTCCACACCTCTCCCCTGATGACAGTGGGATCCTTCCCTTTCCTAAACTGGGAATTACTCTTGTGTAAATAAAAGTTAGTACTGACCGTTTGAATAGCCACATAGAATAGCTGTGGTAGAAATAACAGTAGCTTTTGTTGTATTGATCTGCTATGTGCCAAGGAGTGTATAAATTTTATTCTGTAATCAAGTTGTTCAAGACATATAGCTTAATTTGTAAATAATTTAACCCAATTTCTATTGCAGCCTCTCATTATGTCTTATTCAAGTCAATTCTTTGCCTCTCACCAGGTTTGTTGCTTTCTTCAGCAAGGGATAGAAGAAGTGTAGTCTTTGACTTCAATGTGTCATCAGCTGTCAAGCTGTCTAGTCCCTGGTCATCGGTCCACATAGAAGTGGTCAGTCTTGCTGTAAGTCCCCTCCAGGTTAGTGGCTCTGTCTTGACTTCCAGATGGGCCATCACTGTCCATCAGCCTAGTCCCAAGCAGCCTTTCTCTCTCCGGGGCCTTGACTCCTTTCTAGGTTTCTATCTAAGGGGCAGGGTGCAGGGGACCACTCAGCCCTTCCTCTCAACATGCCCCACCCCTCCATCCTTCTTCCTTCCCTTCTGTCTTCAGGGAGGAGCTATCGCTTCTCTTTCTCTGCTGGGTTTCAACATTTCATCTGTACCCCAAACCCTCTCAATTATTTTAGTGCTAAGGTTATGAAAAACAAATCCAGACATCCTGAAGCCTTTTGGTTTTTCCTCTGCCCCCTCATTTCCAGAAGCTATATAGGAAGGAAAAGGAGAAACTAAATAGAGGAGGGGAAAGTTAATCTCCTAAAACCATCATGCCTCCACAACTGCCATTTTTTAAAATAATCGATTGTTATTCCCATTTAAAGATAGGACTGAAGTTCAAAATGGTTAAGCAGTTTACCCATGGTCAAGCAGTGATCAAGAGGAAGTGAAGTTCACACAAAGGCCTGATGACTCCTAATACTGCCCTTTTCCTAAAGGTGTTCTCCTCTCCTCACTATTGACCCTCGGACTTTTCATGTGAGCTGTCACCAACTCAGAAAGCCTACCTTGCCCATCCTGAATCCATGGTCAGGGGGCCCCGTACATTATATTCCGTTGCATTCAATCCACTGTATCGGTTTATAGAAATGAAGTTGAAATTTGATACACACCTTCATTAATCTTGTGGACAATCTTTTCAAAATGTTTGCCACGTACCAATTTAATAATTTTGTTTTCTATATTGAAATACATATGTGATAATATATTAACCCAAGCAAAGCCCTGTGGAAATCCACGTGGGGCCTGCTTCCCAGCGATGCCGATCTGCTGATAATTGGAAGGCACACATTTGGAACCAGTCGTTAGCCTATGGTGCCTTCCTTTCACCGAGTGCACTTTCTCCAGCTGGAGACCTCAGATTATCACAGAGGAGTAAACATGTCAGGAAATTCATGTAGAACTGAATTTCCTGAATCAGGAGAATGTCTACTAACCTAGACATTCTAGTTATCAATCCTGAGCACCCATGTGAGGATATGACTTGTCCTCAATGAGCTCTTGCTGGTTCTCAGTACCATCTCATTCTTTTCATGTGCTCAAAAGCCATCTGTGTATAATTCATCCCCGACAATACCTAGCAGAAACATCAAGGTCACTAGATTCTGCTTCCCACAAATCCTTCTTTCCTATGAGGAAATCAGAACAAATTATATGATGTTTTAAAGCTGACATGACAAACATTGTCAGCCTGATTCTCACTTTGGTGATAAATATGTTATAAATGTCACATGCTGAAAGCTCTTCAGTCTTCCATGGATAATAAAAGTATTAACATCGACAATTACTACCATTTTTAGTGCTTTCTATGTATATAACACTTTATTAAGACGGTTATATGTAGTGTCTCCAATAATCTTCATACCGACTCTACAGATACAGAGGTGTGGACTTTTTTTTTTCTGATTACAATACCTACATTCTTGACCATCCAATGCAAGTACAGCTATAATTGCCTGGAATATTTACCTAAAGTTTCCAGCATACATTCTGGTCAGAAGAAATACGAGGAAAAAAAACGTAGATCTAGGAAATACTGGCATGCAGATTTTTCTGATTTTATGTGTGTGTGTGTGTGTGTGTACATACATATATGTTGCTTTTAGAAACCTCACAGTTTCAAAAACTGGAAAACATTCCTGAATTATATAATAAAATCAAATATAGAAAGAAATGCAATAATATGAGTTACATTAATATAAGTTATTATTTCCTTATCCATTCATTAATTTAATAAAACTATTGATCTATGAATTTATTACAGGTATTTTTCTTTTTAAGTATGTTTTATTGATTATGCTATTATAGTTTTCCCATTTTCCCCCTTTATTTCCCTCCAACCTGCACCCCCACCCTCCAGCATTCCCCCCACCCTAGTTCTTGGCTATGGGTCATACATACAAGTTCTTTGGCTTCTACATTTCCTATACTATTCTTAACCTCTCCCTGTCTATTTTGTAGACATAAGAATACTTCTGTAGAATACTTCTTATTCTTGTACCTTTTCACCCATTCTCCCCCCATGCGATAACCCTCTG